>NW_027263976.1:1917856-2557141 GCF_045866475.1 Madurella fahalii
TACGTGTGGAAAGCTACGATGTCTGGGCGGATTCGGGAGCTGCGTGGTTGGCTAGCCTGGGGAAGTTGTGAGTGCTTCTGGATATGACGCTCACGACTATCTATGCCAATAAATGCATATGATGCGCGAAAGGCAAAAGAAAAGAAAAAAAATAATAGCTGAATGAGACATTAAGTCAGCAGCAATGGTATAACAAACCGCTTCTTGCGGCTATCCCTCTATTCCCCTTGAGCCGTACAAATCAATGCAACCGCCAAAGCTCCTAAACCTCTATGGTAGGCTAGACAACCAATATCGAGAAAAGAATACTGTGAAAAGAGGTGTCCGAACTCGAATGCTTTCACGTCCCACTCTTGACGCCCGAGTATCGAACATGCAGTCGGTCCTTGAAATGCTCATGTTTGATCCCGTGAGGCCTCGCTTGCGCAAACTCTTCAATGGCCTGTTTGGCAGTAAAACCGCACCGCTCCACCAAGTAACACGCGATGAGGAACCCAGTGCGGTTGAACCCGTAATGGCAGTGGACGCCGACCACATAGCCGTCGTCCCAACCCTTGGCCTCTGCTTGCTGCTTCTGAACATCGCGGATCTTATCCACCAGATCGATAAACCCTCTAATCTCAGCATCCTCAGGCGGCACCTTGGAGAGGGTCGGGAACTTGTGGTAATGAATGCCGCCCTCCTCGAGACCCTGGGGGTTGTAGACGGGGTTGTCGTGCGAAATATCAATGACGTCCTTGATGACGCCCCCCCACCTCTGCACGAATACCTTGGGGCAGTGCGTCTCGTCTACCTCCCGAAGCGTCTTGATGGCGCGAAACACGCCGCCGATGGGTTCCGAGACGGGAGCCACATTCTGCCACTTCTCAAGGTTCTTGACGTCCCACTTCCCGTCCCGGCAGAGGTACTGCAGCTGCCAGCCGAGGGAGAGGCGACCCGTGACGTGAGAAGAAAGGAAGTCCGAGATTAGTCCTGCGAGGATCGGCGCCGTGGGTGGAGTGAACAGCAGGCCGTGCCCGGCTGGCTTAGGCAGTTTGATGCCCATAACCAGTTTCCTCGGGTGCAGAGGCAGCGGCGGGATCCCGGATGCATCGCCATTTGCTGCCGCGGCCGAGTCGACAGGTGCCGCAGCCCCGTTTCCCTTAGAGTTGGACCCGATACTGTTCTCGGCTAGTGATGAGATGATCTTGTCGACTTCCTCGGGAGGAAGGACCGTGTCGCATTCGCCACCCACCAGGTACACTGGAAGATGCAGCCCGGACCACACGTCTATCGTCGGCATACCGCCATGAGGCATACCGTCCCGGTACTCGGGCAGTGCGCCCCACGCCATACGCCGCCAGACAGGAGTCCGGCTCTGACAGTTGTACATATGCTGCAGACGCTTCGACTCGGCGTCGGCGTCCGGCCCGAGAAACCGGCGTACGCTGGGACTGTCGGGCCCGCCCCGTCTGTCCCAGGCTCGCCACAGATTGAAGAGGAACTCCGGAATATAGAGCAATTTCCGGAACAGCGATACCTTATCTTCTTTGAGTTCCCCTGCCGTGGGACATATGGCCACCAGGCCGAGAACGTGCTTGCTGAGCTCGGTTTTGGGTGGTACCCTAGGGTTTGCCAGCAGGGCGGCAAGGGAAGCACCCATGCTATGGCCGATTAGAACCACCCCCTGACCTGCTTTCGCATCGCGGTGGTCCTCAATGACCGTCTCGAGCAGCTCGACCAGGGCATCCGTTGAGTAGGCATCCCACTCGCGGGGCTCAAACTCGGAGACGCCGCATCCCGGGAGATCGACTGCCAGACAGGAAGCAATCGGAGTGAGGCTCGTGAGAAGCGCGTTGAATTGTGCCACAGAGCCACCGAGGCCGTGGACAAAGACCAACAGCGGGATCGGAGCGGGTGACAGCGGAAGACAATCGGCGTGCTGGTGCTTCCTGTAGAAGACGCGAAGTTTAGGGTAGGTGGCGCGCGATGTGGTGTACGATTTTACGCTAGAGCTCCTCTCAAGAAGCGGAGGATCTGTAGCTTTAGCATCTGTCTCGTAGTTAGACAACCATCCTGTTGTGCGCGCCGGGTCCCCTAGGGTAGACGGACCATACTTGGAAGAGGCCATGCGAAGCAGATACCACGCCGCCGAAGCGGCTGCAGCGACGAGTGCTGGATGAAGGGCGTCGCCCCAAGAGAGTGAGCTATGAACTATCATGACCATGATGACGAATAGGATGGCGGGAAAGGGAACGGAAAGTTCCAAATGCGGTAATGTCTTAAGACCCATGGGGAGCTGGGCGCCCGAAGGCGGCGAACGGGCTGGGATAGTTTGAAAACAGGGAGAGATACGAGGGCCGACATGGGCGCTGAAGGGGGAAGGCCAGGTACCTACCTGATGCAGGTATGTGTATGCAAATAATGTACGACGGAAGCGGTTCCCTTAGGGGAAACAGTTGCGTTTCCCAGGCCTGATGGCAAATGCCAGCTGGCTTTGTCTCTCAAAGAAACAACTGGCAAGACAAACTTCGTGTCAGGTGAGGATTGGGTTAAGTGAGACTCGTCGGCACGAAGCAGAGCAGGGACTTGGAGGATAGGTGCGCGTCTAAAAACCTAAATCGATCAGGTGGGAGTGTGCGCCGCTCTGAGTCGTTGTGGTGAAGGAGGAATTGCAGTCGGGAAGATGAATAGAGATATGCTATTATTGGAAGGCTTTGCGGCGACACGGCAAGCGTAGAACCCATCATCCGCGACCACCTGCAATCGACCGACAAGGGCCCAGTGCATCCTACCTCAGGACCGTTTTGGAGGTCAGAGCTTCACTGGCTTTGACAAGGGTCGGCCGCCAACGATCGTCATTGCCGCATCGGTGTGCCACGGAGCCCGCCGCTCATTGGGCCCGTGCTGCGGATGGCACCATTTTCATGTAATTAGCCGCAGGTTGCGAAGCGGACTCAGAGAGGTTATACCTCTGTACATGTATGATTTACACATGCAATCATAGAGTTAACTCGAGCTGGCTGGCTTGGGGGTGTTTTACCGTTCGTCCAACCGGCTCCGGGCGAATTGGGTTCCCAGGTAGATGCGATCTTGACTGGATGTCAAGACACGCACTCGAACCTCTTCATATGCATATAACCATGCTCCAAGCAGAGCTTTGCGCCAATCCCGACAGCCACATGTGTGCGCACTAACCAACGTTTAACGTTAGCCAGTTGCTTAGCAGCGCCAACTCTCGGTTGAATCCGCGACGCCGGGTCGGACCCGTCCATCTGGAACCCATCCCTATTTTCCGCGGCCGAAATATCGCGCGCTTGGCTCGGGTACATTACCGCTACGCTCACGGCATGTGAGCTAACAAGCATCAACCACTTGTCTCTCTCCCGTTGCCCGTCATGGCAACTAGCCGCCTGACCTTCCTGTATCCGCACCTCTTCCGAACCGGAGGCCGCTGGAGTGAACCGGCAGCGTCACAAGTCGTCGCGCGCAATTCCCGTCCCAAGCCGCCGCAACCACTCTCATCATCGTCGCCCCCCTGCGCCCAGCATGCTGCCCCGTTCAAGACGTCCTCGGCAGGCAGACAGGCCGCCTTTGCCAAACGGGCCGGGAAGGGCATAGAACCGCTCCACCCACACGGCGCGACCGAGCCACTGCCCAAGCCAGCCCAGGAGAGTGTCAGAACCGACGGAAGGAGCAAAGAAGGGACAGAAGGGGCACAAGGGGCAGAAGGACAAGAAGCGACGAAGAGCGCGGCGGGAGCCGCGGCAAGGACAGCGCCCAATGATGGGATAAGTCAATACAACAGCTCTCCGCCGCTACCACCCAACCTTCCAGCGACGATCGAGCTGCCTCCTCCGCAAGACATCGATCCCATCACCCAAGCTAAAAAGGGCAGCCCAATGGACGAGATTCTACACAGGACCCCTCCGCCCGACTCCTCCTTCTCCTCAGCGCCGCCCTCTTCCGCCGGCCAATCCATAAACCCCAGCGCCAACGCCGCCACCAGCGGGACCATCGCCGCCACAAATACCACAACCAGCCAGAAGCCCCCGCACCTCACCCCGGCGCCCTACGTCCACCACTTCGACTCGTACACGCTCGTCAAGCAGCTCACCGCGGGCGGGTACACGCTCCCGCAGGCCATCATGTTGATGAAGGCGATCCGCACCATCCTCGCGTCCAACCTGGACGTGGCCCAGTCCGGGCTCGTCTCCAAGGCCGACGTCGAGAACGAGACGTACCTCTTCCGCGCGGCGTGCAGCGAGCTGAGCGCCGAGGTGCGCAACAACCGGCGCGTGGCCGACGAGCAGCTCCGTCAGCAGCGCACCCTGCTACAGCACGAGGTCGACATCCTCACGCAGCGCCTGAACCAGGAGCTGCTAACGCTCAACGACAGCGTCAGGGGCATGTTCAACGACAGGCGGATGGCCGTCAGGGAGGAGCAGAAGGCTGTGGAGAGCAGGGTATGTTCCTTCCCCTCTCTTCCTCTTCCCCGTTTTCTATTCTTTCTTTCTTTTCTTTTCTTTTCTTTCTTTTTTTTCTTCTTCTGCTCCCTCCCCCCCCCCCCCCCCCCCCCCCCTTTTTTTTTTTTTTTTTTTTTTTAAACCCTCTACCCCGGCTATGTTACTGATTCGAGGCGTTGGAAAAACACAGATACAACAAATCAACTACAAAATCAGCGTCACGCTCAACAGCGACGCAAAGTCCGACATTGAAGGGCTGCGCTGGGTGCTCATTAGGAGGTCGGTCCTGGGCATCATCTTCATGGCGGTCCTGACTCTCGGCACTCTGCGTTACGCCACTTACATAAGCCACCAGCGGCAAAAGGATGCCGAGCGGCGGGCAAAGGAGGAGGAACAGGCAAAGAAGCACAACGGGAGACATGACAACGCGGCTCCCTCCGAGGCGGTGGAGATTCTCGCAGCCAACTGAATTTCCTGTACATACCCAGTGTCGCTGCTTGTGCCTTTAGCTACGTATTCAATAATTTAGCCTGCCATCGAGTGCGTATATGAAGCGCAGGTGGTTGCTTGGCAGGTTTGTATGGGGTATATCACCTCGAAACTCTATACCAAATCCCCCAAATTAGAAACGACAAAGCGGGCGGGAAGAACCCCTCAGAAACTCGTCTCCCATCACCCGCCGAAATCCATCTTGAGCGCAATACTCGGCTGGCTCGGTTCTCCGCCACCCCTCTCTTGCCTCCCGTCTCCTTGCCTTCCCGACTTGATCACCTCCTCCATGAAACCCCTCTGGCCCTCGCTCATGTTCGCCACAACGCTCCTGAACGCCGTCTGGTCCGCCGATGCGAGCTCCAGCAGCCGCGCGCTCGTCTCGCGGTAGACCTCGCGCCCTTCGCTGACGGCGCGGGACAGCAGCGTGGGTAGGACGAGTGCCATTGCGATGGGCGCGTGGTCCTTGGACAGGGTCGCTACGTACTGGCATAGCGCGTGGGCGACAAGCGACCGGGCGTTTTCCGGGTCTTCCGGGTCCGTGTTGGTCACGAAGGTGATGAGCCGCGGGAGCAGGTGGCGCGCGATGGTCTGGTCAGCGAGGGTTGGGCTGGCTTGGAGGAGGAGGGAGCGGATGCAGTTGGCTGCTATTTTGGCGGTCTGGTTTTGATGATGAATTGACCATGGTTAGTCGTGATGGTATACTGGGCGGTGTGGGGTAGGAGAGGGGACGTAAAACATACCATGCGATCCGTCAGACAATCGAGCACCTCCTCGAGGAACCTCTCCACAAGCGGCTCGCTGACCGGCAGGTGATTCTTCCCGCCCGTGAACAAAATTGTGAGCGCCAACAGGCAGTTCTTGACGCATGCGAGTGACGTGGTGGCCTCCCGCTTCTGCGCGTGGAGGTAGATGGACAGGAACCGCCGGAGACAACCCAATAGCTGGATGTCCGTAGGAGAGCCGCCCTCGTCAGAAGCCCTCCTCGAGTTGGACATGCTCGTGATGAATCTCTTCAGGGTCGGCAGGGACTGGGGCACGATGATCTCCTGGCATGACGGAGTCGCGAGGATAGTGGCGAAGATGTGGATGATGCAAGCGTGTAGGTCCGTCTTGATGATAGCGGGGAACACCTCCGCAGCGTCCACCAGAGCGTTTAGCGCTGTTTTGATGAGAAGGACCGCTTCCTCTGTCATCTGATGACGGATTGGTTGAGGGGCCTCGCTAAGATTCGGCAGCAGGCCCGAGAGGACCAGCACGATGATGCGTGTCAGCTCGAAGAGTTGCTCAATGTCTTCAGACAGCTCGCCAGTGTCGGCTTCCTCCTGTTTTCTTGCAGCTGGATGAGCTACGCATAGGGCTCTGGCAATTTCGACAATCACCCCCTGAACATCAAGCCCTTCCGTGAGGACAAGGCGGTCAAGAAGGTCCATGGTCTCGGAGAAGATGGCCTCTCGATAAATCGCTTGGCCAGACACACTAGGGTGTAAGATCTTCTTCAGTGCGCTCAGGATCGCGAGTGTCTGTTCCTGAGTCGCAAGAGACTCGCTTTGTCCGGGCTTAGTGGCGAGCGCCTCGAACGCAATGCCGAAAAGGACAAAAAAGAAGGCCACTGGCTCGTCTCGGTAGTTGATATCGGCCCCCTTGGAGCCACCATTGGTATTGGGCCCAGACACTTCCTTCCCATCGAGCGCGTCAAAGACGAACTCGCTGTCCTGCCCAATGAGACTAGCAATAGCATCAACCAGCTTCAGCCACGAGTCTTGGTAAAACGTTAGCTGCGTCTCCCTGTTCAGAGCCGCATAAACAGTATCTAAGCTTCCAGAGAGAGACGGCGGCCCTAGGGTCATGGAAATGTCCGGCTCGAAGCGCAGTCGCGCGAACTCGCGAAGAGACTCGAGCCATAACGGAGTCAGTGTACCAATGTGCGGCTTGAGGACGTCGAGTAGATATTTCTGCTCGGTGCTCGCAACTTGCAGCTCAGCCCACGCGCCAAAAACAGACATTTTAACCATGACCCGGGCGTTCGAGCTCAGTCCCTTCAGATCGCCGATGCCAGCATTCTCGTCTTCAGTCGCGAAGTTTTCCAGCGAGCTTACCAAAGTCTTGAGGATTCTGCCCATCCTGTCGACATCCGTGACGATCCCCGTGGAGATGAAGCTCGCGCAAACGTTTACAGCCTCTGCGGCTAGCTCGGGGGAAGAGTCGGCTGCAAAGGCCGGTGTCAAAGCGGAGCTGATCTGGGCCTGGTACTGCTCGAGCAGCATTGCCTCCTCAAAATCAGGGTCTGGCGTCTTCCCAAACATTTTCAGGACAGCTCCGATGATCTTCAAGCCCCATATCCTTTGCTCGACGACACCGGACGTGGATGCCGAAAACGCCATCCGCACGACATCCGCAATCTTGCTCTGGAGCGCGGTCTGAGCCTGAGACTCGCCGTTCGTAGCGACATCCTTGGTAACAATGATGAAAATGTCGTTCAGGCAGTCCATCGCGAAAGTGCTAACCTGCCACCTCAGAGGCTCAACATCTGAACCGCTTGGGGTGTCCTTTTCATCCTTGGTCACCCCCGATGCAGCAGCAAAACCGGCCACTTCTTCATCTTGCAGGTCGAGGCCAGTATTCGCCTTCTTGGTCGTAGCGTTCCCCCTGATTGCCGCCTTGGGCCTCGTCATCTTGAGCACGTGCTGAAAGCGGGAGAGCCACGCAGCCGTGTTCGCAAGACAGGTGTGCCGCATCCAGTTCCTAATCGTGTTGCGCATCCCGTCATGGCTAGGATCCGAGTCGAGCACCAGCCATAATTGGTCCTCGAAACCCTCGTCTGCAGCTTCAATCACATCATACGGGTTCCTCTTCATGAGGTTATGTAGACCGTCAACAGCAACATCCCGGAGGACGGTGTGCTCTGAGCCCAGATAGCGCTGCAATGTCTTTACGTACTCGGCAAAGTTTATGTGGCCCGGAGCGTACAACGAGAGGTGTTCCAAACAGGCGAGACTTGCTCGTTGCACTTCAAGGTCCTCTTCGTGCTGGAAATACCCGACAAGGGTAAAAATCAATTCCCTTGACTTGGTGGAGTCCTGAAGATCGGGACCGAGGACGTTGATGAGCGAGTCCACGCAGTGCGCAATCGCCGCGGATGTTGAACACTCGACCTCGAGGTTCATTGTGGCAGGCAAGGCCACTTCTGGGTTGTGCGTCTCAGAGACGTAGAGGTTGGCGAGCATTCCCAGCGTGGCAGAGACATAATTGGCAAACCCGAGCCCGGAAGCATCCGAAACCCGCGCGACCGCCTCCAACGCCCAGTAGTGGACGGTGGGATGCGGATCATTGCATAGAGACAAAAGGATGTTGAGAATTGTCTTCAGGTGATACCCAGCGGCCATGCTTCCGATCTTCGCCTGAATGCTACCCAGAGCCATCGCACAACCTGCTCTCGCGCTGGGCTCTCGGTTGACGACAATCGTATCCACAAGGTACTTGATCTCTTGATTGGTAAAAGCGTTGCCGCAAGTGCTGCAAAGCCGAGCGACAGCCTCATAGGCAACGCTGCGGAGATACTGGTCCCGATCGAGCACGAAGTCTCTGAGCAGCTCCTGTATGAGCTTCTCCACGGCCGGATTAGTCACATCGCCCGGAGGTGATTTCGTCTCCTTGACTGCTACTCGGAGGATGGAAAGAAGAGCGACGCCGACATTCACATTGATAGCGGCCTTCCGACCGGGGTCTCGTTGCAGTGACCCCGCCGCAACAAACGTTGTTATCTGTTCCAGCACGCTCTCTTGGACCTTGGGTGGTGTGAGCGGAAAGACGAAGGCAAAGAGCTGGATCGCCATATTGACAACCTCGGTCGCCGCGGGGTCAGGAAGGCTAGGGCCATCGGCGCTACCAATATAGAGAAGAGACGCATCATGTTCGAGCGTGCCACAGATGGGTGAGAGGAGGAGCTTGTCAATGTCCTCTTCCGGCCCCTCTCGGCCCGAGGGGGTGCGGTCGATGGAACTCTCATGTTGTCCTGGGAGTGGCCGGACGTTGAAGCCTCGTACAAGGCCCGTAATACCAAAGCCAGAGTTGTCACCGATTTCCCAGATCGTCTCAAACGTCCCAGCCGAGTTTGCAATGGAGGCACTAAGCGAGCTAGGGGTGTAATTATCCGGATCCGCAAATAGCGAGATGGCCAGAGTGAGAAGATTGGACTGTAGGAGAGCCTCGGTGCCGCCAGCCGGGCTGATGTTCACGAGCTTGGTGTAGCATTGAAGCACTCTCCGCTGCACCATGATCTCCAAGTCCTGAAGCTGCAGCGACGGCGTCAATCTCTCGTTAATATCCTCCGCTGTCTTCTTCGAGGGCAGCGTCTTGAGGAACGCCGTTGTGCTCTGCAGCATCGTAGCAATCCGCTTGGACACGTCAACTGTGAGGAGGCGGCTGTTGAACTCGAGGAAGGCTAGGATGGATCCGAGCGCGCACTCCCGGACATGAGTCAGGAAAGATGCATTCAAATAGTTCCTGTGGATGGAGCTGTCCTTTGACAAGACCTTCGGCAAGGCGTTCTTCCAGAGAAGAAGGAGCTGTGACAGATGGATCTTGACAAAGTTGGGTCCCAGTGACATTAGCCCTCCGATCAAGGTCCAGGCGACTTGGATCTGGGTGCTTGCCACCCGCAATTCTGAGCTGCCGCTCGATTTGAGCAGGTTCGTGGACATGGTAAGCACTCGGCTATTGATGTCGACCGAGCCATAGAGCGGCCGCTGCGGGCTTGCGCTGAGGCCGGCAGCGAGGCCATGCGCAAAGCCGATACATCTGCGAGGTGAGCTTCGCCCGGTGCCAAGCAGCCCCAGCTCTCTACTGAGGCTGTTCATGCATACCGATAGACAGGGTAGGAGCTGTTGGGGACAAGCCAGCAGGAATGTCTTTAAACATGAGGACGCGTACACCTGGACGGTATAGCTCGGGTGTTGCAGCACCTGCAAGAGGCCGTCGCGGCATGCATCGGCGAAACTGTTGGCCGCTGAGCCTAGAGTCGTGATCAGGGAGGCGAGGGCGCTAAGCGAAACGATCAAGGTATGCTTGGTAGGCTCCGGTGTCTCCTTGAGAGCTTGCGGGTAGTTCTTCAGGATGTCGTTGACGAGGGCCTTGGCCGCGCTGGTCTGGCCTGATTCACCTAAGATCTTTCTTCCAATGATATCCTGCACAATGATCTCCACCATTCGTCGCGATATCAAGGAGCGGTAGCGATTGTTGGAGATATTACTATGCCCCAGGATCTCCACGGTCAGGCTTTCCACGATCCGAATATAATTGGTCTCCACAGTCTTCTCCCCCAACTTGCGGAGCATGCTGCCGACGCAGACAGCGATTGCGGCTCTGGACCTATTCGTGGTCGACATGCGGACATACTGTGTTGTCAAGGTCTTGAGCGTGTCAGCCAGAGACAGAGCCAAGACTTGAGATTTCTTAGTCGGCGCGGGACTTTCTGGCCGAGGCGGAAGGTCGTCCTCGTCCTGCAGAGCGCTGGGTTGGGTAGACTGCCGCTTTACCGCCTTAGATTTGGACCTCTTGAGCAGCACCAAGGGCGCTTCACCGGCGGCAGACTCGGAATAGCCTCTGACGAGAGCTTCGGCAAAACAATCAGCGGCCGCGGAACGCACGGGCGATGAGGACGAGTCAAAGGTCTTAAACATGGATGACCGTAGACTATCGAAATCGCTCGAGGTTTGGAAATACGGTGTGTATTGCACGAGCGAGCGCAAGCAGCGGCACGCAGCAATGATAACCAGCGAGCCCTTGTCGCCGGTGGCATAGCTCCGGCCCTGCTTCCAGATATCCCTCGCGATGCTCTCGTCCAAGCTGCCTCCCAGCATCTTTGCGATCTTCCCCAGGGAAGTGAAAACGGCGGCGCGCAGCCCGGCGTTGCTCGAGGACGACTTCAAAAGCTTCAGCAGGGCGGCGCAGGCGAGTTGATGGAGATTTATTGCGCTGTCGCCTGCGGCGGCGTATATGTCGCCCAAGCAAGTGACCGCGGCGTGCCTTGTCCGGACCTCGCTCTCGCTCTTTAACTTTCCGCCAGAGACGATCCCCGCCAGCTCATTTACCGTCTCGAACAGCAGTTTCCGATCCCCTTTCCCGAATATGTGGGCCAGACATGTTCCCAGCGTGTTGCGGATGATTCTCGTTGGCGACGGAGAGGAGAGATTGATGATCTTGAAAATCTCTTTTTTGAGGTAGACCTGCTGTGCAGTGCAATCGTCTGGCGGAAGTTCGAGGACATGCTTGCGGAGCACCGAGACAAAGTTCAGGAGGAACAACTCCTGCTGTTCTGTGGGTAAGCCCTGGAGCTTGCTGAGGTCGAACTCGGGATTGGAGCTGGCAGCGGCAGCGGCCGAAGTGCGGGGTGCGTCGTCGTTAAGGGTGCTCGGCTCGTCTGTGCCCACTACTGAGGCCATCACGAAGCTATCATAAGAGTGCTCCAGGCCTTGGGCAGGTTTGTTGTTCTCGCTGAAGGCAAGGTGAAAAAGAGAGAGAGAGAGAGAGAGGGCCTGGGAGGAAACCGACCTTGGTAAGTATCAGGGGCGTCGCTACCTCACACAATACGTAGTACCGATGTGGTGGACCCTAAATGTTTCAGCCAATGGCGAGAGAATGAGGGGCCCCGGGGATCGAGCTCCATCCCACTAACCTATTGCTTCTGTCCCGGCAGGCAGCGCAGCGATCTTAGTTTTGGTGCTAAAACTGTTTGCCGGGCGCGCAAAGCTTCGCAAATAGTACGTGTGTTGGTGTCCAAACTGCCGTTTTTGGCTGGCGAGGACCACCATTCCCAGCAGGCTCCGGCACCCCCAACAAGTACAGTACAGTACAGTACCATACCAAACGGGGTGTGCGCCTAGCAGATCAAAGGAATCTAGTGTAGAAACCAGGATCCAGGCATCCGACTACCAGCAGAACGAGAAGGTAGGGTAGATGAGAGGGTATATAGGCCGGCCATCTCGCCGTGTCGTCTTATCAGGTGTCACGGTGCCGACCTTGGACTGGGCTAGGAAGACTTGTAATTGCACGAAGGGAGAAGTTCTACGCGTAGCTAAGGTCCAGGAGCTGGTTGTGTGTCTACATCCACCTACCCTTCAAAACAAGGTGAGGGTAAAAGACGGCCAAATCGAAACAGACAAGATAGACAGGACAAGGCCAGGCGACAGCCCAACAAATCGGATCCCCGCGGTCCAAAGTCAAAAGTATTCAACTTGAACAGTTGACCTCGCGATCCAGCAGCCGGTACCAGGATTGGGGGACTAAATACGGGTCCGTGCGCTAGGTTATGATTGGTGGATGTCGCGACAGTGAGAAAACCAAGGTCGGACACTAACACACGAATTTCAACCAACACTTAAGTCCCTTGAAGGCGGGCATCCCACGGCGGGATAGGTATTTCCTATAGAATGCCATCCATTGTTCTGCAGTCACGGCAAGGCTTCGCGGCCCAGTACTTAAGGTATCTATCTTGACAATATCTATTCGATTCAATGGCATCCCTCGCGCGCACTCTCTCCCCTTTAACCGGTCCCGCGAAGACCTCGTTTTGCGCGCAATGTCGCCGAGGCTTCAGCTCCAGCCCCGTCCTCCAATCTGGCCATAATAAATGGAGCAAAATCCGCCACGACAAGGCAGCCAATGACGCCAAGAAGAACGTCGCTCGGACCATATTCACAAAGAACATCGCCTTCTGTTCAAAGCGTGCGTCACCGCCCTCCTCCGTCTTCACACCATCGTCATGCTCCTCAAGGCTTACGCCCTAAAAAGTCTTCGGCCCCGACCCCAATTTCAACCCCCAGTTGGCAGCCGCCATAACAGCGGCGAAGAAGGGGGGCGTCCCGAAGGACAGAATCGAGGCAGCTATCGCGCGAGGGCAGGGCCGGTCCTCCACGGGCGCGGCTCTTGAGAGTCTGACATTTGAGGCGATGATACCGCCTTCCATCGCGCTCATTGTCGACGTTGAGACAGAGAGCAAGCTGCGGGTGCTGCAGGATCTGAAGCACATGGTCACGAAGGCCAAGGGAACATCAGGCTCGTCAAAGTTCTTCTTTTCCCGCGTCGGCCGCGTGGTGTTTGAGAAGGGCGGGGGCGGGCTGGATGTGGATCAGATTATGGACGACGCAATAGAGGCCGGCGCAGAGGACCTTGGGAACGACGAAGAAGGAAACATTGTCATTTGGACCCAGCCGACGGGGACGGCGCAAGTGTGCGAGGCTATCGGGTCCAAGTTCAACCTCAAGATCCACAGCTCTGATATCTTGTGGACCGCTAATGAGGACACAAAATCAAAGCTAGATTCATCCCCAGAGCTCGTCAAGTTCACTGAGCTGCTCGAGGCGCTAAGCGAGTATCCGGATGTTCAAGCCGTCTACTCGAATGTAACGAGGGGTTCCATGAGTGACGAGGAATGGGAAAAGATAAAGGATAATTTGGACGTATAGACGTAGACGGGTATAGATCGACCTTGTAGATTTGGTCGTTGTGTTTATCTTTTCTCTGTACAATAGCAAAACATGCCGCTCCGGTGGCGGATCCGGTGCTTCCAGAGATGGAGCGGTTCGACCGAAGGTTTCCGTAAACGCCTGTGTCCAATCCCGCGGCTCCGCTGGCTGCCGTCTAAATCATTTCCCGTTCATATGCACTCCAGTCATCCAGCCATCCAGCCACCATCTTCCCTCATGGTCGACTCGAGTTCGATTCCCGCGAAGCGGAAATGCTACTCCTCTTGTGATCCTTGGTTCTGAGCAGCAGCACTCGCCTCGGCAGCGAGTCTTCTCTCCCGATTGTACAACCGCCTCGCTCTTAACCTCTCCAGCTCCGCATGAATCTCGTCGCGTTCTAACGGCACCTTGTTGGCCTGCTCGGGCTTGGGCCAGAAATTGGGGACCGAGAATCGGCTGTCGAGGTTCGTGCCGAAGTAGAACATGATCCCGATGGGGAACATGACGTACATGCCGAACTGAGGGCCGAGTTGATTAAGATAGGCGTCCCCGAAGAGGCTGCCCTGGAAGACAGGGAACATACCTTGAACACCTCGAGATTGAGCCCGCCCATGTTTAGCTGTTCTGTGCGCTGCGAATATTGTGCTTTGGAGTGTTGTCAACGGACGGTGCTCCAGAGGATTGCGACGTTCCCGATCCCAACCCCAAATTTCTAGAAAAGGTGGGGCGCCGAGCTCGGGTGGACAGCTGCAACTCATCATCCCTGCGGCCAAGCTGCAGCCATCAGGGTGCTCGAGGATCGCGAGCAATGCAACGCGCCAGCCAACGGGTTCGACTTCCCATTAGGCCCTATGGTATATAAAGAAATGCGGCAGCAGGCTAGTCGAGTCAGCGGCCTGAACGGTGGTTAGATGTAGCAACTCCGAGCACCCCCCGTATTCATACATTCCACGGTGTTTATCAGCGCAGGGTATTGCATTGTAGTATCCGGTACCAGCTCACCACACACATGGAATGTGAAACTGCTCATATTTCCGCCTCCGTCCTATTATCTACCCTTGATACCAGGACAGCTTTTCGTTACTCTCCAAATAGCAAGACCTCGCCTCCCAATAACTCTAGATAGGGTATTCCAAACGCCATCATCCGCAAAATCCATGTCATCCAGGTTCAGGTGCTGTTGATAGCGCCAAACCTCGCGAAATCTCAATCCTTCCAGCCCCTTGTTCGGGAGATAGGGATCCAGCCATGTGGCCGACAGTGGCGCCACCAAGTATGTGCCGTTCTTCTCTTTGAGATACTCCATGCTTCTCCGGTCCGCCGGAGTGTCGCAAGTCGCGAGCTTGTCCAGCTCGGCGAGGAGCTTCTCCCCCTTCATTCCCATGACGTCCTGCGTGCGCAGCACTTCATTCTTCCCATTGAGCAGCCAAATTGGTGGCATATATGTTTTCCACCAGATCGCCTGGGTGGCATCCGGCTGCTTGCTCATAAACACCTGAGCTGGGATAATCCCCCCTTGGTGATAGATGCCCATGAGAATCCCAAAAAGAAGGTTGAATACAATCCACGATCCCACCCACACCCGTAACGCCTTCTCGTTCTTCGGAAGACGGACGGAGGATAAGATGAGCGGGACAGTTGGGAGCAGGAACCGTGCCTCTTGATGTTGAGACAAGGAAAGCACCACAATTCCCGAGATCGCAGAGCAGAGCCGCAGAGAAAACTTTGGCCGCGTGAAGAGGAGCAACGCTGCTGGGCCAAGCAGCTGCGGCAGGTTAATCAGCACGTGTTGATACCAAGGGTGCAGGCCGTGTTTTGCCAAGTTGGCCGGCGAGATGTTGTATAAGAGATTGTTGATGGGTGTAAGAACAGGGCGGCGGATAAGGTCGGTCCAAGAGATCGAGTGGGGAGCGTAAAACGCCGTATCAAGCGCAATCGCTATGGCCGTTGTGGTGAACCCAGCTATTAGAATCGCGATGAGGGACAGGGGCCTAGTGTTTTGTTAGTGCCATCCACCTCACCATGACGTCTGAGGTTGCCTTACTTCTTCCAATAATAACGCAAGAGTGGAAGCCCAGGTATGAGCAAGAATGCCGGGAATGTGATTCTGTTGAAGACCCCGAAGACGGCAACAATCCCAAGAACCGTTGAGGCAAGAACGGAATCTCGCTGCTATATCCTCTCGATCAGCACATCTTCTCTCCGTACACAGCTCCTCATGCGATGCGCCTACCGGACTTTCCACGATGCGCTTGATGAGCACCAAACTCCACGCGACAACCAGCGTCTCGATCGAATTTGAAAAGGTGTGTGTTTGATATGTCCAAGTGACGTATGAAGACGCAACGAGGAGGACAGCAGTGTGCCGTTCCCGTTGCAACTTGATAAGCTCAAAGATGGCCCAGTATTCCAACACGAAGCCAACGATGAACATGAGCACCCGGAGCGCCCAGAAAACCGCGATCGGTGGTATCTCGCCATCATTCCCATTGCCTATCCACAGCCATCGTAGCAGGAGCATCGGCAGCCCATAGACAGGCCATAGCGGAAACACGCTTCGGATCGGGTGGTCGCTCGTGAATTCCCAGGTTCGTCGGACGGGGTAGCTAAAGATTTGCCCTGTGTCGCGCCGGGGTCAGCATCCACTACCCAGAAAGTTGCAGTCGTAACCATCAAGGCCGTCTAGCTGCCCTGAATATTGGTCAAGACGGCGCGGAACTCGGAGGGCTGGTGGTTTCCAGGCCGAACTAGCGAACGCGCCGCACTTGTCCCCCTACTTCGAACGGAAAGCCGTACTACATACCAGCAATAACCTCCGGACCCTGAAAGTTCTCATCCGGGTGAAGGTAGCTCGGCGATAGAGCAAACCACAACCGAACCAGAAGTAGAAAGAGGTACATTCTCCGCCACATATTAATTCAAACGTTTGCGCCCGGCAGCAAAAACACTGCTGTTGCAAACCCGAAGCATCCGGTCTAATTCACAAGAGGCGCAGCTCGGTCGCTTGGCCGCGTTGAGTGCATCACCGGGAGCTAGAAGAGTGTGAAAATGGTCCAAACCGTCGAGGAAGCGATATCATGATCAGGAAAAAGAAAAAGTGTGACAGCACCGAAAAAGAAGGATGGGACGAGGGGGAGGGAAATGGCCCGGCGCAAATCTCGGGAGTGCTGGAAGAGCCCGCGATAGCCAGTGACGACGTGTTAGTTCCGTGACTCCCTTGCTGGCGACAAGGATCCAGTGTCCTTGCAAGGCTGCATTGGTGCCTTTCAGGGGCCGTTCCCAAAATGGCGGGCACCCCGCAGCTTATATAATGTTTGCGCTGGGTTCAAGGTTCTGAATTACATGTACCACAAGAAGGAACAACAAGCAACCTAGATGGGTTTGGAGCTTACGGATCCGTCCGCAAGAAAAGCG
This sequence comes from Madurella fahalii, assembly GCF_045866475.1. NCBI lineage: Eukaryota > Fungi > Ascomycota > Sordariomycetes > Sordariales > Madurella > Madurella fahalii. The sequence continues at coordinate 1,934,670 of NW_027263976.1, forward strand.
CCATGGCCGTGAGCAGTCGGAATGTGATCGCAGCAATCCATCGAAAGCAGAATGTTGTCATGACACATTTCCCTAGCATGAGGCCCTCAATTTAGCTGCTTTGGAGGATGTAGGTTCCTCGTCAATTCTAGAAGCAGAACCACAAGATTCTGGGCGCTCCCCGATTTCAAATTTCAAGTAGTTCTCCAAGGTCGTGAAACTCGCACAGCGCGGGAGTCATCAGGAGTTTTGCTGCCATCGAGCGTCGTCGCGCAGTTGACTGGCGTTCCAGTCTTGGATTTGACAATCTCAGCAGGGCTGAGACTGACGGCTGAGGACAGGCTCTTCCGGCGTCCTCAGTTATTTAGCTCAAGGCAACTTGCAGGCATCAGCAGCCAACGGCCCACGGTTGAAACCAACGCAGCAAGGTGCAAAGCATACAAGTGGTCTGTGCACGCTAAACCTCTCCACTTGTGGCAGGCACCAGGCGCCGCCGCCACCTCAAGTCCCCTCCAAGTGCTCGCCCGGAGCAAGACTCACAGGCACGCTTCCAAACTTTCTTTCCGACTTCAAACTCGCAGACTCATCAGCAACCGCATTTTGAAGGTGGGCTATAAAACCTAACCCCCCAACCGTCTTCTTGCCCGCGGCACTCCAATCCCTCGGTCATCAAACATCGCAGGGCAACCGTAGCAGTCTAACCAGAACCCAGTGTACTCGTCGATTATTCCGCTTCCAATCCACAAATCGATCACCCGACTCTTTGATTCATCCGGGTAATCATAACAGCAACGATGTCTGCCGATAAGAGCACGCAGCGGGTCACCCTGACGAGCAACGAAAACACCAACATCGAAGTCGGTATGTTTCTAGACCGTGACCCTCCTACACTCAGCATCGCCTAACTGTATGACAGATCGCGTGGTCGCCGAGCGGTCAATGCTCATCAAGAACCTGCTCGAGGATTTGGGTGACGATGTCGCTAGCGCTCCGATTCCGATCCCCAACGTTAACGACCCCGTGCTGCGCAAGGTAGTCGAGTGGTGCGAACATCATCGCAATGACGCGGCGCAATCAGCCGATGATGACAACGATAACCGCAAGAAGACCACCGACATCGATGAGTGGGACCAGAAGTTCATGCAGGTGGACCAGGAGATGTTGTTCGAGATCATCTTGGTGGGTCGATTTCGAGAACACCCGCCCATCTTGGCATGTGCTAACCACCGGGCAGGCTGCAAACTATCTCGATATCAAGGCGCTTCTGGATGTCGGCTGTAAGACAGTTGCCAATATGATCAAGGGCAAATCGCCGGAGGAGATTCGGAAAACGTTCAACATCACCAACGATTTCACGCCAGAGGAGGAAGAACAGATTCGGCGCGAAAACGAATGGGCCGAGGATCGTTAAAATCACGGCTTATTTCTGCTTTCGCTTCGGACACCCGGTCTCCGCACTACATCACGGTGTTCCCGTCCAGCGGAGTCTAGTAGAATTATGATCAAACCCTTAGACCGGGTGTTCGCGAACATCTCAACGGCGTTTCGGTTTTCATCAATGTGGTTTGCATTTCTTTTGGTCACGCAGATGCCGCTAGGTCCTACCGCCTAAAATTCGTTCATGGACAGTCCGGTGGCTTAGAGAACAGGAGGGGAATGGTCAACTATGACGCGACGTTTGTATGTCCTAAATACAGATAGTTGCCCACACAACCGTTAGAATTATTCCACACGTTCCCTGTATTTGGTAAGACCATGTGCGTCTTTAAGCAAGTCTCGGGGGAGAAGTTTCCGGCCGAGTCATGAAAATCGGGCTACGCGAGTTACTCGATCAAGCCGGTACAACAACTCACGGTTAATCGCACACCACCTATCATTCCACCGAGACTCCCTCGCGAAGTCTAATGTCAACAGCTCGGGGTGGTCACACATTCAAGCGATAAAGACGCCCAAGCCGACAGGCAAACGGCGTTTGGCGCCCCTGTAATTACATCCGGAATGGCGTCATCCAGATGTCGGCATGTCGCAATCCCAAGGCTGCGAGGCAGCCGGTAGGTGGTCAAGCTTCCTGGATGAGTCCCCCTCGGCCCCGTGCCATTCGCACTTTCCAGCTCACGCGCTTATCATCATGGAAATATTGAGCAGTAACAACAACCTGCACATCATCAAAGCTTTTGTCATGTTCAGAGCATCAAATGCCTTCTCTCATTCCGTTTTCCCCCGACCCTGAAATGCCATAGCATACTCCGTGAAATAAAGTCCAGAGCGAAATAAGTTTCCCCAGCCAAGCACAAAAAGAAGCCCAACCCCGCGCAAACGTTTGATCCGGCTGCATGCTTGCTTGCAGGAGCATCTCCTTAATGCTTCCTACACATCCCTTCTGTACCCTAGCCCTAGCTTCTTCCATCTGTCACCCTTTCCCTCGATCTCGTCATTGTCACCGGCGCCCAAGCAGCACAGCTGTTGGAATTGCCTTATCGTCACAACCCGAACGCCGAGTAGGAAGACCATCGGTTGGTGGGTTGATTGATCGTTTGATGGGTCGCGTAGCCAGTCGTAACAGCAAAGGCCGCGACAGTGGCAGCGGCAGCGGGTAGTAGCCGTGGGAAAACCAAGTTTGCTCTTGGGGCCGAATGAGGAAGGAAGAGGGAGGGCATTTAGAGGCCGAGGCGCGTCTTGCGCCAATGTCTCCGCTTGGCGTTGTACCTATTTGTGGTGCCCGTGTTAGTCCTTTCTTGTCCGATTTGCTAATCCGCCAGTCCGTCCTTCAGAGCTGGGAGGGCGGTATCATCCGCCGCCCGGCCCTCCAACTCATGATAGCGTTGTTGGACAATCGTACCTAATGGTGTTGCCGGTGCGGAGCCGAATCCATTGGGGAATGGGCCGGTTCTGCTTCTGGGCCTTAGCCAGCTTTTGCTTGACACGGAAAGTCTTGTGGCTCTGTTGGGAAAATCGCAATGTTAGCCTCTCGATGCTATCAAACCGACCCTCGATACCCCTCTTCGGGGTTCATGGAGGGTTTAGCATGCTATCCTCGAAAATTGAAGCTCTATTTTTAAGTCGCTTCATTCTTTTCGGAAAGGTGGTCGCACGTACCGGCATTTTGACGGTGTTGTCGCGAGTACCGAGTCGGTGTCGATGTCGTGATGGTTCGTCAAGGTGGGTTGGGATTGGAATATTGGGGTGTGGGCTTCAGAAAATGCGCTCGCTAGGGCCGGAAATCAGAATGTGGCTGAATCACGTGATCCCCAAGCAAAAGTGGCTTCCTTTCAAACAGGCTTCTGGCGTGATGGCCCGTGCAGATGCTGGCCAGCGCCCGCCAATCGAACACCGAGCATCCGACCCAGCAACGACCGTGCACCTGTTTCCACGACCAGCATTCGCGAAGCTTGAGAACCGGGGCGGCCTCTTTCGATGAACGGAACAAAAGGTGCATGAACCACGGCAAGGAAAAAAATTTGCCAGATACTGAACCAAGCGAGGGGCTTGTGGATCATATTTTGGTGAAACAGGATTTTAGGTGTCTACGTCCTGGCCGTCTTGTTAATCTGTCCTCTCGGCAACTTTTGGTTGCTGCCGGATTTCTATTCTGCTTCCTCCCTAGCCGGTGGATCGCCCCGGTTCGCGACTTTCTGTTACCCTCGTCGCCTTACCAACGTTAACCGCGACAACGCGCCGGGTCCTCCAGGTGCCGGAAAGATAAGATGGGTCAAACTATGTCATGGCTGTCCGGTTTTATTTGGACAAAGAAGGAAATCCGGATCCTAATTCTGGGCTTGGTTCGCCTCCCAGTTAACCCCTCTACCTCGGACGTGTGTTGATCAGATTGCGCTCCACAGGACAATGCTGGCAAGACGACACTTCTATACAGACTTAAGGTGCGACTTTTCTTATCCCTACTACGAGACATTGCAAATCTCACTCGAGATGCAGATCGGCGAAGTAGTAACAACGATACCTACCATCGGGTTCAATGTCGAGTCCGTAACGTACAAAAACCTCAACTTCAACGTGTGGGATCTCGGTGGACAGACCAGCATCCGGCCGTATTGGAGATGTTACTATGCCAACACAGCGGCTGTCATCTTCGTCGTCGACTCGACCGATATTGAACGGCTGCAGACAGCAGCTGATGAGTTGTCGGCGATGCTGAACGAGGAGGAACTGAAGGATGCCGCTCTTCTTGTATTTGCGAACAAGCAAGACCAGCCGGGGGCGAAAGGGGCTGCCGACATTTCACAGGCCCTACGGCTCGGTGAACTCAGAGACCGGAACTGGAGCATCATGGCATGCAGTGCGGTAGAGGGCTCGGGAATCTCGGAGGGAATGGACTGGCTGGCGGTAAGCTTGCGCCTCAGTACCCTTCAAACGAGCTGTTGTAGCAAGACTCTGACAACATATAAAGCAAACCGTGTCACAGGATTAGAAGGTGCGCCAAAAGTTTAGGGCGCATAGCGGGGGGCTTCTGTCAAAGCACAAAGATCCCTCTCATATCATGCTGGCCACGCTTGGGTATTTATGCAGGGTGGCCTGCTCTAGGCGTTTGGGCGGGAACACACCTCCTTGGCTCATGGACGACATATTATTGAAGGCGCAGGTTGCATCAGAAAGGGCGGGAGCAGCGTTTAGTGTGTATTTATGTGACTTAAAGGTTTTAATATAGCGAACACCAGGCCCCATGTCGCCGGTGTTAACTTTCGACGAGCACTGAGACCGTTTGAGAAGCGTCAGTGTTGTACCCATCGTCAGCAGCTTTGTCGCATTACCCATGGCTCTATGGGTTGCTTCTGTTGGCTAGTATCGAGAGAGGAAAGGTAACGGAACTCCGTAGCAATGCGTTTGCGTACTGAAGAACCGCCGAGTCCCGTCAGAAAGCCCGACCGGTTGACACAATAACTACGGAATATTCAAAGTTCTCCAAATGCGACGAGGGATACGTTTGTATCCCACCCATTCAGTCTATAATCCCGAGCTTCTAGTTTGTAGGATTCCAAACGGGCTGTTAGGCCCTCGTCACATTCGGGCTGCAGTTACGCACGGGGGACCGTGGGTGTACCGAAATCCCACTCCTCTGGTTCATCTTGGTAGCCGCCTAGAGCTCTACCACGAGCTAGGACGTTGCGGCCGTAGGCACCTCTCCTTTTCCCATTTCTTTCTTCCCGCTTTAATTTTCTCCCCCGCCGCGATACTCTTTTTCCCTAGGGGTATATTTCTTCGAAAACGTTCAGTAGATAATACACGCGGCGTGGCTATGAGATTCCTAGTGAGTGTTCACAATGTTCCTGCCACGGCCATGTCTGATTACTGGTACCTCCATGGCAAACCCGCGCCGATTTCCACCTTTTTACTGGTCAGGGCGTCAACCTTACTTGGAACTCCTGGACACTTCCCTATTACCTGGGGAGATGACCATCTGGGATCTGGTGGTCGGAAATGGCGGTTTTGGTCCTAGCCCGAACCCGAGATTGAGGGCCAGCGGGTAAAGTACCCGTCTGTCAGTCTTGGCTTTTGCGGGAATATGGGACAAGGGTCCAAAGACTGAGGGTCAACATGGTGACAGTTCGAACCTATTCGCATCGAGGTTTGGACCAGGCTTGAACATATCTCTCACAGGTCAAGAACAGAGTGGTCTCGATTTTTTGTATTAGGAATTACTACTTGCAGGGCCAAACTCGCTACTTCGCAATACAATAGCGAAACTTAGATATTAGAAAGAGGGAACAGATAGGTAGGTCCCACAAACTCAATGTTTCGTTCAGCCCCTATCCTAGATCAGTGATCTCGCAGGCGGCATTCAAAGTGGCACTTCCTCGACAATGCGATAAAGTTCTCTTTTCAGGGGCTATGTGCCTACCGAGTCATCTTGACCCCGCCTAAAATTATTGTAACAGAAAGTGGGTCTTTGGGTTTGCGGATAAGTGCCCCGCAGTCCTGTTGACTTGTGAGTCAACTGCCTCGACGACAAATCGCGACCGACCGTAGAAACACAAACAGCATGGCTCCGGGAGCCAGTATTCCGGCGGGGGATCTTACCTCTGAGATCCTCCAAGCATTGTCCAAGGCAGACCCAATTTTGTCAACCGATGCCTTTGCACAGGTCCCGTTCGAATCGATCAAAGCTGCCCTCGACCGGCTTGCATCCCGGTCCATGGTCACGTACGAGCAGATTGAGCGCGATGAGGCCTTCCTGGAACCCGAAGCCGAGGTCATCGTCAGTCATGGCAGTCATGAAGCCCGTGTCTTTGAGGCCGTACGCAAGGCGCTGGATGGCCTTTCGATCCAAGACCTAGAGAGCGAAATCGGTGACAAAACGGTAACGAAGGTTGGGCAGGGCAAGGCCTTCAAGGAGAAGTGGATCAAGAAGGACGGCAATAAGCTTGTTGCGCTGGTAAGCTGTCGCTCTTTTCTACGTCGCAATGCCTAAACATTAACATTTGCGAAGGTTGATTCGATCAACGACGTTACCCGGGAACAACTCCGGGTGATCCAAGAGAAGCGGACGCACGACCCCAAGATCATTGCCGACTTGAAGAAGCGAAAGCTGCTGAAGATACAAAAGGTGCTTTCGTTCAGGATAAACAAGGGTCCCAAGTTCGCGCTTGAGATAACCAAGGAAGAGACGGATCTCACGGCCGAGATGCTGGCATCTGGCTCTTGGAAGACAGCAACCTTCAGTGAGTAACCACTGGAATTCGTGTTCGATAAAGTTTTCGAGAGCGTAACCCGTCCAGACACAGATTTTCTGGTCGGCTAGCTCCATGTCAGGTTTGCAGAAGAGCTTACACCGCCGCAGAGCCGTATAACTTTGACGCCAAGGGTGCCGACCAGCATCCTGGTGCCCTCCATCCGTTGAATAAGGTGCGACACGAGTTCAGGCAAGTGTATCCCTCAGGCCGGTGGTGTTTCGCATTGGGTACCCAAGACCCGGCTGTACAATTCACTGACCTCTGAGCCCTGCACAGGCAAATCTTCCTTGAAATGGGCTTCAGAGAAATGCCTACGAACCAGTTTGTCGAGTCCGGATTCTGGGTAGGTGCTCTACAGTCCTGGAGCCGCCCATGGCCAAGATATTTAACTTGAAATGTAATCAGAATTTCGATACTCTCTTCGTCCCCCAGGTATGCTGCTCTAGGTCCCGTTGCCTCTGCTTGCTCAAGCTGACAACGCGAAGCAACACCCTGCTCGTGATCTCCAAGATACCTTCTACGTCTCAGATCCGCCAAAGGCCAACAGACCTGGTCCGGTGTCTGCGGACGATAAGCACGATTATGAAGAATACTTCCGCAACGTGAAGCAGGTCCACGAAAGTGGGAAGTATGGGTCGATCGGTTATAGATATCCCTGGTCGGAGGATGAGTCCCTAAGGTACGTCGCCAAGGTTCTATGCGGCTAGCAATACTGACCGGATCGTACAAAGACTTGTCCTGCGGACACACACGACTTCTGTCTCGGCGGCCATGCTACATAAGCTAGCTGGAAAGCGCCAGAATGGACGTGTCCCGCCAGCTCGGTACTTCTCCATTGACAGGGTCTTCCGGTATGCCACACTCCTCCACTCCGTCAAGGTGTTATGTCGCTCACATCCTAGCAGAAACGAGACGGTAGATGCAACTCACCTTTGCGAATTCCACCAGATTGAAGGTGTCATTGCCGACTATGGCTTGACGCTGGGAGGTCTGATGGAATTCATGAAGACGTTCTTTGCAAGGATGAATGTCACCGATTTGGTCTTCAAGCCCGCGTGAGTCACCCCGAAGAAGTTAGGCCAGTCAGTGGCTGATGGGGAATCGCAGTTACAACCCCTACACAGAGCCGAGTATGGAGATCTTCTCCTACCACAAGGGTCTCAACAAGCTCATCGAAATTGGTAACTCGGGCATCTTTAGGCCCGAGATGCTGGAGGTATGTTGGCCTCTCCACAATCTGAAAGCCTCGAAGACGAACCGATCCACTAACGGTGCATCCAGGCAATGGGTCTCCCCAAAGACCTAGTCGTGTTTGGTTTTGGTTTGGGCTTGGAGAGGCCGACCATGATCAAATATCACATTTCGAATATTCGCGAGCTGCTTGGCCACCAGGTCGACCTCAACTTTGTGCGCGAGAGTCCCGCCGTACGGCTAGGCAAGGATTAGATAGACTGAATGCCGCACGAAAAGAGCATCTCTGAGGACACATATATTCTCCGAGTTGTGCGGTATATCATCTTGTGGGAAGAGGCAAGGATGTCCCCACACCCGTCGCGACACGAGATGAGCAAATTATACGATCCCTCGGAGACGACGAGTTCAAGACTTTGTAGGCTCCACCTGCGATCCTTCCTGAGCCCAATATGGTAATGCGGTGAAGAGTCATTCTCGGATCGCTGCGGTTGCCTCGTTGCGAACCACTTTTCCCCGCATATCTTGGTCCGCATTCCGTATCCCAACTAATCAGCTGGCCACCCCTGCAGCCCTATAAGGTTCTAGAGTTTCGGCCCTAGTCCTACCGTTGGCTCACGCCCGCAGCGACTTCGCTTATCAAGTGGACTTTGAGTGGAGAGGCGTTCCCAAGGACTTTGTGAAGACCGCGGGATATGATCTACTACGTACACGTGGTCGTATTGAGACGGGTATAGGATGGTAGTTTGCTCGAGGTGTGGGTGGCCGACAGAGGCTCCAATGCTAGAGGGGGAAGGCATCCATCCAGTGGTGAGCTCATGACTCTTTTTTGATGGTGGCCGGTTATGCCACATGCAGGACTTACGGTTGGTATATCTGTTTCTCGCTGCCTGATGTCCTCGTTCTCTGATTGCCTCAATTGTAGGACCTTGTGCCACTCTTCTCCCCCTCTTTCCCTTCCGTCCTTCGGACTTATATCACCCCCCCATCACGCACCAGGCACACATATCTGCACCTTTGGGTCTCGGTTCATACTTGGTGGTGGCAGTGCAAACCATCTTGACCAACCATCCTACATTTCCGCTCTCGATCCTGCCGGAACAAGTTCGATCGATCGATTTCGCTTGATCCAGATCGGCGGGACCTGTCTGATTAGGCCTGTATCACCTTAATTTCTGCCGATGTCGTCCTCTCGTGCGTCTGCTCCGCCGCCGCTCAGGATTGGCCCCGTGAGGGCTATCGCCAGCCCCGTGTCGGGCACGCCCAGGTCGGCAGATAGCATGGTATGCTCGATTCTTACACTCTTCTCTTCTCTCTTCTCTGTTCAGGGCTGACCGGGTGAGATTCCCCAGGCATCTCAGAATTTCCTATCTGATGGATACTACTATGCCTCGCCGACCTCTACTTCTACCGCGGCACCGCTGCTGTGGGAACGTAAGGTCTCGTCGGGGTCGGACAGCAGTGCCGACATGACATCGATGAAAAGAGTCAAGTCACCCAAGAAGGTCAACGCCCACAGCTATTGCGGGAGACACTCGGATGAGTATTTGTTTGGTGGAAAGGGGTTTGGCGACCTTTGGCGGGCCGTCACTAAGAAGTAGCCGGTGTCTCACGCATAAGATTTCATCAAGCTGTGCTTGGTTTGGAGCTTCTATTGTACACCCACAGCACACCACACTGGCTGGAACAGTTTGTATACCCACTTGCATAGGTTGCCAGCAGGACAGGCAGGGAAGGGAGCGTGTTTACTTACGGAATTGAGGGATCCATGATGAGTCATGGCTGGCGAGAATGATATTCCTGGAATAGCAGTATACATAGTAGTTAATGCCCAAAGTACTGGCCAGAGCTTCCAGGCAGCCGCTTGGAGATTTAGAAGGCGGTCATCGGGTCATGGAGTCTCCGTCGCAGCAAGTAAAATGATAGCCCAGCGGGGCCGTTGCCTGCGAATCCGAAGGGCGAGTGCTTTTTGAATTATAAGGACTGGTCGCATTCCAGTTGTAGATATGCCATCCGGCGCGAGTGATGTCGCCCTAAAAAAGAAAATTGTTGTACGGCGGCTGGCTGGCTTGAGTGAACCGAATCCACCCCTCAACAGGCCTGGACTCATGTTGCGTTAGCGGGCCGGGACAACCCCTGCAAGTGCGGGAAGATACCCGAGACGCTGGGCCGGGCGACCATCTCAACAAAAAAAAAAAAATACGTAAAAAGTAGAAAAAACTCCCGAAGCAAACGATTTTTTTGGTCTCCCGGGTCTGTTCCATAACCGTCGCGCTGGTTTACACCACCGAGCTCCAATGGCGCGCCAAACAGCCTCCCAACACAGAGAGGTAGACACAATGGCTCAGTCTTACCGTTTTGGGCCCAAAAACGCCTACCTCATCCTCTACAATGCCGTCTCGGCCGTTGCTTGGGCTGCCGTTCTCGGTAGAGTGGTCGTGGTGCTAGGTTGGAAGGGCGCGCCCTTCGTGCCACTCGTGGTGGACAATTTCGCGCGCATCACACAGACCTGCGCTGTCATGGAGATCCTGCATTCCCTCAGTGGTAGAGTGCCCTTTCGCTTCAGCATCTCCTTACCTCGTGTCGTCCCCCAACGGCTAACAACGCGTTTTGTTAGGCGTTGTTCCCGCCCCGGTGTTCACCACCGCCATGCAAGTCGCCAGCCGGCTCTTCCTCATGTGGGCCATCTGCTATCCCTTCCCGCAGTTGAACGCCAGCACGTTTTACTCGTCGATGCTGGGCGCCTGGAGCATGACCGAGGTGATCCGGTATTCGTACTTTGCGCTAAAGCAGGTGGAGGGTGTCCCCAGCTGGCTGCACTGGCTGCGGTATAGCGCCTTCCTGGTCCTATATCCTGTTGGAATCAGCAGCGAGGTGGCCATGACGCTGCAGGCGCTCTTTGGCCCCGCGGCGAGTGTCGCTCCGTGGTACCCCTATGCACTGACCGCAGTATTGTTGTCGTACATCCCGGGTGAGTGGAGTCCTGCCCCTGGAATGGGCTCTTGAGCCGCTTCGACTGACATTTCCGGTACAGGCTCCGTCATTCTCTACTCCCACATGCTGAAGCAGCGGAGGAAGTACCTTGGCCTCAGCAACACCGCGGAGAAGAAGAGGCGATAGAAGGCTGTTATGCACAGAGCGGAATTCAGTCATACGATGTATTCATTCTCTGGAAGCCGCAGGACTGTCCCAGGCATTCTACCTCTACGCGTTTATTATTGAGACGGTGGACCAGAATAGAGAACAGGCCTCGAAGGCAGGGCATTGGTGCATAAATATCCAGCAAAAGGTCGTTTCCCTCATGAACGGATTGCATCAGCCGAACTTGTCTCATACCAGTCGTTTCGCAACCATCCCGTCACCATATCCTTCGCGTCGTTCGTCAGCTTCTCGTAGCCCGGGTTCTCCTTGGGCTCAAACATAGCTGGAAGCCGTCAGCATCACGCCACTAGCCAAATTAGCAGTAACAGCACTCACACATATGCGCGCCCGTCTCGTCCTTCGCCTTGTCGTTCACCGCTGCCCGCCAATCCCCCGCCTGGTCCCGCTGCGGTATAACGCAAAACGTCCGGTCTTTTCCAAGCACCGTACCAACCATGCTCACCTGCTTGGATCCCGCCGACTGCCCCAACCGCGTGTATAGATTCCCAAAGCCGACGCCCAGCTCCTTGTTCAACCGCACCATGTACGCCACCCGCCGCTTCAGCTCCTCCTTGCGCGCGAGACACCCAACAAATTCCAAGTGCGACGTCGCCCAGCCCCAACCCTGGGTAATCTGCTCCCGGTTGTAGTATGCCGCAGCCCCGCCCGCAGCCAGTGCGCCGACAGCCCCGGCAGCCGCTGCGATGGTGCCCCATCTGCCCCAGCCGCCGCCGCCGCCGCCGCTCTTTGTTGCGCCCTTGTCCTTATCGTTGGCACCTTTGCCCCCAGCGGGCGGCAACGCGCCTACGGGCTTCTGCCTCTCCGCGGCGTTCGCCTCGGCGGCTTTGGCGCTGCCCCAGAGGCTCGTGAGACCGCTCAGCTGCGCGATCGCGGTCGACGCCGCGACGTAGTGGCTCTCGGCGCCGTGGGCGACAACGCCGGGGGAGATGCCGAGGAAGGGGGTGTCGAAGGCGAGCACGCCTTGGATGTACGGGAACATGAGCGCATTGGGGGGCGGGAGCGGGTCGGTGGTGGACTTGGTGGGGCTGTCTTCGTCGACCGAGTTGTGGACGGGGTGGTCAGAGGCAAGCCCGATGGCCGTCTCGGCGGCGACGATGCCGCCCATCGAGTGCCCCACGAGGATCACGCGGACCGACGGGTCGACTGTCGGGGACGGCGTGCCGGCTGCTACTTCGAGGTCTATGACTTTGTTTAAGAGCCTGTGGTTTCCACTGTTGTATTAGCTGGTGCAATGGGTTATGGCGGGAGCGGCGGCTGAGATCATCGTACCAGTCGCTGAATCGCGACACACAGTCGCCTAGGTCGCCGCGCGTCTCGTACTTGGGGTATATTATTGCCTGGACGTTCACCTTGGGCAGACTGCCCGCAATGCGCTCGCGAAGGTGCTCGGTGAAGGCATAGTTGTGGCCAAAGGTATCCTCATCCCCCTAGTTCCGTTTAGAGCTGTCCTGAGGGAAATACCGAAGGGGATGCGACAACAGACTCACCTTGAAGCCGTGTATAAAACAGAGCAGCAGTGTCTTCTTCATCGTTTGTCCCCATTGAAGCCTCAATACCAAGGACACAAGAGTGAGACTCGGCAAGCTGAACTCTTATGCCAATCCCGGATGGTTCCCGCACAAGGCTGACACACTGAAGTTCCCGTAGTGGGGGTGGGTCCGGACCCTTGTGTGCTCTTCGGAGTTCGGACAGGGGCCCTTGGGTCTTGGGTTCAAAATCAAAGTTTGGTGCCCCGCGTAATGCTATGTCCCCCTCCCTGAGTGCTAGTGGCGTGGGGTCATGTCGAACTCGTCTTACTACACCGTTTAGTTAGCTCTTTACCAGAGCACACCAAGCCTTGTTTAACTCGATGGGAAATACGGTGGTCGCTAATAGTCAGACTTGATATGTCCATTCTTCGTTATCGCCTCCGGACGATGGTACCATGTGGGTGGCAACGAATCAATGCCTGGGTCCTCATTCGACTGCATAGGCGGCCGCTGGCGCTGCGAAGGCCATTCTATTGGCATGTAGTTAGATTCAGATATGGAGGCACGTGTGATGTTTTGATCAAGAAGAATCTTGCTGTCACGACGTCGGTGTGCCTGCAATATGCAATCGTCGCTTGATCTCGGATTAGGCCCAGCTGTGCCCTAAGAGCTTGGATACCAATTGCATCCATTATAGACTGGGCCCATCGACAATCTGGACTGGATGCGCTATGGAACGATGCATTTCCCGCGTACAACCCAGTGTACCACATCCGAGTAGTGAACTCCCACCGCTCGCGAAGACGGCGCTAGGGTCCCTAGTCTCTTACGCCAACGTTAGACGACGGATGGCTCTCAATCTCAATTTAGACGTCTTCAGATCAAGCACGGCGTGCATGTAATGCCCGATCTAAGCCAGAGGCTATGAAGGGAACAAAGTACAGAAAGGGGAAATAAGGAGGGAAAAGGTAGAAGCGAGGTTTGGGACAGGACAGCAGAGAGTGTTGATCCATGAACAGTGTAATGAGGCCCACAGCAGGCACGCTAACATTCCTACTAACGGTTCTTGTGCAACTACCAAAAGCTCAAGCAAGGGTCCGATACAAGAATGGTACATTCACTGCAACAAGCCCACCAATAAGCGTTGTGGGTCTGTGCATCCCCCAAATTCCCTACACGCCAAAACGGCGGCTTCAACGAACTCTCTTTGATCTGTTTGCAATCGATTTCTCGCGCGGTCGAGAGAACCCTTTCGACGCACCATCTCTTGCACCCTAACATTCTCCCACAGCATACTATGACTTGAAATTTCCAGCCAGATCAACTCTTTCCATTTCCTTTTCATTCCTTCCATTTACCTTTCGAACCCCGCCAACACTCACTTCCCCCCGTCACCTACCCTAATCGCAAGAGCGACCACCGACCATTTCTTCAGCCTTGTTGTCGCAGCCATCGCCGCGGCAAACGAGCACAATATTTGGCATCGATCCCCCATTTAATCCCCCTTTTACCATTATGTCTGAGCGGATCTACGGCGTGACACCGCCCATATCGACGGCCCTCCCGACCGAAGCTGAGAAACGAATGCACGACGCGCTCCACAAGGAGTTGCGAGCCCAAGGCACATTCGAAAGCCCAGCCGAGACCGAGGAGAGGAAGAAGGTGATCAAGGAGCTCGAGAAAATCACAAATGAATTCGTCAAGAGGGCCGCACGGGAGAAGGAGCCCAAGAACACGATTCTGATTCGCGATGCCATCGGAAGGGTGTTTACGTATGGCAGTTACCGCCTTGGAGTTTACGGTCCCGGCTCGGATATGGATACACTCGTCGTCGCACCGAAATATGTCACGGTTGAGCAGTATTTCAGAATCTTTCCCGAGGTCCTCGTCGAGATGGCCCCGCCCGGCGCCATCACCGACCTGACTCCGGTGCCCGAAGCCTTCGTGCCCATCATCAAGTTTGAGTTCTCGGGGATCAGCATCGACCTTATCTTTTGCTCCATTCAAACACTCAAACAGCTGCCGGCAGAAAAGAGCTGGAGCTTGGCCGACAACAACCTGCTCCGTGGCTTGAGCGAGAACGAGGTACGGTCGCTGAACGGAACGAGAGTGACGGATGAGATTCTGAACCTCGTTCCCGAGCCTGCCACGTTCAAGCTGGCCCTCCGAGCCATCAAGCTCTGGGCGCAGCGGAAGGCGATCTACGCCAACATCATGGGTTATCCTGGAGGAGTCGCCTGGGCCATGCTCGTTGCCCGAGTCTGCCAGCTCTATCCCAAAGCAACGAGCGCCGTCATCGTCAACAAGTTCTTCAACATCATGTTCAAGTGGCCATGGCCCCTTCCGGTTCTTCTCAAGGACATCGAGTACGGCTGTCCGGTTACGCGAGTCCCAGTCTGGAATCCCAAGGTGGGTTACGCCCCAGTCCCCGCCTACGCTGATGTCTCACCACAGAACAGCTCTACGCTAGCGATAGGAACCACAAGATGCCTATCATCACGCCGGCATATCCGTCCATGTGCGCGACGCACAATATTGGTAGATCGTCCATGGTAGTCATACAGCAAGAACTGGAGAAAGGCGTGCAGATAACAGATGAGATCATGGTGGGTAGGCGGCCGTGGAAAGATCTCTTCACAAAGCACACCTTCTTCACGTCAGGATTCAGGTACTACCTCACAGTTATCTCGTCGAGCAGGACCAAGAAGGCGCAAAACGCCTGGTCAGGCTTTATTGAGTCGAGGGTGCGTGTGCTTGTCAACAGACTCGAGATGCACCCATCCATCGCCTTGGCGAGACCATTCAACAAGGGCTACGATAGAATGCACCGGTGCAAGAACGACACACAGGTCGAGGAGGTGGTATCAGCCGGCAGCCTTGCTTACCTGTACAAGCCACCCGCTGAAGAAGACGAGAAGCTCAAGACGGAAACCAGGACGGAGGTCAAGACGGATGTGAAGGCCGAGAACGGCGTGCCGATACAGCAGGAGAAGACTGAAGGCACATCTATACCGATGGCCAAGGGCGAAACGAACAACGACGTCAAGACCAAGCCGGAAGACATCCCCGAACAAAAGGAGAGCGAGATCGAGATATACACGACTAACCACTACATTGGGCTGCAGCTGGCCGAAAAGGCCAAGTCACTCGACCTTTCGCGCGAGGTCAACGACTGGAAGACCATGTGCATGTCCAATGAAATCTACGACGCCGACCTGATGTTCCTGTCCATCCAGAATCTCAAGAATACGGCGCTGCCTGACGATGTGTTTGAGCCCGGCGAACAGCGGCCCCAGCCGCCTGTCAAGAAGGGCGTGAAACGAATGGCCTCGGAGGACCCCAATGCTAAGCAACACCAGCCGCCGGCGAAGCGTCAAGTCCAGGGTAAGCCGCCGCAGACGACGGCGGCCGCCAACAATGCGGCTGCTGCTGCGGTTGGTTAGAGGCGGGTGGAAGTTACACAGCGACGGCTGGCTTCGACTAATGGTGAAGGAGATTGAGGGGAAACGGAGGAGATCGACTGGGTTGCGCGCAAGGAATGTGTATGGGCTTGTGTAACTATTTAGATCTTGTTAGACTAATAGACGCTAGGGTTTAGAGGCACACGTTGCCTCGCCAAACTCGCATCTCACCTTCGCGTGTCGATATGGCGTCAGTGAAAACTTATGAGCATGCCTGGAAGGCGTCGTCTGGGTTACGGCGACCGCTGTCACAAAGGAGCTCTGCAAAAAGGATTAGAAGCAGTATGGCACATCTTCAGGGTCCCCTGCTCTAAGAACATACGGCTAATACTCAGTTCTGGACTCCCCAACCATCAGTAGAGAAGAGGTTGGCAAACAACTCCCGCCACATATTGATCGATGCCCGTGGCTCATGGGGGAGTAGCATGGGCGGCCGGGGCGCTTCTTTTTGTTTTCCGTACCAAATCACCCTTTAGAGGCAGAGTGCCCGAACGCAGTCTCTTCCCATTCATCAAGAATTTAATCATCCTCGCCATCATCGCTCCCGCTTGACCACCCCTCATGATACTCATCCGCCATCTCCATGAGGTCATTTCCAAGCGTCTCACGGTCCTCCAGGCCGATCGACCGAATCACAGTCGACCTGAGAAGCTTTAGTTTGCTAGACACAGACGAGTCGGTTGACAGGCTGCTGGTGATGTTGATGGCGTCTGGAGGTGGTGAATCCTCGTCGCTCCGGAGGATGTCGGCGGGGAAGCTGTCCAGAAGAGGGAACTTGAGGGTCGTATTATATCTATATCTAGGTCAGCCTGTGGCCCAGTGTAAGTTCTGATAACAGTCACCGACCTTTGTGTTACCGGCTCGTACGCACTCCGCCGGCGCCGGCGCCCTTCCTCGTCCACTTCTACGCCCCCACTATCATCGTCATAGCCTCGTGACGAGATGATCTGGCTAAAGACCCGTGGCTTGTGAAACCCGTTGGACCGAGAATAAGGCTCGAGCCGATCCGACGGCGTAAACCTCATATCAAGCTGCACGCCCTCGGAGAGCTCTTCCTCAGACAACAACCTCACCCTCCCATCCCTCCTCTCCTCAGATTCAGAGCCGGGCTGGTTAACACTCATCTGGAGTCCTGCTACGCTCTGCTTTCCCATCGTATTCAACACCTCAGCCATACCCGACAGCGTCTCTCTCTTGGCAGGATCCCTCATCCTCGACGGTAGCATCACGGTCTCAACCGCCGAGGATAACAGCGCCGAGACATGCCACTGTGATCCCGCATCCAGCACTCGTGCCATCCTCGCCGGCAGCTTCTCAGGCAACGCCAACGGCACGACAATCGACGCCTGCTTATACACCTCGGTGAGGGCTCTCGCCTTGTTGGCCAGCCGTAGCAACCGCTTTTCCTGTATTCCCCAGCACCAACCATGGCCCGCGTTAGCGAACTTTCCCTATCCCTACCCTCACTCTTCCGTCACCGAACAAAACAAGCACAGGAGGGGAAAAAAAGAAAAAAAAAGAACAAAAAAGGGAAGAAAAAAAGGGGGGGAATGAAAATTAAGAAAAGCACTCACCCTCCCCAAACCCCCTCCCTTCCAACCCCTTTCCAAGCCCCACACCCAAACCCCAACCTTGCCGTACTCGTCGCGCACCCGCTCCACGTAGCGCGCGGCGAACCCGCCCCAGGCGTCGTCGAACCCGGCAAAGACCTGCAGGCCCTGCATGTGGTCGGCCTCCTCGGCGAAGGGGCGCAGGTCGCGGTCGAGGAGGTCATGCTCGCGGTCGAGGGCGGCGAAGAGGTCCTCGCCGGCGGCGTGGCGCTCAAAGGGGGCCCCGGACGCGGCGGCGGCGGCGCCCACCCCCACCTCGTGCTCGTTCAGCTGGACCACGGAACGCGGGTGGTAGAAGACGCGCGAGAAGTCCGAGAAGAAGCGCACCGCGCCCGGATGCAGCGGCTCCGGCGGCGTGCCGGCGTCGAGGGATTGCTGGTAGGGGGATACCGGGATCGGCGGGGAGCGGTGGATCTGGGTTTGGCCGTTCCTTTTTTTTTTTTTTTTTCCTGGTTAGTTATGGATCGGTGGATGAGTTCGGTTGTTCAATAGGGAAAAGAAAAGGGAAATATAAAAAGGGGGTGGAGGGGAAGGGGGTTTTTACCAGAGTGCTTGTGGCGGGGTCGACTCATCGTTGACCTCGTAAAGGGCGTTGATCTTGCGGAGAGAGCCAAAAGCACCTTTTAGGTCGTAGATGACGGTCCGGGGCATAAAAGTCTCGGTGCCGTCGGGGGCGAGGCCGGGGCGGAAATGGACGTCATGGTCAATGGGCGACTCTGTTTGGTCTTCGGAGTAGGTAAAGTAGGATTCCTTGTGTCGTTTAGTGTGTGAATATGAGAAGATGATGATGATTGATGTCAAAACTGAGACGGATTACCTGAGTGTTCCAGAAATGCGTGGCAAGATAGTTGCTCTGTTGCCCGAACTGGACTGTAATAATTTCATGCATCTCGAATGGATTTGTTGATGAGGACAGTATGTTGCCCGGAACTGATGAGGGAGCAATGAGTTCACTGTCCGCAGGTGGATGTTCCTCGAATACTAGAATATTAAGCCCTAACCCTGGATATGGTGTGATTCAACGTTCAACTGCGAATACGCGCACGCAAGGACGTACAGTTCAACAACATCATCGTATTCGGACGCATGGTACCTATGACCTTGCGGGAAAATACAAGGCATTGGCCAGAATCTTGCTCAGGAAAAATGTTGAAGCGCCAAAAAGTGAGTATTGTTTGGTGATCCTGAAACCCCCTTGGGACACAGCCAACATACACAAAAGGAAACTAGCCATAATCATCGCCTCCCGTCTATCCCAAAAACACCAGTCTAGCTCGTTTGTCTATTAATTTAGGCCCCAAGACTCCAACATTATCCGCGGCAACAGTATCAAAGAAAACGAAGGAGATAAAAAAAAGGTCTGGGCTGCCCGCTCGAATGTTGATTGCGTCCACAGTCATAGGTGTGTTTAGAAGGAAAGGAAACCAATCTACTCTCGTGATAGGTCGCGGCCAAAGACCTTGGATTTGAGCCAGTCATTGATAACCAGTAGACGGTTGCGCGTGCTGAAACACATGCTGATGTAGGCGCTCCTCCAGAAGAAGAAGGTCAGGGTGCCGGCAGCCGCCACGTTGCCGTTGAACCACGTCACGTCGGCCACAGCCTTCTCGCTGCCGATGTAAGCCAGACTGCCCTGATGACTGTATTGGAATGGCTTGACATCTTTGATGCGCCGCAGCTGCCGCTCGTACTCGGCAATCTCTCGCGAGATCTCGGCCGAGTTGCCGGGCTGCAGGTTCAATGACGAGCTAAGCTGGTTGATCTTCTCCTCGAGCGCCTCCGTCTTGGCCATGTTGTTGAGAAGGCGAGCGAGGAAATTGCCTTCTTGGCTGGCCACCTGGGCGGTCGGCGCATATCCCGCGACGGCGCAGTCGCCTACGGCCCAAATGTCCCGTGTGCCCTGCACAACGAGGTACTCGTTCACGGCCAGACCGCGGCGCGAGTTCTTTTGCGCGGGAATGCGCGCCATGAGGTCCTTGACGACGGGGCGTACGGCATTGCCAGTAGCCCAGACGAGAAGGCCGTAAGGGAAGACGATCGTCTCCTTTTTGCCGTCGGGGCCCGTCACCTCGGCCTCGACCGTCTTGTCCGTAACCTTTTTAACCATGGTCTTGGTGTGGATGTTGATCTTCTCCTCCTTGAAGGTGCTTTCCGTGTACTCGATCAGCTGCTTGGAGAAGCTGGGTAGGACGTTGGGAAGCGCCTCGATAAGCGTCACGCGGAAGCGGTCGCTAATATCGGGAACCAGTTTCTTGATGTCCTCCTCAAAGAAATCTTGCAGTTCGCCGGCGAACTCGACGCCCGTAGGGCCACCGCCAACCACAACCATGTGCATGAGACGGTCAATCTCCTCAGGCGGTTGGTCTTTGAAGGCGGCCGTCTCGACGCAGTCCATGATCCTCTTGCGGATCTTTTGTGCGTCGCCAATCTCTTTGAGGAAGCACGAGTGCTCGCGGACGCCAGGGATACCGAACGTCGCGTTCTCAGCACCCACGCCGATCACCAGCATGTCGTAGGGCACCTCGGTTTCGGTGGTGTCACCCCGGATTTCCGAGTTGTCAAAGATGCGCACCACCTTGCGCTCGGGGTCAATAGAGCTAGCCTCGGCTTCGTAGAACCTCACGCTCGCCTTCTTCTGACGGAGGATTGTCCGCACAGGCTCCATGATGGAACGGTGCTCGATGGTGCCGGTTGTGCATGACGGAAGGAGAGGCGTGAATAAGAAGTAATTTCGCGGTGAGATGACGATGACATTGTAGTTCTCGGTATCGAGGCGCTTGAGCAGGGAGACAGAGCCCCAACCGGTTCCTGGTTGTAACGGGTCAGACAAGGCCAACGGGGACGGGTGCGACAACCGGGACAACCGCGACAACCGCGAGCTTACCTAGGATGACGAGCGTCTTCTTGGTCGGGTCAGGCTCCACCTGCGGCTCCGGGTGCCTGTCCTGGTAGACGCCGTAACCAATGTATGCAACGCCAGCAATGGCCGACAGATATCCCAGCCGCCAAGCCCACCTAAGCTTCCGGAACCGCGGCTTCCTCGGTGGCGGGGCCGGGGCGACGCTGTCGGCATAGCTGCGCCGAAACTGCCTCGCAACAGGTCCTTGTGTGCTACCAAAGACGGGCCTGGCGCCAACTGTCCTGCGCGATGACTGGAGGAATAACCTGGGCGCTGTCTGAGAGGGCTGCAGCAATGAAGCTCCTGTTTGGGGCACGCCGAGCTTGCTCAGAGCTCGCGATGAAGACGCCATTGCCCAATTGGCGAGAGCGGCACGGGAAAAATGTACAGTCGAAGGCTCCTAGAGAGAGGGGGCGGGTGAGGGAGGCTACGCAAGAAAAGAAAATGATGTGAATAAACGAATGTACAGATGGTCAGCAGAGAAGTGTCGAGGCTTTTGTGAGGGATGAGAATCACAGCCTTTGATATCGTGACTAAGATAAGCTACCCAGGCCCTGTCCCTTTTTTTTTTTTTTTTTTTTATCCCTTGTTTGCGCCTTTATCCTATTCGGCCGATTTCTTAGTCTTGGTCTGTTAGCCACTCAGCTATCGGCAACGCCGGTAGTAAGGGCCCACCCTACACACTGCCAAGTCAACTTGCAGGGTAGTCCATGATGACGACAACATTCTGGACTTCAATTTTGGCGAGGGTTGAAACTTTTTGAAGGATCAGACTGGCAAAAGAGTCATTTTCGGCCGCAATCTTGACAATGCATCCCACGTGAGGGGGAAAGAGGAATGAAAGTCCCCATGTTTCAGGGACTGTTAACGGACGGTGGATACTTGGTCGTTTTCCTTGTGCTCCCCGCCACCTCATACCGTCCCGGGAG
Source organism: Madurella fahalii (assembly GCF_045866475.1). NCBI lineage: Eukaryota > Fungi > Ascomycota > Sordariomycetes > Sordariales > Madurella > Madurella fahalii. The sequence continues at coordinate 1,956,056 of NW_027263976.1, forward strand.
AAACAGCAGCTCGTAAGAAAGGCTGCCCGCAACCCACAGCCATTGATGAATCACTACCACATGTGTCTCACCTACCATCTCCGCCTTCTTCACTTCAACCAAAGCTGCCCAGCAGGCTCCGAGAGTCTCCGACTGCGACCCTTTGTTCCGGCTTTTCGCGAATGCAAATTCTCGGGCCGGGGGACATTGCGTTCAAATATGCTTAACCTTGGATGAGCGCCGCGGTGGTGGTGTCCTATCCTCCAGGGGTTATGGTGCATGTAGTAGATAACTCGGCAATCACATGCCAACCAACCTTTAAAGCCATTGGGCGTGTGGGGAATATCTCTTTAGCTCTTTGCTGGCCGAGTCGATCCGCTTGTGGTAGCCCGACTATATACATCGGCCGATATTCCCCGGCAGCGCGGCACTGCCACGGCCGCCGTCCCGGGCCGAATCCGCCGTGGTCCGAAGCTCTGAGGCCGATCGGCCCCCTCTCTTGGCACCTCGCAGCGACACGGAAAATGAAGAAAAGGAAAATCTAACAAAGGCTACAAAAATTCCGTGTCCCAATTGGTCAATTTTACAATCGCCCTGGCTTGCCTACACATCCATCATCAGACTTACTTGGCAGTCTAGTCACACCGGAAGTAGGCCCCTCGGCGCTGTCCAGTAGGCCGGTAGTCAAAGGTATTTTGAAGCACCTCCCTTCCCTGGATGGCTGCAGCGGGTGCCTTGGCCTTTCTCTTGGATGCTCGGGCCACCGGCCAAAAGAAATGGAAGCTGTCGGGCGCCTTCTCAACCCCTAAGAATGCTGGGCAAGCGTCGGTGGTTTGATCTCTGACACAGACAACCTTTGTGCCTGATGCGCCGCCGGCCCGCATGTCGTCCCCATCCCGCATGAACGATCTGCCAGAGATCAGTCCCGCATGAAAATGCGGCAATGTCACCCCGCATCTGACCTAACAGACGATGCAGGGCCTAGCTCGCCCTCATGTGCGATCGGGTGATTACCCCTGCCAGTTCTCTCTTCCCCTCTGCGGACGGGGTTACGTGCTACGGGACGCGTCCCGCATCACGCCCCACGGCATCACGACATCACTAGTAGCGTGCTGTCTTTCAGCAAAGTTTGTCGTCTATGGCCCGGGTTCGCACGGGATATCGGAGCAGCCTGTCCTGGCAGTGCTCTCTGCGATTTGTTTCTCCCCATTGAGTAGCCCGTGTTCGGTTTCCAACTCACTCTCCCGGGATTGGTGCTCTGGATAATTCTACGCGACTGATCTTCTCAATGCCGTCGTGTTTGATGCCCGGGCATAATTTTTGAACAGGACGTACCAACGCGACCCCGACTGAACGACGGATATGCGGCCTCATTGACATCAAGCCCGGTTGATTCGGCATCGATATCCATCTGCTCGCGTCGACAGCCCAGAAACCCCCAAGGTCGATGCTGCTAGCGTCTCCTTCGTAGCTAGGCGGGGCAACAGGACAACATCCCGTCGACACAGAGAACAGCGGCTTCAAGCCTTCCCGAATGCGCCGTCTTGTTGCCTAGCCTATCTGGACCATCCGAAGCGATTGCAGCAGCGTGCGCCCGCTTGCCCCTCTCCGCCTCGTGTCTTGTCGGCTGAAACACCTTTGTCCATGGCTGAGACGCTGAACCCCCCCTGTCCTCCTGTCCCTCGTTCTCGCAGCTCGGCTGCCGCTTTCTCGCAATGCTTGGCATCAGTCAGTGCGTGCCGGCCGGAAGCTTGCCAGTCCAAGTCCCCCGCCCCCGGAGAAATCCCCTACGTATCAATGCTTCGTAGGGTTGCACGGGGCGAGTCACCGAACCATGTGTACCTTCGCCGAGCCCAATGCCTACCACAGCATGGCTGCGCGAAGGTAGCAGCGCTGGCGTGTGGGCGTCAGACGTCCTCGAGCCTATTTCCGAATCCGGCCCCTAGGTTCGGACGCCATGGTCCTCCGCAAGCGGCGCTCGATACTGGAACCAAGATCCCTGAGCCGTCTTCAGTGCTTGGGACCCGGCCATGGGAGATGCTGGCAAAATTCACACACCCATGCCCTCGCCCTCGATCCCTGTTTCGGTGGAGGTGCCATCCGCCCAGAACCCCGTCACTCATCTTCATCCCTGATGCACCTTGCCGAGAGCTCGGGTCCCGGTCCGTCATGCAACCCACACGACAGCTCGGCCAGCGCCCCACGGCCTCGACTTTGTGCTGCTCTTCTCTCACTGCATTCTTCCTTTCTTTTTCCCTTTTTGCACCCTAGGGCCGGCTTCCCATTACTTTCTTTTCTAAACATTTGTATTGTATATTTCTTTTTTTTTTTTCCTCGATCCCATTTTCCCGTAATACCCCAAGTCTTTTCCAGAGTCGCAACATCGTACATCTTGATTGCAAGATACCGACCTCTCGACGGCTCTCCTACGGAGATCTACAGAATAGGCTCCATGACGTTCGAGACATCACCTGGCTGGGCGGCCTGACCCCATCAACGCTGGCCGCTTCGCCGCTGGACGTAGGATGCCGAATGGGAAAGAAATGGCGCCTCTAAGTGATCAGGGAAGAGTCGGTGTAGCAAGACGGACGAGTGCGGGTCCGCAGCCATTTCGCAGAAACAACATTCTCACCCGCCAGGATGGGCAGGGCGACAGAGGTGGAGATAGGGGTGGATCCCGGGGAGGATCCAGGGGAGGCGACAGAGGAGGCGACAGAGGAGGGGATAGGGGAGGTGACAATGGAGACGATAGAGGAGGCCGGTCACGTTTCGGGAACGGAAATAACAACGATGACAATGACGATAATGACGACGGCGACAACGGCGGCCGTGGTGGCGGAAGAAGATTTGGGAACGGCTTTGGAGGCGGGAGGCGGCCGAATAACGGCAACAACGACGGCGAGGACGACGATGACGATGGTGGCCGCCGTGGTGGCAACGGCGGGGGTGATCGCGGCGGCAACCGAGGATTCGGCGGCGGAGGTGACCGTGGAGGCAACCAAGGCTCTAACGGCGGAGGTAACCGCGGCGGCAACCAAGGCTTTAACGGCGGAGGTGGCCGCGGCGGAAATCAAGGAGGTAATGGCGGGGGTGGACGCGGAGGCGGCGGCGGGAATGGAAATGGGAGGGTAGATGACGGCGGCGGGAGGGACGGGGATGGGAACGGCAGAGATGGTGATAGCGCAACGCCAGCACCTAGTACCTCTACCCAACCACTTCCGTCCTCACTCCCACCACCGCCGCCGGAAACCACGACTTCGCCGGACCTTGTCCTATCTCCGGAAGATCCTACCTCAGAAACCATCGACCCATCCAGCACCTCCACTCCAGGCGTGGTTCCTCCGCAGCCTGCCCTATCCCCAACTTCGGCAACTGAGGTAAGTGCGTCAACCTTATAATGGCTTCAATTTTTGACAACCGATCACAGGAAAACCCGACCGTCACCGCCTTCATTCCTTTGATGACAAACGGCCCATCTAACCTGTCAGGGGCTGGGGAGGGTATTCAACTTTCAGAAACGTCGGCGAACGCTGAGCCCACAGTTTCGCTAGAGCCTACTTCAACACCAATTCCAAACCCGACACCGACTCCCGGGCTATTTGAGAACGGCAGAGAGAACGGGCGGAATGATGCCGCTGGCGGTAGCATCAGGAACGATGATAGCAACCGTCTTGAGGCGACACAGGAAAGCATGGATCCAACTGCCGAGCGGATACTGATCTCGGTTGGTTCAATAGGTAGGCCTCTGCCATTTATCGATCTCTTGGGTTGTGAAGCTAACAATACTGCCAGGCGCCTTCATTCTGCTGTGCTTTATCATTTGGATGGTCGTCCGGACCATGAAGAAGTCGAAGAAGGAGGACGACCGCCGCAGCGGCGGCTTTCTAAGCTCGCTTCCGAAACGCTTCGCCTCAAGAATCCCTTTCATGCGAAAACGGAGCTGGCAGAGCCTGGACGGCGCAACTGTTGCCGGATCTCCTGCACCAAGCTACCGCGAGAAGGCGCGTACCGCCAGCGCTACATCGGTGGAGGGCTTCTATGGAGCAGAGAAGACTCGTGAACAACCTCAGCCTCAGCTTCGGTCTCAGCAGGAGCAGGAGCAGGTGCCGGAGCAGGTGCATGAGAAGGGACAGGCGATGCAACAACCCCAGCAACAAGAAGCGCCATTACCGATCCCTTCAGAAGCTGTGCTTCCGCAACCTCCACATCCGTTGCGTTCAAACAGCGTATACCAACCACAATTCTATCCCACTGGCGTGTACTACAATCCAGCAAACGTGTTACACATCACCAGCATGGCCAACAATCCCCTCTACTCTCATCAACCGCAGGAGTCCTTCAGCTCCACAAATACGGCGCAGTTTGGCTCAACAATAGCGGGCGATTACCCCATCAACACCTTGCAAACAGGCACGACAACAGGACCTACTATGTACTACAACCCGTCTCTGATGGCGCAGCAATTTCCGGCTGCTGCTCCGTACAACCCAGCAGGCGTATATCGCCAGCCTAGCAAGGCAACAAGCGAGGTGTCTTCGCTGTCGTCGGGTTTCGGGGACGACGACATCATTGTCGCCGAATCGCCCATCTCTGCTCCTCCCCCGATCGCCGCTACTATTACCGGCCGCGGTCAGTACGCCGCCCGCTTCTCTTGGATGTCCCAGGCCCAGAGCCAGACACAGAAACAAGGCGTGCAGAGCAGGAGAGAAACGGTGTACACGGAGACGAGCGAGGACTTGCCGGCGAGGTTTAGGAGCGTCACGTCGTGGGTGGATCAGCAGACGGGAAGGATCAAGCGGGCGCAGCAGAGGGAGATGGCGAGGGAGAACGGGACCGAAGGCCAGATGCCACCGCCTGTGCCGCCGGTGCTGCCCGGGGGAAACCCGGGCATTCCGGGGATACATAACCCGCCTGGGGAGCAGAGTTTCGGGATGATGATGGATGATGAGGAGAAACCGAGGGGGGTGGAGGAGGCTTTGGCGGGGTCCACGCTGGGGAGAACGGGCTGAGCCAACGAGGCCACATGCGGGTAGTAGGGAGTAGGGGCCGACTGACTTGCTGACTCACTAGCGAAAGCGTGGGGACTGCATCTAAAGCGGCGTTTTCTCCTGGCACGGCATAACTGAGCCCAAAGAGCCTGGTGCTCATGGGTAACAGATGTCGCGTCCTATTTTAGGTATATTTAATGAGGGGATTTTATTTCTGGCGGCCGCTTGGCGGCTCGTCCTGTTCTTCACTCGTTTCTCATTTCTCATAGCCAGGTTGCTTGCGTTGGTGATGGTCTGGCAGCGACGGAGCGGGCGCGTGTCTCTTTTGCTACCAGCACTTATACCCTCTTTACTTATTGCGTAGCGAATAGAAGAGTACTGTGGCGAACCTTGTTGAAGTGGAGATGATTAACCGTTGATGTTGCGTTCGTGACTCGTTAAGGATAGGGCCTAGCCTAACAACGAAGACTCCTCGACGATTGCTTTTGCAAACCGAAGATGCTGAGGTCCGGGGTCCAGGTACATTTTCACCCTGAGAATCCTCCCGGTACATCATACCTTGTAAATTCCCCTTCTCCCGCCCCTCGTCACCCCCACTCTCATTCCATCTTCACAGGACGAGAACATAACCATGACTACCCATAGATGGGCAGCAGCCCGAAGGCCGAACCCCTAAGCTCCACGTTCAATACGCGCGTCAAATCAGACACTTTATTCACCGTGTTAGGACGGTTAGGGGACCGCTGGGTGACCTCCAAATCGATAAGGGTCTCGAAGGGCGCGGGAAGGTCACCGAAAAGATGGAGTCGCTGACAGTGGAGTTCAAGGATTACGAAGAAGGGCACCCGGTTCGTTAGGGAGCTTAAGAAGATTGAGGGTGATTCGGTTGTGCGATCCCAACCTCGAGCATCGTTCTCGCTCTTGCTAAGTTCGTACCACCCCCAGGGGGGTGGGGGAGGGGGGAGGGGGTAGCATCCTTCGCTTCGTTTCCGTTGCAACTTGACTGCTGGTATCCCTCGACACTTGGGATTTGTCCACTGGCCCTCCACTACAACAAGAGAACATCTCAAACCATCTAACATAGACTCGGTAGAAGTATTCTATCACCAACATCTCTCGCCAAAGCACTCATTGCTCTCCTCGTCAGAACTCAGATAACCTCCCTCGAACGTGACGTCTATTACCACCCCTATCTTCTCATACGGTCCTTGTACGCTGTCTCATTGAAGGCCTGGGCATTCAATCATGCCGTATTATACAGGGCTTCCGATGCAGGCCTAGAGCACCGGTTCGAATGGTACAGTACCGTGATGTCCCACACCCAATACAAATAAACACAATGATGGAATAAACCATAGGCCAGCTAGTCCTATCATACATCATCGGCCAGGCAAGACCGTAAATGCCTTGGCTTCTACCTAGTACCGGAACGCCCACTAATGCCCCACCCACCAGTGACCCCAGAAGCAAGAGGTAATGCCCATGCGCACTACTGTGTAGAAGGCTAGCAAAGGAAGCCGTGTCTAAGATTTAAGCAGAAACAAAACCGCCCTAATGAGAGCCGGAACCCCCGCCCCGCCCGTTGCCCCCATCCAGCAGCAGCTTGGGCTTAATGAAATCTTCATCCAACTGCCTGAACAAGGCGCTCGGGTCCTCCGAACTAAATAGCTGCCGGATAGCAGCGGTGGCCGTGAGCGGCTGCTGCAGGTGGCTGCTTCCCTCCCCCGAAGACGTGTTCTGCCTGCTCGGGCCGTCCTGGCGGCCCATCTCCTCTGGCATCGGACTTGACCTCGACCTAGGAGCCGGAGGCGGCAGATCCGAGATATCAATATCACTCCCGACCTCCGAGTCGGTGTTGCTCCCTGACGCGCCGAGCAGCTCGGGCCCCTCAAATTCTTCCCCGCCCCTCGGGTTCCTCCGGCTCCGGCTTCCCTGGCGAGGGAGCGGATTAGGCGACCTATGCCCCGACGCCCAGCCGTTCCTGTCTCCGCTGCCAGCCCGTCTGTTTCCGCTCGTGTTGACCGTTCCCAGGGGTAGAACCGACCCACGGCGAGCACTACGGGGATTGTACCCGATGGCGGTATCCGAGCGCTTGTACAGACCGCCGCCGATGGCCTCAATGTCAAATTCGTCGTCCGAGTCAACCTCCTCCGTCACGCCGGTTCGGATGCCGAGAATCTCAAGCATGCGCGCCGTAGTGCCGCCAAAGATGATAACCGTCAATACAACAACAACCAAGACCGTCGCCTGGAGTGCTTGGCTCTCCTTAGCCGTGAAGAGCGCTGATAGAGCGACGCCGACCGCACCACGTAGGCCCGCCCAGAAGAGCATTGCTTGGTAACTGTAGGGCAGCTCATCGGCAACTTCGGTGCCCCGGCGGCGTGCCCGGTAGCGGATGAACCAGTTGATTGCTTTAGAGAGGGGGAAGACGGCCAGATATCTTGCCGCGCACACGGCGAGCACCGTGACGATGATCAGGAGCGGCTGATACACTAAGTGGTCCTCGGTGAAAAGAGCCAAACCGAGATAGATAAAGATAAAATTCTCGGACAAGTGTGCGAGGACTTGGAAGAGATATTTGGTGGTCAGTTGGGTCCGGCGCGACATGTTGAAGTAGGCGTAATGCTTCAGCGTGATACCGCAGAATAGCAGCGCGACGATGCCTGTGTGCTCGTAAGTATCTCATCTGGGCGCTGCGTCACTCCCGAGGCACGTACCAGACATGCCAATAGCTTGAGCGAAAAAGTAGGGTGCGTAGGCGACCAGGACGACCAGGCAGCTTTCGATGCCAGGGTACCTTCTGACGTAGGTGTATTTCAACCCAAGCGCGGTCATGACCCCAACTATAGCACCGATGGCTAAACTGCCGAAGAACTCGGACAAGAAGTACCAGATGCCGTGAAGAAGGCTCCCGATGCCGATTCCTCCGCCCTTGCTGCCGGCGCTCTGGGCCGATTCGAAAATGACAATGGCAACGGCATCATTGAGGATGGATTCGCCGAAGATGATGGTATAGAGCTTGGGATCAACTTTGTACGAGTTGAAGATGGCTAGAATGGTGACGGGATCCGTAGCCGACAGGGTTGCACCAACCGAGATGGCGTCTATCCAAGTCACGTCCAGCCCTTCCAGTGAGATGGCAGTATAAAGCCACAGGAGCACACCAATGACGACGGCCGAGATGAACGTCCCCGCAAAGGCGAAGGTCAATATCGTGCCGATGTTCCGGAAGAAGTTTGCTTGGTGAAGCTCGTAGCCGGATGACAGGATGATGGGCGGCAGCAGGAGATTGAAGAAGTACTGGTAGTTGAAGTTGACGAGGTCACGAATCGAATCGAATCCCGAAGCACGCAGAATCAGACCGACAGTCATGCCTGGAACGGGCCATCTTGGTCAGCTAGAGACAGACGGCGGGACAGTCACAGCGAGAGGCACTATCGCACCGCCAAAGATGGAGACTACCGTCTCGTGAATTGCCGTGATCTTCCTCTGCTGCATTGTATAGCTAGTGCAGAATGCCACCATGAGCAGCATGATCAGGATGAAGATGGCCCATGATGCGTTTTGCTCCTGCTTTGGAGGGTCCGCGGCTGGGGCAGCAGCGAGTTAGCTCGTGCTTGTTCAACTCGGACCGAGAACGGCTCCCTACCGGCGGGGTCTTCTTCCTCTCTCTCTGCGGCATCTCGTCAGCGTCCGCGATACATATGGCCAAAAGTGCCAGGTCGGAATCGGAGAGGGACCAGAGGCGTACTGGCAAGCCCCATGAGGGAGCTGGCGATGGTCTGCGCGAGCATGGTGGAGAGGTAGCAGGCAGGTAGCGGGCTTGGCCCGGCGCGTCCACGACCGAGACAGCTGCGACCGCCGGGATTCGAAAATGAAAACGGGATTTCGTTTGCAACGGGCAACAGGGAAGACTCAAAAGCACATCAAATTTGTACGTAAGAAGAACAAAGCTAAAACCTGGACTTGATGGGGCGCATCAGCGTCGGATTCTCGCGGGCTTTGAAAGATGGAGAAAGTCGCCAGCTATCCCCATTCGGGGGCCCGCTGCCGGGAGTCGAGCCAATCGTGCGAGCCGCACTGGGCCCGAGCCAAGCGGGTTGGCTTCTTCAACCGACGGCGCAGGCCATGCGGAGCACCAAAAAGCATGGGTAAGCTGGGGTTCCTTCAGCCTTCTCCGTTTTAACGAATTCTCTCGCTTTGTGATGCCCGAAGCTATCAGTTGTCTATCAGCCCTGCATAAGTAGGGCTGTTGCGCTTAGCTGTTGCTGCGCCTTGTTCTCATCCCGCGAGGCCGGCCTACAGGTTAGCATCAGCTATATAAGACATCGTATATCCTCTGATCCAGCTCTACAAGAAGGTGTGTCAGCCGGAAAGCATTCCTTTCAATTTGCGAAATGGTCACCGGGCCCTACCTAGGCGCAGCCAACCACTACGAAATTAGCTGCCTCGAATCCACCGACAAGTGGGAGCGACGATGTGGACGTCTCGGCGACCGAGACCTCAGTGGTGTTTGGTGAGAGCTGCAATTGTGTCTCTCTCTTCCCAGAGCTGGCCCTCGAACGCCGCAGTCGACTCAAAGTGTTCCGCCTCATGAATTATGTTCCGGTCGTTCTGGACAGCCAAACGGTAGGGGATAGGCCCGCTGAGCAGCTCGATCGTAGGCTCCTTTGACTCAGTCGGAGTGCCCATTGGTGGAGGATGCGGCTTCCATCACCATCGATTTGGCCACTAGGTGGGCATTGCTGTTGGTTGGCCGGTGGGTTGCAATGAGACGCAGCCTGCGTGGGAGTGGCAGCTTCACGCTTTCTATTTTGCTATGATTACGCCTTTCCTAACAGAAGTAGAAAAGTGTTCCTCTCTGGGCGTGGTTACTTCTGGCCTCTCGCTGCGCCCGAGCCACTCTGGGGTCTGACCCCCTAGAACCAAAATTATTGTGGTGCATGTCTTCCCAAACGAAAGGCTCTTCTATTCACATCCTAAGTCTAGACGCAAACGACTCTAGGCCTCGCTCAAGCCTCATTCGGCCCAGGCTGAGGCCAACAGACTAAGCGGCAAACACCGAGTTTCAGGAATGGAAGGGGGGACCCAAGGATACCGGTTTGGGGGTCGTGCATATCTGTTCCAGACCTGTCCCCCTACTATCCCTTTTCAGGGCTGATGCTGGGCACCAACCAAAGTCGGCTCCACCCGCTGCTTTATTCCCAGCCTTGCTCTTAGTGGCTGATCACCTGGGGACCCCAAGGCTTTCAACCTGCATCTGCAATCACGCGAACCGAATGACGACGGTCTCGTGGCATTCTTTTACTTGACCGGCTGAGGCTTCAAGTCGAACCTACAAATACGAATATTAGAACTACCGACGATATTTTATTAGTGCAGGGACACCCTCATCCTTTCAGCTCTCACGAAAGCCGCCGACCCTCGTTGCCGAGTCTGCGCCACCACCAACCTCTGGTTGCCGCCTAGCTTCCCTAAAGACCATCCGTCCCGAAGCGAAGACGACCGCCCGGCAACCGCGTAGTCCAAAAGAAGCGAAGCCGTGGAAGCGTCATCGATCTGGTGTTGTAGGACGCGGAGAGCAACAAACCACAGCTCGTGCTGCCTGTTCTGCTCCGCATGACGTCGTCGTTAGCAGGACTTCCGGAACGGGCCCGCCCCGCAGTGAACGAACAAGTGCCGCCTCCCAACACATTGCGAAAGGGCGAGGAACAAGCGAAAAACGGAAACATAGACGAGTCGGACGGTCATGGAGGGCAGCAACACGAGGACCCGCTCAACGAGCATTCGCCTCTGCTCTCCCCGAGCTCTGGTGAAGACGATGGCTTGATCGACGGCCAACCCAAGGCCGGGAACGTCGACGAGCATCAGGCGACAAAGAGCGTCTGGTATCTCATCCTCCTGACCATAAGTATTGGCGGCCTGCAGATTGCATGGTCGGTCGAGATGTCCAATGGCTCGCCCTACCTGCTCTCTCTGGGGATCAGCAAGTCCCTGATGGCGTTGGTGTGGATCGCCGGCCCGCTGTCGGGGACCCTGGTGCAGCCTTATATTGGCATGTTGAGCGACAACTGCCGCATAAGCTGGGGAAAGCGCAAGCCCTTCATGATTGGGGGTGCTGTTGCGACAATCATCTCCCTGATGTTTCTTGCGTGGACCAAGGAGATGGTTGGGGGCTTTCTCCGAGCGCTCGGAGCAGATCCCGAGTCCAACTTTGTCAAATACTCGATCATTGCCGTGGCCGTGACTTGGGTCTATGTTCTCGACTTTGCCATCAACACTGGTAGGCCTTCAATTCAGCAGTGCTTGCTAGGGATAGGCTCGGTGCTAACAAACCGCTGCAGTGCAAGCAGCAATCCGTGCCTTTATTGTGGACTGCGCGCCCACTCACCAGCAAGGTTAGACACCCTTCCAGAAATGGCGACCAACCCCTGGCTAACTCGTCAATAAAGAGACGGCAAATGCCATGGCTAGCCGCTTTGTCGGTATTGGAAACATCGTGGGATATCTGGCCGGCTATATGAATCTTCCTAAAATGGTGTGGTTCCTAGGTGACACCCAGTTCAAAGATCTCTGCGCCATCGCGAGCATCGCACTCGCCGTCACCATCACCATGAGTTGCCTCTTCATTCGCGAGAGGGATCCCCGGCTTGAAGGGCCCCCGGCCGAAGACAAACCCGGTGTGCTTGCTTTTTTCAAGAAGATTTTCACCTCCATCAAACGACTTCCGCCCCAGACCAAGAAGGTCTGCCAGGTGCAGTTCTGCGGCTGGATTGGCTTCTTCCCCTTGCTCTTCTACACATCCGAGTACATCGCCGAGATCTACATTGAGCCCTTCGTCGAAAAGAACCCCAACATGACCCCCGAGCAACTCGACAGGCTCTACGAACGAGCCACCCGAGAGGGAACGTTTGCCCTCCTTATCTTCGCCATTGTCGGCCTAATCACCAACGTCTTCTTGCCCTTCTTCATCGAGCCGGTCTATGACTCCCAGCCCGCCATTACGGCCGATGCGCCAGGCGAAGGCCCCGCCGTCCTCAAAGACTACGACGAGGACCAAAAGTCCTGGCTCGACTATCTGGTCATTCCGGGCTTCACTCTCCGACGCGCGTGGATGCTTGGCCAGATCCTGTTCACCATCTGCATGCTCTGCACCGTCTTTGTGCGGACCGTCGCCGCCGCCACGGCCCTCATCGGTCTAGTCGGCATCACGTGGGCCCTGACACTTTGGGCGCCCTGGGCCATCATCAGCGCCGAGATCTCTCAGCGCGATGAGATTCGCCGCGCGAGGTTCGCCGCAGAACGGGCCCTCTCCCCGAGCCGGGCCGTGACTTCGTTAGACGGCTATTCGTCGGATGAGAACCGCCGAGATAGGGACCTTGAGGTCGAGGGAGAGGAGGGTTCCGACCAGGCGGGCGTCATTCTGGGCATCCACAACATGGCGATTGCCGCTCCGCAGATCATCGCCACCGTCTCGAGCAGCATCATTTTCAAGATCTTCCAGAAGCCGAGAGGGGTCCCCGGGGATCATTCGATTGCGATTGTGTTGGCGCTGGGTGGCATCACGGTGCTCATCTCGGCATTTTTCATCTATCGGATCCGGGACGAGCCTGCGAGCGGTTTGCTAGCGGAGCGGGGAGGCGTACTGGGCGCGGCTGAGGACGGCGAGGCGAGCGTGAGTACGCGGCCGAGCACGTCGCATAGCAACCGGTCGAGATCGCATGAGCAGCTACCCAGAGCGAGCCTGGAGAGGGCCGCGCTGGTTAGGAACAAGAGCTTTGGAGGGGCGGAGTATTGAGCCTGACCCAGGAGCTGGGGCCTGTCTGAAATGGGTTATCGTATCATGGTGTGGTTTTGTTTTAAAGGAGGGTACTGCCCGAGGACGCAGGGATTGCATGTCGAATATGGGATTCTCGGAGCTGGAACGGCGTAGGATACATGGGTCTTGTTCCTGGACTTTGAGGGTTGTGGATACATTCTTTGTTTGGATACCGAGGTGCGACACGCTTTCCGACACGGCTTTTTAAAGCCCATAGCGTAGCGCAGTTGACTTTTTTCCTCGTTACAGTACTATACTGCATTGGATTTAGGGTAACCGGTCCTATAGGGAGTTTTGATGGATGGTCTGGTTTCAGAGAGGGTTCTGCTCTTTTCGTCACTCCTTGGATGCAGATATTTCGATCCTGTATGCGTTTGCGTTATTTGTTATTTCGTTGGCTGGCTTACTGAGTTGGGCGGTGCTTGTGCCGTTGTTGGTGCTGAGAGTTGATGTGTTGCTAACAAGAGACAACCATGGCAGTGCACGAGAGGTGACCAAGGCAGGTCAGATAGACAAGGCACGCAAGAGTACATCGGGGATTGAAAGGGGATACGATTCATACAATATCATTATATACAGGCACCATAGAACTCGAGTAGTTCCGTACGCTGTGCTGAGGAATCCCCGGTCGTTGCCCTCCACCACCTTCCGAACATCTCGAGATGCAGAAGGAAGACGTCCTTAGTACGTCAGACATACAATCTATCGGGCGGGCACAGCCCTCAAACTTCGAGTCAGGCCATGCCAACCGCGTGAGAGAAACTTCATCGGTTAGTTCTGTCCTTTAGCCTCGTTTCTGCACCATCTGGTGTCGGCGGGAGTTTCCGTTCTCTTCATTTACAACCTCGAGCAACAGGTGCGTCTCTGCCCATACTGGTCCCTATAACCGCTGGATAGGTGGAATATCTCAGATATTTGGTTCGTCCGTCTTCATCTCCATAGACGCCGCTGTGGGGTCGTTGACAGGCACGGGCTGGACCATGTTACAGGCTAAACTCTGGGAATCGTGTCGCCATTAATCAATCTGCCCCTCGCCTTATGAGATCCCGGAGGCTGACATCCGCAGATTGGATTGACATACCGTGCGGTGGCGGACCGCAATGCCTTTGTTAGATGGTCCTGCTAATTACTGTGCAGCGGGTTATCAAATGTTGTGGATTGACCGGCCGACTCGGAGGCGACCCTAGACAAATGGTAAGAATGCGGACGCGGCTTGTATAAAGCCCTCAGCCTGGTAACCGAGTCTCGCACGTCCTCTGTCCCATGTACGATACAAGTATCTGAGCCTTTCATTCTTGTACATACTTCCCTCCCCCCCCTGTTCGTCAGCGACAACTCTTCCTACACGATGAAGGCAGCGGCAATTCTTGCGGCACTGGCCGCATCGGTTGACGGTGCCGTCCTCTGGGATGGGAGGCTTAACGACTTCTCGAGCGCGAACGACCTCACGAAATGGTCATGGAGCAACCAAGTCGGGCCGTACCAGTACTACATCCACGGATCTGGATCGGTCCAGAAATACATCAATCTCTCGCCGGACTACAAGAACCCCAACGACACCGTGTCCAAGCAGGGAGCCAAGTTCACCCTGGACAGCACGGCGTACTGGAACGGGCAGAACATGCGCCGGATCGAGCTGATTCCCCAGACCACGGCGGCCATCAACCGGGGCAAGGTCTACTACCACTTCAGCATGATGCGCAAGGACACCAACGCCCCGAGCGTGAACCGTGAGCACCAGATCTGCTTCTTTGAGAGCCACTTCACCGAGATGAAGTATGGCTGGATCAGCGGGGAGCAAGGCACGAGCAACCCGAACCTGCAGTGGATGACGAATCAACGCAGCCACTGGAAGACGGAGTGGAAGCCGGATGTGTGGCACAACATTGCCTACGAGATTGTAAGCGGCCAGTTGTGGCTACTGTTAGTCTGTGCATTGGGAAGAGTCGACTGACTTGCCGTTTAGGACTTTGGCGCCAACAGGGTGGGCTTCTGGCACTCGGAGGGCGGCGAGCCCCTGAAGCAGGTGGTCGCCCCGGTTTCGGTGTCTACCTCGTCCAACGGCGCCGACTGGCATCTGGGCGTCCTCGAGCTTCCGCGGTCTGGCTACCCCGATACCAACGAGGACTTTTACTTCTCGGGTGTCTACATTGAGGATGGCACCATCACCACGCAGATTGGCGGTCCCGGTGAGTTTCTGAGACCCGAGTGTGCGGTGCAAGTCGCAAACTAATACCTCTCCAGCGTAATACTAAATAGTCATTATATTGGCGGAACTAACGGGGGTTGGAGTAACCGGGCCATCTGTACATACAGCATATCCCAGCGAGAGGGATTACAACGCAATCTTCTTCATATCAAGTGACCGGTAGCAACCTGCCGGTTGTAAATCGTGCAGTGAGACATCAACACTGGCTGGCTTACTGGACGAGGGCAAAGACACAACCCACGACAGCAACGCAGATTTCACACCATCAAGCAACGGATAGAATACCGTGACGTTAAGAAGCAACAGTGCTGCCATCCCCTCCCAATCCCTATAAACCCTCGTGCAATACCACATCCCACCTGAAGCCCCACCCCAACCGTCCGCATCCATCCATCCACCCATCCATCCATGCAATACACCTGTACTGTACAGAAATACATACGTACTGTGCATACGTACGTATGTACCTTTAATTCGCCGCCCTCGCCGCCAGGACAAACAGCGACGTGATGATGGCGATGCCGCTCATCCACGCGACGGAGCGGAGGGGCGCGACGCGCGCGTTGTCCTGCAGGGCGACGTAGACGAGGTTGTAGAGGCCGCGCGACGCGAGGTAGCCCAGCGTCAGCTTGTTCAGCGTGGCCGTGGGCACGCCGCCGCCGGCCGTGTTGGCCGCCACCACGGCCGCCGCGTACAAGCCCAGCGTCTCGAAGCCGTTGGCCGTGGCGGCCTTTGCGCGGGAGAGGCGGCGGAAGGTCTGCGTGTTGGGGAAAAAGGGGGTTGGTTATTTTCTCCTTGGTTAGATACTCTAGATGGTCTGGACGGTGATTTGGGAGGGGTGGGGGTTGGGGGGGGGGGCGAGAGGGCACCAAAGGGAAAGGGGCGGTGGATTACGATTTTGTCCATGGTGGTGTCTTTTGCGCAGTTCTGTTCGGTATTGCGCGGGCTGTTTTGTTTCGAGGGGGTAGAGGAGCGTTTAGTGAGTATTTGCGTCGTTCAATCCACCCCATTGGGGATTGGTAAGGGGCGGAGAGAGGAGCTTACTTGTTAATATCATAGTTCTTGCCGGCGAGCACGAAGGCGTAGGTATGCGGAACCAAGACCATGAGGAAGGCGCCGGGGACCTATCCCGGTGCGTCCCTCAGTATGCTTTTCTAGTGTGGCTGTTGCAGGTGGACTGTTTACCGTGTAGTATGACCAGTTGGTCGAGCTAAGATCAAGAAGGGAACCCATGCTGTCTTGCGGATACACCAAAAAAAAAAAGATTCTTTGACACGGAGCAAGAGATTATTATGGCGCAACGTTGCTCGAGCCAAAACAACGCGGGTTAAGAGGTGAAGACTCGGCGTCTCGGGATCGTGATAAAACCGTCTCCTTTTGAGTGCGAGCTAAGGGAGGCCACCCCTGCTGCCCATACCTCGGTCCGGTCCGCAAGGCAGGCCAATCCGTCCTGCCTCGGTGCGCCTATCATCAAGGCAGCCAGTAATATTCCTCGATACACACATAAGGCGGACATGGAGATTCCCCGAGATTCCCGCCCCATGTGCATATGTTTCGCGCAACGCAAGCAGCATCCTTTCGGCGAGATGATCTTGTTAGTGTTAGATAGCACATGAAGGCTTTCCTGGTTCATGCACAGTACACGTGACTAAGCATTGGAGAGGGTTTTCCGGCCGCCCCGGAGAAGTGGAGTCCTCATTTTCAGTTAACATGAGACGCCCTCCATGACTTGCTTTAGCGATGAAGGGGGGGTGATGTTGGTCACTTCTTTATGCCGGCCACCTAAGGTTGCCAGCGTACCATCTTTGCTCACCGGCGTGGACGTAAATGTCACTCTCAAGCCCGCGTATCAAGACTGGCATCTGGCACTCCCGCCCCATGCTGTTAATGAGGACCTGGGCAGGATATAGCACTGGTGGTAAGGGAGACGTCGAAAACATAGGGTTAAACCATATAAGAGAGAATTTCCCCCAGACACACATTTCAGAACTCACAGATCTCCTTTCAAGTGAGGTAGCTAACCTTCAAGAACCGAAAAAGCAGGTATAAAGATGACTGGCACCAAGTGCCCGCCTGTTTTGTTAGGGTATCATGACATCGTAGTAGGCAATAATATCAACACAGCAGAGAAGAAGGAGAAAAAAAAGAAAAAAAAAAGAAGAAGAAGAGGAGGAAAAGAAAAAAAAAGAGAGAGAGAAAAGAAAAGAAAATGTGAAACAAGAGAATAACGAGGGTAGCATGGCCAGCCCGCCTACATTGCTCGTAGGTATGAAACCCATCTCCTCAATCGAATCGATTCTCCCGTCTACCAGTGTTCCGCCCTTGAACCCTTTCCACTTGCCACCCCCATGCGCCGCAATGGATGCCGTGAACCAGCAGATCTTCCCAACTACCACAAAAGGCAACTCCCCCCCCAAAAAATGGATATAAGAAAAGAAGAAGAGATAGGAGAGAAAAGGCGTGCGTCAAGTCGTACGTTGGGTAAGTAAGTGTGCCTATGAGCAAGAGGCCACCCAAGAGAATGCAAGAGTGAGGGCACCACCCGCCTAGCGCACCATGGCATCACCTTCTGGAGGGCGCTAAACAATCACCTAAGCCTTCAGACGGCGCCCCTGAGTCTTTGCTTGCGGGCTAACCAGTCGCCAAGCATGTCGTCAAGCCGCTAGATCACCAGCTTGTCAGCAACAACCCTTCAAATCTCCACAGAATGCGTCTCTGTACATACCGTCGTAATCTCTGCCAACTTGGCATTCTGCTCCCTAAACAAGGAGTTCGCAACCGGGTGGTCAGAGGGGTCAGAATCCACATTATTCTTGTCATAGACTACGACAAGTAGGTCCCGAATATCAGATCCCGAGTCAAAGAAGGCGCGCAGACTCGCGTCGTCCCACGAAGACCTCGCCGTCGTCGCCGACGTCATCGAGTCCTTGTTGCCAGACGTGTCTGCGTCCTCGTGCTCGATAAACTCGGGCGACGGCGTGGATCGTTGCGAGAGCCTGTCCTCCTCCTGGCTCGAGGTGTCGACCATCAATGGGGGCGGGTTGCTGCCGCTGACAGGCGACACCTGCACGGGCGATTCCGACAATCTCTCGGCAGACTGCTGGGGCGGTGACGCAACTGTAGGCCCGCTCCTCGCAGCTGTTTGCGCGGCTACGGAGGGATCCTGCTCGCTCTCTGTTGCTACAGGCTGCACAGGCTGCGCTTGCTGCCGCTTGGGTTCCTCGCCAACCAATCCCTGCTGTGTCGGTTGAGGCGTGATGTCCTCGTCCGAGTCGAAATCGTCAAGCCCTACACGGGATGTCGTTTGCACGGCTTGCTGAGGCCGGGGTTCTGCTTTCGCTGTCTTTGATGGAGTACTCTTAGAGACTGCCGGAGACGGATCATGGATCCTGGGACTTGATTCCGGAGACGCCTTGGGACTTGCGTCCACTATCCGCATTGAAGCTGGGGGAACATTTGCAACGTTGTTCACCTTCCCCTCGGACAAGAACGCTCTGACGTCCACCGCATTCTCCCTGGTGCTGTTGGGTTTCCTGGTCGGTGATGGTTCAGTCCGGGGCTGCTGCTTCTGCAACTTGCTCGGATGCCTTTGAGGGACCGCCGCCTTTTCTGGCGATGGTTGTAGGTCCTCATCTTCCGCCTCTTTCTCCAGTGCATCCGACTCCATCGACCGCTTGCCCAGGGGATCGTCGTCCTCGTCTCCTTTCGACTTCTTGTCCTTCCGGGAGAAGAAGCTGCGGATCCCGCCCGACTTTTTATCTTTCTCCTTCTCCTTCTTCTTTTTCTTATCATCCTTTCCAAGGATGTTATCCTTGTCGAGTTTGTCCAAGCTGGGTCGCTGTTTTACTTCCTTTGAGTCGCTCGAAGCCCGTGGCCCATCATCATCACGTAGCAGGTTCGGAGTTAGCGTGATCTTCTTAGTCTCGACGGTATCGTCCTTGAAGAATGAGTCTCGAACGGTGCCGTCGCTTCTCTTCTTTGGCCCGTCTGACGATTTCGCGTCGGCTGAATCCTCAGAAGATCGGGACACCGCCTTGTTGGTCGCCAATGCGTCACTATCACCGCCGGCTTCCTGTTTCTTCACCTCGACCTTGGCCTGCGATCTCGGCTTCAGTGGCTCAACCCTGGCTGACTCGTCTTCGATCTCCATGTCGCCTGTAGATTGCTGAGCCTGCTGCTTTTGCTGCTGGGCGAGATACTCCGCCTCTACATCTTCCTCCTCCGTCGAGTAGTCGATGTCGGAATAATCGACATACGTAGGAGCCGCAAACTGGACGGTCTTGGTCTTCCTCCTCTTCATGGCGGACTTGATGGGATTCCGAGTCTTTTCGGCCTGGTCCCCGAGCATTGATGCAGAGAGCTGCACCGTGTCAGTGGAACTCCGGTACGTGCGTTCTCGTCTTAGCTTACGTCGACATTCCGATGTTTGTTCAGCCTAGCCAATCGTTCGGTTGGCGTCTCGATATGTTCCGCGGGTAGGTAGCCTGATGGTGAAGACGGTCAATGTCAGCGTCGACCAGACGCGACAGTCCTTGGGAGACCAACCAATACTACTGTCTTTGACAACACGCACTAGCCACCAGTAGCTGTTGCTGTCATCCAAAAGAACCATTGTATCCCCCTTGGTCGCATTGGCCTGCCCCTCAACGGTGGCGACGAAAGTGTGGAGGGCATAGACGAACTCGAAATCGATGTCCTCTGTTTCTTGTAAGCACTCGCCACCCCACCCGGAGTCGATAAATCTAGAATCAAGGGATTGGGAGAAGTCGCCATCATCATCTTCAGCAGACTCATACGGTACGGTCAATTCGTCGTCATCCAGGATTCCCTGTATCGCATCAATGCCGTCTTCTTCTCCAGGTTCCAGCGGTGTTAACAGAGTCCGTGTCGACCTCTCTCGCATTGTTACGTCAAATTCGTTCGTGTCTTCCAGTCCACGGGCGAAACAGCCCTTCCCCGTCTCAAGCCCACTGCCTCCACATTCGGTATTATCCGACACATCGTAGTTTCCGGTCGACGTCTGCTCTTCGACTCTATCCTCCGCTTCAAACTCACCAGAAGCATGATGATGGCGACTCGAGATAGAAAAGGAACAAGACTGTCTAGTTGCGGATACGGGTTTCTTTCGACCCCCTGTTCTTAGCGGCAGGTGATCAGGACTCTCGAGGTATGGTGAGGACGACCTCGGGTCGCTAATACTTGACGAAGCCCATCGCTCCCGCGATGTTGTCGATTGAGAAGAGGGGGCGGACCTGCTTAAAGAAAGACTGGGGAGAGCGGGGGTTGACCCACCGTCTTCGATTGAAGGCGAGCTTGAGATCTTGTCCATCAGGTCATCGTCCATGTCCACCTCAGCGTCGCCATCCAGGTCACCGTCGTCGGCCTCGTGACCCGAGAGGCCACCGTTCTGGGCGATTGCCAGGGCATCTTGTTGGGCGCCGACTGCCATATTGTTCGCGCCGCCGGTCTGCGGTCCCCCGATGGCCGATTGGGTGGTGAGGACGTGCTGGTGGGGGTCGTCCGGGTCGGCGTTCCACGGGACACGCGGGCTCCGGAGATTTTCCTCGGCGGCTTCTGCTGCGGCCTCGCGAAGCGTCTCGGCCTGGTGTGGAGCGAGCGATCCGTCAGCGGCCGGCCTATGGTGTCTCTGGGCGGACGGCTTGTCGTGGGCTTGCAGGTCAATGGTGTCTGGATAGAGTGCAAAGTCAGAGAAACAGTCCGAAACAACTTTCCAGAACGGGGGGCGCAGAGGCTGAGGCAGAAACCCGAGAGGCGCCCTGCGGCGTGGACCTCCCAAGCCACAATGAGCCGGGCCACAGCGCCGCGCATCAATGGGGGCAGGCGAGGTGAAGGGGACTCAGCACATACCAGCGCGAATAATCTCTGGCCTGGTCATGATGGCTCATGCATGAAACGCCGCGCGGTGATCCCAGAATGGCCGATATTACTGTGCTTTGTTGCGCCTGGATTATGCACGCCAAACCCCAGATGTTGAAAGAAACACAGAATGCAGAACGCAGAATGCGTCTCTCGAGATATGACGGGAACCCCCTGAAGGTTCCCAGCTGCGGCTGGCAGGCCCCAGAGGCTGGCGAGGCACCCCAGTTTTGGCTGGGATTTTAAATATTGCTTGGCGTTGGTACGGTGCCAGGGTGTCCAAGGATCCTGGAATATCTCTTATTATCGCGACGGAGGACGTGGCGTAGCAACCGACGGCCGTCTTCACACCTCCCGCTGCCGGGCACGCATCAATCGCCCGGGACTATACACTATAGCTTTGTTGACCTGTTGGTCGCGGGGCCGCATGTGATTCCTTACTCGGTCTTCCTTAGGCAGCGGCCTGTGTCATGACGACGAGGTCAGGGAGTTGCAAGGATGGATCGGCGATCTCAGCACGTGTCTGAACTATGTTGATGCCACCTCTTCGTAACGCTTCCAGTTGCTGCTTTGTTGTTACAAGTAGGTAGGTGTTGTTGCTGGAAACGGAAATGAAGGTTCACCCAAACTTAATGTACAGCGCAGGATCCGCTTCGCTCGACGAAGCAGGATAAGAGATGGTGAAGCGAAGAAGAACTGAGGCGCCCAAGGGTATGACAGGTTTGCGCGTGCCGATGAATGGATTGTGGCCCATGCACCTCGAGATAATCGAGAAGTGGGAACGGGGTGGTTTTCTTGCCCTATCTCAAAAGGGAAGTCGAAGAAAAAACGAGGCCGTCGACCTGAAACACTGGGCTTTCAGGGGTGCCAAACTTTTGGCGGGGACTCGCAGGCAAATCGATCCAGCCTGAGGGGCCCCCCAATCCTCCAATCAATCAGAAAAAAAAAATAATGGGCAGGGAGGCGGCGGGACTTTGGAGCGCTAATCCCGATCGATGCCCCGCGTTCAATCGCTCTGCCGACTCGCTCAAACGTGCCGCTGCTCGCATTGTTGAGAAAATTGCTTCACAAGGAAGCATGGCGGCCCAATATTGCCCTGTCACCAGTCCCGAATGGCATGCGTTGCAGCGAATGGGATCTGAACGAGTGAGACTGGGCTGCTACGCCGTCTGCAGCTGAACCAGGAACCTGCTCACAACCAGCGGATCAAACAGGCAGAGTGTGACCATGACATCCCGATTTTCTGGTGCGGTCTCACAGCGAAGCATCTTCCTCGTGACAATGGACTATGATTGGGAGATATTACAATCATTGCGGGATCTAATGCCAGCCCAACATTGGGCTGTACACACACACCTCCCAGGCTGCCAGTCTGATGCTGTGAAGTAATCTCTCATATGTTTTCGAGCCTGGAGGTGGTGGGAATGTCTTATTTTCTTATAGGGTGCCGCCTCAACTTATCCGATAAGCCGGTTCAGCTGTGGTATTTTATAATGGAAACAACGAATGCCCACCGGTTCGCTTCCTAATTAGATATTACTTACACAGCTGGGTAGAAGTTTGCGTTGGGCATCACGTGCTCGACGGTTGGATCGGCGCGAGTATCCACACGAGTATCCGCAAGACCCGGACATGCCCGAGAGATGTTTGGCAGTAGGTACTTCTTACAGTACCTTGAGGAATGCGCAGCAAAACACCGCTAACTAAACGGTGCTGATGATAGTTCCAAGCTGCGCTTGGAGACGTGTAGAATATTATAAGGAAGCGCATAATACGTATTGCTTCACACCAATAAGCGGCGCGGAGCATGCCCAACCAACCCTCTACAGTGAGCATCAATGAGCGTGCAGTCGTTTGGAGATGGGCTACTCGCACCGGCAACCGTCAAGGGAAATGCACCATCATTTTTGGCCCCGAGGTTCATCTGATGTCGCAGTGGAGAAAGCTTATGACAACACGCATGGCGAATGCAGAGGTTCACACCGGTTATTGAACCCGGCGTTCCGGCCCAAAGTTCAACTTTCTGCTCATGCCACTTGCAAACTAGTCAGCATGTTGAGCGATGTACGTAATATTGTGGTGTCTCGTGATACCGTATTTCGGTGTTGGGGTTTATTTTTGTTTTTGTGCGTGCTTGAGCGGGACGCCGTCTGCTATCGTAGCTAGGTCGGTCCTTAATCAACAACCCTTCTATGACTACCAACTGAAGCAGAGAGAGGCCACGATTTCAGTCTAGCTGGTAAAAGTGCCTGAAGAGGAAGGTCACAGTGTTTTGTCGACCGTTCCCGGCCGAGCGGTTTGGCTTCAAGCCTCCCAAGGCTCTGGGCGGATGGAGCCTGGAGGACTCACCAACGGGCTGGTCCTCGCCAAGCCTGCTCTGCACCCCAAGATAAGCCTTCGCCAAGCTTCTATGTCGTGATGCGCAGCTTGGCCAGGGTTACTTGATCCCTCAAATGCCTCACACCTTGGATCATGATGTACTCGGCGTAAAAACGGCTCGAAAACGAAGAGCTGAATTTCGTCATCCCAATCTCACGGCATCGCGGAGACGTATCCGCGGCCCGCCCTCATCCTGCCCCTATCATCCTTGGGCCACCCCCAGCCGACTACCAGTGCAGGTTCCGGCACTAAACATCAAGATGGCAAAGATTGAACGGGAGCATGGGGGATGTGCGGTGGGATTGCGCAAACTGCGTTAGATTGGGCTTACCCTCTCGAAGCCTGAGCCGCTACCACTTCGTGGTGACCAAGGGCAACAGGCCGAGCGGAAATGATCTACTCCAGATATGCCGAAACGCTTTCGGGTACTCTAGTAACCGAAGGTGTAACGATGCGGGTGATCGAGCGAGGGCGGAAATAAGACATGCCCGACTGTCGCCTCCAGCGCTGACTTCCTGACGGGGGCTGCCACCGCACTCAGAGCTGCTGCTGACGATACCGCCAACCGCAAAAGATGGTAGGCACTACGTGGCGCTTCTCCCCACTTCACGCGCCGATGCTCGAGTGAATCGCCCGAAGCGCCGTTCCAATTGTTGACAACTTCGCATGAGTGAGCTAGGCTTGAGGCAATCTGGCGGAAGCTGGCCAATATGGTAATGGCCTTAGTGTTATTAAACCGGAATCGACTTGTCGCAGGGTCGAGAGCTAACACTTTGAGCAAATGCCATGTTTCTGTGACCAAAGAGCATCTATCAGTACATAGCATGGCCAAGTCTTCCCGTGTCGGTCGGCAAAGCTTGTTTCCTGCCGCCCGTGGGGGATAGGCAAGGGATGCTGCGTACATACAAGATATTAACTAATAACTACAGAGCAGGATGGAATAGCAGCTGGCTCGCTCTCCTCAAGGTTTCTCTCATCCCGAGCTTTGCTGGTCTTTTCCCTCACCAATCGCGACCCGCGAACTGCGCCTCAGTCGTAGTCGGTCATGGGGGTGTGGGTCTGAATCCCCGCGCTACTATGTTGTGTGCCGTCGGAGTCAATTAGGCCACAGTGCGAGATCCGAAATAGGAAAGCTTTGGAGACGTCGAATGGCAAACAGCATGCGGGCTTTACGCCGTGGCTGCTTGATTCTTCCCCGCGTGGATAGCCGTTGAATGATAAAGTGCTAATTAAAATGTCCACAACCGCCATTTATCGGGTGAGAAAAAGCGCGAGCTTGGTTGGCTTTTCGCTGCTCTGTGGACCGGCATTCGTGTCTAGAAACCTGCCACGCTTTACTACGGGTGCTTAAGTCGTGCGTTACATGGGAGGTGCTGTCCTGGGACAATTTGTTTGAATTATTGATGTCAGCGGGGACTGACGGAGATCAGTTCAGGCCTCCGGAGCATGCAGTCCGCTAAGTAAGGAGTGTGTCGGACTCGACAGTGGTTCGGACAGTGTTGGCGATATAGCGATACTGTACTCCGCTTCGAGAACCATCCTCATCTCCCCCGGGGGATTTTGGGGGGGGGGGGCTTTTCTGGACGGGTAACCTGGCTCCCCCGGCCATTGATCCGTCGAATCCAAAAATCCAGACAGTTTCGAGACGTTTTGGTCCAGCAAAAGAAAAAAAAGTCCCAGAAAAAAAAAAAAGAGTCAGCGTAGAGGAACTGTTCAATATTTTTGGGCACCAAGCAGAAGAAAGCACGCACCTTCCCACGTTTTGGATCCACAGAGACGTCCTCGGCAGACCCAGGGACAGTGTCTCGAGCCGTTTCTCGACCACGAAGATTTCTCGGCGCCCAGCCTCTGCGAACACCCCACGCAAAACATCGCGACGGTATCCCTTGGCTTCCGCGACAAGGCGACTCCAGACTCCTTGGCTCGCGGTGACGACACGGGATCGCAAGTACGGTATTGAGACGGCTCACTTCGGAGGCCAAGGTCCAGCGAATCGCCAATTGCTTGGTTTCCAGGGCCCCGGGCTCTACTCGACGACACGCCACACCGCGAAGCATCCGGTTGCGGCAAATGCGGCGAATGCGATTTCCATGGCGATTGCGCAATAACTAGAAAGAAGGCGGAAGGCCGCCCTCAACACCAGCCAGTCATGGAGGCACGGCAGCTCTTCGCTGGCGTGACGGCCACGGCGGCCGAGCCGACCAGCACGCCGCTGCTCGCCGTCAAAGGTCGTAGCTGCGGCGGCCTAAACCTTCCGGTAGGCGGCATTCTCTCGATGCCTGGCGGTGAGATTGTTACCCTCACTGCCGCGGCTGGCTTCAAGCCCGTTTGCACTCCTATCACGCCCCCGGCAATCATCGCGAACGGCGGCGGAGGGTCGGTCTCAATCGACAACTCAGTCGAGGGATCAATGCCGACCGACGATGGCGGATGGACGTACTCGGATTTCCGCGACCCATTTTACGCATCGACGTTCCCGCAATGCTACGCCCTCGCTGCAACCACAGTCGTGGCATATACGTTGGTCATCATGCTTTTCGTCACACCGCGGTCTTTCCTCGACGGCGGGGTCGTCGTTCTCGGCCGAAAGGGCTTCACAGACCAAGGATCGGGGCCTAGCATCGGCGGACGGCCGTGGCTACAAAAAGTCGCAGCTCTAACGGTTGCCATTTCTCTAACCATTGCGAGCGCCGCCACGTTCCAAGCCGCCGAGGAGCAGTACTCGTTCGGCATCCAGAATGCAAAGAGGTTACAGATGGAGGTTCTGGGCGGCAACGAACTCAAGATCATCCGCATCATATCCAACACGTTCCTCTGGCTTGCCCAAGCCCAAACCCTCATTCGCCTCTTCCCGCGCCAGCGGGAGAAGGTCATCATCAAATGGACGGCCTTCGCTCTGATCACCCTGGACATCATCTTCCAGTCCCTCAACAGCTTTCAGTACACGGCGGAAACCGGTGCATCACGGCCTGGCTCCTTTCAAGACGCTGTTCCCGCCCTTAGCTACCTGTTCGCGCTTAGCCTCAACGTCCTGTACGCCGCTTGGGTAATCTATTACTCCCTCATGAAGAAGCGGTATGCGTTTTGGCACCCGCAGATGAGAAATATGTGTTTGGTTGCGACCCTGTCGCTGCTCTCTATTCTCATACCTGTTGTCTTTTTTATCCTGGATATCTCTAAGCCGGAATTTACCGGATGGGGAGAGTATGTACGATGGGTAGGGGCGGCTGCAGCGAGCGTCATTGTCTGGGAGTGGGTTGAGAGAATCGAGGCGTTGGAACGGGAGGAGAAACGGGATGGGATTCTGGGCAGGGAAGTGTTCGATGGAGACGAAATGCTGGAGATGACCTCTTCGGTCGCTCACCTCAGGAGGAGGAGGAAAGGTAGCGGCGATGGAGACAAAGACATGAGCATCGAAACCAAACAAAACGATAGCCCAAACACGAGCCAGGGCAGTAGATGGCACTCGGTCTCATCGATTAGGGACAGATACAACTCGCGGTCCAAGCCTAGGCGCAGGAGGGCAGCAAAACCCACAGACCCTGCAAACACCCAGCCATCCAACCACGACAGGATACGATTTCTACAGCCGCCGTTATGGCCGGCTAGGCCACCACCGGCAGTCACGCCAATAAGCCGGACAGATACAGCTAGTGCGGCAAGCACTATATACGCAGTCAGATACCACCCCCTCACCGAGACGACGTCTCGCACCACGCCACCTCCCGCGCACAATACTGTCGCATTGACCCGGAGTGACAGCATAGCACTAAGCCGCTCTAGCGAGGATAGTAGCCCGAGCGAAGGCGGAGACGCCGTTTCCCAGGTTACTGAAGTCGCCCCGGCTCCTCAGAGCCAGGACACGACACCGTCATCACCCAACCGGTGGCGCGTTTTAGCGCAGATAATACCTTTCACCCGCACATGCCCTCCGGACGAGGAGCACGCCATCTCGCCAGCCGAGGAAAACAAATCACGGGAAAAGCACAGCAACGGCAGCAGCAGCAGCAGCAGCAGTACTACCACCAGCGGTGGCGGTAGTAAATGGGACTTCCGCGGTCGTTTCGAGGAATTCGCCGTCACACAAGCTGAACGTTTGCGTGAGAAGTTCCGGCCGACGCCTGACACGGATAGCCTGCCAATCACGGTCATCCCCGCGCCGCCGCGTAGAGGTGCCGCGCTTGCTCAGCTATTGGAAGAGGAGGAACAATTGGAAGCTCAACGGGCTGCTACGGCGTTTGCATCCGCCTACTCCCATGGCCGGCGAAATAGTAACACGTCAAGGACTTTGCTACAACAGCCGCCTGGCGAAAGTCGCGTGGGTGACGATGACGACGCACTCGCGACAGCGCAGGCCTCAACGCGGCAGATGACGGTGGCAACTGGATACGCACAAACCGTGGTGGTGGGAACCGGGATGGTGCGGCCGCATCCCCGTCCGATCGTCACACAGCCGCCGTTGTGGACAGCGGGAGGGAGTGAAGACAGGGCGCCGCAGTCTCAACTATAACAACCAGCAACAACAACCGTCTGGCAATGGTGCTGGGGCTGCGACGCCCTGATCGTTTATTTTGGCATTCGCGTTATCCGATGAGCATTTACAGGCGTGTGCGGGAGCGAGTATTTTCTCTTTGGCATCTTTTTTCACCTGATAGTGTTTTTGAGAGGGGTTCAGGGGCTAGGCAGGCTAACAAAACGAGTACTTGGGAATTGGTTGAGCGGATTTTGAAGCGGGAATGGATACCATATCTACTTGACTTAGCTAGTGTCTGGGACGAAAGGATACTCTACGACGGGAGTTTCTGGTTTTGGATGCGTCATTTTCTTCTAGAGAGCACTTACTGTTCCAAATTTCACGTGGCAATGAATTCCCCGGCTAAGCTAAGGGGTGTTGTCTAGTTGTCTGTGGTGGATATCCTTGCTCGCCCATGATTGCAGCATTGGGTCGATGGGGAGCACCGACTATTGATAACGGTCTGGAAGTGATAATTAACTGGGCCTCCGGCAGTGTGACAGGCGGTGTAACAAGGGGGGCCGGGAACTGCCGAGCGCTGCATGCTGGCGTAGTTTAAAAACTGTCGAGGGCCTTCAGGGGCTGAACGTGGGTCATCGGCATTCTGGGGCCCCTGGCGAGCGCTGGGCGCAGCTTGGCGGCCGAACCAGGGGTTGTCCAACGAGAAGAGCGCGAGCGCGCCGAGAAAGTCGATTTTCTGAAATCCCGATGGCACGGTCCCGGTTCGAGTTTGCTTTCTTCTTCAGGATGCCGGTCTTCATCTTTTTTGCCCCGGCATTTCTGTGTGCGGCAACGACTCATTGTCGACGGGGGGAGACGGTTGAACACGGCGACGGCGCATTGCTCGGATTCGGGTGTTACTACTGTCTTGGTCTCCTGATTTTGACACAAAAACTTGTGCGACCTCGCACCTTCGAATCCGGCCTGGAAGAGCAAAACCTCTGCGCCCCCAGGAGCAACAGAACTTGACGAGACAAAAAGGGGAAAGAGAAGCCATGCCAGGCGGCACTGAACCGTTTCCGCCGCTAGCCACGGCAGCGGACCGTCAATTACACTCTGCGGGAGATGTGAACACGGCCCGCCGGCGCAGGAAATCCAGCGTGCTAGGGGCCGAGTTGCGCGTCGGTGACACGGGTGCGCCCGCCCTAGCCACCAGCATCGCCCACCTTAACGGCACTGCGAAGGTATGCTCGCCTTTTCCAGAAGATATTCATGATAAGGTGCTGATTGCACTAGGAGCAAGCAGCGCCGGGGACCCTCTCGAAGCGATTCTCGAAGCGGCGCAAAGCCCGCTCGGCCCTACGGCGCGCAAAGACCATCGTCGTGAAGCATACATGGGTGCTGCCGCTGGTCATCCTGTCCATATTCCTGTCGCTGTATGCCCTGAACCCGACCGAGAGCAACCCGATCCACCCGTTCATCTTCCTCTCGTACAAGCTTCCCGTGTCAAGCCCCGATGAGCTGCCCCAGTACGGCAAGGGCTTGTGGGACATCGCCTTCGTATCGTTCTATACCGTCGTGCTGTCCTTTACGCGCGAGTTCATCATGCAGGAGATCCTACGGCCCATGGCCCGCTGGGCGGGGCTCAAGTCGCGCGGCAAGCAAGCCCGCTACATGGAGCAGATGTACACGGCCCTCTATTTCGGCATCCTGGGCCCCACGGGCGTGTATGTCATGAGCCGCACCCCCGTGTGGTACTTCAACACGCGTGGCATGTACGAGAACTTTCCCCACAAGACGCACGACGCCCTCTTCAAGTTCTACTATCTCTTCCAGGCTGCATACTGGGCCCAGCAGGCCATTGTGCTGCTGCTTGGCATGGAGAAGCCGCGCAAGGACTTCAAGGAGCTGGTCGGCCACCACATCGTGAGTCTGGCGCTCATCGGCCTGAGTTACCGCTTCCACTTCACTTACATGGGACTGGCGGTCTACATCACCCATGACATTAGCGATTTCTTCCTCGCTGTACGTCTCCCTTCTCTCCTTTAACCAAAAAAAAAGGAAAGAAAAAAAAAAAAGAAAAAAAAAAAAAAAAAAAACGCGAAACTAACCCTTTCCCCTAACTCAGACGTCTAAGACTCTCAACTACCTCGATCACCCGCTCACAGGCCCCTACTACTTCACCTTCATGTGCGTGTGGATCTACCTGCGACACTACCTCAACATGCGCATCCTCTTCAGCCTCTTCACCGAGTTCAAGACGGTGGGACCCTACGAGCTCGACTGGGAGACGCAACAGTACAAGTGCACTCTGTCGTTCGTCATCACCCTGGCCCTGCTCAGCTCCCTGCAGGCGCTCAACCTCTTTTGGCTCTTCTTCATCATCCGGATTGCCTACCGCTTCGTCGTGCACAATGTGGCCAAGGACGACCGGAGCGATGCCGAGGAGTCCGAGGTTGAAGACGAGGTAGCTGCTGCTGCGAATGGCAAAGCTGCTGCTGCCAATGGTGCGGCTAACACGAGCAGTCGCTAAAGCGAGTGTGTATTGATGTATACGGGAGCTTGCCAGTATAATATGTTGCATCTAGACGAGACAGCGACCTGCGGGGACGGATATGGAGGCATATGAGCGGATGCAAATCTCTCGCTTTTTTTATTGTATTTGGCATTTCCTGCATACAAATTCAGCGAGCAGGCCGGGGAGCAACCATGGGCAGGTGTCGGGGCGTTTTATTTCAGGGCAAACCCTCCGGTTCCTCTGCATTTCCATACTTGCTTCAGACGCCATCATCAAGGCAGGGCCATCCGCTGTGAGTTACGAGAGCCGCACGCTCACTTTTGGTTTGAGCTAGGAATATTGGGGAAAGATGTCGGAACAGCGGAGGGGCATCAGACATGGGAAGTGGTTTCCGCTTAGCAAACTGGTCTCTACCGGGGCTGGCCGGAACACAACTAAGGATGGTGAATGAGATCTGGACCAATGACACAAAATTCATGATCACACGACATCTAGATTCGGAAGGAAAGAGGGGGAGGAGGCAGAGCAATGAGCCGAAGCAGGCAAAACACCCTCGCAAGCATCTTCAGCAATTCCATAAACACAGGAGCAGGAAAGGGGTTGGGGCACTGTACCCGAAAAACCCCTGTTTCACGAAGCCCATTGGCCGCCGCTTATCTGACGGATGAGATATGTAAGCACAAAGTTTGTTACAACGCTCGACTTTGATCGGACAATACTTGCATAGTAAACTTTTAATACAAGGACTAAATGTGCAGTGCACACAGAATTAATAGAGTATCCTGTTACCAGTCAACGCTCACTACTCCTCCGGTCGAACAGGAGGGACCAATGTACAAGTCCGTCATGTTGCCTTCATCAATGACTTATTTCACGGTAATCCCAGCTCATAACACCACGGCAAACACGCAGCCGACATACAAGACACACGATGCTTGGTGATGATCCTAGAATAGACACGTAGGCACGGACGACAGGCCGCTCTCCTCTCCCTCGCCCCAGGCTCGACCCATTGATCTGTCCTTGTCCACTAATAAGACAGGCAGGTGAGCAGGTAAGTAGGACTTAGTAAGGTAGGGCCTGCAATTCCCGTGTCTCCTTGATCAAGACCAAGACAAAAAAGCACAAACATGAAACACAAACACACATGCCCTCATCCACCCCATCCTTCAACAACCCAAACTCAAACATTACCCTACGGCCGCGTTTTCCATTGCATATCCACGCGACCCAGCACGCCTCTTTGGCCCGCCCTCTTTCCTTCTTTACCCACCCAACCCCAAACTCTAGACCCTAGACCCTAGCCCGCGTTGCCGCCATTTCCCAAGATTCCTCCCAGAGATCCCGAGAGTGAAGCAGAAAACGAAGAGCGCAGAGGAAGAAACAAAACTCACAAGAATGATAAGAAACTACCTTGCCCACCCCATCGTCCATCCCTTGATCATCTCGATCATAGATCGTACTCCGTTTCACTTCCCACCGACGTCCCGCTCCAACGAAACAAAATCAAACCCACACACAGACCGGCTCACGCACAAGCAACATTCAGACACACACACACACAAAACACGGAAAACACACATCAAGAAGATACGTTTGCGAAATGCTTTCTCTTTCTTTAATCCCCGCCCACGCTTGGGACCTTCCCAACCACCCACCCATCCAACCCAAACGGAATCGCAAACCCAATCCAGCCCCGTGCTCCTTTAGCACCTAGTAAGCGCAGAGTACCATTAGCACCCCATCCCGATCCCCATCCACATGCGTAACCCCTCCCCCCTTCCCCCCTTCTCTTCCCCTTCCAACCCCCCCAGGACCCACCTCCCTCTCCTTTCGCCTTGGCCCCTCCGTCTCCATCCTCAGGAATAAGGAAAAAGGCAAAACAGGAAGGAAAACGCCGCCCCATGCTTGGGAATCATGGTCATTCATCTCTTCATTAATTTGCAACGAGGCAAACCAAAATGATAAAAAAGCAAAAGCGGAATGCAAAGCAACAATTCATGGCCTGGAAAAGGAAGAGAAGGCGAAATCGGGAACGAAGAGAAGAAAAAGAAATGAAAGAAAAACAAGGGGAAAGAAAACAGAAAAAAGGCCGTGTATATAAACAAGGAAAAGGTTATTTCTTCGGGGTATTTGTTGATTGATTACTACGGCTCTTGGGCTCGTAAAAACTCTTGATCCGATCCGATTCGACTCGTCTCGTCTCGTAATGAACTTCAAGCATGCGTCTATTCCGTCGCCGTTGTGGTTCGGCTGTATTGCGGTATGGGCGGCATTAAAGTGGAGGCACGTTCGTCGCCTCGCTGGGTGGTTGACGGAAAATTATGGTATCGAGAGAGTCTGAAGGGGCGGTGGCAACGGGCCGTGGTTGTCCTATTGGGCCTGGATAGTCTCATCATCCAGTCTCCAATGTCATATTCGCTGCGTCGAATGTGTGTGGTATTAGTTTATTCAGACTCGGCTGGCTTTGATCGAGCTCAAGGTGATCTAGACGCATCTGTCGAACGACCGGCAGATGATTGCGAGGGAAACGAGTAGAGCAGCGGCCGGCGCGCGTCGTCCGGCTTCTCATCCCCGGAGATGTCTTCGTGGCGGTTATCGGATCCGTCGTCTTGGAGGGTCCCTTCAGAGGCGGTATTGCTCGCATCCGACGATATAGACGCCGTGTCGTGCCCGTCGGCCTTAGGTCGGGGAGTGGCCACGCCGCTAGGCAGGATGGCGGACGACACCATGCTGCTGTACCCATCCGATATCTCGTCCCGGCGAGAGATGTTCGCTTGACTCAGAAGCTTCTTGGCCTTCCGTGTCGCATCGCGTGCTTGCTCAGCAGCACGTTCCGCGCGGCAGTGCTTCTCCCACATGGCGGCATAGCGGCCGTTGAGGGCGAGAAGCTCCTGGTGGGTGCCCTTCTCCACCATGGTGCCGGCGTGCAGCACGATGATCTGGTCGGCATGTGTGATTGTGGACAAACGGTGTCTAGGGAGTAGAGAATTAGCTACCAGGACGGACCCACCGGGCCAAGCGGCAGCGGAATGGTAAAAAAAAGAAACTTACGCGATGATCAACAGGGTCCGACCCTGCCCAAAGTTGCCACTAATCAGCTTCGACTGGATCTTTTGCTCGGTCTCTCCGTCCAGTGCTGACGTCGCCTCATCCAGCATGATGATCTTTGGGTTCTTTAGGATGGTGCGCGCAATCGCCACGCGCTGCTTCTCGCCACCACTCAGCCGCAGACCTCGTTCGCCTACTTTTGTGAGGTAGCCGTCGGGGAAGCTCATGATGCGGTCGTGGATGGCGGCCGCACGGCACGCGTCAAACACGTCCTCGTCGCTCGCGTTCGGATTGGCGTACTTGAGGTTGTACATCAGCGTCTCGTTGAACAGGATGGTATCCTGCGGCACGACGCCGATAAAGCGGCGCACCGAGTCAATCGTCAGGTCCTTCACGTCCTTGCCGTCGACCTCGATGCTCCCGGTGTGGCAGTTGTAATATCGGAACATGAGTCGGAACACGGTCGACTTGCCTCCACCCGACTCTCCCACAAAGGCTGTCGTGGTGCCAGGCTTGCACTCAAACGACAGATCGTGCAGTGCCGGCCTACGCTGGTCGTAGGCGAAGCCGACCTTGTTCCACTTGATGTGGCCGCTGCATTCCGCCAAGGGGGGCACGCCTGATCTGTCCACGACGGTGGGGCGAATCTTGAAGAGCTCGAGCAGCCTCTCGCCAGAGATCATGGCCGACTGTACCGTCCGGTAGAAGGTGCCGAAGAAGTTGAGCGGCCCCTGCAGCTGGCCCAAGTATGTGACGAGCGAAACGAACTGGCCAATAGTCCTCTGTCCCTGCGACACCTGGTACCCGCATGTCAGTAATGCGACAAGCATGCCGCACATAAACACGACCGACTGGCACGCGTTCATGTTGTTGATGCCCCATGTGACCTTGGCCTCGGCAACCTGGAAGTTCTTGATAGCGTTGCGGTAGCGATCAAACTCGTACTTCTCGGCATTGAAGTACTTGACCGTCTCGTACGACGTGATTGAATCGTTCTTGACGGCTTCCTCCTCGCGGTCGGCGTTGACCATGTCGCGCCGCTGGTCGGCTCTAGTGGCAGCCATGCGGATGGTCAGGTAGAGGTAGTAGAAAGTGATGACCGAGGCGTAGAGAGAGTACAAGGGCCCGAAGTTGATGTAGAAGAAAATGATGGCAACCATGAGGTCCACAAGCATCGGCACCACCTGGAACGTGACCTGCTCTAGAAACTGGTTGATGGAAGCGCCTTTATTGAGCGCCGAGAGCACCTCGCCTGTGCGCTTGCCCAGATGGAAATCCAGCGAGAGTGAGTGCACGTGCTCGAAGGCGGCCGTTGTCAAAGCGCGGTAGGTGTGTTGCGACACGGGAATCCAGAGGATAGACCGGAGGGATCCCAGCAAGCCAGAGGGTCCTTGCAGCAGCTTATACAAGATCAGGAGCCCCAGCTGAACCCAGGGTGTGTCGTCGGTATCCGTCCTCGGGTCAAGCGTGTTCGTCACGATTTCCATCTGGGCGGGCACCATGACATTGACGGCACGCTGCAGGAGAACGAGGATGAAGCACAACAGAACCACGCCCTGGAGCTTGAGAGAGTCGCTGGGCCAGAGGTATGGGAAGAAGACCGAGTATCCGCGGCAGTATTCGTACCACGTCTTGTGCGGGAGCTTCTCTGGCCTGTAGAAAGCCGCCTCCTCGTCCCGCTGCTGACAGCCCGGGGCCCCGGGGCCGGCCGCGCTCCCGTGTGTACCACCGTAGTGTGTGCCTCGCCTCGCATGGCCGTTGGCGTGGCTGTGATATTCCCCGTTACCGTTGAGCAACGGGCTCGACTCGTCCGCGTCCGACCGCTGAGCCTCCTCATCCCTGAGCCGCCGCTCTTCCCGGCTCCTCCCGAGAGCGACGAGCGCATATAGGCACACGAGCAATGCGAAGAGGCAGACACGGGTGCTTGCAATGCCGAGATCGAGGGCGTTCCAAGAGTCGAAGCTGTTCGCCGGCTTCGCAGCCACCACCGTCCCGCCATCTGCGATGTCGGTCCCCCCAGCTATGGTGCCGAAGAAGGCGACAAGAATGATGACTTCGCCCACCAGGCCGAGAATCCAGACGATCTGGTGGACAACGGTCGGGATCTGAGACTCTTCGTAGAGCGTAATGAGGACGTAGATGTAGAAGAACACGGAACCGGCAACGTAGACCTTAGGGCGTTCATCAGTAGGACGCTCCTAGCGAAAATCGGCAAGCGCCGGGCCGGCCGCAGCGGGGCAACACTCACAACTCGCTCCTCACCACACCACCATGCGTGTTCGAGCCCGGACATCCTGACAGATTGCAGGATACGAGCCGCGATTGCGGCGCCATTGGCAACGAACGACAGTATGACGGCGGCTGTCACGCACTGAAAGGCCTTCTTTGCGTAACCGGCGCCGCCGGCGTCCTCCGTCTGTGCCGCTCCCTGCTCTCGTTTCCTCTTGGTAATAGGCAGCGGCTTGCCGCCGGGGCCCTTGACTGTGGGGACGACCAGCTCTTCCTCGGTCCTCGACGAAACGATGCTATGGACACCAGCCGACACGATGAAGGCCAGGAGCAGCACGACCGGGTAGAGGAGCTGCGCGGTTCGCAGAACCGACCGCGCAAGCGGGGGCGCCGGGCCGTCTTCGAGTGGCGTATCCATGCTGGGGCCTGGCGAGGTTAGAGCGGTGTGTTAGAGGCGGGAAGATGCTAGCGAGGAGTATGAGAACGGCGAGGAAGAGGAGGAGGAGGAGGAAACGGTGAACGACTGCTGCAGGCGGCCCTGCATGCTGGTTGCCTCCCGAGGCGCGGTGATGGTTGAGGTGCTAGCAATGGTGGTGGTGACAGTAGTGGTAGCGGTAGCGATAGTGGTAACAGTAATGATAAGCGGGTATAGTAGAGCAATTGTGGGACATACGGGGCTTGTTACAATGGGACGACGACGCAATGCCGGCAGCTCATGGCCTTTACGGACTGTGGCGGCAAATGGAAGGCGCTGGCAAAATGGTTCTGGCAAGTCAGCATGTCGAATGTCAATGGCGAATGGGCTCGGTCAACGGGGCTGGAGTAGGCGATGGTGGGGAGGATGGATGCGGCAGCTGACGAGGTTGGTGTGGCTTTTTTGCCACTCCAGAGCGGGTCGGGATGGCCCAAGACGGCGGAATGACTTTCGAGAAACTGACCTTGCAAGCTTCCAAGATCTACAAGGTCGCCCGCTTCCCGGTTGTTGCTGTCGTTGTTGCTGTCGCTGCCACTTTCCAGGGCTTCGGCTGGAGGTGTGACCTGCCTTCACCGAAGAGGGCCGATCCAAACCGATCGAACAAGCGGAAAGTAGAGGCACGACAACCAGACCTCGAACCTCGAACCTCGAGCCGCCGAGGACAACTGAAAAGTATAACGAGCGTGTGGGACAAAGCTTGTTGATTTCTGGGGAAGGTCAAGCTCCAGTCGGTCAACAGCGGGGCGTCCGAGGTATTAGTTGAAAAGACGTCTGTACATTAAGTCGTCCTGTCCCTCCCCATGGGACGCGGGAAAGGTGAGGTCGGTAAGGCAAGGTAGGATTGGTTTAGTGTTACTAGTATGGCAGCCCTTCGCTAGAGCAGCCCCCGGGCGCTAGCATTGGTGGGGGGGTGGGGCCGGCAGGGCCCCCCCCCCCCTCCCCATCCCCCCCCCCCCCAGCACTGAAGCAAGGTTCCCAGCCAGCCAATGCAACGGCCAGTCGCGGGCCTCTTTCTGGGATTGTTGGCCCAGGCCCGCGGCTGCCCACTTTCCCTTTTTAAAGTCAAGTCACAGGCGGCTTGGCTTGATGTCGCACAAGCCCGCGACCCAGCCGTACTCTGTTTCTGGAATGACATTTTCAGAGACGGTAGATGCATATGCCGCGTAGATTGGCCTAGTCCCTTTTTCGTCTTCATTTTCCCCTCCTCCCCCTCCCATCTCCTTGCCGCTGCGGCATCATACCTTTTGGGCCGCTACACACATCCAACTGCGGAGAATTCTTGAGACCGAACAGGCCTTGCCCCAACCATGGGAGGCCCCGGCAGCGCTGGGACCGCTAGGACGCGGGAACCTGTGGATCACCGCCTGATGCCTTGTGGCGGGCGAGGTACCGAAGACGGGCTGGAACCCGGGCGAGGGTCGTGAGACGTAGACTGACAGAGAGTGCTACCCGTCTGATGTTGGGCTCGCACGGGCGGATTTGCGGCCTGGAATTTCCCAAAGGGAAACCGGCAGCGGGAAAGGCGATCCGGTCGGATGGGGATGGGGTTCGAGAAGGCCTTTCTCTGCCTCCTGACCCGGCCGCATGCTCATCTGTAAGATCGTCTGCGGGCACGTACGGAGTACCCGGCATGACGGGCTGCGGCTCGCCAGGCTGGAAAGTGGGCAACAGACGCAGCAGTTCCATGGAAAGTGCAGATGCTTGATGAATCGGATGTCGGTCGAGTCGACATGGTTCTGCAGGCCCTTGACACAGACAGCACCAGATACTAAAACGGGCTCCGCTACACTAACAAGCCCCGGGCCATTCCTTTGGGCCTGTGTCTCCTCACCGCCTTGCGCCGTCGAGGAGTGATTGCAGCTGGCTGCATGCATGGCGCACGCATACAATGATCCACAACATTTCTTTGGTGCCTCGCCGGTCCGGGGTCTCGAGGCTTCCCGGCTATGGACATTGGATGGAGTTGCGGAAGTGGCCGGGGAGGGGGGGCTTTTGCTGCGCTAGTGTAATGTCAGATAGTCAGGCTAGGTGCGGTCCACGGTAGCTGGCAGCTGGCAATAGCCGGATGCGATTTGCTACGCCAGCGCCTACCGACAGTTGCCTTGGATAGAGAGAGGGAGGGAGAGGTCCCGCCGAAGTTTTCGGGTTCCATCTCCACCATGACCAACGCAGGGCGCCGGATGGCGCAGCAGACCGTAACTTAACGGATGGCCAGCATCAAAACACGGAGTCGAAAGCAGGGCTGGCCTAGCAGCTCTGTGAGTGGAGCGGAAAGATTACCCGCACTGGTAGGCGTCGACCATGCGCAAGCTGCAGGACGACGACGACGCGCAGCGAAGTGGATGGACGGGGGCGTGCACGCTGCACAATGCACCGTGGTCAGGGTGTGAGACTGTGAGCCGCGAGCAGCTGTCCGAGAGAAGCGCCCGGAACCCCTCCGGCATTGGTAATTATTATCTGCGCGCGGGGCGCAAAATGAGATGTGACGCTCGAAGAGACGTCTGACAACTGTCCTCGGGCATCGGAGCCCGTCTCTTTTGTCGGGAGCAGAATTGGGTTTCCTCGCGTCGGTTGGGAGATGGCTTGGGGACGGAGGGCTTCACACACTCTCTGTGCCCAAGCCAAGGGAGTGCGTAATCGAGGTCCTGTAGCAGCCCAGCGTCGGATAGGGACAATTGCATTGCAAAACCCTTTGTAGTAGCGGTCCCTGAGCAATTTAATCTTCAACATGTCCTGATTGCATGGTACGTCTCCGGCGCCGGAGATGGATAAACCGGAGTGTAGCAGTCGAAGATTCCATGGTCGTCATGCAGCCAGATTCGGCAGCCGGGCAGGGATAGGATGGACTCGTCCGAATTTCTTCCTCTTTGCGGCCAGCGTCGTGCCTCATCCGTCGACCCCGGGGAGCCGATCTCTGCTTGGCGGGACTTCGGAGCTTTGCGCTGCCCTCTGCGAACTTTTTCGCGTCATCGGCAAACCGTGCCCCACCTCTCTGGCTCTCCCTTGCTGTTCCTTTTTTTTTTTTTTTTTCCTTAGGCGAACTCCAAAGCCCGGGTGTCGGGATGCAATGCCACGACAACTCATCGCCGGTGCCCCAGACTCGGAGCCTCACCGACACGACGATAATGCACGATAATGCAGAGCCAAGTTGACCGGTCAAAGGAGTGGAGTCACAGGGTATCCCCCCGAGCAGCCCTCCTCGGTCTCTAGTGCCGTCGCCGATCGAAGTGGAAATATGCGGGCCAGGCCCGGCTGTTGGGGACACCATGGGGGAGGGGAGAGGCCGCGATGTCCTCTTCGGCAGCTGTTGCACGATCCCATGTGCCGCCGCCATCTTAAGTCCAATGGTTGTGGTCGAGCAGCCTTGTCGTACATGTCCAACCCGACAACGTGCGCCACTGCTGCACAGCATCCTGAGCACGTCCCGTCCGTCCCCGTGTTGGAGTCATGGGAGCAGAACAGCAGAGTCGCCGAGTCGCAAAAGTCGCAAAGTCGCAGACACAAGGACGCCGAGATGTCCTTTCCCCGGCTTCTGCCGCCTTTCCCGATTCGCTACCCAAGCCCAGGCCTTGGGCACGGTTACGTTCCCCCGGTCATTTGCGCCGACGAGCCGTGCCCAGATCAGAACTGTGCCGCACCCGACGACGGCGTCCCGTAGTTCGCCGTCGGCACCAAACGGGCATGTGCCGTCAGCCGTCAGCGAGCCCGCATTGCATCATGTCCATGGCTGCAAAAGACACCCCTGACCAAATTTTGGGGGGTTTGACCCCCTTCATCTTGGGGATCCGAAAAGTGTCGGCGTGGCGGGTGACGGTGCTCGATGGGAAAAACGAGGGTGAGAGACGAGAGACCGACGGCCGGTGAGAAAGACAGACCAAGTCGGCCAAACAATAGACAAGGAACGGCCATGTTGCGCGCGATAATTCACATCACGCTATTGGTTTTACTCGGCTCGGCTGAGACTTCGAGGCAGGCCTGGGGTGCCGCCACAGCATGCGCAGCACGCATGTCATGCCGCCGCATGAGCATTTCTCCACGATACCTGGGGTAGAAACCCGCCCTCGAAGCCGACCTCGACGATC
The DNA here is from genome assembly GCF_045866475.1 of Madurella fahalii. NCBI lineage: Eukaryota > Fungi > Ascomycota > Sordariomycetes > Sordariales > Madurella > Madurella fahalii. Next base: position 1,996,115 of record NW_027263976.1, read on the forward strand.
CCCCGCATTGTGCGGGCATGGTTCCAGTCCTTACGAGCGCGCGCTACTCGTCAGTACCGCGTCCCGTACCCGCCCAGATTTTCTTGGAATTGCTTTGTCTTCGAGAATCCCCGTCGGTCTTCAATCTCGTCCACTACCGGTTTCCTCTAATGTGCCGAGCTGGTTTCGAGTCGCGAAACCAATCTCGGAGGGTACACGCCGAATATCACTGGGGGACAAGGGCATTTCAATTTTCAAAGCGCACCCTCGGTCCCTGAACCGTCTCATTGGGCGCCGTCTGCCGCCCCGTCAAAAAGGGGAAGTACACAAAGTTCCTTTCCTGGCTGCCCTCCTCGGAGCCATCCTCCCAGTCTCTATGCCATATTCTAATAAAAGCGAAGCAACCCCCCTTCCCAGCCAAGCATTCAATCATAAGGCCCTGTTTTACCCATCCTCTACGTCCGCCTAAGAAAATTAAGCAAAAAGACAAAAAGAGAAAAAAAAAAATTTCAAAGGGGAATCATGACCACTTCACCCCCAACCCCAACCCCAACCCTCTGTCCCTTTGCTGTTCCTTTCTCTCTACTCTCTCTCATGCGAGAGACGATCTTGGTGGGCACGATGGAGTGCCTCAAATTCAGCGGCGATTTCCTCCTGTTTTTTCCCTCTCCCCAATCATCGGTTAGCAAGTACAACCAACCAAAGCCGGAGATGCGAAGCAAAAAACTCGGGCATGCCCGTACCGCGGTGAAGGCGACTGATTGGTCACGCTGTCGCTGCCTCTCCTCGGCGTCGCGAGGGGGGACGCCCTTGTAAATTGGCCGTTGTGTTAGCATCACGGGCCACTACAAACGGGAAACCAGAGGTGGGTAAGGAAGTACTTACGACAGGTCTCGGCACGCCGCGCAAGAAGTCGCGGCGCCAGGCGTTGGGGATGGCGACGGGAGCCGACAACGCTGACGGGCTGACGCGGCGTTGGTCTGGAAAAGGGTAGAGGAAGGGGGTGGTTAGCTAACTACATGTCTCTCGGCCTGATCGAGCCGAGCACACGGTGGGTTGGTACTTTACCTTCAGCGGCGGGGGCTGGAGAGGGCGCCGAGAAAGGGACAAGGTCAACCGGGGTACCAGGCCGGCCATTGACGCTATGCTGGGGGGCCGGGGCGATAGGCGTCGCCAAGAGGGCGCTGAGGAGGCTCACGCCGCCTCCGTTTCTCCCGCCTGCCGGGATGGCGACCCGGGCGAACGTTATCGTTGTCGGCGGCGACTGGGCGGGCGCAGCTGCAACAGAGGGGGCGGAGGCGGGGTAATTGTTGTTGTTGCTAGCGGTGGTAGTGCCTACGCCGTTGGTTGATGCGGCCTGAGTTGGAGCCGAAGCCGGAGCGGCCGGCGACGTAAGACGCGACGTGTGGACGATGTCGTCCTCGTCTTCACTTCTCACAGAGTGAGGCATAGTTGGTTGAAGTTTGGCATAAACAAAAAGAAGGTGATGACGAGGTGGTGGTGCTCGCGGCGTTGTTGTTATCGTTGCTGCTGGTAGCGGTGATGCACAAACTCGTAAAGAAAAACGTTGTTTTCCGGGTACCTCCGGAGAAGAAATGTGAATTTTCGGGAAGGTAGGTCTGGCTCCGAGAAGGTCCGGCGCCGATGATATGTCTTCCCCCGAGTGACTACGGGTGCGATCACGGCCCCGGCCGGGTGGCCCGAGACCCACACCGGAATGCCGGTGAAGGTGGGGTCTAATCCGGACAATGCCGGCTCTATTCAGCTCTACTGCGCCATTGTTCCCCTCGTCTTAGAAGCACGAATAGAGAACCTCGCCGGTTGACGACTGTGAATACTCTGTTACCGGGAACAATAGCAGTAGTTACGAGCACAATGCCCTCCATGGCGGCTATCAGGCGTGCTATAATAACCCCTGGTTCACTCAGCCATCAGGGAGTGACTTCAAAGGAGCCCTTAACGGAGCATATGGATGAATGAGTAATTATGGGCGCCCCTTGCTCTCACACCATGGTTGAGGAGCTGATGAAAGAAATTGGACCACGGGACCCGGCAAAACTATGAGAAGCCGACAGTGAGCCCGGCCCCAGCTGTGGTTAACGCCATCTTAACTGCTGTAGACCCGCCCTACCAAGATCCAAGGTTAAATTTGCCATCAAACCCTCGCAAGGAATGCTACATGATCCATATCCGCTGCAGGCTCTTCTAGGCAGTTATCTTCGGCGTTGAGGTGGTCGTTGTCGTGAGCGAGGAACCACGAAGCAGGACAGCGGTGAGCGTACGCAAAGGATTGGCCGTTCGCATATGGTATTCTTGACGTGTTTAATGGACTGGTCAGTGCCGTCCAGAAGCAATTTTAGCGGTATGATGCAACTCTTCTTCTCCCTGTGATGCTCTCAATGCTGAACCATCTGCAGAAACAAGCCAATTTCCCTCTGGTCGACAGGCAACAAGTATCTTTTTGTGTTTTGGGCAGCCTCTCAACACAGCCGCCAAAACCCCAAGAACGACATTGCTACACTTCTGATGGGTCACACAGCAGATGGATTCGGGTAAGAAAACAGGCCGAGCAGCATAAGATCGGCAGAGCCTCATTCCTACTGCGTAACAGTCTTGGCATCAAGGTGACCGGCGGGTCCTTCTTCCCCTCCCCCCTTTTTCTGGATGGCATGCGTGCCGTCCATCCCAAGCGCCCGACTTTGGATGGAAGATGGCGTGCAGCAGGTGTCCGGACGGGTCCAAGTTGTTCGAATAGCGAGACCTTGTTTCCAAGATACGAGGAGGAATCATTCCGCATTGGGGCTCTTCAACTTCCGAATCGGGCCCGCTGCAGATGCAGCCAGAGCTTGACGGCAGGTGCATGCTGCTGCCACTGGCGGCCACTGCACGACGGCACTATACAGAACTGCAGGAGGTGCGCCCGATGGCGCCTCGCTCGCATCTCGTCTCTCGTCTCTCGTTTTCCATTGTTCGGCACTGTCACATTGCTTTAGATGGCCTACGCAGAGATGACGAATCCCAGGCGCTTGGGAGCCCATCCCCCAAGGCTGGCTCGGGACAGAACAACCGTGGGCCCAGGCCCTTTTTGGACGGGAGGCCTTGTTTGCAACGTCTGTCAGCCAGCCAAATGTATAGGCATGTCTACCTTAGCTTGGCATGGGAGTCAATCTCGACCCATCCCACAAGCCTGGGTGTCCCACTCCCCGTCGCTAATCGCGGTCTGTACCCGCACATCGTCCCGCATGTCCGATCGCTTATGATCCGAAGGCACACCTGCAGCAAGCGCCCTGGCTAGGGTAGCTCGCTGTTGCGTCACATACAGGAGGGGGGAAGGGGATGGGGAAAGGGACCAGGACAGGGAGGGGAGGGGGAGGGGGAGGGGAGACGAGAGGTGCGGCCCCTCGTCTGATCTGGGCTGAAGGCATGCGTATGCACGTATTTTGGACATGCATGCTGATGTATTGGGCACAGCTACAGTACGAGTACACCACCAAGATCGACCGGTACGGGCCCTCCTGAAACACCGGTACGAGAAAACCTACCTGTCTAGACTCACCCCCTCCTCTGCTGCAGTATACTGCCATCCAACCATTGAGGCTGAGTGACAAACCCGTTCCCCCCCTACCGGCACGGTGGCGCCTGCGCTAGGCCTGCTGTGTTGGATCTTGCAGATGTGGGACCACACATCGGGATCACGGCAACGGGTCTTGGGTCTCTGAATGGAGGGAAGGGGGACGGGGCTAGGCAGACCGATTTTTTTTCTCAGCTGCCGGATCTTGCGTCTTCCAGGGCTCTCGAAGATCTGACCTTGCGGCCGTCGTGGCTAGACCTTGTCTAGCCGTGTCCCATGCCCCATGTCGTGCTTCCGCTTGTCGTGATGGCTGTTCACCCACGTTTTCACGTGTTCGCTAACCCGGGATTGGGTCGGAATGCTTCCCCAACTTTCTTTCGGTGGCGAAGGTTTTGTGTTTTGTGTTTGGGTGCCATTCCATGCTCACCTCAATCTCTGGAAGGGGAACCGGCACAACGCCGAAGGAAGTCGCGGTAACCTGGGCAAAATTCGTAACTATGGAGTGTTTATCCGCGCCTTCTCCGGCTTCTCTCGTCTGCTGTCCGAACCCAACGTGGCTCGCACCGTTGCCCGTTGGCGGTGGCGTTTGACCCCTCCCGCCCCCAGATAATGGGCGCTGATGCTTTGATGGCCGAAGGCCCAACAGCCAACATACACCGGGGAGCTAGCTTGCCGCGCTCAATTTCTTTCTCACCAACAGTTACAAGCAGACACGTACGTGATTTTGTAACCGTCCGCCTTCAAAAGCTGCCTAAACCCACGATAATCTCGCCACCTCTTCCATGCGTAATCCTAGGTACATGCGACATCGATGTACTGTTCCAACTCCGATGTCACAAACAGATGCGTCGACAGGAAGGCTCATGCGGCTGATTGAAATAGTACCAAGTAAACACGATTATGCTACAAAGGCAGAGTAGATGCGTAAGTAAGTGATTCGAAGTTCAGTCACCGGTAATACACACGGTAATTGAACGGGCGAGATCACTTCACGAAGCATTCAACACCAAGGCAGTTGCAGTCAGTCTGGCCCGAACAACACTCCAATTACTGCCTGACGCATCCAAGTCAGCCATGCCCAGTGTAAAGTACAGTACCCCAAACCCCCTTTCTATCAACGCCGTCTATCCACCCTTTTCCTTTCTTGCTGATTAGGCCTATCATTGTGACAACCCCGCCCCCCCGCCTTCCCTCCCTTCTTCTCCACTTTCGTCGTGTGTGCACATGTGAAAACATGTGTGAGGACATGGGTGTGTATACATGTGTATGTGCTTGCCTTGTCCGTGTTCCCGTGTGCAAGTCAGTGCGTGTGCGCGCGCGCGCGTGTGTGTCTGTGTGTCTGTATGCGCGCGTGCCTGTGTCCTCCCTCTTCGGCCTTCTCGAGATTCTCACACGGCTCGAGATAGGAAGGACCGTTATCATCACATCACCGGCTCATCAACACAATATGCCGCCAAGTTCATGATTGCTAAGATGCCTTCTTTGCTTTGCCGCCCTTTCTGCCCTTTCCGCCTCTACCGCCTTTGCCGACCTTGCTCCCCTTGCCTTCCCTCATCTTAGGTTTGGCGAGGCCAAAGAGAATGCCAGCACCAGCACCGGCCACACCGCCACCTGCGCCATCTGCCGCACCGCCGGCGACACCGCCTGCAAACGCCACCAAGATACTTTTGTTATCGTCCCCCTTGGTCTCGTTGCGATCCTGGTCACCGTCTCTGCCGAGGATACGGCCATGGGGCTCGCCAGGAGTAATGCTGACAACTGGATCAAGGTTGTCCGTGCCTTCGCCGAACCCGGTGGTGTTCTTGAGGATGGCTGGGCCGGGGCCGAGGTCGACAGAGATTTTGTGGTCCCCATCGGGGAGGGCGATCTTGACATCCGTGCCGTTTTTGGGGAGTGTGAATGGAGGAGCGGCCGCGACGCCGAAAGGTGCGGTCAGAGCCGCGAGGCTGACAACAAAATGGTTGAAATGCATCTTTTCCCTCCCGTCCGCAACAGCTGTCTGGGGAAGGGAGGAGACGCTCTTTGAAGTGTTTGAAGACGAGCGTGTTGTCGATGAAAGAGACGGAATGTGTCTCGGGCTCTGGTCCAGATGATTTTGCAGGAGTAAGAGAGGAGAGATCGATCTTTTTCTTATGGCAAATAGACGTGGCCGATGAAAAGAGTGTGTGTCTGGTTTGTCTGATCCAGAGAGACGATCTGCAGGGATGAATTAGGGACAATCGAAAGGAAAAAAGGGGGAGGCTAGGACGGGGCAAGTAGCTTGTTTTATACCCCTAGAACACACGGGCCTGCGTGCTAACGCGCCGTGAGCTAGAAACCGATTTTCTCGAGCCAGAAGTAGCACGGTGGGTTTTCAATGTCGCCATCGCTGCGGATCGCATTTAAATAGGAGCCTAGCCCGCCTAGTTGAGAGCTTAGTCCCAGAAACAGTAGGTTGATGCCATCTGTGCTCCGGTGGGCTAACAAGCCAAGTGCCGCTGATGCAGGTATGAGCTTGCGCGGTGCTATACTCGTCTGTGCCGATGGATGTTCGGCGTTCATGTGAACCGGCTTACTGACTAAACTTTGATGGTTGCGTGATAGAGACTTAAATCTGGTCATTTTCACATCTGCACAACACAAGATAGTCAGAGCGACACCAGAGACGGGAAATCCAGGCATGGTGTACTTGTCTGGGCTGGGAAACCGAGGCAGCGCCGTTCCAGGTTGGGTTTCACTGTGTGTGGATTTCCTACTGATCTGTTGGATTTCACCCAAGAATAGGGGGAAGAATAAGGGGCGACAAATAGAACGGAAGCAACGGCGGTCGCTAAGAGCAACGACCGCCAGAGATAATGTCTTGGCGACGTCGCTGGACGGGGGTTCCTATTGACCCCTGGTCTCACGTGCGGCCAAGTAATACAGCGCTTAGACCACATAACGTTATGGTGTTAATCCTTGGGCTTCACCAATTCCATCAGCCTTGCTCCAACAACCTTCAGCCTTGCGCAGCATCCCAACGCCGGCTCGATCACCTTCGCTCCTTTCGGCAAAACGCATTGCATTCTGACCGGGTCTGGTATCTCCGACGGCTCCAGTCTTCGTGCGCTTGTTCAGCAGGTGCAACCTCGAAAAGCTCAGCATCGCCTGCCTCCGCGCCGCACAGCGCCTAGCCGAGCAATCGCAGAGTACCGAAGCTCAGCTTGCTCCGCTGCCATTGAATTGATTCCGCGCGTCGCGCATCCCGAAGCAAGTGGTTGCAAAAGTATTGGCGGCAAAAGCGACGAGTCCGAGAGAGGCCATCGACCTGTCCGCTACATCGTCCTCCGGGTTTCCTACCCAGCACCCGTCATGGCGAGCCAGAACCCATCAACACCTGTCAAGGTGCCCTCGTCGGCCGCCAACTACACGGCCGCCACACTCGATCCAGACCTCAGATCACAAATCAACACACTCTTAATAAAGGACGGCCACGTTACGAAGTAAGCCTTCCGTAATTCTTGCACCAGCAACGCGGTGCATCAAGCGCAAACTGAGCTGACCTTGCCTCCTTCCCCCTCCTGCACAGAATCCAAGACCACCTCCTCCACTCCCTCCACTCCGACCCCTCCAACTGGCCTACAACCATCCAGACCCATGCGCTTTCCCTCCTCCGCTCAGGCGAAGTAACCACCTTCCCGGCCCTCCTCCGCCGCGTGATCGAAGACGTGCGACAAGACACTGCGCTATCACCAAGTACGGCCAAGGCTGTAAACGGCACCGGCTCTGCAGAGGAAGGCGGCGGAGGAGTAAACGGCAAGAAGGCAGAGGGGACGAACGGAACAACCAACAATGGCACCTCCGCCGCCCCCGCCGCCACCGGCAGACCAAGCCTGGCCGTCCCAGAGTCTGTAGTCGACGAAGCGCTCAAAGTGACAAGGGAATGTCTGGATACAGTGTGCGAACTCGACGACAGCGGGACGACATGAGCAGCGGACATGGCATGGGGAAAGGGACACAAGGGGTGTTAGCTGCTGGTAGCCCCTAACTGCCGGCTCGCTGGTTGGCGGGACTGGTCAATTGGCTGAGCCTGCGTTCATCTTGCACAAATGACACACATCAAACACGCACACACACACACACACACACACATAAATATATATACACACACGCATATTTATATACAACGGCCGCTGTGGCTACCCGAACTCGGCATTGGAAGGAAAGGGAGAGGGCGTGGCAACCGAGCAGGAAAATGTGGCATGGGCATGGCACATGCACTTGACACACGACATATCATTCACCGATACAGGGAGGCAATACGACTAGCAGCTGGCGGAACGAAAGGGGAAAACAAAAAGAAGAAAATAAAAAATAAAATTGGGCTGCCTAGACAGGCAACGAACAGGTTGTCTCTTGCCCGCCGATGCCGCTGCCGATGGCCCGCCTGCGATTTTGCGTCGAGAAGGATGGTGGGGGGGAAAACGGGTTGCCGACGACGACGACGTATGACGATGACTGCTCAATAATGAAAAATACGCCTTCTATTCACTTGCATGTACAAGATAGATTTTTCTTCTAGCGCGTCACGGGGGCCACGTGCGATAATACTACATACTCTTCTTCCGACCAAATGGGTAGAAACTGTGCTGGCTCTTGACTCTGCCTCGGTCCTAGTATTGCGGGCCCTACGATAGGCCTTGCGGCTCCAATTTTGCTCTACAGTTGCCGCCGTGGTACGGATCAAGCCGAGTCAGTCCCTCGAAGGGGCCACCGCATCATTTGTCGAGTCACATCGCCGAGAACATGGTAAGCAAAACGTCTGCTTAGTCTATGTATTGGTTCTCTCGCTGGCAGGCCACCAACGACCTGAACCCATTCGGCATTGTTTCCAATGCCAGCCTCTACCCGACTCCGCCTCCCCGATCCAGCAGTCAATCTACCAAATGAGAGAATTGAAAGTAGTCATTGGCTGAGCAAGTTGCCACCAGCTTTTTGTTCTCCACCGGACTATCCGCCGGGCGTGCAGACGACGAGAGAGATCATGATTAAGGAAAACTAGAATACACGAGACCCGGAGACTCATGGCTATGTCTGCCCAGGAACCAGGAATCCCGCCACTTAATCGTAGAGGCCATCGTCGTTGCCGGCATCGCCAAACGAGTTGCCAGCACCGCCAGAGTTGCCGCCGCTATCAACACCGCCCTCGGGGAACTTGAAGTAGGCGCCAGGACCGGCATTCTTCATTTGCTGGGCAAACGCCTCGTAGCGGCGAATCTCGACGTCGGTAACTGAGCGCCGAGCCATCTGCATTGCCTCCTCAAAGTGGCGCTTGGTAAGCTCAGGCACGGGGTCCTCATCATCCTCCATCTCGACGTCCTCGCCAGCGGCCTCACGGTCCTTAGTCCGCTGGATCTCAGCCGCAATCGACTCCTTGATAGCCAGCTTGACAGCACGCTGGGTGATGAAGCCAAGATCGGCACCAGAGAAGCCGTGGGTCTTCGACGCGATGTACTGAAGGTCAACATCATCGGCAACCGGCGTCTTCCGCAGTTGAGCCTTGAGAATGCTTAGACGGCCAGGCTCGTCGGGCAGAGGCACATAGATGAGCGAGTCAAGACGGCCCGGGCGGCACAGAGCAGGATCAAGCTGCTCCGGTCGGTTGGTAGCGCCGATGACGAAGACATTCTTCTTCGAAGTCATACCGTCCATTTCTGCGCAGTATTTGTCAGTATATGCGTGACAGCGGCATGTTCTTCATTATACGCTTACCAGTCAGGAGCTGGTTGACGACACGGTCGGAGGCACCGCCTGCATCGCCGACTGAACCGCCACGAGCCTTGGCAATGGAATCTAGCTCATCAAGGAAAACGACGCAGGGAGCAGCGGCACGTGCCTTGTCGAAGATGTCACGGATGTTGCTCTCTGACTCACCGAACCACATAGAAAGTAGTTCGGGGCCCTTCACCGAGATGAAATTGGCAGCGCACTCGTTGGCAACAGCCTTGGCCAACATCGTCTTACCCGTACCAGGTGGGCCATAGAACAGGACACCACGGGACGGCGACAGACCGAACTTGAGGAACTTCTCGGGGTGGTCGACAGGGTATTGGACGCTCTCCTTGAGCTCCTGCTTGACATTCTCCAGACCGCCAATGTCCTCCCAGCGGACGTTGGGAACTTCGACAACAGCGACCTCGCGGAGAGCCGAAGGGTTAGACACACCAAGGGCGAAGCGGAAGTTCTCCATTGTCACGCCAAGCGAATCGAGAACCTCGGCGTCAATAGTATCCTCGTCCAAGTCGATGAGATCCATCTTCTCACGGATCTGCTGCATGGCGGCCTCGGAGCAAAGGGCAGCAACATCAGAGCCGACATAGCCATGGGTCTCGGCGGCGATCTGCTCAAGGTCGACGTCATCTGCCAGCTTCATGTTCTTGGTGTGGATCTGCAAGATCTCCAGGCGGCCGGTAGGGTCGGGGATACCAATGTCAACCTCGCGATCGAAGCGGCCGAAGCGGCGCAGAGCAGGGTCGATCGAGTTGGGCCGGTTAGTTGCTGCCATGACGACAACATTGGACCGCGCCTTCATGCCGTCCATCAAGGTCAGCAGCTGAGACACGACACGGCGCTCGACCTCGCCGTTTGTCTTCTCACGCTTCGGAGCGATCGAGTCGATTTCGTCGATGAAGATAATAGCGGGGGAGTTCTTCTCGGCTTCCTCAAAAGCTTTTCTCAAGTTGGATTCGGACTCGCCGGCCATCTTGGACATGATCTCGGGCCCGTTGATGAGGAAGAAGAAAGCGCCCGTCTCGTTGGCCACGGCGCGGGCCATGAGCGTCTTGCCGGTGCCGGGAGGTCCGTAGAGAAGAACGCCACGAGGAGGCTTGATACCGATCGACTTGAAAAGCTGGGGGTGCCGGAGCGGCAGCTCAACCATCTCCCGGATCTGAGCCATCTGCTTACGGCAGCCGCCAATATCGTCGTAGCCAACCTCATTCAGGTTGTTTTCCTCCTCGTCGCGCTGAATAGGCTCCCCCTCGCAATGGATAACCGTATCCTGAGCGACGATGCCGTATTCGGGGGGGTCGACCTCGACGACCTTGAACTCAACTTGCCTCATACCCCCACGCACTATGAAGAGATCGCCCTGCCTGACGGGCCGATACGCCTCCCGGAAGTAGGGAGCGAGAAAGACATCGAAAAGCGACCCGGTCAGGCCCTCAACTGTGTCCGCGATCGGCAGAACGGCGATCCGCTTGGCCTAGTATACTGTCAGCGCTCTGGTCCAAAGCCGCGGCAACGGCTCGGTACTCACATATTTGATATCGGGGCAAGGGTGGATGGTGATGATGTCGCCGTGCTTGACACGCAGGTTGTGACGGACGACCCGGTTGATGCGGGCGCTGCCGTCATCCAGGTCGTCGTCGGCAAGGACGATCAGCACGGTGTCCTTCCTCTTCTTGCCGCGAACCAGTACCGTGTCGCCACGGAAGAGCTGGAGCGCCTCCATCGTGTTGTTCGAGAGGGCGATAATCGAGTTGTCATCATTGACTGCATCAGTGACCCTGCATCTTGTCAGCGGGTCGGCCAAGGACCATGACGGCAGGCCTCACGTACATCAACTGGTTAGGCTTTTTCTTCTTCTTGAGGATGGCAGTTGCCGTGTCGTCTTCGTCCTTGCGCTCTGCTCCGGACGCATCCCTGTGCTCGCAGTTAGCTTGCCGCCGCGGTTCTAAGACTTAGGGAGGCATCGAATATGGCACCGTACATCAAGTTAACCTTCTTCTTGTGGTCATGGTGATCGGGATTCGGCTCGGGCGCCATGTTGTCTGTCTGGTGGGAGAAAGCTGCGGAAATTGCGGGGTGATGTCGAGGACGGTTGCGCAGCGCCGACGAGAGTTGCGGTGTCGATGAAACGATACCCTCGAACGAGACGATGCAAAGGAGTTTGATGAAGGGAGATTGAATTCGGGGGAGGGTTTTGTGATGCAGGAAAGAAAGCCTTGAGCGTGGCAGCCTTTCTTGATGGCTTGTTGGTCTTTGGCAGGGCTCCAGGCGGCGAACTAAGACTCCAGGCGGCCACTCGGATGACGACTGCGGAGCTTGGGCGGCAAAGTCCGTGCACGCTCAGGCACGCTAGATCGGCCCAAAGCTGTTGACTCTTCCCGATTGCCAGTGGAACCTTCCAACGCATTCCACCAACTTGGAAAGTGCTGACACAAGCGGGAATGCAAACAATCAGAGTTGGAAAAACTGTATCTCGATTCGGCAGCATTGGAAACGATAATCGAGGAGTGGCTTCCAGGCTTATGATTGCTCGGTTCTTGCCACTTCTTGCCCGTTGGTTGTGGCGCCGTAGTTGCTGTAGCCACTCATCGCTCAGTGGGGTGTGTTTCGAACACGACAGAGTTGAAAGCTGGCGGTCAGAAGCTGTTCTAGCGCCAGTTGCTTTGCCTTAACCAAGGCGGACTTGGCGACGCCGAGTTCTCATCAATCGTGGTGTCAGAGCGGTTTTTGACCATTCCCGTACCAAGTTCTGGTCTAGAAATTTGAACCCGTAGATTCTCGCAAGACACAACGGATCCGGATCTAGGAGGTGAGGTTGACTGAATCGTAGACAAGACTCTATCCACGCACCATCAGCAAGTCTATACGCCTAACGCGGGCCACGGTTGGCTAAGGATGATTTCCATCATGCCAGCTTCCCACGCAATCATTGGCTCTTTGCCTTGGCTTCTTGGTCAATGTATAGGCCGGTCTAAGCCTTTGACAACTGGGAGATTGGTGCCAGGGCGTTATATAAAGAAGCTTCAGAGCAAGTAGCCTACCTCAATGACCGAGTATCTGAACAAAACATCTCTTCTCGAGTTTCAGAGTCGAGCGCTGGAAGCAGTGGCATATCCCCTCCGAACAAACTCTCTTGTCAACACTGGCTACAACACACAAGGTGTGGATGCGGTGGGCCTGGCGACTTAACAGCTTGCAGGTTGCTGCACAAGCCGACTATGACAGCGAGGTACATAATTTGTTGGGGATATTAGCAGGAGATCCGGGCTCGAGGCCGTCGTCGTCCGGCGTTTCTGGATACAACATGATGGTTCGGGGCACGGTCTACAGTCAGCTTTGGCGTGTCGCCTCGGCTGGGCCCAATCAGCTGGGAGGTCGTCTGTGGCCCGAAGTGAGCCTCATTGTTATATGTGCATGGCAGAAATCTCTCGCCCCCGCCAAGCCACGGGTCCGGGAGACCAGCCTCGGACCCTGTAGCACATCGGGCTCACTGTTGGTTGCCTTATGAAGGGAAGGATGCTCCGCATGTACCTCCGATATATTTTGAGCCGTAGGCAACACATCTTTCGGGGCTAGCCACACCCACTTGCGGTCCCAAGATACACTATAACTCTTGCCTCCGGTCCTCTGGGTCGGCGTAACACCCATTGTGCCTGGTTCCACGGCCCTGGACTTGGAACGTACCTGGCAGACGGAAAGAACGGCACTACTAAACATCCCTCACTGGTTGATTCTGCACCAAGGCTAGGCTCCCAACAGGATAGCGGCTGCACGACTCCCACTGAAACCTTTTAGGTAGGGTCTAGTCCGGCGCAAAAAGCCTGGCAACTTAATTCCGGTTATTTCCATGCTTTCTTCTCCGCAAGGCTGGGCTAACGAGCTTTAAACGGACACCTTGGGATGGGAATAGCTGCAGGGACGGTCAGAAAAAAGGGGCCCGAGGACAGAGAGAACCCATCATTGCGCAGGAGGATTGGCCATCATCATCTCGCCCAGAAATGACGCCCAGTCACCCAGCCATCCTTGGACGGCTTGCAGAACTAGGGGCGCTTGCTGACCTCCTGGGTTGCTAGGCTCTATACTTAGTGCGACGCAACTCCATGGTGATCTCTGGAAATAGAGCGCCTGTTTATTTGATACAGAACGAATAACCCCTTTGGTACTGCTAAGGGGTTAACAGACTCTCCAAGACAACTTCCCGCTCCCGGCCCATTGGCGAGAGAGCGACAGACCCCGGTACGGTCTGGATGATGTCAGTTAGCAAAGATCTGGTTATGGAACGGCATTTCGTACCTGGTATGTGCAGCACAGGGCGCCGGCTACATTTGCTGATCAGCCATTGTCTTTCCCGTCCACGTTACACCAGCGGCGCTTCTCTCGGCTTGCCCGGCGGACAGCGTCACCAAAGCGCAAGGGAGGACAACGTCTTGAATTCTTTGGTGAGGTAATGCCACGCGAGAGAAAGAGCATATTAACACGGGTGGGGCTTCTAGACTAAAATTGTTGTGGGTGGTCAGTTTCCTGGGAACTCAATTCGAGGCCGATTGCTGAGTCCGAGCTGGCCAATCACATTGAGTTAACCCCCTCTCAACGCAACGTTGAATCGGGCAATGCTCTACCGCAGAGTGGCACACTGCCAATTCAGTGGGAATGTGCGTATTAGTGCTTAGGAACATGGCATCTAAGCCCAAACCCTGCCCTAGGTTGACTCAACAAGTATGCTTCTCCAAAGAATCTCTGTTGGAGGCGAGGGACATTTCTCGAGTTCAAAAGCTTGTCGAGTCCGCGGATTCTGTGGGGTGATTCAGGGCAAGGCGTGGTTGCAGCATCGATAAAGTCAACAAACCGACAGGTCGTGGGACAGCTGCTGACTGATAAGTTAGTCAATGCAAGGCCACGTTGACTTGGTCCCTGATCAAGGTATCGGACATGAGACGTTTGCTATCCCCGATTACAAATCCCCCGTGATTCCGTGTCTTGAACGGAAGGGCGGCGGAGTGTGCCAGGAAACCTGTGGGTCAAGCGCCGCGGCAGTCTCTATCGTGATTGGTTACGAGCTTCGTTCTTGGCTGCCATGCAGCCTGCACGAACTGCGCAAATGTGGCTGACGACGACTTATGGGTGTGCAGGAGCAGGCATGGCCGTCCAGGGGCTTAGGCATCAGCAAGTCCTCTCGAGGCCAGAGAGACACTAATGTTCTAAGTTGTGACGCCCGCGTGAAGGTGAATGGGTGCCGACGATTCACGGTTGTGTCCCGGTTCCCTGGGTTTTTATTGTCGTAGGGTGCCCAATGAGCCAGCTCAGGGCTACTCGACTTGGGGGCGGGACTGTCGGGACCGAGTGACCCCGGCAAAGGATCTAAGCTTCCGGCCTGAACGAAGAAGGTCTAGATCCAAGAGTCCAGGTTCTAGACAGTACATGTACCTGGCACCCAACATGGCCCAGTGTGTATGTAGAAGCCGCAGTCGATACAGCGATGAGATCGGCTTTGCAGGATAAGGTATTTTGCAAGCCATGCACGGAAACAGGGCGCAGACCTCCGTTACCGTTTTCCTCTTCACCGCACATCCGAATCCCCTGCAGTTTCAATGGCGTGTTTAAGCAGGTGCCTAGAATGGGGTGAAGCCTGTACACTACTTCCGGTGTTTTGATTGCCAATCCTCTTTGCAACGGCAGACCCCCTGTCCCGCCTTCCCCAGACCTCTAGTGGGTTCATGCCCCACAGGCAGGTGCAGTTCTCCCGTTCACAGGGCTGAGAAGGACTGAGAAAGTTCTCATGCCGGGGGGTGAGTGGAAAGAGGGTGACGCAGAACACAAACAAGAAACATCTTGGCGGGAAGGATCGGGAGCAGCAACAACTGCTTTTGGGCAGTCGTAGCTCCGATCGCCGAAATGTGGCCAAACTACGGGTCCTATTTGGCTGCATTTAGAACCAACCAATTTGATCAAGACCAAACGTTGTCCAAGCCGTGTCCAAGCCGTATCGGTCGTTCCGTCATCTCGTCTCTCCCGCGAGCCCCCTGCCCTTCACGTGGGAGATGCGAGGGGCGGGACCAGTAAGCGTTCTCACGACCGCTGTTGCGGGGTCGGCACGCAACTTGTGATGGGGCCAGAAGAGACTAGGAAAAACTGCAGATAAGCTTAGGAGTTGCGCTTGTACTACCCAGGGCGGCACAGAATTGTTTACTCCCGGGTGGGTCGCGGCGTTAAAGCATCCAACCCTTGCCTCCGTGGGACCGAGCTTGCCACGGCATGGATCCTATGTCCCTGTGCGGCGCCTTCCCGCTGTAAAGGTACCTGTTAGGCAACTGCTTGGCAGTCCCGCGTTTCCCGGGGCGTAGACGCTTCCCTGGGGAAGGACCCAGGGCTGGCGGAGCGGGTGAGCATGGTGAGATCCTTGATCCCATTCTAACGAATGATTCGCGCCCAGTGCCACGACTCAATTTCAGGGCAGTGGTCGTCTGAAAGGGGGCCTAGGGCAATGCTTATATCATATATAGGAAAAGCTGACCGCACCTCGCCGTCCCACGCGAACTCCCTTCCTCGGATTTGAACGTAGCCCTGCGACAGACCCCTCACTCCGGACCCGCTCGGAAGAGACGAAAGCGAAAAAAAAAAAGGGAAGAGCGAGAGAGAGAGAAGAAAAAAGAGGATCCGACCGAGGGTGTGGAAGCGGAGCGGAGCAACACAACACAGCAGCAGGCCCGGAAAAGAAACACCGCAAATATGGGGCCCGGCTCGGTCTCGCCCATATCAACTAGTCGACCCCCCCACTCTGGGAGGAAAGGGTCAAAGAAGGTCAGGACAGGCTGCATAACATGCAAGTAAGTACCGGCTCTCTTTGTTGCCAATTGGCATTTCTTCCGCTACCTCTCTCCGGCAGCGGCTCTCCCCGCGAACGGCTCTGAACCGCCGCGGGCTGTGCTGGTTGGAGGCTCGGTAGCAAACGTCACCTTGACCCCGCCGCTAACCTCGGACTCTCTTGGGGTGTCGGACAGGATCCGCAAGGTCAAGTGCGATGAAGCAAAACCGTTCTGTATGCGCTGCACCAAGACGGGCCGCAGTTGTGATGGATACCTGGACGCTAAGACCATGGCACAACGACGGCGCCGGTCCGGAGCGCCTGTCGGCCACGGTGCAGGAGCGCCTCAAGCGCCCTTGACACTGCTCTACGAGTGGGCGTCATCGGACGAAAGGCGGGCCTTCCACTTCTTCCAGCACGTCACGGCACCCTGCCTGTCTGGAGACCTCGACGGCGCCTTCTGGCGTGTGCTGGTGCTCCAGATATGCCAGTCGGAGCCGGCCGTACGGCACGCCGTGCTCGCTGTCAGCAGCCTCCACGAAGCCATGGTGCAGGCCGCCATGATGACAACCTACGTGGATATCGAAGGCCGGAGCTCGTTCGCCCTCTACCAGTACAACCAAGCCATCGCATGTCTCCTAAATCAGATGCGCACCGTCGACGCCAGGCCCTTGGTCCCCCTTCTGACGTGTGTGCTCTTCGTGTGCATCGAGCTCATGCAGAGCAAGGACAGGGATTCTCTCATTCACCTTGACCAAGGCCGGCAGATCCTCAGCCAGCTGGGCCGCAAGGCGTCGGCACGGAACCCCGAGATTGATCTCATCAAGCAACACCTCGTCCCCATGTACACGCGGCTGAGCTTGACTTCGTTGATGTTTGGCGCCGACCCCGTGGCAATCCCGGCGCCGCTCAAGACCCTGACCGAGGTGCCCATGCTGTTCGAGACGATCGATGAGGTCCGCTACGCGCTCTACGACTTTATGGACGAGTGCCTCCGGTTCGCCAAGAAGTCGCACACAGCCAAGATCGGCGAGATCCCTCCCGACGACTTGCGGGTGTTTGAGAACGAGCAAGACTACCTGCTGAGGAAACTCGCCAAGTTCAACGTCGCCTTCTCCCTCTACCGATCGGCAAAGGCCCGCGAGTCGCCACCAGGCTCCATCGCCCTGATACAGATTCACGTGCACACAACCTTCATCTGGGTCTCAACCGCGCTCAACCAGCACGAGACCGTCTTTGACGATTATGTTGACACCTTCTCCGCCATCATCCCACTCGCCACCGAGTTCATGGACACACTCGCGGCCGCTCCAGCGAGTCGGGAACAGCTCAATCCCGGCAAACCAGGAGGCTCTGCGCTATCAGCCGACACTAGGCGCCTCTCGGCCATGTTTAGCTTCGAGATGCACATTATCGCCCCGCTCTACTTCGTCGCCGCCAAGTGCAGGCACCCGGTGATCCGACGAGCAGCATTGAACCTCCTACGGCGCAACCCGGCGCGACGGGAGAACCTGTGGCGGGCCAACGTCATGGCTGCCATCGCGGAAAGGACGATGCGGGTTGAAGAGAAGCACCTGCGTCCTCCACCCACGGAGAGCCGGCCTCAATCACGGTCTGCCTCGCCACCCGAGCTACCAGAGCCATTCCCTTACTCTCTCGGCTCTGGGGATGCTTGGGGTTCGGGTCTCTCGGATCTTCCTTTCCCAAATAGCTTCCTCCGAGCCGACCCGGGACAGCCAGCAATAGCTGTGAACGACCGGCACTCATTAGGTAGGAGCTTCGATGGCAGCCAATATCCGCCGGTGACATCTTCCTGTTCCGCTTCCTCGGTTACCACGGGCAGCGTGGACGCCGCAAGTACTGACAATCTGGGCGGCGCCCTCTCCAGCCACATGCCCATCGACCCGACCCTCTTCTTCGATTCGGTCGAGGTGTCATCCACAGCGCACTCGTTCAGCGTGGCACCATCGACGGCATCCTCATTAGACGACCTCGGTGCTCCTGCGTCGTCGACGGGCCCTTATGTTGGCGGGACCATTACCGTGGCCGTGACCTCTGCAGAGCAGCAGCCGCCCCAGCTGTGGGGCCGCGTCTCCTCGTCTCAACCGCCACCAGGCATCGCGCTTGAGCCACCGACGCCCATGGATGGTTCCCCGTTTAACATGTCGTTGCCTCTCCCGCCATCTCATCCGCATTCCCAGCCACACTCGCGAGCTCATTCGCGACAAGCATCGCTAGGCTCGCCGTCTGTAAGGTCGGACGGGGGATCACCACCTCTTCATGATGCATTGGGAATGGGCGGCCTTGAGATGGAGATGGACATGGGGATAGAGACGTTGGGCAACCTCCACCATTATCACCAGCAGCAACAGGGTGGCGTGGACCTTGGGGGACTAGCTCGCGGGCTAGGCCTGGGGCTGAACATCTTCGGCCAGATGAGCCCGACGGCGACCGTCTCGCGCAGCAGCGATGCGCCATTTGACGTGCCTGAGCGGTTCCGCGTGCACGAGTCGATCATTGGGCCGGATAAGGACGATGGGCCGAGTTGGGTAATGATGTTTAGGAAGTTGGGAGGATTGGATGCCGACTGGGATGTGTCGCTTGAATATGTTGCTGTTTCATGAATACATGGGTAATGGGGCTGTAAATTAGGTAAATTAGGTATATTGGGTACATTGAGTACATAGGGCTTTACTGTCTTTCTGAAGGGGTTCGGGTGGCGATTTATCTGGGATATATAGGGCTAGGTGACATAACAAGATAGATACCCGGTTGACTGGTGCTACGGGAGAGCAATCGTCCAAAACCGAATACTCCAATGTTTATTGATACGACGTTTGCGTCGAAGCGCTTGGGCGACTTTCAGACTTGCAATGTGATTACAGAACTGCGAAAAGGTGAACGCTCCCCGGTTTCAAGCTTGATCTTGTGTATTCAGTAGGGCTCAAAGCGGCAGGCGGGCCACTTACACGCCTTATCAATTACGCGAGGGGAGGAGCGCCCAGGCTCAAGGAGGCATGACATCAAGCGCCAACCTATAGCGAGCACCTGACGGTCGCCTTCAGCCTACACTAGAGCTTTGCTTACAACCCATCCTGACTGCAATAGAAATCCGGAATACTGATATTTGCTTTTCTGCCTGATCCAACCGGCAAGTTCACGTCAGCGAATCCGAATATCTTCTCTCAGTTGACGTCCATATCCAACCAGGCTCCCAGCCAATGGCCTCCTCCCAGTTGCAGGCGCCACCACCCCCAGCGAAGCAAGTGGCGCCAATCCCGCAACCCGGCGACCGCGCACCGCCGTTAGGGGATGATATACAGTTTCCTCGGGCCAAACCAGCGCTGGTCGTGTTTCTCCGGCACTGCGGTTGTCCTTGTGAGCCCGTCGTCTCTCGTCCTCCCAGCTTGGCGCATTAGATCCACTCACTTACAAAACCATGCGAATATCCTCGCACCACAGTCGCAGAAAAGACGTTCAAGATCCTCACCTCCCTCTCCACACGCCACCCTGAAATCGACTGCATTGCCGTGTCCCAGTCCTCTCGGCCCGACACAGACAAGTGGTACGTAAATCGATCAATCGATTCCCCTTAGTGACAGCCATCCCGGTATACAGCGGCCCAAGAGAGCCCTCTTGTCGTTCGCCGTCTGAAAGATCCCCCCCCCCCCCCCCCGAAACTACCCTCACGCCGAGTAACTAGTATGACAAAGACCGACTATGGGATGAGACCAGCTGACATGGCCCCAATCGTCGTCCAGGGTTGTCCAGGTAGGCGGCGAGTGGGAAGTGCACGTGCTCGTCGACCCCGAGCGCGACCTCTTCGCCGCGTGGGGGTTAGGGACCAGTTCGACATGGTACGCCGTGAATCCGTGGACCGTGTGGTCTGCCTTTCGGCTGGCGAGGGACGAGGGAATATGGCAAGTCCCCTCTTTCATTTCCCGCCGTCCTCTAGCGCTTCGAGAAAAAAAGGATGATGGACTGATGAAATCCCCAATTGTTAGGTCGCGGGAAGAAGAGAGCGGCAGCCGGTGGCAAATTGGCGGCGCCTTTGCTGTCGACGCCAATGGCTTCGTCAGGTGGGCGAAGCCTGCTGCTAGTGCCGACGAGGTGCCGGATTTTAAAGAGGGCCTAAAGGCTTTGGCTGAGTGGAGTGGGTTGCCGTAGTGTTTGAGTTATTGTGTTTGATTTGACCTTTTTTTCCTTTGGTCTCCCAGGCGCAAGGCGTTCGCGGGATGGGAAAGGCACTGATTGCACTAGTTTGGATGAAAGAGATCGTTCTTTGGCTAACCTTTATTGTATCCGTGCTTCATCTTTCTCCATGTCCTATGGGGTATGAATGGCTGTCTCTGTCACTCCCACATTGTCGTATAAGTCCTACTTCCACTGGTCCCCAGTCCACCTTAAAAAAAGGAGGCTATCCTCGCCGAGCTTTTCATCGCCCGCTATTGGAGTTCTCGAAATACCTCCTCTACAGCACACGCAACTCTCTCCACAATTTTGGCGACCAGCTTGCCTGTGATGTTGTACGCCGGCATAATCATGATATGATCCCCTCGCCCGCCGCCAGCACACCCCTGACCATGATACACCAGTACCCGGAAATCCCTCATCGCCGTCCTCTGCACTCGCTGGGCAACCTGCAGGTTTGGCTCAAACGGCTCCTTCGTCTCTATATCCTTGACAAACTCGACCCCCCAGAACAGCCCCTTCCCCCTGATATCTCCCACATTGGGATGCCCCCCAAGTCGCTCCCTCAACAGCCTCTCCAACAACCGTCCCTGGACCCTCACGTTGCCCAACAGCCCCTCCTTTTCTATGACCCTCTGCACCTTCAGCGCTGTCGCCGCCACGACGGGATGGTTCTGGTACGTATGGCCGTGCGTAAACGTCTTGCCCTCGCGCTCCATCAGACCCGCCACCTTCCCGCCCACCAGCAGCGCCGAAGCGGGCTGGTAGCCGCCCGCGAACCCCTTGGCGACTGTCTGGAGGTCCGGAACAACAACCATGCCATCGCCAGAATCTTCCTCCTCCGCCGCCGTTTCCCCTTGCCACGCGTGAAGCGTCCCCGTCCGGCCCATGCCGCACATGATCTCGTCCAAGACCAGCAGGGCCCCGTGGCGCGCGCAGACGGCCTGGACCGCGGCGAGGTAGCCGGGGACTGCGGGGGCGCAGCCGAGGGCAGCACCGACGACGGGCTCGAGGACGACAGCGGCCACCGTCGCGGGGCCGAGGCGCTGGAACTCGGCCTCGAGCTCGGCCGCCTTGCGTGCAACAAAGGCCGCGTCCGACTCGCCTTCGCCGTCGCCTTCGCCTTCGCCGGCCGCGAGCCGCTGCCGGTACGGGTTGCACGCGGGCACGTGGTGGAAGTGCGCCGTCGCCAGGATCGGCCCGAAGGGTCCGCGCCGCGCCGCGTGGCCCGACGCCGACAGCGAGCCCAGCGTCGTGCCGTGGTACGACTCGTGCCGCGCGATAAAGTTTGTACGGCCCGGCTGGCCTAGCCAGAGGAAGTACTCGATGGTGAGCTTGATGGCGGCCTCGATTGCTTCGGAACCTGGTTTGGGGTGGGTTAGGCAGGCAGGCAGGCAGGCAGGCAGGCAGGCAGACAGGCATGTGTGTGTGTGGAGTGGCAGGGGGGGGGGGGCGGGTTTTGTGTGATCAGTGGAGGAAGGAAGGAGGTGGGCTGTGGGCTGGCTGGCTCTCTTGCTCTCCCTTCTCACCTGAGCACATAATGTAGACTTTCTGCATCTTTCCTCTCGTGCTCCTGATGAGCCAGTCGGAGAGTTCCTGGACCGGGGCTGTCTTGAAGTGTGCGTAAGAGGCGTACGAATAATCCTTCA
The DNA here is from genome assembly GCF_045866475.1 of Madurella fahalii. Classification (NCBI taxonomy): domain Eukaryota; kingdom Fungi; phylum Ascomycota; class Sordariomycetes; order Sordariales; genus Madurella; species Madurella fahalii. Next base: position 2,018,055 of record NW_027263976.1, read on the forward strand.
TCTGGGCAGTCGCCGCTTTGATAATGTCCCGGCGGCCATGCCCGAGACAGGCCACACCGGCGCCGCCACAGGCATCGAGAATCCTGGGGCCATCTGCAGGGTACCAGTAGTGACCTTTGGCTCTGGCCAAGACTGGGAGGTCGTCCAGGGGAGTTTGTGGGTGGGTCAGGTCCAAACTCGTGCCCGAGATGTCGATCTCGGTCTTGTTGGCACGGCTCCGGTAGGCGGACTTGGAAGTTGAGAGAAACTGTTTCATCTTTGAGGAGCTGAGATGTTACGGGGGCATCATCGGTGAAGGGCTCGCTTGCACGATTCAGTAGGTGTAAGCGGTCTTATCTGAGGAGCTCTCTTTATACTAGGAAGCCGTCCAGTTCCTTCCTTCCAAACAAAGGGTGCAACGGCGTGCCGATGTTAACCAGATGACAACCCCCGTACCCGGAAGCCGCGTCGAGCGGGTAGGACTTGCGCTGGCCGGCTAGCGTTTTCAACCCAACCCCCCCCCCCCCCCCCGATCCGCAGCTATCCCGCAAATGCACTCGCAACCCGGTGTGAAGTGAGCACGGAGCAGGCCATTGACTAGCTACAATCGGTGTGGGAGATGTCTGCTGCAGATGTCAAGCACCCAAGCTACGTGATGCATATGTCAAGGCATCCTTGCCCATCTTCAGGTTGTACAGGGACGGATGTGTGCGGCACGGCAGAGCAGAGCTCGTGAATTGACCCCAAGCCGGCGAGATGCTGTGGTGCCACGAACAGTTCCCGGACGACTCCACTCCTACAGGGCCAGTTGCATCTTCACGCGGGCTCTTGATGTTGGTGGTCGAGGAAAGAGAGTGGGTACAGTACAAGGCCTGGGTCGGTGGCAACCGGCTGCGCGTCGTTAGATACTGCATGCCGGGTGGACGGAGTGGGCTTGCCTTGTTGAATACTTTTACCGGGTGTGGACAACGGACGGCAACGCCGCAACGTCAGGGTCAAGTTTGATCATCCCGCTCTTTGCGAATTGGGCATGCCAAGGGAGACCAAACAATCCCATTGCCAGCGTCCTCGTTCCGCTTCACCGACTGGCGGGCCAAACGAGACCGGTTAGAGCCGCTCAGACTGGCGGCGAGATGGCACCCAATAAGGTCCAGTCACACGCCCATCCGCATTGAGCCCCAGACCTCGGCGATTCCTGCCGACCGATGTATGAGTGGTGAAGCTTAGAGGCCTTTTGGCCGTTAAAGCCAGCGAGTGGCGGCCCGTCGGATGCAGGCCATCGCGACTCGCAGAGGCCATATTTAACCCTCCAAAATTCCCTGAGTTCCCGCCATATATTGACCCCTAAGATGGCGTTGTCGTCGTCGTAGTAGTAGTAGTATTGTTGTAGTTGTGGTTGTAGTTGTCGTTGATATTACCCGGATGAGTGCATGCCCGAGCCGACCCAGAGCGCCGGGTCCCGTCCTTGACGAGGGTTGAGAGCATGTTCCTGGCCCGGGTCAAACGGTCGGCAAACGTCGATAGCGAGGATGAAGAGTAAGAAAAATAAAAATAAATAAAAAATCCTTATCTGTTCTTATCTGTTCATTTCTTTCCTTTTTCCTTCTTTTTTCCTTCTTTTTCTTTTCTTTTCTTTCTTTTCCTTCTTTTTTTTCTCTTTCTTTCTTTTTCTTTCTTTCTTTTTTTTTTTTTTTTTTTAAAAAAAAAATAAAAAAATAAAACCCCCCCCAAAAAAATTCCAAAATTCCGATAAACTAAACTAGTTGTTCCACAAGGAAACGGCCCGGATCTCGTTGAACAGACAGCAGATTGGTCCAATGCATGGGCGACTGAACGGAGGATGAAAGACGATGGCGAGTTAGAAACAGAAAGGTCAGCACCTGCCTTCGAAGGAAGTCTCTCAGCTAGGCATGCATTCACCCACCCATAAGGAAACCCTAGGATCTGCGGTTGGGTCTTCAACTGCGTCTTCTACTCGGGGAACAAGCACGGCGAACTGGCGACCTCCTTAGCTGGTCTGAAACATATCGGCACGGTCAGCCCAAAGATCGCCCTCGTCGGCCCCGCACAGTCGAGTAGAGAGCTCAACCGCAGAGGAGCTCGCTATGGTATTCCCGCGGCATCCGCTGTGACAGAACCGATGGTTACGGGCCACACCGTCATGCCAACAAACACTCCAATGCCAGAGATTCTAGCTAAAAATGGAAAAAGTGCCTTCTCGAGTATCCCGTCTGCCAGGGCCTTTTCCGGCACGGGTGTGTGTGGTAGTTCGCAACGGATAGAGGAAAGAAACAGATCTGTTTACAACTCTACGGCCCCAGCGTTGGTGAATTTGGCACGAGGAGAGTAAGGATGCAGACGTGTCATTCGGTGAATTGCGTGCGTTTTGCTACGGCAGCCAATGGCCCGAGACGACGACCGCCCTCTTTCGGCCCGAGACACAATTGAAGAGAACTAGAACCCGCTCACGTCAGCCCGAAAAGGATTCTGTTGCATAACCCAAAGGTGGAAAGCGAAGAACGAAAGAACAAAAAGGGAATACACGCCGCCCTCCCCTCCCACCACACCATAATTCGCCGCAGATACAACCCGCAGATACAACCCGGCCGCACGAGGTAACGATGGCCGCTGTTTGCTCATGACGTCTTACCGAGCGTGGGCGTGGGGGTTGTTGGCCACCTCCAAACGAAATAACACCCCAAAGAGGATCTTGTTTAACCACACCAGACACAATGGACGCGCATCAGCGGGGGGGGGGGGGGGGGGGGGGTTGCGACGAGAGAGTCACAATGGAACCTCTGTCTTGCATGATGGCAAAGGGGGGCGCATCGCTTCGGGCCGTAGGGAGCGTCTTTGCCATACCCATGGCCCACGTCGAACCGCTCTCTCTATGTCTCCACCAACGGTGCGGCACCTAGATGGATTTTGTCTAGGTATAGACTGCCAATATTGCTATTCTAATCATGATTTCTCAGTCCGCTTCCTTTCCTTCCTTGTCCTCTGTTCCCTTCAGTTGGTGGGATCCACCATATCTCACCGTCTCACCATGTGGGGCTTCCGAGGCAGTCGTATGAGCACTGCAGGAAACCACCAACAAGAGACAACATTCCAACCCGAGTGAAAAAAGCCTTTCTGTCAATTTAAATCTGCTCGGTACCACGCATGTAACCCAACACCACTGCCTCATACGGACACGAATATGGTACTATGAGAAATGCTACCCCTCCACTAGGTAACAGGAGACACATAACTTCGCCAAAAAAAGGAGACACACACAACCAACCTATTAGGCAGGAGGCAAAACCATCCGCCGGCGGCCATGGGTGGTAATGAACCAGGAATAGTGATACGTATACTCATATAATGTCTCCCATGATCACATTAAACTCGTTCGTCCGTCATGACCCTTGTAAAGCACACTGCACCCCCACACCCCACCACCATCACCACCACCAACGAGAAAAGCAAACCTCGATGGTCCTGCCAACAGAGAGCGAAGATGACTGATGATAGACCGACTGACCACCTGACCCCCTGACCTCCCCAACCCACCCAGCTCGGTGTTGACAAACCAACCGGCCGACCAAACGGCCCGTTGCCCGTTTCCGGACAAACAGACCAGAAGGGAAAGGGGGAGAGAAAACGCCAAATACAGTGAAAAGACGAATCATGACTGATGATGAGAGAAGCGATGCGTCACAGGAAAGGCACACGGATCATTCCGCCGCCAAATGAGAGAGACGCTCCGAAAAGTATATACACTACGTACTGCGTCACTAAGCCGTCGGCGTCCAAGGGCCAGTCAGCCAGTCAGGTAGCTCAAAGTGCACCGCATCCAGCAGCGCATCCTAGGCGCTGCCACTGGCGGCCAGGTCTCCGTTAGCCGCAGGCTGTACCTGCTTGCCATGCCCGACGGGCGCGTGATAACTGCCGATGCTCTGGAAACCCCTATTGCCCAGAGTATTAGTTGGCTGCACCTCCTCAAGTCACGACTGAGAAAAGCGAGGATGATACGTACTTGGTCAGATCAAACCCGCCATCTTCCTCAACCACCGCCGGGCTGGGAGGGTCATCCACCGGGGGACGGCTGCTGGCCCGCGTGGGGCTCTGAACCGGTGACTTGCTCCTCCGCGGGGCTGGCGGTGGACTGCTGCTCGGAGCCGGGAGACCGCCCATTGCCTTAGACGGGCTGAGGTCGAACGAGGCGTGAGCAGGCTTCAGCGGCGTGCTGCCATAGTCGGCGTACTTCCAGAACGGCGCCGGTGAGCTGGTCGGCATGTGCTGGCTAGGTCGCTGGGCCGTGCTCGGGGGCGCAAGCTTGGGATGCACCCGGTGCGGTGCCGGCGTGACAAACGAGGCACCATCGTCTTGCAGGTACGACGACGTCAGAGTCGGTGAAGGGGGTGCGGCCTCCACGAGTCCCAGCGTGCTCGACGCGTTAGGCTTCCGCAGGCGAGGGAGGGGGCTGCCGTCCGCGCCCGTTCCGGCTTCGTCAGGGAGGGGCTTGCGCGTTGCTCGTACGGGCGTCAAGTGCGAGTCTCGGAGTGTCGAACGGGGTTGGGGCGAACCAGAGGGCGACACCTTCCGCTTGCGTGCCGATAAGGGGTCTCTTGCAGCCATATCCTTTGGTCCCGACGTGATGTAGCTCAGCTGGTTTGGCGAAGACGGGTTGGAGGAGCCACGGTGACCTCCGCGACCCCCTCGCCAGGCCGAGCGAATCATCTCCTCGCGGGATTCAGGGACGAGCTGCCATTTCATGCCCTTTCCGGGCTCATCCGTGGAACGCGCAATCTTCTCAAACGCTTTGTTCAGGGATAGGTTGTGCCGGATAGAGTTCTGAAAGGGGTTAGTATTGTGTAACAAAAAGGACTACATCGGAAAGAAAGAGAGGAAAAAGAAAAAAAAAAGGGGGGGGGAGGGTGGGGGAGGGGAGGTAAAGAAAAGAAAGAGAAAAAGCCTACCTGCCAACCGGTAACGGGTTGGTGCCTATAGTACGCATACCGTGCCTGGATATAATGATAGATGCCGGATAGGTTGAGCTTTTGTTCCGGTGTGTTCAGGATCGCCTGCGTGATCATCTGGGCATAGCTAAACTGGGGCTTGATGTGGCGGTTCTCGTCCAGACTCAGATCCACATCGCTGTTGCTCATCAACAAGGGACCTGCAGCCTGCTCAATAAGCGGCGTTTTAGTGACGGTACTGGCCCGGCCGCGAACTGACGGCGGGGTGCCCGGGCGTTTGTAGTCGGGCGGAGCCGGGGCCAAGGGCTTCTGCGCGCCTTGGTTGCGCGAGGATTTACTTGGAGAGCTTGAAAGCGCACCATCTCCCGATGGAAGCGGATGGCGCGTCGGCCGCGAGGGGGCCGAGGATGACTCCGACTTGATGCCGGCCCGCTCAAGGTACGGCTGGGCAATCTGGAGTGGGCTAAGCTCGGTAGGGAGGGCAAACATCATCTCGACGCCTCCGATTTCTATGACTTCGCCACTCCGCAGGGGACCGGCCTGGCCAGCTTTCCACAAGGTACCGTCTACCTTGAGCGAGTTTCGTCCCTTGACGAGCAACCACCACTTCTCTTGGTCGCGATTGAAGTAGATGACGGCGTGCAGGCGTGAGATGAGCTTGCTAGGGCCCAGGTCAATGTGCACGGCATCGTCGTCCGGAGGCTGGCTGCCTCGGGATTGAGCGGGCTCGGATGACCGGCCAATATTGACACTGAGCTTGGTGATGAAGTAGGTCCAATCGAGGGCGGCGATCTTTGCGTAGGCCTTGACCCCCTCCTTGTTGTACTCGTGGATGCTGTTCGCATGGTCCCTGCTGGCCTGCACCGGTATTGACGGCGCGAGCAGGTGCTGCGTCACGCGCGTGACAAGGTCGTCGTCGTCCACCACGGACTGGTCGGCCACGTGCGACGAATCGCCCTCGTCAATGGGCTCCGAGGTGTCGACTGCCTCGGCGGTCGCATCGCCATTCTATCCGAACAAAATGCTGTCAGCGACACCAAGACTTTTTGTGCGTCGGCCGCAAAGTGCACGGTTCCGGGATAAGAGGCTGCTAGGACTTTATCGCAGGCTTGGGGAGGGGAAGGGTTTGCGCGACTGAGGGGTGCAGGGCGCGAGCCCTTACCTTCTTTCTGCGCTTTGACGGGCGCGAGGGGGACGAGGATTCAGCAATGGCATCGCTGCGCAGCTCTCGACGAGCGCGTTGCGCGCGCTTTTGCGGCGTAGGCATCTCGGGGTGTCGTGGGATGCGCTGCTAGATCATCAGGTGAACGATCGGGAGGAGGGGTAGCGGACGGGTTGAGCAGCGTTTGGCGGCCGAGGCCGACGTTGGCTTGCCCGGTCGGAATGCAGGTGCCGCAGCTAAGCTGCCACTTAGATGCGACAAGGTTGATTACCGCGTGCGCAACTGCCAGACTACGCAATGGTGTGGGTTGTTGATGATGATGAGGCTCGATCGGGGCGGTGCTGCAATGACAATGGGGATCCCTTACTTGGCCGAGTCCGAAGCGAGGGCGAGACAATCGGTGCGATTTGGAGACGTGGGAGCAGTGATTTGTTTAATTGACCACACGAACGCTCCCAGGTTTTTCGCGTTCGGGACTCAAAGGCGCGCGAGGCAGGCACAGGGAGTAACACCCAATCAGATGCCCTCCTGCCCAGATTTGGTGGGGAAATGTGGGGCTGCACGTGCACCGTGTGTGCACTTTGTTCGTCATCAAACGCACCGAGACAACTGAACTTGAGAAGCAACCAGCCACCTCCAAGAGATCCCCACGCAGAGCCCAGAATTTTTTTCCCTTTTCTTCCTCTCCTTTTTCCTCTTTTTCTTTTTTAGCCGAGTACCTTAGCTCGCTCAGTTCTGGCAACCACCAGCTCATCCTTGCTTTGTTTGGTTTTCGGTTTGGACGGTTTCTACCACCGACCCAATTCGAAAGCATCCCGTTTGCTTCCCCAGCCTCGAATTACCCCTCGAAGTGGCCAACACCAAGCCAGCCCTCCGCCACCCCCCGAATCAACAATGACATCTGACAACCACCGTATTTTTGTTTCAGACATGCGAGTCATCTGCCTGATGTAGCCTGTAGTTTTGGAACTATATGCCTGAATTCGCAGCACTAGAATGTTCTATGCAGTACAGGAAAGAACAGTAGCCCCCGTCCCAGGCGCCCTAAGGGTAGTGTGTTCGCATGCCATTGCAACACCGCCATGTACAGGGGTTTGCTAAATCACCAACCACCGCAATACAACCAACAGCCCGATCAACCCGTGCTAGCAGAAACCAACGACGGTGTAACACCAGCTTGATACTGTTTCTCCGCTCCCGAACAAATTCCTCATCGCCCAAATCCAGCTTGTTTACTCACCCCCGAATGTCATCCCGAGGCAGGCCACCCTCACCACTGAGACCAGCCAGCTGCAAAAAGAAGCAGCACACGAATACCAACTTTCTCTTGCAGAAGAGTGAAGATTTGTTTTCATTAAACCGTAAAGCGTACCCTGTCACTCCCAAAGGCATGCTCTCCCCGTTTTTCCACCCGCAAATAACGATGATACAAGCCGCGCCAACAAGCAAGACCAAGATGGATATACCTTCTCCCCTAACCCCCCGCCCTCATCCATTCCAGTGCTTCCTGCTCTCCAGTGGTTTTTTTATGTCCAACCCCCAACCCTTACTTATATCTACAATACGACAGTTAGGGAGTGGTAGCCGTACCGGTTGTAGTAGTAGTAGTAGTAGTAGTAGGCACACGTGTAGGAATAATGTTGTACATCATGCAACCACCTGAACATTTTCCCTCCCCCCTTTTCTCAAGATCGTCATCATGTCTAAGAGAAGAGACCACCAGAAATACCCGCAAAACCAAGCCAGTCAATGAGTAGCGTTTCAAGTATCTCCTGCATTCATACAACATCATGTGCAGGTTCAGGCTCACTGGCCGCGAACCAATCATGCACTCGTCACAGCCGCCCCGCCCCGCCTCTTCGGATTGCCGCGACCAGCGCGCTTCTTGTTGCTGCTACTGCCCGGCTTCTTCTTGTCAGTGCCCTCGATATACCGAATCAGCTCATCAATGCTGCGGCTATCCATCGAGGGCGGCGGCGCCGGCTTGCCCGGTAGCTCCGTCGACGCCGAGCTAGTCGCCGACGCGCCGACGCTAATGTTGCGCGAGGCGAAGCGGTACCCGGCGCGCGCCCGGCGTGCCTGGACCTCCTTGGCCTGCTTGGCGATTGACACGGCATTGTGTGTCAGCTGCTCGAGCCAGTGCTCCGCCTCCTTGGTGTTCTTGTCGTCGGGGCCCAGGGCGGTGCGGAAGATGTTGTAACTCTCGCGCATGCGGTCAACGGCTGCCTTGGAGTCCTGATCAAGGGCGAGAGCCTGCGCTAGCTGGAAGAGCAATGTGGCAGAGTTGATCGACTGCCTTCCAAACACCTTCTCGCAGACGCGCAGGGACTCCTCGAACCAGCGGCGTGACTCGTGGTACGCCTTGATGCTCTGCAGCATCACCGCATAGTTGTTGATGGTGGTGATGGTGTCCGGGTGGTCAGGCCCGTAGATGACCTTCCACACATTCAGGGCATGCTTGGCGTAGCCCAGCGCGTGCTTGCTGTCGCCGCGCTGGTGGAGGAAGAGACTGAGGTTGAGGTAGTTCAACACCGTCTCTGCCGAGTCGAGACCCACTGTGCGCTCGGCAACAATCGCAGCCTTCCTAGCGAGCTCCACGGCAGCGTCCTTCTGATCCAGCTGGAAGTACAGCTGCGATAGTGTGTGGTACATTTGGGCGACCTCAGGATGAACAAGGCCGTAGATCTGCTCATGCAGTGACAGTGACTCGAGAAGGAGATCCTCACCGAGCTTCCGCTGGTTCTGATAGATGGAGAGACGCCCAGCTTCGAGCGCTTCCTCGGCCAGCGCGCTGCGCGGGCAAGAGTCTTTGATGAGCGGCACGACATTGACAAAGTCGTCAGGACTGAATGTATGCGGCGCCGTGACAGGCGACGGGATGCTAGCTGGCGATCCATCACGAGACTTCTTCTTGTTCTTCTTCTTGCTAGCAGACTCAGCCGGCGCGGGCGCGGGCGCCACGGTCTGCCCGTTGGTCTGGGCAGACTCGGACTCCGACGGCTGAGCGAAGAGGAAGTTCTTGGACTGGATCTGGAGACCCAGCTTCAAGGCGATCTCGCGGAGCAGCTGCAGGTGCCTGGCCTGCTCCCACCAGCCATCTTGCAGGGTGAACCTGAACCTGCGAGCAGCTTCGCCCTCAACCTCTTCCCTCAGACTCTCTGGCGTGACTTGCTCAAAGGCGAGGTCCGCATCGCTGAAGAGTTTCCTGTAGGATTCATCGACCTCAGCCACTGGTTTGGGGTTCAGTCCGGTGCCTAGAAGGCAGTTGAAAAGGTGGGAAAGACACGAGGACGTCAGGGGCAGAGGCAGCGTCTTCAGGTATTTGGCGGCGACGTGCTTGAACGATCTCGCAATCATCTCGCGGACGCAGACCTCACGGAAGCACTCCAGGCGGGTGTTATCGCTCAAGGAGGCTAGCTTTCCAAGGTACCGTAGGTTGATACCACGGCGGTGCAATAGAGCGGTAAGAGACCGCCCATCCATGGGAAAGCTGATGTCCGACTCATTAAGATCCCGCAGGAGGAGAGGAATGACGGTCTCCCGAAGGTAGGTGCAGGCATCCCGAACCTCTTGCTCGTCCTTGGCCATCTCCTCCTTCTCCTCGTCCGTCTGGGGAGTCTGGCCGCTGAAGACATCGGGGTTCAGCGCGAACTTGAAGTCGGACATGTCGATCCGATCGTCCTTGCCTGTCTTCTCCTTTTCCTTCTCCTCGGCAGCCTCGGCCTGCTCGGCGGTCTCCGTCTTGTCTTCCTCGCTCTTCTCCTGCTCCGTCTTCTCCTCGGATTTCCCCCCCTCGGGCTTCTCTTCCTTGTTCTCCTCACCCGCATCAACCTGCTTCTTCAAGGCATTGCGCTTGAGCAACTCTGCGCTGACATAATCACGAGCCTTCTGTTTCTGCAGAGCCTCGACGAGTTCAGGACGCAGCACCGTCATACGGTGTGGGTACTCAAACCCTTCAGGGCCGCTCTCCTCCATCCAGGCGATATCCAAGGGGGTGATGCGGTACAGATCCAGCACATACTTGCGCCCGTCGGTCCCAAGGAGCCCCTTCATTTCGACACTTGCTTCGAGGTCAAATCGTTTGTTCTCCTTGTCCCATACGGCGTGCTTTTTGACCCTGAGAGCCTGGGCCAGCTTCTCAAACACGGGAGCGAAACTCTGGTCGGCGGCAACTACGTCCTTGCCATCCACAGCACCGTAGTGGATCTGGTTCTCACCAGGCTCGGGCTGCTTAAAGATGCCAGGAACGATACTCTGGCCAACGATACGCTTGCCAAGGTAGTCGACGACAACCGTGCCTGGAGTGTACAGACCATCAATGTCAAGCTGGTTCACAAGCTTAACGCCATAAACGTCCTTGCCTGTGGCAACACGGGCAGCTTCGTCGCCGCCCTCACTCGTGAAGGTACCGACACCGTCAGCGCCAAACGAGAAGAAGACGTTGTTGTACACAAAAATCTGAGCATCCCTGCCCTCGGTGGGGTTGAGCGGCGCAACCTCACCGCGGGCAACTAGCACCGCACCGCGTGCGGCGGCATCGTTGTAGTCAGCGTAGAGCTTGGCAAGTAACCGTTCCCGAAAAACACGGTCTTGGATGGTGTCCTTGGGGAGCTCCTTCGCCGACTGGAACTCTTCGTTCCAGTCTCTTAGCGAATCCGTGTTCTCAGCACCACCCAGCAAGAACGTCTCCTGGGACCTTGTCGCGTCAGAGATGTGGGCAACCTGGGGCGATGAAGACGATGGCACCAGCCAAGGAGCCGAGGGGACGGTATTTCCGATCTGGAACGTCGCCAGAGGGTCCTTGGTGCTGGCAAACTGCTGGAAGTCGGCGAAGCTTTTGGCAAATGATGGCGAGATCTTCTCCAGAAGGGTGAACAGGGAATGAGCCGAGACGCCCTTGGCATCGGTCCGGGGAGAGGGGTTGAACTTGTCTTTGCTGGACTGGTTGACGAAGAAGCCTCCGACATGCGCCGTGACGTTGTACTGCTCGCCCTCATTGGTCGTGACGGCCAAGTAGAGTAGGTGGCCTTTTTGCCTCCAGGAAGCCGGGGGAGGGTTCCAGGGCGAAAGTGTGATCAGCTTCACCGTCTTCGGCGCTGGGGCAGTGTCTTTGGGGAGTAGGACGGACAGATCCGCCGGCGCACTGAAATCATAAGGCTGGACCTCCTTCTCGGCCTCCTCAGCGGCTGCGGCCACGACATCGTCGTGGACAGAAACACCGGCGAGGATGCCCTGGGTGGTGTCGGTGCGATCTCCCGCAGCCCCGATCAGCTCCCGGATCCGAATGAAGTGGATCCTGGCCTCCTTTTCCGTGTAGGGGTCTTCCACAACATGCAGCTTGGAGCCGGCTGCGAGGCCCTCAACGTCCGAGACTTGGACGAAGTCATTGATGCGTTGACCGTTGTGTTCGAGGTGAAAGCACGAGTACTGTACTGCAATGGGGTGCTCAATGATTGACTGTCGGATTTCGTGGATCTGCTCCAACGGCGACACCTGTTTTGCCTTAGAACTCGCCTTCCACGTGTCTACCTCGCAAAACGTACCGGAAGTTCCAGCGTCTTGGAGTCGTTGGGGAGAACGATGGTCACGGCGAAGGGTGCATCTGGGTAGCGGTCAGGAACGGTCCACAAGCTGTGCAGGCGACATGGGCATTGTCCCAACGCACACACCTTCGAGCTGCTCAGCATCGTCTTCTGACTGCTGTGTCGCCGCCGGGTTCTCGGTAGGCGTATCCTGGGCGACAGGAGTTTCGGGTGCCGGGTCGTCTAGCAAGAAGAGCTAAGTTAGCCGAGAACACCGGGCGGCTGCGCGTGTTTAAGCCAAGAGAACGTGGGACGTACTGGTCGGTGTGGCGGCGTTGTTCGACGGTACATCAGCCATTCTGAAGGTAGGTCTAGGCGGTAGTGTAGATTAAACAAGTACTACAAGGTCGAAAGCCAACGAATTCGGCAGAGATTGCACTCGAAGCAAAAAGGATGCTGTAGAGAAGAGAGAGTCAAATCTAGAGAAACAGAGAGTAAAAAGGGCCCAATTGGGTATACGAAGATCCAATATGCTGCCGAAACACCTGATTGAAGGAAACGACAGTGGGCAGAGTGGCAGGACGATGTGTTGTTCAGGACATTTGGGTCATGAATTTTTTCGCGCTACAACTCGTCCAGCATTTTTTTTTTTTTTTTTTTTTTTTTATTACCGGGAACCGACCTATGATGCAGGTGCAGGTTCGAAGCCGGTCTAACGGGCGGAAAGAACCCGGGCCTGAGTCAAGACCCCACGCGAGGCTCGGCACGAGTCGGGATTCGGTGGCACTGAGGCAAGACCCAGGGAACTGGGATCCCACAAGAGGCGCTAGTGCCCAAGGTGGGAATCGAGTAAACACACCTCGCCCGACGACGAATCAAAACACGCAGCGACGCTGGAATGCACGCAAAATACACAAATACACATACAGCATGCATCGCATCATCGTCGACGCCGAATATCAGCGCGCCACATAGATCTGCTTAGCCCGTTGTGCATCTTTTTGCTTCTGTATTGGACAGCTGATGGATACCCATTCTTTTGCATCGCCAAAACATCGCAATCATCAGAAACTAAGCGCCGCATCTTCAGAATCGACGCAACCGTGGACGGCGACACGATGTCACCGGCTCCTCCGGCCGCTACTCGCGCACATTGCCGCCCTTAGGAAAGACAAGGAGCGGAGAGCCTTGGTCCACAACCCTGCCAGTTCAACAACGCCCGGCCAGGCTGCGAGGCCGCGAAGGACCGTATTGGGCAAGCGAAGCTATCCCGCTGATGACTCGGACTACGACGACAAGAAGCCATGCCGCAAGTATTCTCGGAAAGCATCTCGTAGGGTATCATTGACCGAGAATTTCTCTACTCCCCAACGGAATGCGCAGAGGCAGCGCCGCCAGCCAGACAACAAGCCCCCTCAGGATCTCGCGCTGCCCACCCCCCTCCTTCGCCGCGTTAGGAACCACCAGCCTTCATCTCCAAGCCAGGCTCCGGATGCGTCGTACCGAGAAGATGCGAGTCAGTTCAACGGCCGGTGTCAGCACCCGGTGAGCTGCTGCAAGTCTTCTCGGTGCGCGTTTGAAGCAGAGCTGGCTGGTCTCCGGCCCACGATAGATGCCGAGAGATACAGCCTCTATGAATCTGTCGTCAAAGCGTTCGATTCTCTGCTAAGAGTTGCCTCTCCGCGGAAGAACCACGCGGCCGGCTCCAAGTCACTGCTTGCCATGTGTCTCCGCAAGATTCCAGCCTACATAGCTGCGCTTGAGGAGTGGGAGAAGAAAGATGCTCAGGAAAACGGAGCAAAGTCCACCGCCCAAGGCGCTGGTGTATCGTTCGAGGTATACTCCGAGCTGGAGTCTCTAGGGGCCGTGGATGGATGGCGACATCTCTGCTTGGTGCTGCGCGCTCATGCTGTGCAAATTATTCAAGATGCCGCTGCGGAGGGATTGTTAGAAGACCCAATTACAGGTTTGCTGATAAGGTTATGCCTCGAATACATGCCGCCTACAGAATTCATGGGCCTTATCAATGCCTTCGTGGTCCGGCAGTACCCAAAACCTCAGTCAGCTGATGACGACCTCTTCACAACCCCTGCACTTCGACCGCTCCGGACACTCAGGAGCTGCGACGCAACTGGGAGCTCCTTGCTACCGGGGATACTCGCCGACTTACTTGCCGAGGGATTGCTGCCTGCCGATTGGATCTTGACCAAGAGTTTCATCGCCCTGTGGCCGTCAAAGGTCCGCCTGCTCACCGAGATGAAGCCTTGCCAGGATACCGCCGACTTCGTCGTCACAACACTTGAGCATCTTTGCGACCTTGCAACACCCAGACGGCCCCGAGGTGTCCCCCAAACCCGGCTCCGGGGAACACCGCAGAATACCCTAGTCGGAGCCGTCGCGGCCCTCGGGTCCGTGGTTCTCCTCAGCGAGGAGGGGTCAAGCCATGGCGCAGGGGACTCATCAGCAAACAGAGCAGCGTGCCTCAGGAGAAGGATCGAGTATGTGGTCAAAACCTGTTCCTTGAAGCTGAAGGGCAGAAAGAAAGGAGGCCGAAAGCTCGGCACCTACCTCTTAGCTCTCTGCTCCTTCATGTCTCTCGGCACCGATTCCGCCGCGGCAGTCATCGAAGCCTCGTGGAAGGGCGTCCAGAACTGCAGGGACGATCACAACCTGATGCTCCAGTACGACGCCACGACAGCCCTCATGAGTGCGATTGCGCACTACTGCAGTCGCGGGACAGGCCTGGCACCCAACATCTACCTGTCACAGTTCTGTGACAAGCTGGAGACGCTGCGCCTTCCAGGCGGCGCCCTAAGCAACATGCGCGTGGACGGAGCGTTCCGTCTGGCAGAGCACACCGGCGATCTGCGAGACCTCGCCTTTGCCGAAACCCTCCAGGCCAGACAAGTCACAATGTGCAGGACGCCTGAAAAGTCGGGCGGCGGCAGCATGAAGAAGCCTTCGACGTTCTCCGGCATCCGCTGGGATGACGGAATCAGCGAGTGGGTCGCAGCCACCCCTGCGACCGACCTCCCGCCGCGACGGTTGAGGGAGGCAAAAAGGACGGCATATCCTCCGGACGACGACAGCGACACGGCCACTGAGGATGAGGACACCGACCCAGGCGCATCACCATCTCCATCTCCAGCTCCAGGAACAGAAACAACTGAGGCCGATCATGAATCTTTAACGGGTGCGGATGACGCAAGCGAAGACGCGGACAGTACCAGTCTTGTTTCTGAAACACATGACACCACGCTGTCTTGCTCTATCAACAGCGTACCATCATCCCCCAATACCGTAGTGTCTTCCCCGGAGCCAGAGTCAGAGCCAGAGTCAGAGCCAGAGTCAGAGCCAGAGTCAGAGTCAGACACAGACCCCATATCACAGGACCAACAGCAAAACACGACTATTGAAAAGAGGCAACGGCGGGACAGCAGCAGCGGCGACAGACTCCCACTCCGGGGCGGCTTCTTAACACTCAAACCGCGCCGCCTGTCACGGCCGATCACGATAACCCGCACAGGCGACGAGCTTGCTTTTGACTACCACAACGGCAACGACGACAGCAAGAGTAATGACAAGGAAGTAGATAAAGAAACCTGGCTCTGCCGCAAAAAGCCGGCACGCTTCCGTCCTGTTGCGGCTACGAGTTCCAAGAAGAGGTTGGCTAGGGCGTCGTTGGTGTATCTCCAGCCTCTTCAGAGTGAGAAGACCGCCGGAGCGAAGTTTCACACGGATGGGAAGGGAAGTGATGACGAGCTGAGCATTCTCTAGGAGTTTGGATGGATTGGGTACGATTGCTGTGTTTTGTTGTATGGGTAATGTGCAGGGATACCAATGATATGGACAAGTTGGTTGTGTGGGATGGATACTATGTGGGACGAAGAGATAACCGAGCGTTGAAAGGATGTGATACAATACGCCTTCGCAGCAGAATGGTCCCGATTTGATTTATCTGTGATGGCGATGTCGTGGGGCTTTTGCCGATACCACTTAATCGCGTAGGGCATGATGCAACGGAATCTGAAACATGCTAGGTCTGCCTGCCTTATCTGATTTAGGCGTATCTCGGCTCGACTTGCTTTGGTCATCACTCGAGAATTGCGCTCAGTGATGTGCTACACGGGTGGCCACGTTGGCGATCTATGCGTGCTCTGAGCCAAGATTGCGGGACGTTTGGAACTGGCGACGGACCGCAGCGCCGGGTTTGTACAGGACAGGCACTTGTTCCCCGGATCCTTCAATGCTCCAAAATGGGCCTGTAATTATGCTGTTGGTGTTTCTCACGGCGCGGGATGCAAATCTCGTTTCTGTTTGACCATGTGGTGTGTCTGGGTTTGAGCTCCTTTCGGTGGGTATTCGGTCGGTCGGTCCCGTCCGTATTGCATCCTATCCGGCATGATACAGAGGTTCTTTCTTTCTTTTTTCCCCTTTCCCTCTTTCTTCTGACAGTCGTCCGACGCTCCAGATGGATGCAACTATTTCCAGCCTTCATCCGTCGACGGGACAGGAAAGCGGTGACGAAGCCCTGAGACGTGCATTCGAATCTCCGCCCTGTGGATTCGGAGACGGCGTTTTCGATAGGTGAGCGTGAAATCACTTGCCCCGTGGCTGCTGTTTCAAAATAGGCCACTGTCGTCACCCGTCACGCTTTCTTTCTTTCTCCATCATCTTCCCCTTGTTCTCCCGGTTTTATTCGTCATCTGTGATCGCTGAAACACCAAACGCCTTTCGACGAAAACCCGGCAATCGAGTGCTGTCGTCGATCTCGGCTTGGTTCCGCTATGCCGAAGTCCAATAGTGGAGAGTGAAGGGGGTTTCCCATGATGTCCTAGCTGCCGCCGGAGGTCTTTTGGCTCTTCTGCGCCTCAGTCTTGACGCAGAAACACCTATCGAGCAATACAGGTTTCTAGAGTCACACTTTAGCGGCAGCCGCCCCTCGGCCCGGCGCCGCCCAGGTAGTGTGGAGGTGGCATTGACCCTGCCGTGCGGCAATGATTGTGTGGTGGAAAACGCGGCAACCTTTACCGGGCCCGCTCTACCGGCCACCTCACACAGAGTCCTAAAGGAGTTACGGCGGCCTGGAACTGCGGCGCGGCGGGTGGCTGCAAGTCGGATGACAGAGGAGGATGTGAATTATGCTAGATTTGGAGGCTTTTCAATGGCGGCAATGCGTGAAAGGGGCATCGCCAAACGTATTTATTTTCAGGATGTAAACCATACCGTCAGGCGTCCTCTCAGGCGATACCGCTCCCAAAGCATTCCCGCGGGATTCCATGTGCGGAAGCAGACGCTATCACTAATGCTCAGAGCCGGCAACCGTGAGCAGTGGCGCGACGTGGCGTGGCGCTGCTCTCGAGAACTTGAGAACAGGCCACTCAGGTGTCACGGGGGGTGGCATCGGGGCGACCTGCCTTGGTTGGGGAGCACCTCCGACGGCCAACCGAGCAAAATTCCTGATCAATCTGCTGGAATGGCTGCATTGAGAGGGTTTGGGTGGCGGAGAGGAGGCGGGAGTCCATGCAAGGATGAAGGTGCACGGATCTCAACGTGAAAGAGGCCCCTGAATCCCAATGAAGTTCGGCCCAATGGGGCCATGCATTGTTTCATTCGTCACCCAATGGGTTCTCGCTATTCTCGTGCCCCACGGTCCACGACAGGGCCGTTGGGGACACGCCATTCGCCGTGGCCATGTGGAGACGGGCCAATGCAGGAACGACACGGCGCCGTCCGATTGGCACGCCGGGGACATCGCACCGGGGTTTTGGGCATGTTGATGGTGTTGAGCGATGTGCGCAATCCGCCAACGATCGAGGACGATCCACTGCCACAACAGACAAGGGGGCTCCTCGCCTGGAATTTCGGCACGGCCTGGGCATCGCATGACGGCCGCGATGCCCATCCCATTTCTGGAACAGCATACGTACTCGGCATGCCAGATGGCAGATGCTAGAAAACAGCGGCGGGATTCTCCTAGCCACCCACAAGATCGAGTGTTCACCATGCGTAAGAATGGTTGGCAGTAATAAGACACATCCAACATACGCGTCTGGCTTCGAGAGCAAAAAGAGAAGGAGGGTTGCAGTGACAGAAACAGGGATCTGTCAGGCAGTGTACGTACTGTAGTAACGCGAATTTCTCGCTTGCGCCGAGCAATACAGGAATGGGACCGGAAAATGGCTGGGATCCAAGGCTGACGGTACGGCTCAGAACCCCGCTCGTAACGAAATTACCGCGGGCTGGGCACTCTCCATGTGAGAGTTCCAAAGGGGGGGGGGGGGGTAAGAGGGGTCGGCCGAATTGGTCCTTCATCTGTACAACGTGCCACTGGCCCTGATCCTGGGTCAGATCTTCCTCCGTGTCCACCGAACCACGGCAGGCCGGCTTGTTCTCTTGAATGGGGTGTTGCCCAGATTCTTGCACGCTCCCTTCCTTTCTATTGAGAGTGTCGCTCTCTCATTTTGCAGCCGACCAGTTCTTCGCTCGGCCACGCATCGACTTTCTCTACCGCTGGTCGCTTTGGTTCGCTTTCCTACATCTTCTCTTCTTGTAGGCCTCCTTAACCCAAGGACCAACCGACCGACCGACAACATTCTTTTACAAAAATCGGGGAGAGCGACATGGCCAGGTGAAGAAGGTAGCAGCGCGAAAGCACAACACCACCATTCCTTCCTTCATTTACACGGAAGTTTTCAAAAAACAAACCAAAACAAACACCCATCACCAACTCCGCTGCGACTCACACATCACACAACGGTGTCCCAGCTTCCGCTGCAGGATTCGGCGAGCATTGGGAGCCGTTGCGACTCTCTCATTTGGACTGAACAGCGACGATTTGACCCTTCGATAGCGGTCACGGCATAAAAAACGTGGCAACTGGGCTCTGACAACCAATCAATACTAAAAAGAACGAACGACCTCGACACTCGCCAGGGAAGGGTAACCCTCGGCGGCGCGAAGGTATTGTTAGGAATCGCGATTTGAACGACTCGGGAGACATTATGGCTGGACCGGCGTCGTCAACTACGGCCGCAGCAGCGGCGGGCGGGCAAGGGAATGGGAATGACGGTGGTCAGGGGCGGGGAGGTGCTACTGCCAGCGTGGACCCGGCGGTTGTGAACGAGATGCTTTCACACTATCTGCTCATCGTTCTGGGCGCCCTCTCGATTGCTCTGGCCGCTTGGAGGTTCACGACACTCCTGGTCAGGTATGTCCGGACTGTGACGTGCCTACAAAACGACACGCAGCGGTACTTCGCCAAGCCGTCTGAGAACTACTCGTGGTTTAAGAGGAACATCATCTACGCCCCCATCCTCAGCAAGCGGCACAACCGCGAGTTCCAGCTCAGCTCGGCCGTCAACGTCGGTACACTGCCTACGCGGCTGCAGCTCGTCTTCCTCCTCGGCTACTTGGCAACCAATGTTGCCTTCTGCGTCATGACCATCGACTTCTCCGGACCGCTGCGTGACGTTGCCGGGCTCGTTCGGAACCGGACGGGCTACCTTGCCGTCGTCAACATGATACCTCTGTTTCTGATGGCAGGCAGGAACAACCCTCTCATCCACCTACTTGGAATGTCGTTTGACACTTTTAACCTCCTTCACCGTTGGCTGGGCCGTATCGTTATCCTGGAGAGCCTTGCCCACACCTTGGCCTTCCTCGTCAGCAACGCTTCGACAAAGGGCTGGGACGGAGCTTTCAGCACCGTCTTCCGAGTGCAATACATGATGTGGGGGTTTATCGTATGTCTTCCCCCCGTTTACTACTCTGAGTGACTGACCCGACTAAACCGACTGCAGTCGACTGCGGCCATGGTAGCCATTGGCATCCAAGCGGCGAGCTTGTTCAGGCACGCCTACTACGAGACCTTTAAACTCGCCCACATTGCCCTGGCGGTTGTGTCCATCCTAGGTCTCTGGTACCACCTCGACCTCAAGAAACTCCCGCAGCTCAAGTACGTCTATGTGGTTGTCGCCCTATGGGTGTTCGACCGCGGCGCCCGGCTCCTCCGGCTCGGCTACCGCAACCTGGGCGCCGGCGGCACAAAGACGCTGGTCGAGGCCCTGCCCGGAGGCGCCTGCCGCGTGACGGTGACGATGGCACGGCCGTGGAAATTCAAGGCAGGCCAGCACGCGTATCTCTACATGCCGACTATCGGCTTCTGGCAATCACACCCTTTCACGGTTGCGTGGAGCGATGAGTCGGACCAGCCCGAGAAAGATAAGCTCCCGATGGACCGCCACGACGTTCTCGGCATGAAGAAGACCACGGTATCTTTCATCGTCCGCGGCCGGACGGGCTTCACCAACGCCCTGTATAGCAGAGCGGCGGCCCAACCGGACGGCAAGATGGTAACGAGATGCCTGGTCGAGGGCCCGTACAGGGGATCCATCAGGCTGCACTCGTACGGAACCGTCATGCTCTTCGCGGGAGGCGTGGGCGTCACCCAGGCGGTACCGCACGTGCGGGACCTGGTGGCGGGATATAGCAACGGCACGGTGGCCACGCGCAAAGTCATCATGGTGTGGATCATCCAGACCCCGGAGCACTTGGAGTGGATCCGGCCCTGGATGTCCGAGATCCTGGCCATGGAGAAGCGGCGCGAGGTGCTGCGCATCATGCTCTTTGTCAGCCGGCCTCGCTCGACCAAGGAGATCCACAGCCCCAGCTCCACGGTGCAGATGTTCCCCGGCCGGCCCAACATCGACACGCTGCTGGGCATGGAGATGGAGAACCAGGTTGGGACTCTGGCCGTCTCGGTGTGCGGGCCCGGCGCGCTCAGCGACGAGGTGCGGAGGGCGGTGCGGAACAGGCAGTACCAGGGGGCTGTCGACTTCGTCGAGGAGGCATTCTCATGGTAGATCAAAAATGGGGCCGGCGTTGTGGGTTCATCATCAAGCGGTTGGTTTGAGAGAGGGCGGATCTTTCCCCAAGACACATGCATGTTTCCTATCTGTGGGACGATTGTCGACGGCGGCAGTTGAGTCAGGCAGGGCTTCTAGAGGGACAAATATTCTTCATTGTACATGGTTGCTTTCCCGCGTATCTAGCGAGCGTGGATCGGTAAATATATTCTTGCAGCATCAACACCTGTCAAAGTACCTGTAGGTTGTCTTCGTGCACACAGGCTTGCCGATGCTGTTCCAAAGGCTCTACTTCGCTAACAGCGCTGAATGATGTTATGTGATGGACGGGTGATGCACCCCACTCTGCACCCCTGCAGAGCGCGTCAATGTTCCGCAAGGTTCTCTTGTCATTGCGATGCAGTGCAGGCCCCATAACTCAAAGGCTACCTGCGGGTAGCGTCAAACCCGCCGCACCTCGGAGGCTGCTACTGACTTATGTGCCGACACCTGCGACCGAGGAGACATACTTCTCCTACTTCGCAGCCATCGGAGGTTTGCCTGTGAGAACTCAAATCGGTGGTGGTGAGCATGCGGAGCACCTCAGGAAACCCCCGCTATCGTACAGGGGTCCACGGCCACTTAAGGTCAGGCCCGCCTTCCATCGGCCTGACGTTGTCCCAGCTGGTATCGATTCACAACCTCAACTCTCCACCTGCCATCTCGCTCTGCTCTACAACAGATTGCCCAGCTGTCTCTTGTTCTGGATTCAATCGCATCCTTCCCTCCTAGTGTGTCAGTAACACGACATCTAGTGTTGCCAAGCTGCGCTGATAAGGTGCCGGCAGCCACCCTTTGCGGCACAGCCTGCGTCCCTTGTGTCTCCTCTTCTGCGTCCGCCTTCTCTGACTGTCCATTGTTCCTCTTGCTGCGGCCTGCCACGCCGGGGACCTTCGCACCTGGCTGCTAAGCTGTCCTGCCCAGACCGTCCCACCTGGCTTTCGGCGTTAAACCGAAAGTATATAGAGCTCCGTCGCCTCAACCGTGCCCCGCCGGACAGCCTCCAACATCCGACTGTCAATCCACCCGCACAGTGTCTGCAGGACACAAAGACTCACAGCAGTTCAGACAAACAGACAACACCCGCAACACAAACAGCAACTGTCCGTGGGCACTGATATATTCTGATCCCCTCACCCGGCCCCGGGAAACCAGGCACGAAACCTTTTCAGATCCTCAAGACGACGCCAAAACTCGCGGGGAACTTTGTCAACGTAGCAACCCCCCCTCCGTCCCATCCGAAACCGGTAACAACAACCACAATCCACAATGGGCCTCGCCTACAACACCTACCTCAACAGCAACCGCATCTACGGTTGCAAAAAGTGCAAAACCCACCTCGCCAACCACGAGGACATCATCAGCCGAGTAACCTCCCCCCCTCCCCCTCTTCCCCCCCAAAACCTACCTATCTCTCTCTTTCAGCGTCCTAACTTACGGGGAAACCCCTTCTTCCCCGCCGCCACGCGCAGAACTTCCGCGGCCAGCACGGCAAAGCCTACCTCTTCAACAGCGTCGTCAACATCGAGACGGGCGATGCCTCGGAGCGCAACATGACGACGGGCCGCCACGTCGTCCGCGACATCACCTGCCGCATGTGCCACGACGTGGTGGGCTGGAAGTACGACAAGGCGTACGAGACGAGCGAGAAGTACAAGGAGGGCAAGTTCATCCTCGAGGCCGAGCTGCTTTGCACCGTCAGTTAGCTTGTGGTTTGGGGGCTTTGAGTTGAGTTGAAATGGGGTTCGGTTGGAGTTGGGAGGGTGTTCACTCTGGATAGAGGAAGGAGAGAGAGAGTGGGGTAGGGGTTTGGAGGGACGCACGCACAACAAGAACTTTGGGGTCGTTGATTTTCTCTCTCTCGTTTTTCTTTTTTAAACATACATGCATGGGGCGGGAGCAAGGGAACATGGATGCGGGGGATGGGGATTAGCACTGTGAAGAGCGGCTCGGAGTCTGGTGTTTTTTGGGCGTGACGGTTGATTTTTCTTTCCCGATATTGATAAGGGATGGGATGGGACAGGAGGGTTTGGCATTCTTGTACGGATGGGGATAGGATAAGATGAGATAGGAGGATAGGGGCCCCCAGAACCCGACACCCAAGACAGATAGGCATGAATCACTTCACCAACAACTACACAAATCGGACACCGTATTGATTTGAACCCTGCGCCATCTACGCCGTGAGTCCACACATGTTTATGCTCTCTAGTTCGGTGAGAAATTTGCAAATGACCTTCTGATAGACTTAACTCCGACATAACCCCCAAAGTCCATGCTCCTGACCCAAAAGAACGCCGTCAGTCTGATGATAGAACATGACAAGTTATCAACTCCACGACCATCCACCACCGAGCATACGGTAAAGGTATGTACAGAATGCCCCGAGGGTGCCTAGTTATGCTCGATCGGCTCCTCGGGGAGCAATTCCTGGACTTCCTTGACGCGGAGGAACTTGAGCGGCGGCTGGACGATGCCGTTGAACAGGAAGGTGAAGTAAACGAGCAGGGCAAAGCCGAGCACCTGCAGCCACTTGAACGTCTCCCAGCCCAGGCCGAGCGAGACGATCCAGATGAAGAGGGTACGGCAGGTATCGATCGTGGAGCGCGACGTGGCGCTGACGCTGCGCGTGACCGACAGGCCAAAGAAGTTGAAGCCGCTGGAAAGCTTTGCGTTAGCACGTATTCTCACCCCCCTCTCCCAGGATCGCAGACGGTAAACTTACCCAATACTGATCATGATCAAGATGCTCGACACGAACACCGCCTGGTGCTCCCAAAATTGCCGCCACCCCTCCACCATATCAAACGGCCCGTATCTCCCAGCATCCGTGGTCCCAATCGCGAGATGCAGCACGATCATCCCCAGCAACGTCACGCTGAACCCAAAGATGCCCTCCCACCCGACAACGCGGATCGGCTCGATAGCCGACCTCTCCAGGATCCACTCCTCCAGCACAAACTGCGTCGCCGTGAAGACCTGCGCGCCGGCAATCATCAAGACGCCGATGATCACGCTGACCGCGTCCGCGGCAATCTTGCCGTCATCTTCCCCCTCGCCGCCGGCGCCGGGTTTCTTGTCGGGCGAGATCGCCCCGGCCAGGCCCACGATGCCCACGCCCACCACCACCCCGACCAGCGAGAGCCACTGGAAGAGGTACAGGTGCCGCCGCAGAAAGATGACGCTGAACAGCCCGACAAAGAGCACCAGGGCGCCGCGCGTCATCTGGTAGATGGACGCCGCCACGAGCAGCAGGCCCGCGTTCATCAGCGTCGTGCCCAGGATGTCGCAGATGGCGGGCAGGGCGAGCAGGCACACGCGCCACCCGGCCAGGACCGAGGGGTGGTCGTGGTCCTTGTTGAGGCAGGGCGGCGGGGTGCTGCTGGGCGAGAGGGGCGTGGTGGAGCGGATCGAGGCGTTGTCCGCCGCCCCGCGCGGGTTGTTGACGTCGTCGTCGTCGTCGTCGGGGGCGGCGGTGCGGACCGGCTGGTAAGAGGTCGATCGCGAACCGAAGAAGCGCTTGTAGAGCGCCATGAGCCCGACGACTAGCCAGCAGCCCATCTCACCGACGAACATTTGGAGCGTCTGGATGACGGGCTGGGTGAAATGCTTGCGTTCCTTTGGGTCGGGGTCCGAACAGTTCCGGACACATTGGTTGTCCTATCCGTGGGACAAAAGGGAGGTTAGCTGATGGGACGCCGGGAGGAGCTCGTGAGGCTGGGGGGTTAGATTGAGTACCTGATACTTTGTCAAGAGCGTGTTGCAGACGCCCGTGAAGAGCATCATGGCCACCAGGAACGGGATGATGGCCCGCACGGGGATGATTGGCGACGCCATTGCGACGATGCGAGCCCGGCGTTCGGAGGTAGATGGGCGGGAGCGGCTCAAAAGGGAAGAGGGAGGGGAAGGCGCCTGGATAAAGGCACCGGATCGCGGGATTGAAACCAGAGCTCGCTGATGGGCAGACGGGCTCAAAACTCTTGAATGTAGATATCTCGCGGTGGGAGCGGCCCAGGCGGACTGCGGTCCCTTAATAAATGCCGAGAGGGAGAAGCACCTTGTTGTCTGGCTGCCTTTGTGGAAGGCTGGCGGGCCGGGTAACGCGGGACCCCAACAGTGACGCTGAGACGATCACCAAACCCAGGGCCCTAGGCCCACTTGACCTGAAGCCCTGCCTACTGATAGGCTGTGGCTTCTCGGAACACGCCGTAGCACAGGCCTGGCAGCCAGCCGGTGCCCTGTGACCAACAAAGGCCATGGCCCAAGTGGATCTTTCGCTGCAGCGTTGCTGGCTGCTGCATCGTGCCTTGCAACATTTGCAGCCAATAACTACAGCACGGCTACAGCATCGGACAGATTGCACCTCGGCATCGGGAACAAAGGGCAATATGAGTTGTGAATGCCTAACTGGGATTGGCACAAGATCGATGGCTTTGTGAAGGCGCATTACGAATATTTCTTAATTAACCCTAACCCTCTTCTTTGCTTCCAACGCCATCAGAATGGGTATCGTGTACTCGGAATCTATAAAACCAGCCGTGACACCAAAAGACCTTATTCCGATTATTTCTTTGCACAATCATCCATTGGCTGCTCGCACCATAGACCTTATTATCCTCTACTTTTCCCCGCGCTCGGGATCCCGGTCCTTCTTTTTCGGTTTCTTATCCCCAAAGTTGTTGTAGTGTGGGATGCCCAACTCCTTATCGCGTGCCAGCCTCTCGAGATCCCGCTCAGTGAGCGGTACGCCTTCGATGCTCTTGACTTTCCTGCCCTCCAGGAATATTACCAATCCGCCGACCACCGCGATGATGCAGGCGACGGCTACCAGCAAGCCTGTTGCCCAACTCGGCCGGTTATATCTGTTCATCCCCCACATGATGCCGCAGAGGCCGACCTGAGCAAGGGTGTTCCAGACCATGCACCAGATCATAAAGTCCATCTTCCACACCGCCGTCGCCGGCGCTCGCCTACCGGTCAAAGGGGGGTTGGCTATGTTCTTCTCCGGAATGGGTACAAAGGCCTTGGGGATATCGTCCGGGATGTTGCCCGGCCCAACGTCCAAGGCTAGCTCCTGCGAGCCTGGTAGCCGGAACCAGCTACTATGGATTCCAGCCAGCCGCCGGAGACCATCGTGGTTCTTCAGAACTCGGTACTTGAGGAGGAGGTACAGATCCCGGAACCTCCAGGGCACGAAGCCGAAGGCAGTGACGCAGAAGAGACCCGTCAAGATCTGAGCGTCCCACTCGATCCATAGCAGGCGCGGGGAGTCGATGTGGTCGCAAGTCGGAGCGCACATGGCCGGCGCCGCGTTACAAAGGAGTAAGAAGATCATGCCGCCCCAGGCGACGACATTCAGACCGTAGATGGTCCAAAAGAACCCCATTGGCGTTATGAAGAACTTCCAGAAGGCGAGGAGTCCATGCCGTGTCGCCTCCTGCCAGGGGTATTTTGGGGGAAAGTGGTAGCCGTTCTCGAACGGCTCGGTGTCCTCCGGTCCTCGGCGATCATTGAAGGCTTGTACGGTAAGAGCAGCGTCGTCAGAGGATGTCACAGGCGTGGCCCCCATATCTGATTGCCGTGCCTTTTCGAAGCTCGACGCTCGCTCTCGCGTAGGCTCTGCTGTCTGCGTCCGGTCTTCATCTGTTTCTGTCTCAGGCGCCAATCCTTTCCCTGCACACTCGGCGGTTATTGTCGAAGCGATCTCGCCGGTCACAGCCATGAACCCTTCTGGCGGCCGCGAGTCCTCGAATTCTTGTGACAGCTTCCGTACCGTCGACGAGACATTCGAACCGCCTCGATTTCGCCCATGGTGCGGAATATGGTCGTTGGAAGTGTCGTCAATCATATCAGCGTAAGTGGTGGTTCAAAACTCGACTCGTTCGGTGGTGATGCTGGCTGCAGTGGCGCGGAGCAATGATTGCGTCACGTGCACTCGGAATTCCGTATTATGAAGAATAATCAGTAGAGCACTTGAGCTTTGATAAGGTAAGGAAGAACAATGACGGCGGGTCAAGGAACTGAAACAGAAGCCAAATATATCTTGAAGTGCAGGGCCCAACAGGTCCTTGGCCACGACCAAGAGGCGCGGGTGTGTCGTCACATTTGTCTAAGCTCGGACTATGCCGAAGAAGAGATACGCGTATGCGAACCCCTGTAAAGCTGCTAGCCTATCGCCTTCCCGCTAGCTCATTAGTATCTAAAACATACCTCCAAGACGTCACCGAATTTTTAACAAAGCAACATTCCATTCAAAATTCACGTTTAGTCTGTATATTATAGCCAATCCAGCCCAAACTTCCACTCCTTGTCCTGCTCTTATGTAAACCCCAGACCCTCTTCGTCGTTGTGTTCTGTTGCGTGGGTGAGTTGCAGGCACCAAGCGTTGCTGGGGAAAGGAGCGGCCCTCAAGCGCCTCTCCACTGGGGTCTTGACAGTCGGGCCTAGGCCCCTGGACGCCGCTTGCGTGGCAGAACTGCTCAGCCATTGGACGCTTGGCAACGGGGCGTGCTGGAAACAAAACGGGATCTGCTCCTTCCAAGGCCGTGCAAATTGAGAGCTCGTGATGTCACAACGCATTTGAAGTTTTTGCTGAAATTGGAATTCATAGATTCCACTACAAAGGAAGTTCCGACGAGTTACGCCGCCCGGCTCTGAGGTCATGGCTCATGCTGAATGTTGCTGTCCTAACGTCTACGTAGTGGAGGCTTTCCAGTGGTAGCCACGGTGGAATGGTCCGCTCTACTTCTCGTCACTCCGGCTCCGCTCTCCGTTCCGCTCCTAACTACCTAGCGGCCGATCCTGTCATCTGTGTTACATAAGCGAGCAGCCATGTGCACTTTTCTCAACCACAAAACACGCGGAAAGTGCCAGTGACAGACCGACTTGAATCAACAATTCAACCAAAATGGCTTCGGATCCGCACCTCGCATCCCTCACCAAGATCGTGCTGAACAACCTGAAAAATCAGCACGACTGGACAAGAGTCCAGGAGCACACTCAGTCGAACCTCCCCAGGCAGCTCCTCTCCGGGCTCCCACCGAAGCGCCTCTACGTGCATCCAGACGAGCAGATTGAGATCATCAAGGCTGAGAAGGAACTCAAGAAGCGCATCCCGCAGGAGCCCGAGGTCGAGTGGGTGTTACCGCTGCATCTTTCCGAAAAGTGGTCTCCTAAACAATTCGCTGCTGTGTTTGACGCCATCGAGGCCATCCCGCCAGGCGCTGCGGACCAGGACTCATTGGAAGCGGACGACACGGACTCCCAATGGAAGCTATGGCGAGGTCCTAAGCGGGGAAAGCGGATCCTTCTTGCAGCAGTACAGGACGACTCGACTGTCACTTATTACTGGATGCATGACGGGCTTGTGAAGCCCAGGCAGAACTGAGCCGTGCTTATTCATTACTGCCAGTCCAAACTCGCTCAGAGACACTTCTCAGCTAGCCGTCACCAAGGACGATGGGTGTCTTCTAGGCTCCAATTTTGGGCTGTGCTCAAATGGACCTTCACGGCTTGAAAATGACCTTCTGCACCTTCATGTTGTCAAACAGATCGTAGCCCTCAACCGCATCCGAGAGCGGCATGATCTTGTCGAACATGAAGCTACCACCAGTCAGTATTGACACTTGCCCATCGGCTCCAACCGGCAAACCTACCTGAACTTGTCCTGATTTTTCGCCAACACCGGCAAAGCCTCGTTGAAGATGGACCGAACAGGGCAGCGGCCCATCTGAATCCTCAGGTTCTTTCTGTTCCCAGTTAGCGAGTGGCTGAGTATGCGTTACAGGAGGGGAAATTTACCCGTATGCCTCGGCTCCATTCCAGGGGATCTGGAGACCTGTTAGCCTGGATCGCGGCGAGGATGTTTCCATGGAAGTGGTACTTCGGTATTGTGCACGCCAATACTGCTGATAACCCCAAACGGCCGCAAGAGGTCAAAGGCCGTCCTCAGCGCCGGGCTCAAACCCACCACTTCGATAACCGCGTCTGCCCCCCTCCCCTCAGTCACCTCCTTCACCCTCTTCAACATGGCCTCCTTTCCGTCCAAGAAATTCAACGGCTCCGCGCCCAACTGTCTCGCCAACTCCAGCCTGGACGGCACGCTGTCCACAGCGAAGAGATGCCTCGGCTGGTATTCCAATGCCGAAACGATGGCGCAAAGTCCGACGGGCCCACAGCCAACCACAACTACGGTCGCCTCAGACGGCTGCTGCGGCTGCAACAGGCTAAACGCGTTCTTAGCGCCAAAGAAGCCTGTCGGAAAGATGTCGGCCATGAGGATCAGGGCACTGTCGCTGATCTTTGCGGGCGCCCTCACGACGGTGCCGTCGGCGTGGGGGACGCGCACGTACTCGGCCTGGCCGCCGTCAAGGGCGGTGCAGCCGAAAAGCAGGCAGTGCGCACAGCGAGCGGAGTTGCCGTGCGTACAGTAGAAGCATTCCAAGCTGGAGAGGTAGCAAGAAGAGCAGGGTTTAGAATAGGTACTAAGAAAGGGATCAAGGTGGAGAGGGAATCATGACACGGGTTAAAGCTTGTTCTCTGGGGAACTCACCATGAGACGGTAAAAGGTGCTACGACCTTGTCGCCCGGCTTGATATTCTTGACTTCACTGCCGGCCTCGACAACCGTGCCGACGAACTCGTGGCCCATGATGAAGCCTGTGCCGGAGGGCTGGTGGCCGCGGAAGACGTGAAGTTCCCTGGCGTCAACATGTTCAGTTTAATATCTAGCACTTCGTTGCCTGTTGTGAGTATGTAACACATACGAGCCGCATAGCGCTGTGGCCTGGACCTTGACGATGATGTCCTTGGGATGCTGCACTGTAATTCTCATCTACCTGGTGAGTAAAACATTTTCATGGCAGATTTTCGGTAAAGTAGGTAAATTGTTGGTAGAGAAGTACTTGCATTTTGGGACTGGCCGGTCCTCGACCGAGACCTTCTTGGGCCCGTGGAAGACAACGGCTTTCATTGTTGCTGGTAGGTCGGACATTTTGTTTGAACGGAATAGGTTGGTCTGTACTCAAGGCCGATGTTGTACCTGGACTGAATGTGTTTTGGAGATGTTCAAGGGTGATTAAGCAGGTGGATGCTCGTGGCGTGATCTCACTCATCACATCTAGCTCGGGGCGACTCTAGTAGCGATTTGCTTTTTGAGCCGAGCGAGAGCTCCGTAATGTAGATACACTAAGACGCGCACCCCGCCCCCGCCACGCGACGCTGCGCCGGTCCCCGACCGAGCTGCCGAGCCGAATGGAGCTGGGAAGGCCACGCCGCGGTATACCGAGATCCGAAGGTTTGCCATCCCGACGCTAGTCCCCTCTTGATTTGCTTCTCCTTTCTCCTCTCCTACGAGTTCCGCCCGCCTCGGCTGTCATGAAGCTTAGTTCCTTCGTTTCTTGTGGGGGTTGGACGGCAGAAATATGGGGAATCAGCAAGAGGAGGAGCCTGCGGGGTTGGCTTTGGGGCAATAACAGACAAGTTCATGAGCTATTTGCAATCGAGAGAGAATACCCAGCAGTAATATTCTCCATTATACAGCACTCTTTACGTGTCAAAAGAGGATAGGATCTTTACTGCTACGCTTCCTTTAGCGATGGTCGGCAGATAGACAGCTGGTAGTAAGGTGTAAGCTGAGGCAGATAGAGTGTCAAGCGCTCTCAATCCAGGGGTAACTGTCATTATGCCAACAACACCACCTGCTGTATCCATGCAAATTCCTAGTCTTCCGGCCCAAAACACCAGACACATTATCTATCGCCACAGCAGTGAGCTTAACTGTCCACGGCGTCGGGCACTCGAGCCCAAGGAAGTCCTCGATAGCAGTACGACACGTGCACCGAAGGCACACTTTGTTGGAAGCCAAACCTTGCATCAAATAGGCCGCAGAGGGAATGAAACCGTGATGAGTGTCAAGAATTATACCCGTTGTTGTGGTTGTCGTTGTTTTAGTTGTCCGGACGATGCTCTGACACTCACCGGCGTCAAGGTACTGGTCATAGGAATATTTGGCTACCAGATCTGAACTCTGGAACTAAGTGGATGATGCCGATCTCCGGGGCGACGAAACGGCGACCACGGGAAAGCTCCACGGAGAAGCTCCATGGAGATAATGAACCCGAAAACGGTATCCCCGGTACTAAGCAGCTTCCACGGCATTCACAATGGGCAGGTCCCGGGAGCGGTGCGACTTGAATGGTGTCACCTGGTGCCCCTCTTGTAGCGGAGATCACCAAACGATGGAAGAAGTGAATCACCGGTAGTTCAGAGCACAACCGACCTGCGCTCCCGTCGCGCTTCGAATGCACCTCAAGGAGAATGCTCCTTCTCCTTCTGTTCATGTTCGGTGCCTCGAAGCAAAGCGATCCAAACTAGGAAACGCCGAGCACAGGTAACTGCGGGGCTCTCAGAGGGACTGGTTGTGCTCCTACTGCACCCTGCGCAGGCGAAGAGGAAACAGCGCAACAACGAAGTATGCGGTTGCATCTGGAATCACCACGGTCGAGTCGTCTTTTCTTTCATCCCTGTTTCCCTCCGCGGCGATGAGTGACGTCGATGGACGGCTCCAAAATTGAGAGTGAGTGCCAAGAGTTTGCGTCGCTGGGGACGGGCGATGTTGCCCTCGAAGATCCCCACCGTGCTCGGGTGAGGCTCACCCAAGGTCGCATTCACACGCAACTTTCTCATCTGGCGGTTGAGGAACTTGGTGTCGGGAACCGGCTAAACTCGAAATCGATTTGTTCGATTTGGTGCATGACGCCCTCTGGGGAGAGTACACGTGCTGGCCCGTGGCCCAACCAACGATTGCCGTCCTCGTCGAGTATAGCAGGTGACACACCTTGCTTTTGGCGGGGTTCTGTGGGCATGGCTCGATGCAGGAGCGGGCGGGTGAATCTCACCGCCGCGCGCTCAGGCGTCACCCATCGATGCCGATGACATCGATTCCCCCATCCGCGATTTTGCTATGTAGTAACGAGGGGCGGAGGGACAGTGGCGGTCGGTTTGGCACCCATCTCGCATCTGAACTTTTTGGTGGAGGACAAAGTCAGTCGAGCGGGACAAAAATACGCTGTACTGCACTCTACCAAGCTGCGAGAGGCCTCTGGCCTGGACAGGGGACTTCTGGCTAGCCGGTTTTCGCCTGGGCTCGTCGCTAATCGCAATGCATCCATGCTCTTGATTGATCTCCGCAAAACCCCTACGTGCCGCCCCTGCAGGCGGGAGGATTAGCTTTGGTTGACGGTGTGACCTGCATGAGCCGACTTCACGCCACGACCGTCTCGTCTTCGCTGCTACATCTTGAAAAAGGCAGAGAGACTTGGAGAGATGAAGTGTCCCTGGTGGGATAGCAAGATCGATACGACGTTTCCAGAATTTCAGAAGGAATCCTCCCCCGTAACAGGGAGGCCGCTGCGGGATTACGGGCTGACCCGTAGCACTATTGGCGCACAGCGATGAGGCTGAGTCTCTGCCGTGTCCCAATCAGCGAACAGTATCAGAGTCTTCAGTAAGACAGCCCCACCGGAACTAGGTTCCTGCCAGGCCGGGCTAGGACTGTGAAAACGAATGTACGCTAGTGTAGGAATCGGGTATTGACTTCTCAACGACAGTGAAAGACGTACGGATTTGAGGATGCTCATCGGCTCGGCTATCTGCCGTGCTTCTCAGCGTTCCTGAATTGTCCCAAGCTCCGCGTTCCCCCGACCTCTACCAGCAAAACCTCATGCGGGGATACAAGTCACGCCGGCACCGCCAGACGGAATGGAACGTCTCTTCTTGGATTTTTCTCCAGATCAGCGACGGCTGATACCGACGAAAAAACGCCGGCATGGCTCCTCCCGATAATCATGCCCAGGGAAGAAGGGAGGGGGGCATCAACAGCCCGACCCTGATGCGTCGATGGGGGAGTGTTGGGCTGTGAGCAGGTGGTCTTGGCCCGTCCAGGAGCGGTTGGGCAGGGCATGAGATGACGGGATCGGCTGGCATGGCCTAGTGTAGAATGGCGAAGCCGGTCCTGACGGCACGCACTATGCAGAAGGATGCACTTGGTAGATAGGTATTGGGCAGTTGATACTTCCGGGTTCCATCAGATGTCGGATGCTCGAGTGCTCAACAACGTGAGCCGGTGAGCTGCACATCCAGTTGGGCACAAGAGGGATTTGAGAAAAATTGGCGGAAGCCCAGGGGTGCCTTGGATAAGCTTGGCCTGGATCCCCACCCACTCACGCACCGCAATCTGTTCTCCGCTCTTCGCTCGGATGGGGTCCCCGCTTGTGGGTGACCAAGGGGCCACCCCCGAGCCTCTGGAACCTGGCGGGCCTGTCGCCTCACCGGTCATTACCTCGACCCCCCCTTGCTGGACTCTCGAAAACACCCTGCCTGCCAGCCCAATCTCTGCACCGCGGATGACGACACTGAGAGATGGCAGCGCTGGATCGTGGAATCAGCCGCAACCACTCCAACTTCCGGGGGACAATGTTCTGGTAACTTCCAGGCTGCGTGAGGCCAAACTAGGTAGCAGGCAGGTTCCGTCTGAAGGAAGGGATTTTTGCTGGTTGCGGGCAGGGAAGGCAATGGGGGAAACGCATAAGTTATCCGCAAACCACTCTTTTCCCGATGACGGCAACCCCAAGCAGCAAGGGGTTCCCACACTCCCACAGAGCTCCAGAGCGCAAGCTCCGACTCCTGGATCGCACGGCCCACCCACAGCACCTGCGCATTCCCCTTCTCAGGTCCCGCCATTCTCATGCCTTTTCGCTTCTGGTCCGTCCTGACTCCTCCTGATGCATATCGTGGGCCGCGGACATTTCGACACAGTAGCGTTGCAAAACCACCTTTCTGAATCGGCGTTACTGCACCCCTTCGGGCAGAGACGAATCCGTAGTCTGTTTTGCGAAGTCGAAACCAGGAATCCACAGATCTGCGTGACGGTGCCTGCCCGGACAGTCGCCGGCTGCTGCAAAAAGAGCCGCACCCGTTCGCTCGGGCAGATCACAACAAAATCTTCGTCGCATTTGGACGCCTCATTCCTAAGGTAACACACCGGCCAGTCTTAGGCTCGGGTCCCGCACAAGCCATAGAGGCATTAGGGAAACCAAACAGAATCTTTTTTTTTTTATTTTTAATTTTTTTATACTTTGTCTCACGCCAACACCGACCTTCGTCTTGGGGCCTGGAATCTGGATCCTTGGGCTGGTCCTTTTCTACGTTTTGCCTTATATTTCAGTGCTTGGTCGGGAAATCGGGCTCGTTTGCTACTGTCGCAGCCACCGACTCCTCAGCTCGGCCGGGCCCCCCGCTCCTCCACTCTTAGCCGTCAGGCGTCCCGCGCAGACGCACTCTTTCACCTTTCCCCGGCCCTTGCGCTGCTTGCACGCGCTCTGGTGGCTCTCTGCCCACCCCTGCGGCTTAAAACGACCCTCCAAGCCTAACCGCCCCCCGGCCGCGGCAAGCTTCCATGAGCCGCAGCTCCTCAACTGTCAGAACAATTTGCCCGACGATCCGAGTCGAGCAACGTCGGTGTTTCTGCCTCGCTCGCCGACCCGGTTGGGGCATTGGATCTCGCGACGTTCCCTGACCTGCTCGAGGGACGAACATCCCGGCCGCTTTTCCTATTGCCTGGTTGCCGAGCCCGTACAGCCGTTGCGGCCTTGAGCCGCATTCTTGCGACAGGGAACCCAGCCACCCCCCTCACTATCCCGACAAGTTTGCAATTTACAGTCCCCCCGCTCAATCAATCGGTCACGGGGTCGTTTCCGCGTCTTCTTTCTTCCAGCGCCTGCGCAACACACTCTTTTACCAAGCCCTTTGAGCAGCTTTCCCTGCCGGGCTGCTCCCCGCTGGGTTTCCCTCCCATCCTTGGCTGCGTTTGCGGCTCTTATACGCCTACTCCCCGCCTTCCGCTCCCTTCTATCAGCCTGCGGATGGGAGCAGCTGCGCACCGACGCCCTTTGTCCTGACCCGCCAGCAAACTGAGGACGGGCACCCCGCGAAGGATCGCGGAGGAGGAGAAAGGAAGGAACAGGGGAAACAATAACGGAGAGGGGAGGTCAAGCGACGCATCGTCACCCAGGGCTTCCACGCAAGCAGGGACGCGAGCCCAGAACGAAGGGAGCGAAAGTGCGGGATTGGCTTCGGAGTTTCCCTGGGCGATCCGGCCATCAATGGCGAGCTGATGCACGACGGCACATGAGTCAAGAGCACTGAGCAGACCTCGAAATTATGAGTACGGCAGCTGCTCTGAACCTCGACCAAGTCCCGGCTAGCGACCTGTACGATCCTGATGAGGCGCTACCCAAGAATAGCCCGCTTCTGGAGCCACGTCGTCCAATCCTGCGGCCATCGCCCAGCCCGGCGCCCTCGCTCTCACCAGTCAGTCCTCCTCCTAGTCCCGGTAACAAGAGCTCTAATCGTCGGCGCAAGGCGAAGCACAGCCAGGGCGATGCCATCCTGATCGGACACCTGGACGGACACAGGCGCGACACTGCGGCCTACGCCGATATCGAGCCCTTGTATGAGAGCAGCGACCCTGAGCAAAACGACGGCCTTGACGACGACGACCCTAGAACTGACGCCAAGCATTTTCTTGACGAGGGAACGGACCGCGACGGACCGAGCGGGACCGGCAAAGACGCGCCAGGATCCCGGAGGATGTCCCGGGGCTCAGCGGATCGGGAAGACATGGGCGCATTCGACTTGAAGTCTCTGGCGGCTGGTGCATTGGCAGCGGTCACAGACCAGCCGGATGCGGGACCGACTCCGCCCGTCACCGACAATGACGTGGTGGGAGGGAAAACGCATGCGGGCCCCCCGGCGCCTTCTATGGTGCTAACGACAAGACGGCCGGAACCCGCAAAAGAAGAACGAATGGTTGCAGTTGCGATGCCCTCCCCATATAGCCCCGGCAGCATCTACTCGCCGCGTGAGCCCGGCGCTGCCCCGCTCTCCCTCAACATGGACACCAAATCGCCCACTGCCAACGTGCCCCCGAGTAGCCATGGCGAGGGCTTGCCGCCGATCCAGCTGCACTCGCTCAAATTCGACACCAACGGGCAAACGCTCCCATCCATCAGAGCCCAGCTTGGAGATATATCTCAACTTGGCAATAATCACGCTGCAGAAAACGAGAGATTACGACACCCCAGCTTCGCCGGCTCTTCACCCGCTGCCGTGCCTCGCCTATCGTCCTTGCATGGCCATCACGCTTCGCCTCCTATGCTCCCGGCTGAGGGGTATCGGGACCCTCATTCTCCAAGTCTCCCGCTAGCAAGTCCCGGGTTGGTCTTTTACACCACGCCAAATGGCATGCATAGGCCGCCCGACTACGTCAGGAGCCCTACAGAGCTGTCAGGCTCCGATCAATCGATTCCCGCTTCGGCGGCTTCGATCACTGAGCGGATGAGCATCGAAGGGATTACTCACACTGGGGCGTATACGTGCAAGGTCCCTGGCTGCAATGCCCCGCCCTTCCAGACACAGTACCTCCTCAACTCGCACGCGAATGTCCACTCCTCCGCGCGGCCGCACTACTGCCCAGTCCCAGGATGCCCCCGAAGCGAGGGCGGCAAAGGTTTCAAGCGAAAGAACGAAATGATCCGGCACGGTCTCGTCCACGATTCTCCGGGATATGTCTGCCCGTTCTGCCCCGATAGGGAGCACAAGTATCCCCGACCAGACAACCTCCAAAGGTAAATTCAGGTATCATCTATTGCTGTGGCCGAACCAACCCGGGCTAACCATACGCCAGGCACGTCCGAGTGCACCACATGGACAAGGACAAGGACGACCCCCTATTGCGCGGCGTCCTAGCGCAAAGGCCCGACGGACCTAATCGCGGTCGGAGGCGGAGGGGTGGGCCAAGCTGATCGGCAGCTACCCTTGACCCTGTGCCATTCTCTTTTTATTTTTTCCCACCTTCTTTGCACATACTTTGATACAACTAGCCGTCATATTCACCATGACGGCCGCTTGCTACGTTGGCCCTTTCTCCCCGCTTGACGGACTGTACGTAGGCAGAGATCCCACATCGGAACCCGAGCCATAATGGCTTCAGCACCCACCCCATTTTGCTGGTCCGAGTGACGGCCATCAGTCTTATTTCTCTTGGCGCGCTAGGTTTATTCCCCGTTTCCTTGATGTTTTCTCGAGGCGTTTATTAGGGAGTCGGAGCTACTTACGGCTTCGGGACGGGATTGGAAGGGTCCAAAGGTTCAACGTGGGGGATATGTCTCCTGCTTAGGCCTCTTTTTATGCTGTGCGTGTTACCACTGGCCCGTGTTGATGTGTTGGCACAGTGCGCGGCTTCCGGCGGCGTCCAAGGCGTTTTACATTTCTTCGCGCGGTCGATATACCACCTTTTGTTTGTCTATTTTCGTTGCTTTGAGGAGGTAAGACAATGGGAAGGAAAGAGGATCAAGAACGGATTTCATCGGAACTAGGATTGAAAGGGAGGCATCTGGGGTCAACGGCACCAACGTATCATTTTATCATCTCCGAGCCTCAGCCTCGTTGATTACGAGATGCGAAGCTAGGAAAAGTGGGAGATGACATTCTACGTGACGATCATGCTATCGGCGTGGGATATGACAGCAATCATCTGTCTCGGACGCTGAAAGGAATATCATATCCATAGCTCGACCGACGAGCGGTCCGAAAAGAAAAACAGACAAGGAAAAAAAAAAAAAAAAAAAAAAAAAAGTGAGAGGCCATCAGTTTGGAAAGATGGCTGTTAGCTGAGGGTTCATTGGGCCGTTGCTGGCCTGATATCTGAGCACTCAAATGGCCTGGCAGTGGAACGAGCTAAGCTTTATCACTGAGGAACCGATAGAATTCCCATTTGCGGCGCCAGTGTCTGGGGTTCGGGGAATACATTAGTTTTTTTTTTTTTTTTTTTTTTTTTTTTCCTCGCCACTGGCTGATATCTCCGTATAATGACCCTTCTGTTACGGCGAGCTTTGTTCGTGTTGCTGTACCTTGCGCTGTGCCGGACCGGGACCGTCTTGCTTGCGTAGTCAAGGCCGAGTTGGGTGTGCATGAGGCCTACGGGCTGTAAAGCCTACGGGCCGTAAAGGGCGGCATCTTTGCTATACTGTTTTGCCTCAGCTGCCTTGCCACACCGAACCGCAACTCCGTGTGAACGGTATTAGCGACCTCGGCGGCATGGACTGCGACACTGCTCGTGGATCTTCTGCTCTCCCCACTTGACCTTGCAGATTTTAAGGCATCACGTATAAACTATATATAAAGTATATATACCCGTCGACGAACCGTATCTCACACTTTGCATCTTTCACTCTCCCAGCCGGGCGTTAGCGTAGAGATCAATCCCAGCAACCTTAGTCCTCGTCGGCCCCCTCCCAGCCCCCCACATGCACCTCAGCATCGCTCAGCACCTCGACCTGCACACCAGAAGAACTCCCATCGCCTCTCCGCCCGCCCATACTCCCGCCAACCACCCCTGAGATCTGCTCCAGCACAAGCCACAGTCCCCCCCGGCTCCTGGCCACCTCAGGCTCGACATCCACCTCGTCGGTCCGCAGCCCCATCGACGCGTCGGCGAACTCGCCGTCACGCGACAGAGCCAGCACGCTCCGGTGCGGGCCCGTGCCCAGCTCCAGCGCCACCCGCACCGCCAACCCCGTCGGGCTCGTAGCGCTAGTCAAGGCGCCGAGCCTGGTGAGGCGGGCGAGGGTGACGCGGGCGCGCAGGCGCGCCTGCCCCGCGGCAAACACGGCGGGTGGGCCGGGCACGGGGGTGCGCAGCCGGCCGGCGGCGTCGGGGGCCACGGGCCGGACGGTGACGGGCACGGCGGAGGAGACGCGCAGGGCAAAGTTGCCCAGCTGGTTGGGCTCGAAGGTGCTCGCTACGATAGTGTACGTGCCGCCGCCGCCGCCACCGTCGAGGGAAGCGACCGAGACGGCGGTGCAGCCGCGCTGGTACTCGGCGC
Organism: Madurella fahalii; assembly: GCF_045866475.1. Classification (NCBI taxonomy): domain Eukaryota; kingdom Fungi; phylum Ascomycota; class Sordariomycetes; order Sordariales; genus Madurella; species Madurella fahalii. The sequence continues at coordinate 2,056,528 of NW_027263976.1, forward strand.
TCGATGCCACTATGTCCCTCCCTTGCACCGAGGTGATGCGGCAGCCGCCAGGGGAGAAGAGGAGGGCGATGTGGATGGGGAGGTCGCGGGCGTCGGTGCTGAGGACGAGGGAGAGCGGGGTCGGCGAGGCGGCTGTGAGCGACCACTGCGGGTTGGCGAGGTAGGTGGGGTGGGCGGCGCTGCCGCCTGCAGAGCGGCGGGTCCAGGAGCCGGAGAGAGTGGTGTTGTACGGGAGCGGTTCGGGGGCGGGGGAGATGGTGAGGGGGGATGAGGAGAAGAAGGAGAGGGTGAAGGAGTACGACTGGAAGGGGAGTTCGCCTTGGGCGACGACGAGCGTTTGCGGGACATTCGGGGTGGGGTTGTAGCGGAGAACGGTGTTGGGGCTGTCGACGTAGGGACCTTGGTGCAGGCGGCGGTGGTCGTCGGGGAGCGGGACGCGAGTGCCCGGCGGGGAGGTCGCGAAGAGGGCAAGGGCCATGAAGCCGAGTTGTTTGGAGACGTTGGCGAGGGACGCGTCGCCGCGGTCCTTTTCGGCTTTGCGTTCGCGGAGGATGTCGAGCTCGCCGTCTTGCCAGTGGCGACTGAGCAAAACCCAAATGGGGCCGCTGGATGGAGATAAGACACTGTATTGCGGGTTGTGCGTGTAGACAAGCTCTTCGGTCTTGTCCGGCATCTCCCACTTGAAGTGGTGGTCTTGGCGATGGGTGAAGAGCGCAGGGTTCCAGTTGACGTACAGAGAGTCGAAGTGCTGGATGACGTCCTCAAAGGCCATCCAAAACTGGTTTGAGGCATTGTCCGATGTCGATCCTACCGTGTGCGCTTTGAGCGTCGCAGAAGACCCGACACCGGTCCACACCAGACTGTCAATCCAGGGGTTCTTGATCAGGAGTAACCGGTAGCTCTCGTCCCTTTTCAGATCAAGTACGGCGTAGTCATGCTCCTTGACCAAGCCTAGCGCCCTTTCCTCCTCGGGCAACATATTGCCCGTTCCCAAGGTGAGTATCGCGTTGCCTTCGTCATAAGCTTTGTTGATCCTGCTCCAAATCTCATCTAGCTCGATATCATCGCTGGAAGGCCACGGTCAGCGTACCATCCACGAAAGTCTGGGCTTCCGCTCACCTTTGAAGAAAAATCTGCTCAGGTATCCAACCGGTCAAAGCGTGCAGGTCCGTACCCGAGTTGCTTCCGGGGAAATCGTAGCCGCCGCGTATTTTCAAGTAGGCTTTCTCGACCAGGGCTGGCCAGATGAGCTTGGGGTTGCGCCGGTCAACAACATAAAGCGTGCGGTCGGTCGAGGACGCGGGCAGACGGTCATCGATGGTGACTTTGCGCCAACTGCCGTTGAAATACATGCGAAAGACATACTTGCCGTTCTTGGAAACCTTGGGTATCATGGCGTCGTGGTCAAAGGGGTACATGAGCGACGCAAGGAGCTACCACGACACATCTATCAACACATTATCCTGGGGCGATGGGGTTGACACGACCTGCTCACCGAGCCTTTTGTGGGACCAAGGTGGCGAGATGCAGCGCATAGACTGGCTACGACAGAGCAATCGGTTGCCAGGTCTTGAGCTAAGTCTGGCTCCGCCGTGGCGGCCATGAACTGCTCCCGACCTCGTTCGGCATCTCCGTCCTTGGCCCTTGGGACCAACTCGCTCGGCCGTTTCCAACCGGCGAAGATGGCCTGCTGCTCGGCGGAGAGGGAGAAGGGCGAGGGGTCGCTTGGGAATGGGACATGGTGTTAGCAACACGCAATGGGAGTTGTCCGCACAATGACCTACACGCACATGTAAGAGTCTCCAGTCACAGCAGTATCCGAAAAGTGGTCTGGGCCTGGGGCAGAGTCCCAGGGTGGGAAGACATTGCCGTGCAGACGAGAAGCCTTGAGGAGAATGGTCTTCTCGGATGTAGTGAGGATGCGGGTCGATTCGGGAACGGGTGGTCGGGAGGCGGCAGCAGCAGCTTTGGCGTTCGCCTTGAGACGCTCCCCGAGGCCGATGAGCTCGGTGAACTTGCGGTTGAGGCGAGAGCGCTCTGCGGGAGTCTTGGCTTTCGCGGCTGCCTTCATGTACAGTTCGGCGGCCGAGATAGCATACTTTAGCGCTTCGTCTCCCTGGGCCTTCTCCAGACGGCGCTCATATTCCTGGCGATGCAGTCAGACGTCATTGGCCGAGCCGGGAGCGAGTCATGGACGCGGTCATGGCTCACAAGGCCTTGGGCTTCCATCGACGGTGGGAGCGGGAGCCTCTCCCCGTCGGATGGGAGCTCTGTCCTCAAGCTTGCACTGCAAGCGGGCTCTGCAGACGCAGCCAAGCAAAAACACGAGAAGGGAAAGAAAAAAAAACGGAAAGAAACAAAGAAAAAGAGAGAGAGAGAGAGAGAAACGCGTGCTGAAGTGGTGTAACCTGAATAGACGATAACTGAGCGTTGTGAGACGCGATCACTGGAGAGATAAACGAACGATCGCCAAGACTCGTCAATTATCACTCATACCCAATTCTTCCTCGTCCGGAAGTTGTGCCTAGGCAGTGGGGTAGAGGTGGCTGTAACAGACGAAGCTGGGATGGATTCGATGGGAGGAGCATTACCAGAATGCAGCTAGGCGCGAGTTACATATTTCAAAGATACATCTCGAATGCGACCCCAGCCGGATCCCCAACGCCAACATGATCTCACAATCCAGATATATCAACCGTGTCTACTGATAGTGTAATCGTATTTGAATGCCTAATATTAAACTTCGCTCTACGGATCTTTGCTACTTTCCTATTAGATCTAATAAGTCTTTTTTTTTTTTTTTTTTTTTTTTTTTTTTTTGATCTCTTTCTCTTCCTATGTCTCTTTTTTCTCTATTCTCTATTCTCTTTAGGGTCAACAGTATCCGAGGACACAGTCGATTTATTCGGCCTCCGTTCTCGAGTCCACTTCCCGACACCAATAAGTGACCGAGAACGAGCGTCTTGGCCGCTTGCACCGGGGTCCACGGTTCAGGGACCGGCTTGTTCCGAGTATTTGGCGTGGAGTCTTTGGCTCGTTGATGTCTCGCAGAATCGATTCATTCAGTGACGTGACCTGAATCGCAGCGGGCTGCGATGCGGGGCAATGGAAGCCCCCAGCAATGCCCCAAGCGCTCTCCGAGCACCGTGAGCGCCGCAGCCGAGGTTATCCGGTTATCGATATCACGGGCGCAACACGCTGGAACGGTTTGCGACCCACAGAACTGCCGGCAGCGCCTCGGCGTTCTTATTACAGAGATGGGTCCTCCGGCGCCGCCGTCGCTATCGCCATTGTTCTTCTTCGATCCTATGTATTTGTGTGAAGCCTTCCAGTTTTTACGGTAGAGTTCCTCCCTGTGGCCGCCCATAGTCTTACGACGTCGGCGAAGCAACTGCCGTCCTCAGTGGGGGTTTTTAGCCGGCTCTTGGCTCCGATTTCCGGTCTCCAACACCTTGCTTCCGATCGCCGACCACAACGATAGATCTTCGAGCGCTCCGCAAGAGCCGCGGGCACCGAGGAGCAGAGGAGATAGCGATGGCCGCGCAGTCAAAGCCAGCCCCAATTGGGCCGTGGGGTCGAGCGTCGGCCGGCGCCGCGGGCGCAGTCTTCGCCAATGCGCTTGTGTACCCTCTGGATCTGTACGTGATGCTCATTTAGCCCTGTCGCGTCCGCCTGCTGACCCTGTGTCTCCGCCCAGCGTCAAGACAAAGCTTCAAGTTCAAGTAAAGCAGAGCGACGCCAAGGAGACGGACGGCTCTCCAGACGAGGTTCACTACAAGTCGACATGGGACGCCATTAGCAAGATTGCTTCTGCTGAGGGCATTGCCGGACTGTATGCCGGCATGAGCGGCTCCTTGATTGGTGTCGCCTCGACAAACTTTGCCTATTTCTACTGGTACTCGGTTGTCCGCACCCTTTACCTCAAGTACGGCAAGTCGGCGGCCCAGCCGTCCACTGTTGTCGAGCTGTCTCTCGGTGCTGTCGCCGGTGCTCTCGCACAGCTCTTCACAATCCCGGTCGCCGTCATCACAACCAGGCAACAAACGCAGAGCAAGGAGGACAGGAAGGGTATCATTGACACTGCCCGCGAGGTTATCGAGGGCGAAGATGGGATCTCTGGGCTCTGGAGAGGATTGAAGGCGAGCCTGGTCCTGGTTATCAACCCGTCCATCACGTATGGCGCGTATGAGCGGTTGAAGGACGTTTTCTTCCCCGGGAAGAAGAACCTCTCGCCCTGGGAGGCATTTGGTAAGCTTGTCCGTACGCGGTTACTGCCACAGGAGGTTAACATCGTTCGTTAGCCCTCGGCGCCATGTCCAAGGTGCTAGCCACCATCGTCACACAACCCTTGATCGTTGCCAAGGTCGGCCTGCAGTCCAAGCCGCCACCGGCACGCCAAGGGAAGCCGTTCAAGACCTTTGTCGAGGTCATGCAGTTTATCATTGAGAATGAAGGCGCCCTGAGTTTGTTCAAGGGCATCGGCCCGCAGATTCTGAAGGGCCTACTGGTCCAGGGTATCCTGATGATGACCAAGGAGCGGTGCGTCTTGCCAACGAGAGCAGAATATCGATCGAGGATTGGAACTGACTCGGTTATCGCAGCGTCGAACTCCTCTTTGTCCTCTTCGTCCGATATATCCAGGCCATGCGGTCGCGGCAGCTCAGGAGGACTGCCGGCCTGGCTGCTGCTGCAAAGCTGGCAGTGCCGGCGACTATGAAATAAGGCCTAACATCCATGCTGTATCGCTTGATAGACTCGGAATACACCTCGCTGTATAAGGGTAACCATGGTCTTCGGTCTGCATCGGTGACAGGTTCTTGGGCGATATTTTGTAATGGATAGCGCATATAGAGTCTCATTTTGCAGATACTTGTAATGAAATCATTGTACGACTGCACCGGTAAAGGGAGAGAGAGAAAAAGAGAGTTCTCAGCACCTCTTATTTGACCTGGAGAAATTGTTCGTGTACTTATACTATAACTGTAATTTACTATGATTACGTCGTATCTGAACCTTTACCAAGCCCCGTCAGCCACACACTAGCCACATCCACCAAATTAGGGCAGTCAATTTTCTTTCCCACCTTTTTGTGCGTGAGCTACATTCTTGAAACCTTGCACCCCAGCTTCTCAGACTCAGCAATCGTCTTCATTCGGAGTCGAAATCAACAACAATGGCCAGTATGTGATTGTCGCTCACCCGAAATTTTCTCCTGCCAAAATACTGACAATTTCTGCAGAGTCTAAGAACTCGTCTCAGCACAACCAGTCGCGCAAGGCGCACCGGAACGGGTACGGCGAATAATCGACAATGAAAACTGCAACGACATGGGACAACTAACGCGGGGACTACTACAGCATCAAGAAGCCCAAGACCCAGAGGTACCCGTCGCTGAAGGGTACCGACCCCAAGTTCCGGAGAAACCACAGGCATGCGCTCCACGGCACCGCCAAGGCTCTGGTACGCCTCAACAGCCCGCTCGATCTCGGCCGCGATCGATTTTGCTAACCCAGCTTCACAGAAGGAGTTCCGGGAGGGCAAGAGGGAGACTGCTTGAACATTTTTCCTATTTACGCGTGCGTGCGGTTACGGAGAGGACCATCTTCGGACATGACCTTTACGAAGGGTTTCTGCGGTGACGGTATACGCACCGCTTCTGGGCCGGCTTTTCGAGGTGTTATCTAGGGCGTCATTCATCAACCAGCGGAATGCATTGGCCTCGTGCGCGAGGCGGAACTGCCGAGCTGTATCCCCTCCCTCTCGAGCGCGGCGTTGACCCAGGAACAACCTAAGGTGTGTATGTGCGTGTGTGTTTTGTGCCGAAAAAGACGTGTTGCGAGCGACCGACGACTTTGGATTCCCTCCTTGTCCCCCTTCCCCTCGGACTCGGCTGTCGTTCCCGGAGCGACAGCATCGAACCACAAACGGCATTAGTGTGTACAGCTTTGAGCTTCTCTTCCCGTGCTCTTTTGCTGAAGGATTATTTCGTGCCAAGAAGGAGTAGCCTCGCTATTACCAAACACCTCTGCTCTTTGTCTCCGAAGGACTTTGGTGCATGAAAGCAAGGCAACATACTTAATCTGATCATCCGCCAACTTTGCGATCTACAGTGTTGGTCCACCTAACGGGGCTGAGTACCCGTTTCCAGCGTTCGTGGTCAGCAGCGCGCTCCAGCGCTGCTTGCCCGTGGCCCAATCATTCGCTATCCAATCTGATGGGATGCCTTGATGTCAGACTGGTTTGGGCCCTTTCCGTGCCGCGGTGAGTGAACGGCCCTCGGTGAGCTTCTGCGTCAGCTTGGCAGAACTCTCGGTCCGCTATATGCTTGGTAGTTACGGTAATCTACATATCACATCGGTCTTATCTTGTTTGTTTTATGTGCCATCCATCTTATATTTGACTGCTGTGAGGCTCAAGTAGTGCTGGGAGCATCACGTATAATTGGGTGGCCTATTGTGTAGTGCTGACAGGTGTGTGCTGCCCCGCCGCAGTTGGGCGGGGGATTTGGGGAGCTCGACAGTCCCTATTCCCCCAACAGTCAGGGGGTTTGCTAACGCTAAGCGCCTACACTGGCAGGGCTGACGGTCCAGGCTCTTTGGATCCGCGGACGAGCCTCCAATGAAGCGCAGCAAATAAGGGAAGACACCGGTGATCGTAGATGCTCTGGCAGCTCGAAAACCGGCTTTGAATTATGACTTCCGTTACACCCACACAAGCTCAGGCCTGCCAAAGCAATCAATAGTATGGGTCTTGCGGTCTTTGCGGCTTCCATTGTGTGGTTACGCCGAGGCGGGGCCGGCGGCTGTAGAAGGAAAAGCGAAACATCCATGGGTGGGGGCACTCCTGAGTGCTAAGCCGGTCGATGATTGTCCAGGCTCCAGCCTCAGCTGGGCGCTCAGATCCGGTCCCGCTTTCGCTTCCGCCTTCCGTTCCTTCCGTTGGACGCATTCAGGTCCCTCGAGTCCTTCGACTCTCCCTCCTTTTTTTTTTTTTGTCCCTTTCACCGCGAACCGTCGACTCCGCTGGTTCAGGCCGGAGCCAGCATTTGCTCTTCGTCTCGCTTGGATTTCTGGATAGTCTGGCGCTGCTTTAATGGGTATGTCGACTTACAACCGCCCCCCCTCCCCTCCCCTCGTGACCGACTGATATTTCCCCGTCGCGACTGGTAAAGGGGCCACGACTGGATCTGGAGAAGGGTGATCGCGAAACCAACCGTCTTTGTGTTCCTCTTTGATCCGATCTTCGAGGGCTTCTCCCCGCGACTGTATCTGGAGCATTTATTTCTTTCAGCATCTTTGCTCATCTACTTGCATCGAAGGTCGCTTCGCGAGCCGCCTCCACATATGTTCAACCGTGGTTCCTTCGCCCTTGCTAACCGGGATGCTCCTGCGACAGAACCTCGTGCCCTATAGCGACTCTTCTTTCTCGCGAAATTTTCGATCCTCCTTTGAGGCCAGCGGGTTACTGCAGGAGTCTTCGAAAGTCATTCGCACCTTTTCGTATCCTCTTCCGCAGCGACTTCGAAAGTCCCCCGAGAGCCAGTCTAATATCCTCAAGTAATATCCGCACACGCATGCGATATCTGCCTTTGGTACGTCTTGGAACGCATATCTCGCTATGGCATGAATCGGGATCCTGAAGATCACAAAACTCTCTGCTGTGGGCCACCCACTATTCCGACGCCAGCTAACAGCCAAACAGCCGCGAGCCCTGTTTCATCTTTCCCTGGCACTGGGTACCGAGCAATTTTTAGAGACAGCGCTTTGATTCTTTTCCCACCCCTCCATTTTATAGGTCCGGCTTGAGCCACTCGAACGGCTCGACATTTCGAATCTCGGTTCTGTGACGGGCATGCTCAACATGTCCAACATCATGAGCAATCGCAACAGCACGCCCGAGGCCACCAACATCTCGTCTTTGCGGCCTCCGTCGTCGCGCGCCGTCGGCGCAACCACGCACGGTCTGCGCGCCTCGGCAGACATGGCCGCCTTGACTGGACAGGCGGCCGCGAGCCGGATCCGGCCGTCCTCCGACTTCTACGGTCAGGTGCAGGCGAGCCAGGGCCAGGGCAACGCCGACATGGACCCTCAGGACAAGCTTGCCCAGCAGTGGATCGCCGACATTGACCAGTACGAAACGACCCTGGAGGAAATGGCTGCTGCTACCCTCGACCAGGACTTCAAGGACGAGCTCAGCGCTATTGAGCAGTGGTTCCGGGTCCTGAGTGAGGCCGAGCGGACCGCAGCTCTCTACGCTCTGCTCCAGCAGACCACGCAGGTCCAGATCCGTTTCTTTATCCAGGTTCTGCAGCAGATGGGGAAGAATCACCCCATGTCGGGCGTGCTGTCGCCTGCAAACTTCGATAAGGGTTCGTTTTCCCCTCCTCGCAGGGTATCCTTGCGTTGTCTAACACGAACGTGATGCAGACCCCATGTCGAATCGCCTGAGCGACGCCATGAACAAACTGAATGTGGATTCAGCCCGGAACTCGCTGGCCCGCCCGAGTCCGAACGTGAAGCGCCAGTCCGGCCTGGACTCCTCGACAATCAACGCCATGTTCCCCGACGCCGCCGCGGCCATTGCGACCGAGAAGGCCAAGTTTACGCAACAGACGGGCAACCCCCCCACCTCGACTCGAAATAGCTTGGTGGATAACCGGAACTCTCTGGTGGCCCCGACGATTTCTGCTCCCAAGGATGACCCCAACGGACAGAATCCGGCCTCGCCCTGGGGACCCAACGATGCCTCGCGGCCCAAGTCTTCTTCTGGCCAGACGCCCATGGGCCAGTTCGTGCAGCCGCCTCCGTCAACCGGAGCTTTGCGGTCCCCCCGGCCCCAGATCTCGAGCAACTCGAATATCCAATCTACGACACTGACGGCCGGGGAACAACAACTAAACGACCTCCCTCTCCTGTCACCCTACGCGGCGAGCGGCAACTGGGCCTCGATGGTCAACACGCCGATGGTGCCAACTTTCAACCAGACGCAAGGGAACAATGCCGACATGGTGGCCAATGCCACGGCGATGAAGCTGGCGGCTCTCTCCACCGTCAACAACCGGTTTGCGCTGGACGATGTTCGCAAGTACCGCCGTGCCCGCTCCAACGACGCGCCCGGCGGCCAGGGCCAGAACCCGTTGACTCCGGGTATGCCAAATATCCCTGGGGCGATCATGGTCAGCGAGCACGGCGTCTCGCTCACCCGCGAGCAGATGATGTCTCTCCAGCAGCCGCAGAACTTGAGCTTTGCGGCCCATCGGTCGCGTCCCAACTCACCGGGCATCGCGGTGCAGAACTACGGCCCCGCCCTTGCCTTCACGTCTCCGCAGAATAACGGCTTCCTGAGCGCCTACGATGGGGCACCTTCACTTATGAACAATGGACTGGCTCCAGTAAATTTGGCTCAATTCAGTTTGGTAGGCCAGGAGGGCTACCATTCGGACCACTCAGACATGGTCCGTGGCCGGTCTCCGCGTGGACGGAGAGGCACCTCAAAGCCGCCTGAGGATCCGACGGACCCGTCTCTGCTGCAGGACATCCCGAGCTGGCTGCGGAGCCTGCGCCTGCACAAGTACACGGACAACCTCAAGGATATGAAGTGGACAGAACTCATCGAGCTGGACGACAAGCAGCTCGAGGAGCGTGGCGTCAACGCGCTGGGTGCTAGACGCAAGATGCTCAAGGTCTTCGAGCAGGTCAAGGGTAAGTTTTTCTGAGCTCACCATCGGAGAGATTGACGACTGACGCATCGCGACAGAGGCCCGTAACGAGGGAAAGCTGGGCTAGTAGCTCGCTGCCCAACTTTAGCGGAAGCAGGGAAAAAATGGTGAAGAGCGGGAAGCAATATTTTAGAGGGCCCATAGGGGGCATATTTAGGACTGGGTGGCTAATCCATCATCCTTACGTTAGCCGAGCTGGGGATTTGGGGAAGGCATGTGGATAATGGTGATCTCTCTTCAGCAAACCTTTTGAGCGAGCGTTTAGCCCGAGTTTCCTGTTCCGCAAGTTCGATTCGTTTGTGTATGTGTACAATGGTTTAAGTTTGGACGATGGTCCACGAATGGGGGGGGGTGCTGGAGGGGAGGCGTTGGTTAAGCGTGGTTAGTACCGCTACCGGCAATGAAATACTTCATGACCAAGTTCCTCTCCGACGAGTGTCAGCGTACCTACCATCTCGGATGTTCCGCTGCGCTGAGGATCTCGAGGAGTTCGTCGCTTGCGGAGATTGTTCGCCCAAAGCCATGTAACTCGGCTATGCAAGCAAATGAAAGGACAAACAATGACCAAGAGCAGAAACAACCAAGCACCACCATCGGAAGGGGTCTACGGTCTCCATCGTACAACAATGATCATACAATAGTAAACAATGGACAGCACGCTATCCAACGCTTTCTATTTACAGCAAACTCATTCCCAAGCCGACAACGTGCGCGCAATGTGGATTAGCACGGACCACCAGGGGAGGGTCGGCCGTGGGCACAGTCTGGTTACACTTTATCCCTTTACAACTTAGAATTCAGCACCCGATTTCACAGTTCAACCCCATTGCAGCGTCACCTCCAAGACGTCACGACCACTTCTTCTTATCAAACTTCCCGGCTCAAAGCGATTGACGGATGGCCTCGGTATTCCACTCATGATTGATAAAACTGGGCGACAGAAGTCTGGGTTTGGGCGGCAGTGAAAGCCGGCCGGAACGTTTAGACGGTGTCAAACTTTCATTATTAGCTTTCAAGACCGGCACAGGTTCGAGTTAAAAGATTGAGAGTGGTTGGACCCCATGCATTCAGTCAACGGTTTCTAGATCATTGATCCACTGTAACTTTTGAGCTATACCCACCACGAGAGCATCACAAGATAGACAGGATGAATATCGATCAGCCAGCCGCGCCTGCGGCGTACACGGCGGACAACTTCCCTATGGCGATGGTGGATCCGAACCTATACCAGCAGCCGACTCTGGAGCAGCAGGATACTCAGATGGATGACGACCAGGAGGACGATGTTGTAAGCGACATCTCAGCCGACTCGGACGCCCTCGAGCTGCGGGCAGAGGTCGAACGGTTCGACCTGCTACAAGAAGCCTTCGTGGCCCGGCAGCGAGCCGAAGCATCCGGCATACCCTATCAACCTCCGCCGCCTCGCAAGCTAGCGGGCAAAGCAGGCCTAGGTGGCCGGAAGAAGCCAAGGAGGGTTATGGGCCCGCGAAAAGCGGCAAAGCTCCCGCCCGACATACAGTTCCGCATGTCGCTGGCCAACGAAGCCTTCCAGCAGAACGACTACGACCGGACCATCGCCCAGCTCAGCGAGATCATCCGCATCAACAGCGAGGTCTTTCACGCCTGGACGCTGCTGTCGACGGTGCACGAAACGCTCGGCAACCGGGAGCAGGCCATCTGGTGCCGCATCTCGGCCGCCCACCTGACACCCAGGGACGTGCAGCAGTGGATCAGCACGGCCGAGTACGCGCTCGAGTGTCTCGAGGACCTGGAGGACGGGCCGGAGAAGGACGAGGTGCTGCGGCGCGCCTACGCATGCTACACGCAGGCGCTCGAGACGGACAGGTCCAACATCGTGGCGCGCACCGGCAGGGCCGACGTGATCATGCTGCAGGGCAACGCGAGCAAGGCGCTGGCCGAGTACCAGAAGGCGCTGAACTACCGGCCGTGGAACATCCGGACGGTGCGGAACATTGCGGATGTCGCGCTCGACGTCAAGGACCCGCGGAAGAGCGCAGACGTGGCCAGGGGCGCGTACCGGCGGCTTGTTGATTACTTGCAGGCGAATGGGACGTTCGATGCCGAGGAGGGCAGGTTTGAGTGGTCGGATCTTCGCATTTATCTAGAGTTTTTTACTATACAGGAGAAGTGGCAAGAGGGCGCGCAGCAGCTCAAGGAGATATCACGCTGGCTGCTTGGCCGGAGAGCCGAGTCCTATTGGGATCAATGGACGGATGATGACAGGGAGTGGGACATACACGACGACAGACGAGTCGCTGTGCCTGATTTTGAACCGGCACGGTTCCCTCAAGACAGCTACGGCCAGGGCCTCCCGGTCGATCTGCGAGCGAAGCTTTACGTTTACCGAAGCAAGGTCGGCCTCGAGTATGAGGCGAATCTACATTTGCAGCTGCTGGACCCAGCGAGAGCCGAGGGCTTTATGGATTTTCCGGATTGTCTCAAGGACATCGCCGTCGCGCTCTTGGATCGCGATAGGGCTGACGAGGCGATCCGTTATCTAGAGCTCTACAGACACATTGCAACCACGACCGGAGATGTCGTGTTGGATGCCGATTTTCTCGTCTGCCAAGGCCGCTATCATATGGCGTTTGGCGAGAAAGCGGCCGCCGAGGAGTGTTTTATTGCCGCAATCGAGGAGGATGAAGACCACATCGAGGCTCGTGTGCAGCTGGCGAACATGTACGAGGGTGAAGCGGAACAGGAAGGGCGAGAGGAAGCCTTCCTTCTCGTACGGGAAGCCATGAATCTGGAGGCGAGACGAGGTGACGGAACGGCGCCTGGGACTCGAAGACGGCGCGGTCCGTACGGGCCTCGGAAACCGAGGGAGAAGAAACCCCGCAAACCCAGGGACCCCAATAAGAAGTCGAAATATGTGCCCCGCCGGCTGATCAATGCGGAGAAGAGAAGACAACAGGATCTGGAGATGACGGCCGAGGCGGCTAAGAACTTCCAGCTGATGAAGGAACTCGAGGGACGCGCCGTGGACGGAGACGAACAGGCCAAAACGAGCTGGATGAGGGCGGCAAAGGACCTCGTGGACGACTTCCGATCTTACAAACAGTTCTACCCGTGGGAGAAGTATATAAAATTTCTGGGGTATGCTGCCAATGTGCAAGGAGGTCAGGCCGCTGTGCCAGCGCGGAATATGAAGCTTGCGGCAATGGAAGAGCGGTTGCGGCAGAGTATGTCCTCTCTCCTTGTCTCTCTTACTGACATGGAAACCCACATGCTAACAACTAGGCCAGACCTCGCACCAGTCGAGGGCCAGGAACAAACCCTACGGCTCCCCATCAAATTCCCCTCCGAACATCGCGGCATCCCATTTGACACGTGGCTCGACATCTTCCTCAACTACGCCTTCGCCCTTGTCCGTTCGGGCCAGCACCGGGAAGCCTACATCGTCTGTCATGCCGCCCGAGACTCGGTCGTGTGGACGTCGACCGAAGCAACCTTCCTCATCCACGTCGCGTGGGCCTCGTGTGCCGTCTACGCAGGCGACGAAGAGACGTGCGTGGCCATCGCGCGCTACTTCATGCGCGACTACATGCCGGGAACAGACTCGTACCGCATGTTCTCGGCCATGTGTCGCGTCTGTCAGACGCCCGTGTCGTGGTACACCTCTGGGCCCGCCCAGAAGTTCATCCTCCGGCAGATCAAGACGATGGACAATATTGTCATGAAGAAAGCCGAAGGCGGAGGCGGCAGTACAAATCAGAACGCAAAAGGGGCCGCCGCCGCCGCCGCCGCCGAGGAGGAGGACGACGACGCCATAGCCCTCGACGTCTGCCTCCTCACCATCTACGGCCACATCCTCTTCACCACGACCAGCTACACCTACGCCCTGTCGTACTTTGCCCGCGCCGCCTCGCTCGACCCGTCCAACTGCCTCATCAATCTCAGCACGGCGCTCGCCTACATCCACTACGCGCTCAAGCGCCAGGCCACCAACCGGCAGTACCTCCTGACGCAGGGGTTCGCGTTCCTGTTCCGCTACTACCGCGACCGCCTGGCCGCGTCGCCCGACAGCCCCGCCCAGAGGCAGGAGGCGCACTTCAACGTCGCCCGGGCGTACTCGCTGATCGGGCTGGGGAACCTGGCGGTGGAGTATTACAAGAAGGTCCTGGACGAGGCGGAGGGGACTGGTAGCGACGGCTTGAAGGGGGGTGTTATGGGGGACGAGGACCTGACGGTGGAGGCGGCGTATAACATCAGGAGTATGTGTTACTTGTTGGGGGACGTGGAGGGGGCGAGGGCGGTGGCGGGGAGATGGTTGGTTTTGGAGTGAAGTGGTGGGGTGGGTTCTTGGAGAGTGTACAAAGGAGTTAGGCCATGCATGGTACGGGTGTAAGTCAGCCGGTTTTTTTTTTTTTTTTTTTTTTTTTGGGTTTTGGTTTTGGTTGGTTGGGCCAGCGGAGGTCGCATTCCATGGCGTTCAGGAACTTACCTACCTGACTGACTTTGTGTTCAAGGCAAGGGAGATTAATTTGCCCTGATCAACTATGGGGTTGGGGTGATTACGAGCCCGCGGCCAACATACGGCAATATGACGGGGAGAAGAGGCTCGAGACGGATGTTACTTCATCAAGTGATTCTCCAGAAGTGGTCCCTTGATTGCATCGCATTCTTATCTGACCTTTTTCCTTCAGCCTCAAGCGCGCAGCTCTCCCTCCTCGGATAGCGCACGTGATGGCGTCGGAGCTGAGTCTCCTGGAATGGAATACAATGTCTCTTGAATGGTTGAGGATGATAGGAATCTCACGGAGGTCAGTCGAGTCAGAGAGACCCCGAATGCGTTCGTTGTTTGGTTGGTTTTGAGCTGGGTCCTCGGGCGTAGTTCATCCTCCTCTGGCCGTCCTGCAAGACCATGTTGTGCTCACGATCAAACCACTTAGCGATGCAGAGGCACGGGGGCAGCTTGGGGTTTCTATTGGAACGATGGAACGGAATTTCCGATGGGCAAGCGTAGGAACTATGGGCGGGCTGACAACAGCAACAGCCCCGGGGGCCCATGGAGCGAGGCCACGTCAGCTGCACTATTGAGCCCACATACACCGCAGCAAGCCTACCTAACTAATAGTGGTTGCATCAGGAAAGAGGCCATCACTGCCGGCCGCTGACTGCGATGTTTCTTCTTATTTGGTTCCAACTGAATGCCCACTGAGGTGAGATGAGGGTCCCTTGATAGGAACGAGACGCCGCCCGTGCCTCTTTTTGTGATTCTCGAAACCGCGAAATTGTGAGGTAACACGCCATACCAGCGCGGCGCCGTAACGTGGCAAGTTATCACCGTTTGCGTTTGGTCTGTGCCTCTAATAGAGCTTCTTCGACGACGGCGCGGATGGGGCCAAAGGAGGCAGCGGGTTTTTAGTGTTATTTTGCTCCCCACAGCAGATTTCGACGATTGGTGGCGGCTGTGCCTTACGGAATGTGCTCAAGGCTGGGGATCTGGTCGCACAGGTATCCCCCACCTGGCGAAGTCTAGTGAGGGACGGCTGCATCCATCTCAGCTGCCGGTCTCCTGCTGAGCAGTGCCGCGCGCGTGTTGGGAATGTGACGACCCAGCGTTCAGGGAAAGCACATGGGCCCAGATGAATGGCAATCAAACCCGACCATGCGAGGGCGGCAACGAACCGAAAATCAGAGTGATGAAACCAAACAAACATGCACCCAAATCCCGGATCGCCTTGTCTCGGCAAGCAACATGCTTTCGCATGCGATTCCATTCCTGGATGTCCGCTCGGCCCTCAGGTGAAAATTCAGGCGTGGCTTGATCCTTCCCGGGGGCGCTCATTTGAACTCACTTGGCACGTTTCACCAGAAAGCCTTCTGCTGGTGGTCTTCTCTCGTCCGCCGAACCCGATTCGCCAATGAGCTGAACCGCGGACCGGCTTGGCGTTCAGATCCCCCGATCGTGTGTCTTCGCACGGGACATTCCAGCCTCTCTCAATGGAACATGCGGAGTGTACGATGTAAGAAACTAGGCCTGTTCATGTGGTTACCTAGCTACGTAAACAGATCTAGCTTCAGTGCAAGCGCCGCAAGGGTTCTGCGAGAGTTGAGTCTGCCAAGTACGAATAGATGTTGCCGTGTTCTGATCTGGGACTTGCCCTCGGGCAGCCCCACAGAAAATTTCCAGAGGATTCAGAAGTCGAGCCACCTCCTCGGGCCGTTGGGCGGGTGCAACAAGGATGCAGATCCTCCAAAGACAGACATGGGATCGAAGATCAATGATCGAGGCCTTTCCGAACGAGAACATGAGTGGAAACACCCATCGGTCATGATTCAAGAACACTACGTAGTGTAGTATTGAGTGCGGATGCCGTTTCGGTAAGGCATTCCAGTCCCGCTGCTGCGGCAAACGGATGGGCCTGGTTGTGCGAACGGTGTTCGTCCGTTGTCAGTCGGCGGCCGTTTCTGTTTCGCAAAACAGACCCTTTATTTTAACAAAACCACAGTCACTTTCGGCGGGATCCTATTGGATGGCATAGAGACGCGGTAACGAGAAAATAGCCAAAAGGGGTGTGGCGACAATGAGCGTTTTTTCCCCTTGTCATCCCGTGCCAACGCAGGCCTGCGCAGTACCGACCCAGAACGAGCTAGTCGTCCAATAGATCCGTCGCAAGCATCTGCAAGATGCAGGTACACAGCGTAAAGGATTACTTTTTCCCCTGCCGAGAATTCTTGTTTTCTGCCAGCTGCCGGTAGGCTGCCAGTAAGTTTCTCGACCCCCCCTCACCACGTACATCCATTCTTGTCTCTCTCTCTCTGCTTCCGAATCTCCCGGCACTCTTCCCTCTCGTTCCTTACGGCCACCATTTATTAGGTAGTGCCAGCAATTACCAGCTGCAAATTGCCGAACACGTATGGACAACTTCTTATCGGGGAGCCCAGAAAATGACCACCTTTGCTCGGCACACCGGGGTTGCGTGGTGGGTGGTGCGAAGTGCCCAAAGGTCTGGGCCGTGTGAAGAGCCCGACCACATCCACAAATTCCCACCTCATCACTCCCGGCCAGGCAGTTGTGCCTGCCAAGCCCTACCAACCTGTCCATGCAGATGAGCGGAGCTGTCACCCTTGTACAGTAGTATAGTACGATAAACCGTGGTCTAGGTGTTAGGGTAGGCTCCACGTTCGCTATGTATAAACCAGGTCACCTTCCATCCGGCCTCCCCTCCCATTCCGTCTCCGCCTTCTCACGCCCTCTCCTCAGCTTCGTTGGGTCTCGTTGTTTTCTTTCGCGGCACCTCCTGCCAGTCCCTCCTTTTCTGCTTGCGCGCTTGCGCTTTTGGGCTTTTGCTTCACATTCCTTTTCCCATTCAAGCTGCTGAGCCTGCTTCGCACCACCTTCCTTTCCATTCACACGAGCTGTGTAGCCTCAACTTCACTTCCGTCTCCGGAAAAGCAAGCAGACCAAGCAGCCAACCAACTGTTGCGAGCAACATTTATCCCCGTTCTTCTGGTGGCAACTGGTGTTTTGGCACCCCAGATATCTCTTCTACAGTCCCAGCGACATTTTCTCGACGCCAGGGTCTCTTGAGGACCGCGACCCCGACATATATACTTACCCGCTTCTGTACCCACGCGATACTCGAGCACGTACGATTACCTGAATCGAAACAACCGAGGACAACCGAAACAATGCTCCCCGCCGTCGTCCTGGCGACCTTGGTCGCCTCGGTCGCTGCCGCGAAAGACAGGCGTACTTTCGCCGTGTTGCAGCACAATGGGGGGGGCCCTTTGACGACTTGCCGTGCCGATCCCATCGTCTCGCCCGGCGGCCCGTCTGGCCACGTCCATACCGTCATGGGAGCAAGCAACTTCGGCTTCAACGCCACCGGCGAGTCGCTACGGCAATCTCGCTGCACTACGGCCAAGCTCAGGGCTGACCTAAGCTCCTACTGGTTCCCGGCTCTCTATTTCCAGGATCCCGACACGGGCCTCCTGGAGCCGGTCAAGTTTTACTACTCGAACGTCTACTACTTGTGAGTCCCGTGTCGCCTCCGCCGTTGGTGAACAAGATCAGCTGACAATACCCAGCTTCGATGCCACGGATGACGAGATCAAGGCCTTCCCTGTTGGTCTGCAGATTGTGAGCGGAAATGCCCAGCTGAGGACGGCCCCGGCGACCTCGGGCGCCCTGCAGTTGGACCCCTCCAAGGGACCTGTGCAGCCCGTCCAGATTACGTGCCCCCGTACCGAGTTCGGAATCAAGAGCTGGCCACTGGGCTCGGATGGCTCCATGGCGGGCATTCCGGACCCACACAACGAGGGCTCTGGGATTGGTTTCCCTTTCCAGGACTGTGATGCCTACGCCTCGCCCATGCGCGTCGATGTCCACATGCCGTCGTGCTATGACCCTTCGGCCGGCCTGACCAACTACCAGAATAACATGCGGTTTCCCACTCCCGCTGCTGGTGGCAAGCTCAACTGCCCCCCTGGCTGGATCCATGTGCCGCACATGTTCTTCGAGACCTACTGGGACACGCACTCGCTGCGGCCGCGCTTCGAGAAGCTGATCGGGAAGGCAAGCCCGTTTGTCTTCTCGAACGGTGACACCACCGGCTTCTCGGCCCACGCCGACTTCATCTCGGGCTGGGACGAGGATGAGCTCCAGCATATCATCGACACGTGCGACGCCGGCCACGCCGGCATTCACAGCTGCCCTGGTCTGAAGCTCGGAGTCACTGATGAAAGCGAGTCTTGCAAAATCGAATGCCCCATCAACGAGCAGATCGATGGCAAGTTGAAGGACTTGCCTGGAAATAACCGTCTTGCCGGTTGGGGTCATGGCGGTGGAAATGTTGCTCCTCCTCCCCCTCCTCCCCCTCCGCCCCCACCTGTGTCGCAGACCGGGAACGAAAACCCGGCACCCTCGTCGACCCAGCCTCCCGCTATCAAGGAGTCATCGTCCTCTGCGGCTCCTCCACCTCCCCCGCCCCCGCCCCCGCCGACAACACTTGTTACTGTGCCTGTTCCAAGCTCTAGCTCGTCCTCTTCATCCTCTGTTGCAGAGGCTACGACTAGACCGCCCAATCCTCCACAGTCCACCCACCGCCCCGGCAAGACGAAGACGGTCTACGAGACAGTTACCGTGTGGGCAACGGCGACGGTGTACGCATGTTCGAACTGCGCTGCGCCTACCGGGCAAGCGAGCAACACGGCTGCAGACATTTCCGACTTCAAGTATGTCGGATGCTACAAGGACTCGAGCAACCGCGTTCTCAGCGGCAAGATCCTGCCCAAGATCGGCGCCGTCAGCAACACGGCCTGCGTCAACTACTGCGCCTCGGAGGGTTTTAGCATTGCCGGCACCGAGTACGGTGGCGAGTGCTTCTGCGGCAACAACCTCTCGGCGGCAGAGGAACTGGACGAGTCCAAGTGCAGCATGGCCTGCAAGGGCGAGGCCAGCGAGACGTGCGGCGGCGACTGGGCCCTCACACTCTATACGAAGGGCGGCGCCGTGCCCGGCGCTACCAAGCGACACGCGCACCACCATTACCTGCACCACGCGCGGATGCCTTCGCGCCATCATCGGAGATAGAAGCTCCGCAGGCCTGGCCGCTCTAGCGGCATTTCTTTTTCTTTGGTACACATTCTCGCTCCAGCTCGTAGCAGTTGGAGCTTCTGTATTTGCAACAATTTGGGGGTAACCCGGGGGCAACACGTTTAGAGGGGTTTGGTCTAGGGCATTCATGGGACCCTTTCGTCCATAACATCCATCATACCCACAGCAGGACAAGGGGGGAAAAAGGGAGGCGCTGGATTCATTCGTTGCCGGGAAGGCCTGGGAGTTATGACGACACGAAACTTCAAGAAACAAAATTTGGACGGAATCTGGTTAATTTGCGCGTCATAAGTTGGCGGGCAAAAAGCACCGGATTCAGAGCAATTGTCCATCTTCGATTCATACATGTATATATCCTTATTTCGATTCTTGGGGCGGCGGACAGCTGCTACCCCCTGGAGCTTCGCAGCCTGGTTTAGGCGGCGGAGTGATTTGGGAGCCTGAAATGCGTTGCTTTGGATATAGCCGGATACCATTTGCTTTCTGGACCATCAAGAGTCAAAGTGCTGTATTGATGTGTTAAGCGAGTTGACCCTAACCCTGTCTCATGTTGACCAAATTTTCCCCAAGACAACAGCCGGCTGCTCACGCCTCCGAATTTGACTTGGACAAGTCATTCTCGTCAGCGAATTTGGGTGGAAGTTGTTCCATGGAGCGAGTGCGATAGCTGGATCTGTCTGCAAAGCGTAATGTACTGAAGGAAAGTTAAGACTTGACCAGGCGTTTGACGGAAGTGGTTCCATTTCACAAGCAATCTTCAACCCTCACGCCTTGTTCCCCCGCGACTTATCGAAATGTCCCTTTACCATGAAGCAGCAGCCATAGTCACGGGCCCATCAACCCACGGCGGCAGCCTCAAGTCTAGAATATTTGGCAGCAAGGATCTTAAATCGCCCCCGGCGCAAGTCTATGCCCTGGCGTTTGAAGCGAGCAAGTGGAGCGCCGTGCTGAAAGAGGTGGTTGAGAACGCCCAGTTGCTGCAGAACGAGCGAAAGGTATCCGGATGTACTTCTCTTCTGTAATTTCACTCGTACGGGACTGACATGACCAGCTCACGCCTGCCCTCTCACTCCTGCTCACACACGACCTGCTGCTCGCCAAGGGCGGCATAGCGCTGCCCGCTTCTCACGGCCTGCGTGCCTCGGTCGAGAAGCACAAAGCAAGACTCCAATCCGAATTCACCAGGGCCAGACTGCGAAGAAAATGTCCTACTCTCGACGCGCTCAAGGCCATGGTGGACGCCCAGCTGGGCCCTGCTCATCCGCGCTGGATCAGGGTAAACGCCATCAAGAGCACCATCGACGAGCAGCTTGACACAACTTTTAAAGGCTTTGAGGTTGTCCCAACCGTCGCAGATGTCATGGCTTCCGCCTCGACGGGGAAAAGAGCGATCTGCCTCGACGGGCACGTCCCCAATCTCATCGCCGCTCCCCCGGGGATCGACTTTTCCAAGACCGACGCTTACAAGTCCGGCGCCATCATCCTCCAGGACAAGGCTTCCTGTTTCCCAGCCTACCTTCTAGACCCGCGGCCGGAAGACGGCGACATCATTGATGCGTGCAGCGCACCGGGGAACAAGACAACTCACCTAGCCGCGATCCTGCACGAGCGGGGGTTTGCGCGAGGCCAGAAGATCTTCGCCTTTGAGAAGGATAAGCAGCGCGCAAAGACGCTTGACAAGATGGTCAGGACGGCCGGGTCCGACAGCGTCACGGTCCTCTACCCGGGCTACGACTTTCTCAAAACCGACCCGCACGCCCCCGAGTTCCGCAACGTCGGCGCCCTGCTCCTCGACCCGAGCTGTTCGGGCAGCGGCATCGTCGGGCGGGACGACACGCCCGAGTTCCACATTCCCGACCATCCTCATAACACCACCACTGCTGCTGTTGCTGCTGGTACCGCTACCAACGCCAGCAGCACCACCAGCAAATCCCGCAAACGAAAACGTCCCGGCCCCGGCCCCGCCACCCAAACCAACCCTACCACCAAAGGAAAAAAAGAAGAAGACGAGGAAGAAGAAAGAGCAGATGAAGAAGAAGATGAAGTAGCCCTCCAAGCCCGCCTCTCCGCCCTCGCCACGTTCCAGCTCTCCATCCTCCTCCACGCCCTCGCCTTCCCCGCCGCCAAGAAAGTCACCTACTCCACCTGCTCCGTGCACAGCGTCGAGAACGAACACGTCGTCCTCGCCGCGCTCGCCTCGGACGTGGCGCGGCAGCGCGGGTGGCGCGTGCTGCGGCGCGCCGAGCAGGTCCGCGGCATGCGCGAGTGGCCCGTCCGCGGGGACGCTGCTGCTACTGCTACTGCTGCTGCTGCTGGGGGTGGGGATGAGGTCGCGGAAGGGTGTATCCGGGCGCAGATGGGCGATGGGAGGGGGGTGATGGGGTTCTTCGTGGCGTGTTTTGTTCGGGATCGAGGGGAAGGAGAGGAGGAGGATGATGGAGGCCCGTTTGTCAGGGACGAGGTTACGGGGAGGATTATTAGGGATGAGGACGGCATCCCGATTTTGAAGAGTACCGGGAGGAAAGCGGTGGATTTAAGGGCTCTGATGGAGGGGGGAAGTGATGAGAGTGAAGGCGGGGATGTTGTGGAGTTGAGGTTTGGGGACGGGGAGGATGGTGATGACGACGGAGATGGGCCGTTTGAGAGGGATGAGGAGGGGAGGATTATTAGGGATGGCGATGGGATGCCTAGGTTGAAGCGGCGCAGGGAGAGGGAAGCGGTGGACGATGGAAATGGGGGAGAGGAGGATGAATGGGGAGGGTTTGACGATTGATTTATGTTGGAGTATATATCTGGAGGCGGAATCAGGTGTTTTCGTCCCCTGTAAACACATGGCTTCTGTCGTCCAATCAAGCATCCCTTGACCGAAACGTGAGGGGCCGCATAAACTTGCGGTTTAAGCATAATTACATCCATCTGATCGTCCGGTTCCGGGAACCGTACCCGTTTAGCGTCCAGGGGTGGCAGGGATTGGACGCGACACGAAGATCACCAACTCCACTAGGATTTTGAGTGCCACAACACCACTCATGCGGCAGGTCAACCGAGTGCACAATCGGACCTTTGTGACCCCCGGCGGATTAACTGATATGGCAACGACATTACTGGCGTTATGACCTGTGCACCAAGCTAATTTATCTCGTTTCCCTGCATTGTTCCCCATCAAGCACACTTCCCTTCCCCATCAGCAATATTTGTCGACATTGCCATCTTCCACGTCCGTAAGTGGCCATAAGCCTCCCTCGTCCAGGACAAGACTACCATGGCCGGAAACACCATGACCTACACACAGGGCCACCCTTACTACCCCCAGGACTCCGTCATCCCGGGATATGCACCCAACAGCACCCCTATCCCGGTCATCATCGGAGCGTTTGGCGGTATCGTCGGTGTCTTCACTCTCGCCTGTGTCTCGCTGGCAAAATGGTATAGCCCGGGTCTGAAGAGGGCAGAGCAGCTGACTATTGGCTGGTTCACGCTATGTAAGTTGCTCCTCTATTTCTCCCTCTCCCATCCCGCTTCATCGCGGCAGCTAATACGGCACGCTAACTCATTACCAGGCGGGTTCCTTCACTGCTTCTTTGAAGGTACATCATATAGCTGCCTCCTTTACTCGGATCCAATTTCCTCCCTAACAGACAAAAAACACCAGGCTACTTCGTCCTCCATCACGCCTCCATCCCCGCATCCCAATCCATCTTCTCCCAAGCGTGGAAGGAATACTCCCTCTCTGACTCGCGCTATCTCACCTCGGACCCATTCATGCTCTGCATCGAGATGCTTACAACCGTACCTGCCCCCCTTGCCCCCTCCTCCAAGCAGAATCATTAACTAACCACCTCCACAAATAAAGTTAATCTGGGGCCCCCTCTCCTTCCTCACCGCCCTGCTCATCGCCACATCCGCATCAGAACACCACAGCCGCCGCCGCAGCAGCCAGCATGGCGCCCGCCACCTCCTCCAGACCGTCGTCTGCGTCGGCCACCTGTACGGCGTTGCCCTCTACTACGGGACGTGCGGCTTCGCGGAGCACATGCGCGGCCTGTCGTACAGCCGGCCCGAGTGGCAGTATTATTGGGGGTACTATGCGGGCATGAACGCGCCGTGGGCGGTTGTGCCTGGGGGTGAGTCCTCTTTTTCTTGTTCCAGCTGTCTCGGGGTTTTGAAAGGCTATGCGTATGGCGGGGCTGACATTAGGATAGTGCTGCTTTATCAGAGCGCAAGGGCAATCCAGGGGGCATTTGCGGCAGCAGCAGCTGCTGCTGGGGGGTTGGACGAGGGGAAGAAGGGGAGATGAGGTCTGATGTTTGGGGGTGAAGTTGGTAATGAGGGTGGATGGTGGAAAGGGGTTAGGTGGCCTGGTGTGTGAGCTAGTTAAGGGGGGATCGATGTTCCAGGTTTAATGGGGACAGCTGCTCCATGCGGCGGTACCCATTCGACATAGCGATCTCTATCTAGGTGTGAGAAATCGGTACATGGGGTACTAGGAATTGCTACAACGCTTAAACAAGTCGGTGGTGGCTAGTCTGTGCCATACAGAGAGGTGCTCCAACGCTTTCTTCTTTTTTCCCCATTTTTTGCGTTTCTTTCTCTTCACATGTTATGATAGTTTCGACCCGATAGGAACTACTAAACAGGGCATAACCGGTCAGGGTATGGAAGTTGGCTGTTCGCACTTCTCAGCCTGGCACAGGAACTCTGGTGGCTAAAGCGTCTAAGTAATTGCCGGTGCAGATATGTCCGGTCTAAGCTCTGTCGCTTGTGATCCGTATACAGTAATACATGCCAGCCGCAAACCAAAATGCTCCAGGGTATCTTTGCCGCTCGCTGCACCTTTCAACGGACATACTTGTTCATGAACCTCTTGTGGAAATCGGAACGAAGTAGATCCTACATCATAATTAGCGTCATGGTCAAAGCCCTTGGATGGAAATTACCCACATTGATAAACTCTTTCCTCTTCCCCTTCTCCTCAGTCCCCCTGGCCTGGTTCTTGAACACCACGTCATCATCCCACCGCCGCTTCATAGTAAAATCAGGTTTATTTAGCAGCGGGTTGCCGAGCGCAATGTCGCGCTCGCGCGCCTCCTGCTCGGCCGCCTGCTTTTCGCGTTCCTCCCGCTCCCTCTTCTCGGCCCGCTCGCGCCTAACCCGCTCCAGCTCCCGCTGCAGTTCGGCCTCCTCGTCGTCGCTGTCGTCGTCGCTACTATCATTGTCGTCGTCTTCTGCCTCATCGCTGTCGTCGGCGTCTATGTCTCGCGATTCTTCTAGGATTCGTCTTCGTTTGGCTTCCGGATCCTCCTCTTCCCCTCCCTGTCCCCCATCGTCATCGTCAGAGCGGGATGCTAGCGCTAGCGGTCGCTTAGGCGCGGCTGACGATTCCGCGCCATTGTTGTTATCCGAAGAGGAGGCGCCGGGGACGGGCGCGCCCTTGAGCTTGGCGTAGTGCGCCGCCTCGGCGGCTTCGAGCTCAGCACGCAGATCGCGGGTTGAGCGATCGGCTTCGCCGCCTTGGCCGGGTTGTCTGCGGAGGTTAGTAACTCATAAGAGGTTAATGATGGCGCCGCCGCATACCTGAACTTGAGCTGTGTGTACGCTGGGAGGAGGCGCTGATGGTAGGCTGGTCCGCGAAGTGCTTCTTTCCCGCGAGCCTGGGAGTGGTGTTAGCGAGGTGAAGAAGAGCATTCTGTACCGCAGTCGCGCCGTGCTTACCGGGTCGAATGTAGGCCTGTGGGCTGTAGTCATCTTGCGGGATCAATTCGGTTTACTGCTTCGCTCAAATAAAGGGTGTAAGCAGGTCAAATGTGAGAGGCGTCACCGGTTTGGTGGAACGAGTCGCAAGGGTGCACGAGCAATGGCAGGTTGTCGGTTTAGTTACGTTACGCCCTGACCGCCCATGATACAAGCGGCAGAATCCACTAAAATTTGGCGGTCTAGGGTGGCAGAAAGCTGCCCCTCTACAGCTCTAGACAAATAGACCATCTTCAATTCCAAGCAACCTCCCTGTTGTCAAAGCACAAATACTAACCCAAGATGCCGCGAGAAGCTGAGCCTTCTCTCAATGAGAAGCAATTTGTCTTACAAGCATTACAAGAAGATCTCCGGCTCGACGGCCGCCAGTTTGATCAATACCGGCCCATAGAGCTCTCCTTCGGGGACCAATATGGAGTCGCCAATGTGACGCTAGGCAAGACGAGGTACACCCTTCAAAGAATTGTTTGCTCAGCCCGAATCAACCCCTTACTAACGCGCCTCTCAGAGTCCTCGCCAAAGCCTCCGCCGAAGTAACCGTCCCCTACGCGGACCGGCCCCTCGACGGCATCTTCACCATCGCGACCGAGCTCAGCCCCATGACCTCGCCCGCCTTCGAAGTCAACCGGCCCACCGAGACCGAAGTCCTCCTGTCGCGCCTGCTTGAGAAGACGGTCCGCCGCTCGGGCGCCCTCGACACGGAATCGCTCTGCCTCGTGGCCGGGCAGAAATGCTGGTCCGTCCGTGTCGACGTGCACGTGCTCTCGCACGACGGCAACCTGATCGACGCGTCGTGCCTCGCCGTCGTCGCGAGCCTGCGCCACTTCCGCAAGCCGGACACGAGCATGGAGGGCGGCGTGCTGACCGTGTACACGCCCGCGGAGCGGGAGCCCGTGCCGCTCAGCTGGCTGCACTCGCCGTTCTGCGTGACGTGGAGCTTCTTCGGGGAGGAAGGGGAGATCGCGCTGCTGGATGCTACCTGGATTGAGGAGCAGGTGCGGGTGGGCAGCTGTACGGTCAGTTTGAATCGGCATGGGGAGATCTGTCAGATTGCGAAGTTGGGGGGTACGCCGGTCGAGGCGGTCGCGCTACTGCAGTGCACCAGTGTGGCGCTGACAAAGGCCAAGGAGTTTTCGGCGTTGGTGGATAGGAAATTGTCGGAGGATTTCAAGCGGAGGGATAAAGGGGGGTTGATGGCCGAGTTGAAGGCCGAGAATGATAGATGAGGGTTTGAACAAAACAAGGCGCGGGCTAGGATCAGTGTCAATACGAGATACCCACGGCCGGCTGAGCCGTTGACAAAGATTTGGTTTGGGAGCTGGAGCGGCGTTCACGGGCAACCTATCTACGGGCCTCAGAAGTCAGGGGAGCTTGTCCCCGGAAGGATACCGTAGAGCATGCAGTGGGAGTGCAGCCCAAGGTATGAACGCCTGATGAGATTACACTGGACTTGGATGAACAATTATTCGCAGCCCCCATAGACTAGAGGCTGAAATAGGTGTGAGTGCAGAGAGAGCAGGCCGGATTGGATGAAGATAGGGCCCTTTTGGATTGGGCGTCTGCGAGAGCCATGTAAGATGCTACCATGACAGTTGATGGGGCAAAATAAGGATGGGTATCTATTCTATGCTTTGCGTTTCAGTAGACAAGTGGCATGGCGCATCAAGAGGCCTTTTCACAGGATCAACCTTGGGGATGCGGTATCCTCTGGGTATCCTGGTCCACCATATACCCCAATCTAACACGCCTTGCCATGAGCGCCGCGACCGTCATCCAACCGTGTAGGAGGCTGAGAGAGTTGGCCTCTCAAGCTGAATCCCGGACCGCGCAATCTTTCCGAGGACAGTCTGCCTGGCCCCGGTAATCTTTCCAGCCGTCGACTCTCGGGTCATGATAATCCAAATCTGACCCCTACTCACGTCCACTCTCACGATGTACGTATCAAAACCAATGGGCAGAGGCCGTATTGCCACCGGCTCGACCTCGCAGCTTCAGGCCCGGACACAGGGGCCCTGGAGGTGACCTCCCCAGCCGTCTGTCCTCTCGGATCCGACCCCCGCCCATGTTGAATCAAACCTGTCGTCACTCCCAGGCAGGAACCACGGCCTAATCCTCGGCCCGCTTCACCTCATGACGGGCGGCCGGCTCTCCTTATTCCATTTGACCCTCGACCGGACCCAATCCACCGCCTCCTGCACGCCGGTCCCCGTCAGCGCCGAGACAGGCAGCACCCGCGAATCCCTGATCCCGCCCGACTTCTCCCCCTCAAAGACCCGCTTCACCAGCCCCTCCTTGATGCGCACCACCTCGACGCAGTCCTCCCGGTCCTGCTTGTTGGCCAGGATCAGCAGCGGCACCCCTTCGGCCTCGGAGTTCTGCAGCACGTCCTCCAGCACGAGGCGGCACTCCTCCAGGCGGCCGGTGCTGTCGTGCTCGAGGCTGCCGTCGCCGATGTCGGTGCTGTCGATGATGAAGACGATGGCGTGGCACGAGGCGTAGTAGCTCTGCCAGAGCTTGCGGAGCGACAGCTGGCCGCCGACGTCCCAGATCTTGAGGTACATGTCGGGCAGGACGATGGTGGAGACGTTCTGTCCGACGGTGGGGACTGTTTTGAGCTTCGGGGAGGGATTGTCTGGGAGGAAGATGGATTTTACTTGTTCGTGGAATGTGGTCTTGCCGGCGTTGTCGAGGCCGAGCAGGAGGACGGAGTACTCTGTTATGGTTGTTGTTCTTATTAGGACAATCAATTGGTAGGTGGAGGGGGGGAAGGTTGATGCGCTTACCTTCCTTGCTCGTCGCCAGCCGGTAGAGGCCCTTGGCAAGGTGGTACATGTTGTCTGTACCTTGAGTAAATCCTGGGATTTGCAATATGCAAGTCGTCGGCTGTTGGCGGGCTGCTGCCGAGCGCAAAGACCGGATCCGGGTTGTGCCCGTCTGGCGATGATCGAAAGTTCCGTCCGGGCTCCGCGACGGCGGGCCGCCGCTAATTTAGCGCTGCCTAGGGTTGGTTTCAAAGCTAATCCTTGTACATAACGAGTAACCATACTGCACAATATTATGTAATCACATAGCTTGCTTCCCATGTCATTGAAAGACACTTCAGTAGTAATATCACGGAAATTTCCTTGATCTTATGTTGTCGCAACAAACCGGGGTCGAAATGATTGCCTAAGTGTTTCATTTGATTTGACTAACTTTTTATCAACCCAATTTTTTTTCTAGGAAGAATAGGTATATAGGGTTTCCACCATCTTTCGCGTGTTATTTCACCACCGAAGTGCCGTGATCGTTATCCAGGTCCACGCTAGGACCACCGAGGCCCCACACATTCCCCGGCAATGACCGCGCTGAGGTAGAGTACTCTCGTTTGTCACCTTTCTTGATTGTACCGGTGCCATTGACATAAATGTGGTGCGTTTTTGGCTTGCTCCCATCAGCTGGTGTAATCCGGGCGCTAATGACGAGCTCCTTGTCATCGGGGTTGAAGCAAGATTGATGGACAGGGCTGGAGCCATCGTTGCGGTGCCTGGATGCGGACACGTGAGCATGCGAAACACAACAACGAGAGATTCAGTGGCTTACAAAATCTCGATGGATTCAATCTCACCGACTTTCTAGTCCGTTGTTAGCAGATGAACTATGTCTAGAGCTTTCAGCACAGCCAGTCGACGGTTAACAAAATGGCTCGGGTATAACAAAGAGTTGCTGCCTTCCGAGTTTAGAAATGCCGCTGTTCATTACTCAGAAAATGGGGCGCGGAAGGTATTATCCGATAGTATACTGCAAGATAGTTCCAGTAACCATCGGATGAAATAAGCGAGTGAATATTCGAGGTGTTGTGCACAGTGACTATCTACAACATGGACTCATCGCACAATATATAATTCTACGAGTTACACCCGTTGTAACTCGTTCAATGAGCGCGGTTGCAGCGGCAAGCAATATCAGGTATTTATTATGAACCGATAGGTGCCCCATCGTGACGAAGATACAGTTTGAGGCACTGAGGCCTGCAGCTACGGCAGTTGTTCCAGACTGGATGTTTCACTCATTGGACTGTGGTGGCTGCGAACGGAAATGGAGGCGAAGCAGGCCGCGGTTGCTCGGTTGCCTCACCACCCACACCAAAAATTAATCCACAACGGACTTCAAGCGCTGCTAGGTGGACACCAATGCATCCAACTCGACATTAGGGTCTAAGATGCTGTCTGCCCCGCTACGGCAATATGTGACTTCAAACTTGTGCAGTCGATAGGTAGGTAGTGATTTTGTAACTGGCATCCAATTAGTGCTTGATTTGTTTCGGCTAGCATCTATCCTCTGATTGGCTGGGTGTATGTGGGCCCGCCCAGAGAGTGCACGAGACCCGGCGCGCCCGTTCAAACGGTCCTCAGCAGCTTGAGAGTACACCGCATCAGCCGCGGACCGATTCCAGCGTCCTTGGTGTATTTGCGCCCTAATCCTTGAACCTTTGTTTGCGGTTAGGCTATCATGGGCCAGACTAGACGATGCCATCGCTATTTCGCCGGCTGTCCAGACTTGGATGCGTGTGGAAGCCACTCGATTTCTCCAATCCAAACTTCCCAAAGATACCCCCGAACCAAAAGCTCGAGGAAGAGACTTTTCCGGACTATGTTGCATCACGGTATTATCCTGCTCGCATAGGGGAGATTCTTCACGACCGCTACCAGATCGTCGGCAAGCTTGGATTTGGCGCCAGCTCGACCGTTTAGCTTGCGCGTGACTTAAGGTGAGATCCTCATGGCCTCTAGTACGATGTTGCCTATCAATACCTCGGGCCGCTTATCAAGCTCTACTAAATCTCGATCAATATAATCACCGTCGTCATGTGGCCCTCAAGCTCTTTATCAACGCAGAATCTATGGGCGAACAGCTGGACGATGAGATCAACACCTACAAACTCATCCACAAGGGTTACAAGAACCACCCCGGCTGCAATGCGGTCAGATCGCTGCTCGATTCTTTTGATGTTGATGGCCCTATTGGGAGCCATCGGTGCCTTGTCCATCGGCCCTTGTGGGAAAGCGTGCTGACATTTCTCCACCGGAATCCGGTGAGGAGATTGCCAGTCCCAGTCCTGGCTTTTATTCTCAAGCGCCTCTTCTTAGCTTTAGACTTCTTGCACACGGAGTGCAACATTATACATACTGGTGATTATACGAGCTATATGGGTCGTTTGCTCACTACTGACGGGCACATTAGATATCAAGGCTGACAACATCATGTTTGGCATTCACGATGACACAGTATTTAGCGATTTTGAACAGCAGGAGCTACGAAATCCCTGTCCCCGAAAGGAGGTAGACGGGAGAACAATCTATATGTCCCGCGAGGTCCGAATGCCTAAGGAATGGGGTGCCCCTGTTCTCTGCGACCTTGGCTCTGCCGTTCTCGGAGATAGGGAGCACACCGAAGATGTTCAACCCAACATCTACCGGGCACCCGAGGTCATTCTAGAAGTCCCGTGGACGCACGCGATTGACATTTGGAACGCAGGTTGCATGGTAAGCAGCGTTCGTTAAACTTCCACACAAGTTGCACACTAACTCAAATCAAAGATTTGGGACGTTCTCGAGGGCGGGCACCTATTTACCGGCCAGGATCCAGAACATCAGGCCTACCGGAGCAGGGCGCACCTGGCCGAGATGATAGCACTGCTTGGTCCGCCGCCACAAGATCTTCTTGCTCGGGGCAATCTCAGCCACAAGTTCTTTTCGGATGGCGGTGAGTTCAAAGCGGGATTGTTTGACACCCAGCATCACCGCTTACAGCACAACTATTCAGGAACGTTTTCCGGAGGAATTCCCCTGCCGGCCCAGATTCCCTTGGAGGAAAGAGAGACAAGCTTAGAGGGGGAGCAAAAAGAGCGCTTTCTGCGCCTAATGCGCAAGATGTTGCAGTGGGAGCCGGAGAAGCGCAGCTCAGCAAGGGAGCTGGTTGAGGATGAGTGGATACGTGAGCACACGAAATTGTAGCAGCGCAACGTCGTCAGATCCTTGATTCCAGTGCCACCTCATATAGACAACTGCATGGAATCGGGGTTGTAACAATGAAAGATGCGTTTCAGCGGCAAAGTTTAAGAATCTCTCCTGGATGATCCCACGTTAGGGGCCGGAGTCGATTGGATTTGGAAGAACATAACATTTGGCCGGAGAGAATTCAATGTGGGTTCCCCTCAGTTACAGACATAAACAGAGGTACCCATTGTATTGCGTAACGTAATCCGTTCTGGGGTGACGCACCCCTTGTCGTGCTCAGCCCTGTAGTGGGCAGGTGGGGCAGCCCAGTGTCCGGATAAGATAAGAGCACTTACTGTTGTCGTCATAGCAGGGGCATATTATTCCACGGGAATCAGGACGCGACTCCCTCCATAGCATCCGGGACTCCGAGTTATTTGAGCTTTTCACATGGCTACCTGAATCTGTCAGAAATTTTCCTGTATGAAACTATTCGCATGACCAAACAATATGGCGCCTGTCGCAGTTGAAAAAGAACCAGGGTATGCAGCACGTCTGTTGATTCGCAGAGGCCCCAAGGAGGTGGGAACTGACCACGCGATCCTTCAGGTATCTTCCTCTGCTCTTGGCAGCATCACACGGCACTGCAGCGGCTTACCTCTCTTACACCGTCGGAGTGAGCCTTTACCGATCACAGAAAGCCCTAGGCCCGGCTCATGATACCCGGCACCGTATCGCGCAGCGGTCAAAGCTCACGACCACCTTCGGCAGTCTCGCAGCGCTTGGCCTGGTGTTTGCTATCACATCAGCCTGGGCCCATCTCACTCTCTCGTATAAGGTATGGGCTTCTGAGAGAGGCATCGAAGTCCCAGACTGGTACGTCCCCATCCTTCGCGCCTTGATGTGATTGGGATATCCCTAATGCGAGACCAGGCTATCCGAGAGCCACGCCACGAGTGCGAACGGCACGAATGCGTCTGATTTACACATTAGGCGCTGGCTGAGTGACACGCCAATCTATCTTGATGCCCTGGAGATAATCGCTGAGAAGTCTCGGAGGCTGTGGTGGGGCCAGCAGTTGGATCTTGCAACGGCATCATGGACCACGCTACTGGCCATTGAGGGACGTCGACGGAGGATCCCGCACCTCTGGGCATACGCTCTCCTTCCCCATCTCACCAGCCTTTCTTTTGCCCAGAACCTATTTTATGTTGCCCTGCTCTTAACACCATCGCCAAATCTGGTTGCTAAGCCAAGGTATGCCGCCCCGTCCCAATCCCCTAGAGGCCACGCACTGAAATCGGCAGCTCGCCCCAATTTCTGGATTTGTTGATCCCACGTAAGCCGAATAACTGGTTTCCGAAACTTTCCCTGCTCCTCACCCCATTAGTCCTGAATTACGTGGCTATCGCCTGGCTCCCCTTTACGGCAGGGACAGCGTGGTTTCCAACGGCGGTTGCCGTAAACAAGGTGCTAACACTTGCACCGTTGATACTACCGGCCGTTGCCCCAAATTCCTGGGGCACAGTCCATTCCGACCCGCACAATGCTTACCGCGGCATCACCAAGCTCTTCAACGTGATCTCCGTCGCAAGCGTTCTGCTCCACCTCAAGACCACTACATCAGGCTTGTTTTACAACCTCCCTGGGTCTTACAAGCACCGGCACAGCATCAAGATACCTTTTGACACGGAGAAGAGGTCACAATGGGAGCGGAGCGCAACAGCGGTCGAGAGAGTCCTAGGCTCCATGGCCGACCATCCCGTAGTTGCCGCCGCCGGCAAGGACGTTCTCTTGTGCGCCCTAAGCTTGGGCTTGTGGGCTGCTATCCGTGCGGTCGACGTGAGCAAGATGCTCCAATCGGCATTGCCGATTCGCCGCGCCGCGCCAGATACGGTGTCGTTTGTTAAAGGCCCGGGCGAAGCGACTATGAAATCCGAGCCCGAGCCCTCTGTCCGCGAGGAATCACCGAAGTCGGTACCCCCGCTCGGGATGACCCTGCGGCGTCGCGGCCGGCCTAAAAAGATGAGCGTGTCAAGCATTAGTAGCTCTGATGGGCCTATTGAGAATGCGCAGCCGCCACCGAGGCGCCGAGGTCGTCCGCGCAAGGTCAAGCCGGAGCCGGAGCCGGAGCCGGAGCCGGAACTGGAGAAGGAGGAGGTTATCGAGGATGAGACGTACGAACCGACGCGGGAAGTGAAGGCAGAAGCGGAGCTGGGCGATGTCGTTCCGGATGATGACTTTGACTGGGAATCGGCTGCGCTCGTCTGGGGTTTGACGGCTCTAGGAGGGCTGGGCGTTGGGAGTGCGGCTGTGTTTGGTGCTGAGTGCGTCTCGCGGTGAAGATGGACGGAGGTTCTGCTGCATTTAGCGTTTCACGACTCTGGAGGGGGGATGGCGCAAGAGTGGGATATGGAATATGACTTCTCAAGCCGAAGATTGGGATTTATTTCCGTCTTCTCTTGGTGTTCCTTGGAAGTTTGGGATGTATCTTTTGCCTTTCTCTGGCGAGCGTGTCAATGCTACGAGAGATGCCAAGACGGCCTGCTTGTCTGGCCTTTCGGTGCGGTGCCATTTGCGTCCCGGGTATGATTTGGTTTCGAGACGAATGACTTTGCGCTTGCGCTTCCCGATAAAATACGTCTCGTCTTCGAGGACATGCTATTGCCACTAACAGAGACGGTGAGCGCTCTCCGCCAAGAGGACGTCTCAATGCTCGAGCCACGTTATTATGCAGTTGTTAACGCCTCGTCTAGGGCAATTGTTCTCTCGTAATACTTACGTACTGCTATAGTGAAATTACCCAGGAAAAAATAGGTGGGAGATCTGTAAGAGTATTTATACGCTGTTCCTCTCACTGAGTGCTGGCTAGCAACGCCGTAAGTGGGACGTCACTTATACGAAGCCTTACGTAGGAACTTGCAAGATTACCCCTCCGTTTTCTCGACGACACTTACCGAGAAAATGTCTCCTCCAAGAACCCTCTTCCAACTATCATCCCAAAAACGGTCTCTCCACCGATTCTATTATTCCACCCCGACGTTTGCACGCAAGGCCCGTCATACATTCCCCAATTCCTCAGCAGGCAGATATCTGTCATTTACCGCACATCGTGACAAAATGAGCTCTGTCGACTATTCCAGCATTGAAACACCGGCTCAGTGTTATGTCGACTTCTGCCTCGTTCCTGTAAGTTTGCTCCCTTGAAGCGCCTAGCTACCTGGATCTGGACACATCGATGTCTCTTTCCGTGGAGGGTGTATAGCTCGCACGGCCAGCATCACATCCTTACAATTTGACTCTGTAAACCTTCTTCTTGTGCATTTCTGACTTACACCGTCCACTGCTAGATCGGAACCGGCAATGTCTCAGTTGCAAAGGAGGTCGCTGAGGTACAGAAGGTGCTCAAGGCCAGCGGGCTGCCCTTTACCCTGCATTCGGCTGGGACAACAGTTGGTCAGTACCTCCCCCCCCGGGACTTCTGGCTGTCGGTCTGAGTTGGCTTCTCACTAACTCCCCCCAATATAGAAGGCAGCTGGGACGAGGTTATGAAAGTCGTCGGACAGGCCCACTCGATGGTCCACCGGACAGGCGCCGTCAGAATCCAGACGTCGATGCGCGTTGGTAGTCGGTGAGTTTCCTGTCGGATTGGCCTCCCTTGGTCAATCAGACGTCGGATCAACGAGGCGGGGAGGAAGGGCAGGCTGACACAACAACCTCGAATAGGACCGACAAGGCGCAAACAGCACAACAGAAGATCAAGCGGGTCGAGGATATCCTGGCCAAGGACGAGCAGGGGCAGTAGTGGTTCTGGCCGTTTTTGACCGAGGTTTTTGTAAGATCATATGCCCAGCCACCTACCTCGGACAGTGATGGGTTTATCAAAAGCTTCCATATTCCGTCTTTGGACAACTGGCTTGTAGGACTATAACTCTATAGTCATTCTTGCCGTCGTTGGTATTTTCATTATTACTCCCGTAGGATTCTCACTGCCAACCTCTCGTCATCGGCGTTGCCGTTGCGCTCATTTGGACAAAACCAGACTTGATGACAAGGAAAAAAGGGCTGCCAGTTACCTGCGAAAAAAAAAAAAAAAAAGGGTTTAAATAAAAAAGGTTGCCTCATAACGCTTTTCCATTACACGCCACAGTGTAGTATACAAATTACCACCCGTCAACCGAGCCTCCCAAACCTAATCAGGCAGTCGCATCCTCCAATCCAAAGCTTTATATCGCCCTACCCCCTGGCAGTCTGTTTCTTGACGTTCTTCCTCATCTCCTTCTCCCTCTCCTTCTCGAGATACTTCTTCTGGCCCTTGGCGTCTAGCGCATTCAGCTCCTGGTCGCGCTTGGCCTTCTTTGCCCGCTCGCGTTCCAGCGCGCGTTCCTCGGCCTTGCTCGTCTCGTCGGCCTTTTGGAGCTGCTTGACGATTTCCTCGCGCGTTGTCTTCACCTTGCGAACCACGGCCTGGCGGAAGTGGCCCACCTGCGTGAGGTGGTCCGTAATGCGCAGGAAGTACTTGAAGATGGGCAGCAGAGACGTGTAATCGTTGTTGGACGGGATGCGGTACTTGAGGAAGATGCGCTTGCGCGGGGTGGTCTCGTCAATGCTGTTTTGTTTGCTTTGTTAGCATCCGAGATTTATCTGAATGACCCGTCTAAATTAGGCTTACGTCTTGGGCTTTTCAATAGGCTGGTCGGAGATGATGAGGTATTCGAAAAGATCCCCGGCCGCCTCGGCAGCCTTGGCCAACTCGGGAGTGAGCAGAGCATCGGTAATCTCGGCGTTCTCGCTCATAACGGTCAACCAGCTGGGGAGCTTGGCGTGGTCCTTGGTGAAAGTAAGCGAGACATCGTAGCGGTCGTCGCGGACTTGCTTCATGCGCTCCTTGTGGACAATGGCCCATACGAAACTGTCGAAGGCGCTCTTGCTGTCCTTGTTGCGCAACTCGGCGGCGCCAGGCAGACCGGGAACCGTGAGTGCCTCCTTGCCGTCAAAGGGGTACAGCGTGGCCTCGACGACATCCTGGGGCGCGGGAAAGCTCTCGAAGAAGAAGCCGAAGGCAGACTCGAAGAGGGCGGTTAGCGGGTTGAAGCGCTTCAGAAGCGTAAGCTTCACGTCGAGGAAAGCAACATTGGCTCGGCCCGTCGCGTAGGTGGCGAACTCGAACAAGCTCTTCTCCTTGAGGAGGCTATCGCCCTGCCGAGCATTTGAATCGGCCAGGGCCTGCACGAGCTCGTCGCCTTTCTTGTCGGCAACCGCGGCGGGCACGCCGGCGAAGCCAACAACAGCGAATTCCGAGGCCAGCGGCGCGGTGTGAGCGCGGATCCACTTTTTGGCCTTGGAACGATTCAACCGGGCGCCGACGAGGTGGAAGATCAAGGCGACGGCAATGACGGACAGAATGATTCCCTCGGCCTTGAATTCAGACAAGGTGTGGCGCTCGTGTACGCGGTACCACTTTGTATAGGGACGAATCGTTTGCTCGGGCTGCGCGCCCCCGAGCGTGTTGGATTCCGGCGGGATGGGGATCGGAGACGGGTCGGCGCTCTGTGAGAAGTCGGCAAAGTCTGTGACGGTCGGAAGTCAGTCGCTGGAATGGCTAGGCATATCTCGAGAGAGTCCGCGATGCCAATGGGCAGACGCCACAGATGGCGCATCTCGCAATGGCGATCAGGTTGAGAGTAGCTCGACAGCTTCTAGAGCCAGCAAGCAGCCATGGTGTCTTGGATAGTGGCATTAGAAATCGTGAAGGCGCTTACCAGAGTCCCCCTGAACGGGATCCGGACTCTCCGACTTGCTCCCCCCAAAGAGATTGTTGAGGACGTTTGCCATGTTGTCGTCGTGTGACCTGCGAGCTGTTCGTGCTCCGTGTCTGGGGTTGCCGAAGACCAGGTCAATTTTATTGCGGTGCACCGTGTCCGTGCTTCTTGCAGGGGGCCCACCATTCGAGTCGCATCGGGGCCGTCTAGATATTACCCAATAGAAACCAAAAGCTTTTATCGATTCTCATCTTAACAAACCCATTGTAAATGAACGACCAAAGTAAAGGTCCAAATTTCAGTAATACATGAAAATGGGAGGGGGATATAAAAAAGATCAAAGCACGTAGAAATAAAGGCTGAGGTAATATATGTACTGCCCAGTACATAGCTGATTTATCATCATTTCAACATAGCGGCGATGGGTGGCTGAAACACCTGCAGACACAGGTCAACAATGCTGCGGAGGTTGTATGTCAGCAATATCATTTGACATACAAAGAACTCATTATTTCCGATATTTTCCTGAGGATGTCGATGAACTTAGTGATGTGGAACGGGCTATGCCACTAACCCTTGGAAAGTTCGACCTTTACACGGTTGCCCCTGACAACCGACCGAGCACGGCTGGACGAATTAGAAGGCAAGCCTCACATTGAACTCCGAGCAGTGAACCAAGCGGCTCACGTTGGGATTGTGTTGTTTCCATTATAAGCTGGGTTTCAAATAATTCGAATGCGAAATGCCACGAATGACTACGGTTCGCAAATATGGCAAACCCGCCCGGAAAACGAGGGCCGAATTGCTCTTTGCAGAGTTGCCCAGAAGTCCCATCAAAAGAGACTGCGGGCCAGACCCCAACCCGGACCAGGAGTCGGCGGCAGTGTTAGTCGATGAGGTGACCGAGATAGTCGGACAGCTGGCATCGGTCGCACTCAAAGACACAGCTACCATAGTCGAGGAAGTCGAGATCCAAATAACAGAAAGCTCGCCGTCTCCCGTTGTAGGACCGGTGACAAACGAGAGTGAGATCACTCTCCACGAGCAGTTGAAAGATCAGCAGGGGGAACGAGATCGTCAAGACGAGCAATCTTTTCAAGATGAAGACACCTCCTTTGATGGCCTCCGAACCCTCACCTGGGCCGACGTGTGTCTCCCTGGCGACCGCATAGAAAAAATCGCTGAAGCATCCTACGCCGAAGTTTACCGCATCACCAACGAGCACGGCACCTCTATCATCAAGACTGTCCGCCTCGAATCGCCCATCAAGCCACAAACCAAAGCGCAGGAGCGGTCGGGGTTGGTAGACGAGGAGCCGCACTCAGAAGAGGACATGTTAGGCGAACTACGCATCTCAGAGTGGCTCGCCGACATCCCTGGTTTTGTCGTCTATAAGGAGCGGTACGTAGTCAAGGGCAAGGCGCCGAAGGCGCTGCTCGAGACGCACCAGGCATTCCACCGCCGGATGAAGCGCAAGGACCCGGGTCGGCTTCAGTTCTATCCCTCGCCGAGCCGGTACCTCGACGAGACGCGCTTCTTGGTCGTTGAGCTGGGCGACGCCGGCACCGCGCTGGAGGATTTCGAGTTAACCTCAATCAGCCAGGTGTGGGATATTTTCCTGCACACTGCCCTTGCTTTGGCGCGGGCGGAAGATTTGATAGAATTCGAGGTGAGCCCCCCTCCCGGCCGCGAAACCCAACTCCTATTTTACTAACTGCTAAACCCAGCACCGCGACCTCCACGAAGGCAACCTCTGCATCCGCCGTGTCCGGCCCCCAACTACCAAGCCATCCTCACCTTCACCCAGCCCCCTCCGGTTCGGCTTCTCCGGGCTCGACATCACCATCCTCGACTACGGCCTCTCCCGCGCCACGGACCCCGCCTCGCAAACCAGCAACGCGCCGCCGGCAATAGTAGCTTACGACCTCGAAAAGGACCTCAGCCTCTTCACATCGACCCACGCGCCCCTCCAAACCAACACCTACCGCGCCATGCGCTCCTTCCTCATCAACGCCGACCGCGTCCCCTTGCTCCTCGACCCCAAACACCACACCGTCCCGTACCCGCCTTGCCAATCCTCCTCTTCCTCAGGGACGCCCATCTCCTGGCGGGAGCACCACCCCTACACCAACGTCCTGTGGCTAGCCTACCTGTACAACTACCTCGTGCGCCATTTCCGAGGGGACGCGAAGGAGCTGGCGCGATTTAAGAAGGAGACTGCGGAGCTGAGGATGCACCTGGATCCGGCGGCGCCGAGGCGGGTGTTGTCGTTCCCCTGCGCCGGGGAAGTGGTGAGGTTCGCGGTCGAGGCGGGGTGGGTTGGGGAAGGGCAGCTGGTGGATATGGACGGGAGCAGTTGGATGGAGGGGGGAAGTCGGTTGGGGGGGTTGGAGCGAGAGGGGGAGGGAGGGCATGGGAGTGGTGCGAGTGGCGAGGAGGCCGGGGAGCCGGAGAAGGGCGGCGTGGATAGGGGGCAGGATGAGGATGCCGATCTCGGGGTAGCGGGAGAAGAGGAGGGTTCGCGTCTGAGAAGGTCGCCGCGGAGGAGGAGCAGGAGGATGGTGCGGAGACCGGGGAAGATGAGCTGAGCTGGGGTCAGGTCAGATCAGGTGAGATCGAGCATGTCGGCGGTTTGAGGGCTGAGATTGGGGGGTTGAGCCGCGAGCATGGGATGTTGTTTCCTTTGGTTCGGGTGGCGTGCGAATTTCCGGAGCATGCAGCATAAGATACCCGCATCTGTGAAATATACACTACAGACATAATTATAGAACGATCAACACTGGATAGGAAGGAGGATATGGGCGAGTTGCTAATTCGGTTTGGCCAGTCTCTGATTCATTGTCACGCCGGCGCGAAAGCAGTGCGACCGTCTCTTGTCACACACAGCGCCGTCTTATTGGCTCGGAACCCCTCCGAAGGCGAAGGTGCCGGTATTGTCTAGATACTACCACGACGCATGTGCATGCTGCATAGGTGCACTGAATGCGATACTGTTAGATTATCATTGAGACAACGGTAGGCTGTCAGTGAGTAGGCGTGGATAAGGTCAGCCCAATACGCCGTTATAGTCTTTTCTGTCACTGTAATTTTTGAGGCCTATCCCCACTCACACTGTCTGAGAAGCCATCGCAAGAGGCGCGTTGTAGGGAATATATATATATCCATATCAAAGTCTTCCCAAATCTTCCAGAGGCATCGGACGTCGGAGCTAAGTCGGCAACAAGCTCGGCAGCTCGGTGTCGGTCGCCGGTAGGAATGAGCTGGGGCAGACGGCAAACATTTTTTTTTTTTTTTCGGAATCGGACGTGCCGCCTCGGCGTATGGGGAAGCCAAGCCGGGCGTCTTGCCGGAAAGCAGCTTAGCCTGTGCAGCACAACCGCTGGACGAGATCGTGATCGCCCGTGCAGTGGAATCAACTTCAATCCTTGCCGTACTGCCGCCACAACAACCACCAAGACTTGTCCGGACTCTTGTCCGACCACACGGCTGGGAATGCGCAATTTGTTGTTAATCTTGCATTGCCAAGACAGGCTGTTGTTCCAATGGTAGCAGGCGCACTCGTAAGCTCACGTCCAAACGACTTCTATTGCTCTATTACGAATGGTGAGACGAAAATATCTAGAAACATCAGTCTCACGGCGACTTGGCAATTTCTCCAACTTATCCGATGTTGATTCCAGTCCAAGAATCCAGACCTCTTAGCTGAGCTCCCGTTGGTCAACTTTGATCTGCTACGTTTGCTGCATCTCGGTGGTTTCGGCGATGCCATCGGACTACATGGTGTAGAACAGCGGCGGGAATAACGGGGGAGTCGAGCTCCCCCAAACAGCCGAGCAGCCTTTAGTAGTATGTGCAACTTACATCCCACAAAGCTGTGGGAACCGCCTGACATCTTCCTATAGGAAGGATCAACTTCTCAGAGGTGGGATTTGGGATGGGCTCCCGTGACGACGGCAGCTTTGGAATCCTCGCCCTTCGATTGTAACACTAAGGGCCGGCCGATCCCGCATTGCATCAAACCGTCAAAGCGCCAACGCGGAGGAAAGGTACATCTCCCAGTAGCTAGGTGATCATTTCCTCTTCGAACCGAAGTTGTTAGTCATATCCGACATCTGATTCGAAGCTTCCGGTTTTGAAGGTACCTTCCGCTATATACGTAGATGGCACCTCGGAGACTGGCGGAGACTGGTCACCTTCCTGAGCAGAGCTTGTTGACATCGAACTTCCAGAGAAGCCGCGCCGAGCCAATACCAACAGCCTCTTTAAGTCCACCAGACCGGAGCCCGACGTGGTCCGCAAAAAATGAGCAACCCCTCCAGTTGTTGGATCTTCCCCAAGACCAGCCAAGGGATCTGCTGCAGCCTTTGCACCTCGTACCTGGTTCCATGTCGGCTTTTGAACCTCCAACTTCGATGCGGTGCAACCTTGCTAGGCCGCCGGCGGCAGTCAACACCCCCGGCATCGACACCCGGGACGGAGACCCGCGCTATCAAGTTAATTAAGGGGCGCAAGAAAGACGTTGCATCTATACGCAACCCCCGCACAATGCTATCCCAAGCCGTTTCCCGAATGCGACTCCATTTCACCTCAAACAAAAGACTCGCCGTATCTATTCACGAACTTGGGCCGCACGGCCACATGTAGTCGATGATGATTGGCCTTCGTGCGGGCTCCGCTTAGTCTATTTTCTGGCGCCGCAATCACTCGACTGCCGTGCTCCATCCCCCACTGCAAACGGCCGGCCCTGGAGCTCCGGATGGAGACACTGACGTACCTTCAAATCTGCCTTAGTGCGGCCCGACTGGCCCCGCCTCAAGCAGATGTCCCTGGTTGATGCTCGCTCTTCTTCGCAAGAGCTGCCCAAGTTCCAATCGTCTTCTCCGGTCCACATAAGGCTCCCCGAGGGACTCCGAGCCCAGACCCCAGGACACGGGCTGAGTATTGGTAATTGGGGGGAGGGTGAGCCAAGGGGATCCCTGAATAGCTAAGTTGTTGTCGCCTGCTGTGCGACCAAGAAGGCGGCGGCTCCCCGGCGTCGTGGATAATGGGGGCGATATGGAATCACACCGCAGCTGCGCGGCGTCGGCCGATGCGCGGCGCGGGTTCGCAGATGGGGCAACCATAATGATACAGAGCCGAGGGAACGCCGATGAATGAGTCTACAGACTTCATTGCTGATCTTGGCCATTGAGGAATGGGCGTCCGGACGACCGGGATTGCATCGGTGGAGCCAGCACGCTTTTGCAGAACTTTGCTCTTAGTACACTTGCACGTACAGTACTGTAGTAGGTTTACCCCTGCCGTATGCAATGATGTGATCGCTCCCACGCAGGCGAGCCATGGATGAATACCTTAGTGGTCCAACTGGTTCCATCTCCAACGTTCGCGTGGCGTATCCGGGCCGTCGCGCACGCACTTTCTGTGGGTCCGAGAGATTTGATATCCGCCTCGGTGGTCATCAAGACGCGGTCGCGAATGCTGGCGAGGAGGCACAGACTTGACCCTAGCACTGGCAGGGGCCACGGCCGCGGACCCATTCAGAAGGAACCATCGAACGGTAGTTCGTCATGTGGTGGCGCTGGGTTGGTGGGTTGTAGCTCGAGTGTGGCATTCCTGCAACGGATATCCCCTTAGGTCTGCCCATAGAAGCTTCCCGAGTCACGGTTGCACTGCCGTGGAAGCTTCGCAACTGGTGGAGGAAACGTGTCGATCGCCACATGCTCGAAGGGGCCGCGTCTGCCGTCTATAAGAACGCCCCCGGCCGGCGTTCCCATGGCCTCGGAAATCTACAGGCTTACGGCGAGTCTATCTCAGTATACTCAAGTCGCAGCCTCGCCTGCTGTGTGACCCTAGCTGTTTTCGTCTCTTAGACGTTGTAGATTTGTTTGGGGTAGCACCAAGACACAAGCAACGATGCTCAGCATCACAACAGCCCTGCTCGCATGCGGCAGCCTGTTTGGCTTGGCCCAGGCCGCATGTCCCTATGCCGACCCTGCTGCGCTCTACAAGCGCGATGATAGCCAGCAGTCGGAGCATTTCCTCGATAAGCACAAGGTCGACGACAGCACCGGATACATGACGTCGGATGTCGGCGGCCCAATCGGGGATCAGGTCAGCTTGAAGGCCGGCCTCAGGGGCTCGACGCTGCTCGAGGACTTTATCTTCCGCCAGAAGATCCAGCATTTCGACCATGAACGGGTAAGTCGTCGTCTTGTCCAGGACATTGCAGTAGCCTCCAGGTTGACATAGTATTCTTCTAAAGGTCCCCGAAAGGGCTGTCCATGCTCGAGGTGCCGGAGCCCATGGCACCTTCACCAGCTACGCCGATTGGAGCAACCTGACGGCGGCGTCCTTCCTGGCTGCTGAGGGGAAGAAGACTCCGATTTTTCTGCGCTTTTCTACTGTTGCTGGATCCAGGGGTAGCGCGGACACCGTCCGAGATGTCCACGGCTTTGCCACTCGGTTGTAAGTCTTTTAGTCTGCTCTTGTGCCGTGCCGTATCACGCTAACAATCGCTCAGCTACACTGATGAGGGCAACTTCGGTATGCATATTGACTTACGATCCGTTATTACTCAGGAGGACTAACCCAGATAGACATCGTTGGCAACAACATCCCTGTCTTCTTTATCCAGGATGCCATCCACTTCCCTGACCTCATCCACGCTGTGAAGCCGAGGCCGGACAATGAGATCCCTCAAGCAGCCTCTGCCCATGACTCCGCGTGGGACTTTTTCAGTTCACAGCCGAGCACCATGAACACCCTTTTCTGGGCCATGGCTGGCCACGGCATCCCTCGCAGTTTCCGCCATATGGTGAGTAGCATGCCGTGCTCCCCCCAGACGCAGAAATTTTGCTGACTATGGCCAGGACGGCTTTGGTGTCAATACCTTCCGGTTCGTTAAGGAGGACGGCTCGTCCAAGCTCATCAAGTGGCACTTCAGGTCGCTACAAGGCAAGGCCAGCTTGGTTTGGGAGGAGGCGCAGGTGCTCGCTGGCAAGAACCCCGACTTCCACCGCCAGGATCTGTGGGATGCTATCGAATCCGGCAACGGACCCGAATGGGAGCTCGCTGTCCAGGTCGTCGACGAGGACAAGGCGTTGGCATTTGGCTTCGATTTGCTCGATCCCACCAAGTTCATTCCTGAGGAGTTCGTTCCTCTCACGAAGCTGGGCGTGCTGAAGCTTGACCGCAACCCGACCAACTACTTTGCTGAGACGGAGCAGGCCATGTTCCAGCCCGGTCACGTCGTGCGTGGTATCGACTTCAGCGAAGACCCTCTGTTGCAGGGTCGGCTCTTCTCGTACCTCGACACGCAGCTTAACCGCCACGGCGGCCCCAACTTTGAGCAGCTCCCCATCAACATGCCGAGGATCCCGATCCACAACAACAACCGGGACGGCGCCGGCCAGAACTTTATCCACACCAACAAGTATCATTGTAAGTCCCCCATACCCTATGCGCTCTCGCTCTGTAAAGCAACACCAATCCCCACTAACAAGCCCCGCAAAGACTCCCCCAACACCCTCAATAAGGGCTTTCCCTTGCAAGCCAACCAGACCTCGGGCCGCGGCTTCTTCACCGCCCCCGGCCGCATCGCCAACGGCAACCTCGTCCGGGCCATGTCGCCCACGTTCGACGATCACTGGTCCCAGCCGCGGCTCTTTTACAACTCACTCACCCCGGAGGAGCAGCAGTTCGTCATCAACGCGATCCGCTTCGAGACCAGCAACGTCAAGTCGGCCGAGGTCAAGCAGAACGTGCTCGTGCAGCTCAACCGCGTCAGCCATGATGTCGCCAGGCGTGTGGCTGCCGCCCTTGGGATGGAGGCGCCGCAGCC
Source organism: Madurella fahalii (assembly GCF_045866475.1). NCBI lineage: Eukaryota > Fungi > Ascomycota > Sordariomycetes > Sordariales > Madurella > Madurella fahalii. The sequence continues at coordinate 2,101,163 of NW_027263976.1, forward strand.
GGACGATGCGTACTACCACGATAATATCACGACAGGGGTGTCTGTCTTTGGCACTCCGCTCCCCACGATCAAGACGCTGCGGGTGGGCGTGTTGGCAAGCGTCAAGAGCGAGACGTCGATTGCGCAGGCGAAGGAGCTGAAGGAGAGGTTGGCGAGGGATGGGCTTGTGGTGACGGTTGTGGGGGAGACGCTTGGGGAGGGCGTCGACCAGACGTACTCGGCTGCGGACGCGACGGCGTTTGATGGGATTGTGGTGGCCGAGGGCGCTGAGGGGCTGTTTGATGGCAAACTGGCCGCGGCGGCGGCCGCTTCGTCGCTGTTCCCTACGGGCAGGCCGGGACAGGTGCTCCTTGATGGGTATCGGTGGGGTAAGCCGGTCGGGGCGCTCGGGAAGGGGGATGCGGCGCTCAAGGCGGCTGGTGTGCCGGAGAGCAGGGCCGGTGTTTATGCGCAGAATAAGGGGGTGGAGGAGTTTGTGGCCGAGTTTGAGAAGGGGTTGGCCCAGTTTAGGGTGAGTTTTGGGTTGCTGCTTTAGGATTCTGAGGGTGATGCTAATGGGTTTGATGCGCAGTTTACCGATCGCTTCCCACTGGACGAGCAGGAGGAGCAGAACGAGTAAGTTGGTTTTGGGGGAACATAGATTGGGGCAGGTATTATGTTAATGATAATTGAGGCAACAACGACGTCGATGACTGACTTGGGGAGGAAGTGGGTTGGTCGCCGGATAGATAGCAGGGCGCACTCGGGATATACCTACCTACTGGCTTTGTCTTGTAGTTAAGCTTCTTGTGTGGCCTTCACTGGCATTCATTTTGTTTCCCAATCCCAGAGAAGATTATTTTTTGTTTCATCTCCTCGCTTTATAAACACTGCACGACATAGTTGCATCGCAGGAGGCGGACATCACGTGGATGGCCGCATGATGGGCCGGGTTGGCATTGCTCCCCTTATGCCGATGAGCTGTGGAGGGGTAGATGGTGGAGATACAGATGAAAGTAATGAAGGGCATTTTATGGTGTTTGTTTGTCTGACTTCGATAATTTAACATTATGTTGTCTAGAAGAGACGTGCCAGATGATCGGGGAAGATTGAGATGGGGTGTAAGCTCCCACTTGATCGAAGAGCACATACTTGGCATGGAATAAATCGGGCTGCACAATTACTGTGAGAGCTTCTCTTAAAGATAGTGTTTCATTGCTTGAGACCCAGGGGCGGAAGGCAAACGCGGCGAAGGCTGTCATCTGAACGCCAACTGGTCTGTGCGCGTGCGGGCTGCTGCGCCAAGACCTCCATGACGCTGTCGAGGACCCTTGGCGGTTGCTTATCGTTGGCTCACCGTTATCGGTTCGCTTATCACTTTCATCAGCCTGCAGCCGCGTCGGCAACTCGCTTGCCGTGTGACCACTTCAGCAGCACAACTCCACGTCTTTCCCTCCCACATGATGAGTCTCCGACTTTAGCTCGGGTTCCCTTGCACTGCTAGATCCGCCAGGCAATGCCGCGAAGATCGTCGATATAGTTGTTACTTCTTGACAGTCTCGGCGGTGTGCCCATCGCCCATCCCATCCTGAGGTCGCAGACCTCTGCCCTCCCGGCAACGACGGCCTCCAGAACGACAAGACGCCAATCCGATAACCCGGCGGGATCAAATCCCTCGTCACCTCTCGAGTCATATCGACGCTAAAAAGCGGGCGGATTTGGCCACGATGGAACGCATCAAATCGCTCTTTGCGCCGGTCAAGGCTAGCTCGGACGAGTATGAGCCGCTGACGGACGACGACTCGGGGACTCTCGAGGGATCGATATACGAAGACGGAGCGCCGTTCTCATGGATAGAATACTCCATCTTTGCCTTGATCGGCGTCGCGATGTTGTGGGCATGGTAAGTCTTTCCTGGCGTTCTCCCTGAGTCCTTTCCCAAGCTAAATCTGTCTACCACAGGAACATGTTTCTCGCCGCGGCACCTTACTTCCAGACCCGCGTCCAATCCGACCCCTTTCTGCTCGCTAACTCGCAATCCGCCATCCTCGCTGTATCAACAATCGCAAACCTGCTCACGATGCTGACCCTAACCAACATGCAATCCTCGGCGAACTACCCCTTCCGCATCTACACAGGCCTTCTCGTTAATGCAGCCACCTTCGCGCTGCTAACAATCTCGACTTCCCACTTCCTTGATATCTCGGCGGCCACGTACCTCGCGTTCCTCCTCCTCATGGTCGGCCTGACAGCCTGGGCATCCGGGATGATTCAGAACGGCGCGCTCGCCTATGCCGCCTCGTTCGGCCGCACCGAATACACGCAGGCCATCATGGCCGGGCAGGGGGTTGCCGGCATCCTGCCGCCACTGACGCAGATGGTCTCCTTTCTCGCCTTCTCTTCCTCCTCCCCGAATGGCCCTGACCAGCCAAGCGAGGACGCATCGGCAACAACACCAACAGGAGACGAGCCGCCAACAACCGAAACCAGCACCGCCGCCTTTGTCTATTTCCTCACGGCAGTGCTAATCTCGGCTATCACCGTCGCGGGCTTCGTCCCCCTGGTGAGGCGGCACAACCACCACCGCCACCGCCTGCTATCGTCGTCCTCGTCGGGTCCGGGAGCGGACCTGTCCCGATCCGTCACGTCGCTCGGGGGCGACGGGACGGAGCGCTCCGGGCGGCGGTTCGTCAGCATGCCGGCGCTGTTCCGCAAGCTGCGCTGGGTGTCGGCCTCGGTGTTCCTCTGCTTCGTCATCGCCATGTTCTTCCCCGTCTTCACGGCCAAGATCCTCTCGGTGCATGACGAGCGCGAGTCCGGCCGCCTGTTCGCCCCCGGCGCCTTCATCCCGCTGGGCTTCTTCTTCTGGAACCTCGGGGATCTGGCCGGGCGCGTCTCGACCATGCTGCCGTTCTCGCTGCGCCATCGGCCCAAGGCGCTGTTCGCGATCAGCGTCGCCCGGCTGCTGTTCCTGCCCATGTACTTGCTGTGTAATCTCCATGGGGACGGCGCCGTAGTGCCGAGTGACGTGTTTTATTTGCTGGTGGTGCAGTTCCCGTTCGGGCTGACGAATGGGTGGCTTGGGTCGAGTGCCATGATGGCGGCTGGGGAGTGGGTCGCGGATGGTGAGAGGGAGGCGGCGGGTGGGTTTATGGGGCTGTGCCTTGTTGCTGGGTTGGCGGTGGGGAGTGTGTTGAGCTTTACGGCAGCCGGGATTTGAAGGACGCTGGATACTGTTGGATATCGCCTTTTGGGGTCTATTGGGTACGGCGTTAAGGGTCCTGTTGCATTTCCTTGCACGATACAGCGTAGATGTTGGCTTCTCTGAAGGTTACATCGCATCGAATCAACGGCATATATTTATATATAGAGAGAGACAGAGCATGCTTAAGATATCTATACCGTGGCTATCCTTTCATCCCTTCCGTCATTCTACCCCATCTCCTATTCTAATCCCATCCTTGAGCGCCCCGAGCTGACAGTCAGTCTCCTGCCGCGGCTGCTCCCTCTCCTCGTAATATCCATCTTCGATCAAGCACCGCTCAATCGTTTGCCAGTACCCCAGCTTGGCCTCCCAGTTCTTCTTGTCCAGGTCCGCCAGCTTGGCCTCGACCGGCGCCGAAGGGTCGGCCGGGATCCGTACAAAGCAGGTGCAATCGCGCAGCGTCATGGCCAGCTGGAACTGTAGGTCGTGCGCGTTGGCAGCAAGTGGGCCGCCACGGTCGTTGGCGAGCTGGACCGCGCGGATGCGCGGGAGGAGGGTGTTGGTCTGTACCCAGTGTGCGAGGCGGGCTCGTTGCTCAGGGGTTGGGGCTCGTGGCGTGAGAGGGGGGTTGGGGGCGGAGAGATGGTCGAGGATGGCTGGCAGCGAAGAGGGGCGGGCAGTGCTGGTGAGGAAGCTTAGCGGGCAGAGGATGGTGAGCTTGTCCGCTTTCCCGTGCTTGGTGTGGCGCTGGTGGGCTTTGCGCGCGCAGTTCCGGCAGCGGGTTGCCGAAGCGGGCGCGTTGGGGGATTGGGCGAGCCATTTGGGCTTGAATTCGAGACAGAGGTCGTCGGGATGGTCTGGCGGTGATGAGATGTGAGTGAATAGAGTACTGTCGATATGCAGAGATGGTGGCATACTCGGACGCATATCCTCTACTAGCATGGCATGCTCGGCCAGCGCTATCCTGCTGCCCCTGAAGTCAGGCCTGCGGTTGTCTTCTTCCTTTCCGAGAGCCTCGTTCAGCCGTGATATGATAGCTTCATCTCCAAGCTTGACAAGTATCTGCTGCACCAGGTCTTCTGGACTGAACAGGGGCGCCACGACCGTCTCCCAATACTCTTGGAGTTCGACATAGCCGTGTGCCTTGGTGCCTGCTTTGGGCACGCGGAGGAGGTTTCCTGTAGAGTGTGTTAGACCGTTGTTTACAAGAATGGCTGGCGGAAAAAGGAGGGCATATAACGCGCCTTGAAAGTTTCTGTTCCGGTTTCCACCATCGGATTGTTCGATAACCTTAAAGACAACGTTCGCCGCGCCTTCGCCTACGAACTTGAACTCATAGTTGTTGGTCCCTGATAGGGAGAGCTCCGAGATTCTTGGCAATGAGGCGGTAGGCATCTTTTCCGGTCGTCAAAATTATCGGTGATAAAAAAGGTACCGTATCCGTGACTCGCGAGTGAGCTAGAAGCGAGTATCGAATGCCATGTACACCGGATTGGTCCGTTCCTTGATTGGGCACTTATCGCTGCGTGTGTGATGCTTGTCATTTCTGGCGGGGTGCATGCCCAGCGATTGAGTACTTGTGTTGAATTCGTGATTGTGGGTCTGTCCGCCTTCATGTTGGCGTCGCTTCGGGGTCCGTGGAAGTTTTGATTGGCATCGGACTCACCGTTGAGCAGTATGGGTCACTCTCGATGCCTATTTGGATCGTCAGAATCGAACAGTGAAGCTCATGCATCAGTGCCATTCTCTGTAGGACGTCGTAAGAATGATAAAATTTATTATTTCTTCCACAGCCCGGACAAAGGGGTCGGGCTCGACGTACAAGCACATGCAAGGCCGAGGCCTGGATATGCCGGCCGTGTGGATTCGTTCCGGGCCTCCAGTCGTCCAGTTCGGGTCGTGTGACGGTTTCTCGGGTGGGCCTCGGGAACGCGGGTCTCGGGTAGTTCGTCACCTCGACCCCACACTCCTCCTGCTGGGACCGAGGGGACGGCAAAGAGTGCCTTGCCCTGGTTCCCCCCCCCCCCCCCCCCCCCCAAAAGCCGGGGGTAGTGGGTGTGTGGTGTCGCCTGTCGCGCGTGAACTCGCTTGGTTACACTACGCGGACCCTTCACTTTCTGCCCTGGTCATTCGCGGTTCGAACGGGTGTTTGCCATGGGGGAAAATGAATTTCATGCGTTTGTGGCGGCGATCCTACTCGGACAGGGAAAGCGCAGGGATAACGGTAACAGTTCCAATGTTTGGGTCGAACGGAGAGGCACGCGATTCCCTGGTCGGCCCATTGCCGGGAACAGCTAGCGGATGTCAAGCGTCAGAAGGGCCCGCAAGCCACAAGCCCGCCCGGTGCTAGGGCCAAAAATTTCCATTCACCTGCCCGGAAAGAAAGATTTACCATTCCCCAGCAAACCTCATCAGATAGCGTCATCTCTTCCGCGCCTCCACGGAAAAGTACCGACCTTGCTTTCCAATTCCCATCGCGACGAGGTTCTCGCACCATCGATTGCCACACATCGCATCCGCGCCGCCCGAGTTTGCGACAGACGCATATTACCTCTCGAAGTCTTCACCGCTGCACGCTACATCGACCCTCACCGCCGCATATTCCCTCGATCGTCACCGCTGCACCTAAAAATACCGCCCCCCCTCGCGAGTCGGGCTTTACCGGTCCACCCCCTCTGACTGCGATGAATCTCTAACCAGCGCGCCAATTCAACATGGCCTTCAACTTCAACTGGTCGCCGCTTACGGCTGACGCCGGCTTCTACGAGCGCGCGCGAGATCTCCTGACGACGGCTCTGAACAAGTCACCGAAACCGCCCATCATTGTCGATGACATCTTTGTCACGGAGTTCAACCTCGGCTCTGTGCCGCCGGACTTGGAGATTCTGGAGATCGGCGACCTAGCTGAGGACCGCTTCCGCGGCATCTTCAAGATGTGCTATTCTGGGGATGCGTTCTTGACGCTCAAAACGAGAGTACAGGTATGCCATGGTTTTCTTAAGCTCCAGTTCTATCGACGCCACTCCGGAGAGCAGACGAACCAGGGAGCCCACCAGGTGGAGCGCATCTGATATGCCCTTGTGCTGCGTTTGTCATGGGCACTTTTTTTTTTTTTTTTTTTTTTTTTTTTTGTTACTGTCGTTCTGCTCCCTCAAGCTAGGATATCTATGGGGGAGCTAGACCATGGCAAGTGCCGTGCATATGGGGTTCGAAACCTACCTTGCTGCTATTCCCTATCGGTATGGGCCCAGCATAGCTGGCAAAGCTTCTCTCGGTGCATTCTGAAAGTCTTCAGCATCGCGCACGGCGTGCTCAACGCCTCAGCTGATTTCCCTTCCCCCATACCGCTTTTTCTGGAAACAAAGAAAACCTGGAAAGCCGACCGGACTCTTGGCGCATGGATTCGCAAATTATCGCGAATTATTGTGCAGGGGTGCGCGTTCGCTCCCGCGTTGCTACCCGCGCTAGCCTCGATTTGAATGTTATAACATGGCTAATATATCAACACCACAGGCAAATCCCCTGAACACATACCTCTCTGCCAAGCCAAGCTTCACATCTCCGCAGCCCTTGGCGGCAGCCTCGGGCCTCACAATCCCCCTTCAGATCACGTTAGCTGAGATCAAGCTCAAAGCCTTCATTATTGTGGTCTTCTCAAAGCAAAAGGGGCTCACCATAGTATTCCGGGATGATCCCCTCGAGTCTCTCAAGGTCTCTTCGACCTTTGACTCGATCCAGTTTGTGCGTGACTACCTTCAGCGGACGATTGAGGGCAAGTTGCGTGACCTGATGATGGATGAACTGCCCTCTATCATCCATCGGCTATCCCTCCAACTCTGGTGCCCGGATCAGGTCGCAAAGGAGGACGACAAGTCCAAAGAGGTCGACGAACACGCCGTGAACCCGTTGGCAACGCCGCCCCTGGATGCTGTCGATGCCAACGGGCGTCTTCTTGATCCTGCCGCCATCTCGGAATTATCCCTTGATGGCGGGCTAGAAACGCAATCGCTGTTCTCGCAGAAGAACTTACTTCGACTGTCCAGCCTGACCAGCTCCCAGGTCACATCATCATTATTTACTCCAGCCGTCCGGGACGTCATGTTCAGGGCGTGGGCCGGGCCGTCTGACAAGATGGACGGGGCAAATACTCCTCCGTTAACAACGCCGAACCTTGCCCGGTCATCGTCCTACATGGGAAGCGCCCACACCTACACTTTCTCCGATAGTGGCAGCCAGGTCCATGGCTCGCTTCCGTCAAGACCATCGATGGTTAGCCTCAATTCCGCCACCGCCGGTCTTTCACTAGGCTCGGGCCGACACAGCAAAGCCGGGCGGAAGAAAAAGACGCGTGTGGTCAACTTGCGTCGCAAGGCAGGAACCGAAGTGGACAGCGAGCCAGCAGACGAGACCTCGGAGACGGCCTCGATCGCCGCCCCCATGTCAGAGCCGGTCATGCCGCACCCGATCCTTGAGATGCCAGAGGAGGAACCGGGCATGCCATCGGCCTCGAACCAAGGAAAGGTGCGGTTCGGCCGGCCGTCAGAGCTGCCCCAGCAGCCCCGGAGGCCTTCCTTCCGGCACGAGGCTTCGGAGACACCCGACGCACAGCTCCCCTCGATCCAGGTCAGCGATGCAGCTGTTGCCTCCCAACAATTGTCGGAGAAGCAGGCCCAAGTCGCCGGACCGTCAGTCCCGCGAGAACCCATGCCGGCGGACACCAAGACCGAGTGGAAGGGGTCGAGACCAATGTCAGATACGTCGTCTGTCATTCTGGAGCAGGCCTGGATAATGAAGATGGCGGGTGAGATTGCTCGGCGCGTGTACGACGAGAAGAACCGGAACCCGTCTTTCTGGGACGACCGGGACGATACGCCTCCTCCGGCGTACGAGCCGAGATAATGCTGAAGTTTGGCTCGGTGACGTGATATTTCTTTTGTCATATTTTCAGTCTGATTTTATACGGGATGGCATTGCTTTGCCCTTTGTTTTTTTGGGCGTTCGAGCAAGACCTTGACAGATCTTAATGTCTAAATGGTTGCTCGGGGTGTGTGGAGTTTGGGCGCTCAAAAAAAAAGGGAATAATGGTTAAAGGTGCGCAGCGGTCGAGATATCCGGTTCTAGACGGGAGGAAGGTTAGGTTAGGTTCCCGCTTGGAGAGTGGGATATTGTATGGTCGGAGGATACCCGTCTGTTGTTTTGACAACTTTTACAAGCTGTATAATTCCCTTTGTCTCTCGATCGAGCGTACGGCAATTGTGGGATAAGTGTGCGACACTGTTGAGGAAGGTATTTAGGCGACGGAAGTCCCTGCTGGATTAGCGGGTCTATGGACGGGAACTTCTAGGAGAAAACTCCCATCTCTAGAAATCAATCAAGACAGTAGAACTCCCATCCTTGCTGTGCTTGTGTTCCTGCCGCCAGGGGTCGTAAGAGACCGTTAGAGTTGCACTGGCACTGGTCGGAAGGCATACCAAGTGCACTATCCGAGGCTAGCGGTGCTCATTCCCGTAGCGATAGTCACCTCTCATGTCAGTACCCTTATTGACAAAGTGAAAACTCTCTGTTCTCGCAGTCTGCTACGTCTATTTCATATATGCAGAGAGGCTTGGTTAGTGAGCGTTTTATCACTAATGTATTGCCTCCTTCCGTCCAATCTCGGCGTGGATCGCATTGTAAACAGTATCCAGGACAGAAACGCCCAGCCTATGATGTAATGCAAATCGACCCTGAGCACCGATGCCGCCGAACTGATTTTCTTTCCACCCAATTGTTCGCCCCATGACTCCTTAACGCCCTCTTCTCATACCGGCCGCACTGGTATCGCCAAATACATATATACGCCGCCATTTATCACCATTCAAAACTCCATGACGCCCACCAACCCGCAACCATACCCCTTCCCCCCCCTTAAAAAAATTAAAAATTCACCCCTTCGCCCCATCCGCTTTCAACTCCTTCAACCGCGCCTCCTTCCTCTCCATATCTTCCCTCGTCTTCTTGGTCAGCTCCTCCACCTTCACCAGCGCCTCCTTCAACTTCTTGATCTCAACCTGCTCCGTCTCCTTGCTGAAGGGCTGACCGGGACGGTTCGCGAGCGGGATCATGGCGCTGCGCTCCAGCACGCCGCCCTCGGACCGCGCGGCCATCTTGTTCTGGTCCTTTTCCTTGGCCTTGCCGCCGCCGCCTCCCCCGGCCGCGGATTTGGACCCGGCCGAGGACGATGCCGCCCTGGCGGGCTGGGAGGAGGCGGGCATGGCGCCCGAGGTGAGGATCTCGTAGAAGGGCTCGTACGGCTCGTTGAAGATCTGCTCCTCGTACGCCCACGATATCACCTGCCCGCCGTTGAGGCGCATGGTTTCCTTTTCCTCCTCGGTGCGGCCGTAGGGGTGCAGGCGCAGGTGGTGGTACAACGTTTGCGGCTTCTCCGACGACTCGGGCACGTAGTACAGCTTGATGGCGATTTCGAACTCGCCCCATCCCGTCTCGTGCAGGAGGAAGGGTTTGCCTTTTTCGCCTTCGATCACTATGCCATGGCTGTGGTTAGTGGAATTTTTTTTTTTTTTTTTTTTTTTTTTTTTGTTGAGAGATGGAGGGTGGGAAAGAGAGCTGCTACAACGTACTCCGTACGTGATTCGGGATGGATTCGTGGAGTTTAAACTGTACGCGCCGTAGCCAGTAGGTGATGTCGACGTCGTCGATGCCCTTGACGAAGACTGTCCAGGAGTGGGTGTGGTCGTCGGGGACGCCTGGCGGTTTGGGGTTGGTCTTTTCGTCGAACGGACGGGCCGTGGTGCCGTAGACGAAAGGGCGGAATATTTGCACGCCTTTGACGCGCTTGCCGGTTGGCGGCGCCATGATGAGAGGTTGTGAGGGGTGCTGCTGGACAGAAGGTCGGGCCGGGCCGGGCTAAGAGACGACGCGGATTCGATGGTCGCGTTCGCGGTCAGAAAAGTTTAAGGTAGCTAGCGAGGTTCACTGGCAGATTCAGCCTTGATTGCGGGGCAAGTTTTTCGGCCGGCAGGCTCGCCGTGGCGTCGGGGAATCCGCTAAGCAGGTCTGTGCAATCCCTGTAATGGCCCGATGCCTGTGATTGCAGCCCGGGAAGAATCAGATGCAACAGTCGATTTCTACTTGAAGCTACCAGCTTCGGGGGTTTCGGGGTCAAGACAGTGATATCATACGGGGCCATGCACTCGCCATCTCTGGACGAAATCTTTTAGCGAATTGGTCATTCCATTAAGAATCCCTCCAAATTATCCACTGCTTGAGCAGTCTTAACATATCAAGCTCAGCACATCGGCTCCGATGCTCTAGTGAGGCCATAAATTCTCACAATGTCGGCAACCAAGAGGATCATTGTGTTCGGAGGGAATGGCTTCTTGGGGTCCAGGATATGCAGGGCCGCGGTGGCCAGGAATTGGGACGTCACATCGGTGAGGTATGATCTGACCTCATGTTCTCATTCTCCTTATGCAACGGCTAACCTCCACTCCCCCACTCCCAAAACAGCCGCTCCGGCGAACCGCACTGGTCCAGCGTGACCTCGTCCGCGTCCCCACCGTCATGGTCTCACAAAGTCGCCTGGGAGCGCGGCGATATCTTCCGCCCAGCCCAATGGGTCTCCCTCCTCAAAGGTGCAGATTGCGTCGTGCACAGCTTGGGCATCCTCCTCGAGGCCGACTACAAGGGCGTCATCTCGGGCCGGGAATCGCCCTTCTCGGGCCTCGCCAAGGCCTTCAACCCGGCCAAGGGCGCCCACTCGCCCAACCCGCTGGAGCGCACCCGCGAGGGCAGTGAGAAGGAGCCCATCGAGCCGCCCAAGTCGAGCAGCCAGCTCACCTACGAAATGATGAACCGGGACAGCGCCATCCTGCTCGCCACGGAGGCGGCGAACGAGAAGGTCAAGGCATTTGGGTACATCTCGGCGGCCGGCGGGGCGCCGGTGCTGCCGAGCCGGTACATCACCACCAAGCGCGAGGCCGAGGCAGTCGTCGCGAGGGAGTTCCCCGCGATGAGGGGCGTCTTCTTCCGCGCGCCGTTCATGTACGACAGCTCGAGGACGCTTACCATTCCAATGGCTGCGATGGCTACGGCGGGGTCGGTCTTCAACGGGCTGACGGGAGGAGTGTTCAAAGATTTCCTTGGCTCGGCGGCTGCGAAACCTCTGAAGGCGGATCAAGTGGCTGACGCCGTGGTGGAAGCGCTGGCCGATGAGAGGGTGAAGGGCCCCGTGGAGGTGCCGCAGTTGGAGGAGCTGGCCAACAGGGGTTGGAGGAAGACCATGCTCTGATGTGTGCGTATGTGTGTGTGATGTACCAATGTATTACTGACAGCGCCACCCCCCTGTATTTTAACAGTAGAATGTGCAATAGCAAATACCCAACCGAGACTCCGCCCGCTGATGACTATGATGATGAAGATGGGGTCATAGCACCCGTCCCGCTTAAATCATGGTGCCCCGCTCGAAGCTCTCCCGGATCTCAGCGGTATACTTGTTGTAGAACCGCGCCAGCTTCTGGTTGAACTGCTTGTTCTTCTCGTTGATATACGTGACGTCCCCTCCGTCGTCGCCGTTCCGTGCCATCCGCTCCCTCCTCCTCTTGAGCGAAGCCTCCTCGGACTTGCGCAGGTCGGCGACCAACCTGTCCACAGCGGCCTTGTCCGGCTTGTGCTGCGCAAAAGCGGTCGAGTCGGCGGTGCTGAAGAAGGTACCATCCTTGTCCACCGCGATCATCTCGCCGTCTTCGGTCTCGACAATGTCGAGCGTCCCCGCCGCAGCCGCCTTCTCGATGGCGGCCATCTTCTCGCGCGTGTACCGCTCCAGGTCGGGGCCGCCCATGTTGCGCAGCTGGCGCTTGTACGCCTTTTCGCTCTCTCGCGCGTAGTCCTTAAAGGCCGTGTCGTCGCGGTGCGCCTCCTTCTTGCGCATCCGCTTGTCCCACCGCTCGCTTTCCTCCACCGTCCAGTCCCACGCCCGCTTGCGTTCAAAGTCGCCGCCCGCGTCCTCAATGTCGGCTTTGAGAAGCTTGTGCGAGGCTATCGCGTGTTTGCGGTTGAGCGCGGTGAGCTGGCTCGGGTCGGTTGCGAGACGCTGAGATTCCTTGGTGGCCTCTTTGAGGTTCTGGTCGGACGAGGTTTTGGCGCGGGCTTGGAGGGCGCGAAAGCGAGCTAGGCGTTCTTGAGCCGCGGCAGCGGCAGAGGACGCTGCGGAATTTTGCGCTGCGGGCGTGGCAGAAGACGACGATGCTTCGGATGTAACTGGTGGCGGTGATGCTTCATTGGTGTCGTCGGCTGTGGTCTTTTCGGCGGCTGGCTGCTCGAGCTCGGCTGAGTCTGGCGTCTCCTTGTCGAGTTGCTTCTCCTGCGCCTCCTTGGATGGCACAGTCTTTCTCTTTTTTGCGGGCGGCATTTTGTATTGCGATGTGACGAGTAGGAGAGTGTTTGATATCGGTCGGGGTTGATGATGCGAAGTTGAACTTGCCTGGCAGCGCAAGGGGGCACTAAAATCCATGGCTGTAGCCGCTTACCTAAAACGCTTAAAACTTTGTCAATTTAGTAGGACGAATAGCTATGGACCCTGGGCAACATCATCACACACCGGCTCGATAAATGATCTTGGCGCTGGTGATACCGCTTAAAGAGCTATTTTCCTGATTATCCGCACATATAAATGGGACGGCCTTTTCCTCTCATCACTGCAAGAACTTTCTCAGCTGGCGCCTTATAACTAGACGTAGAATTCCGCAACAGCATACGCTAACCGGATAGGGCAACATATAGGCCGCTAAACTCAGGCCTCGCTGAGGCCTCAACTCTCCCCGGGTAGGTTACCAGCCAGCCTTGGATTCAGCAACAAACGAAATCTCGATGATTTTTAACGTTGAGGCGAAAGTCATCGAGATTCAGCGTCTTTAACTTCATAACATTCACAACTTATGATGCTTTCATTGGCACCATGACCACCGTTGTTCCTTCAGCGCAGCGGACTGAGTTCTTTCAGCAGGTTGGTCGCCGCCCCAGCTACTTTCTCCATTCACCATCACTAACTCAGCAATCTATGGATGTAGCTGAAACAGGTCTGCGTCCCTCTCAGTCAGCTCGCTCTCCGTACGAAAGACCAACAAGTCGACGCAAAACAAGTTCTCAGGCTCTTGGACTCTCTCATTAGTCTCTGGACCACCCAAGCAAACAATGATGGCTCCATCTTGGATGACAAGCTGGCCGACTATGTCTTCTTCCCCCTATCGCATCTCCTTCGCGATCGGGATCGGTATTCCGTGCGGGTGATCGAGGCCGTCGTCCGCTTGCTGAGAGAGCTAATCCAGCATGGCTGGAAGGCAAAAGCCTCGCCGCAGCTCTTCCAACAACTCTTGGTCTTTCTCTCTTTTACCATCGGCGGCGTCCCTGGTCAGCCAAATAGACAAGACCTGCCCGAAGAGACGGTGATTGAAGGCTTCCGCACACTTGCCGCTCTAATTCGCATAGCCCAGCCTTCCCACCTTGCAGCGTCGGCAATACCAGCCCTCGGTCACAGCATCACCGTCATGCTGGATGGAGTTACCGAGAATGTGGTCTCTTCTATTCAGATCGAGGCTGTGCAATGTTTACAGGCAGTGTTTACCACCGTCAAGGACAACACCGTGCTTGCTCAGTTCTTGCCTGGCACGGTATCAGCGCTCACGAAGGTGCTGTCCCCGCCTCTCGCCAACCAAACCCAGAGAAGAGTGCTTTTGGGCTGCTTAGAAGTCCTGAGGCTGGTTCTTATAACCGTGCTCGGGGACCTCAAAGTCAGGGGAATTCTGAAGAAATTGGAGGACTCGAGCGGATCCAGAGGAGAACCGGCAAGCGAATCAAGCGATTCCGACGCTCCGAGAGAGCTGACGCCCGCCTGGTTGAAAGCGACCGCCGCTCAGATTAAGATCGCCCTGTCAGCAGTCCTTAAGTTGCGTGCCCACGAATCTGAAGACATCCAGTCTGCTATTCACCGGCTCTGCATCGGCCTGCTCGATGAATGTCATGCGTCGCTTGCCAATTGCCAACCAATTCTAGTCGAAAGCGCGATGATGCTAGAAGACGGAGATGTCACCAGCTCACATCTCCAGACCGGTCTGCATGACCTTGCGGACATCTATCCAGAAATCAAGGAGAGCATCAAGACAGGATTGCACAACTGGATCACCAGTCTTCCACGAGTCATGCAATCAAACGATGAACGGATCAGGCAGTTGGCGATTAGAAGTATCCTGAGGGGAAGCAAGTTAGCCGCAGCTTTACACATGAACCAGTCAAATTTCGATAACGCTCTAGGAAGTTCACTTCGAGACAGCATCATTACGCTCATCAAAGCCTCCAAACCGCCCAAGATCACGGGGGAGCTCATAGGTGAAGACATGTCGATGGGCAGTAGCCTGGCCAAGCCGGGAATGGAACTGGCAACTTATTATCCTGTTCTTCTCGATTCAGAAGGCCAGAAAATGACGAGGAACGAAGTCAAGACTTTAATATCCCGTATAGGCACATCAGCTCAGCAGGTAGAGCTCGCGAACCTGATGCTAGGCCATATCCGGGACTCGGAAGGTGTGGACCGGATTGCTTCATTTTGGCTCGCATTCGAACTTCTGAAATCATCCTACGCACAGTCCTCGGACCTGGACGACTTGTTTGATCTCTCGTCGCTTGGGGAATCCAAGTCACAGGATCAGGCATTCCAGGAACTCTACGACTTTTCCGCATCAGTACTCGCCGCCCACGCTGACTCCATGGAGAACGACTGGCAGTTGGAGGCTATCGCACTCGAGGTGGCAGCCTTTGCAGCCTCACGGCTGAAGCTCGATTTCCGGCCAGAACTCATTGACGTGCTCTACCCCGTCACAACGTTCCTCGGCTCGCAAGTCCCACAACTCCGCAGGCACGCCATCACTACGTTGAACATTCTTGCGGCGTCTTGCGGCTACGAAAGCGTCTCAGAGCTGATCGTCGACAACGCAGACTACATGGTTAACTCAATATCGTTGCAGCTGGACACATCGGAAATCTCCCCCACATCAACGAAGGTCCTCACCATGGTGATCCGTCTAACCGGACCAAAGCTGATCCCTTACCTGGACGATACCATCGCAAGCATATTCTCCGCGCTCGACGCCTACCACGGCTATCCCGCCTTTGTCGAGAGTCTGTTCTCGGTCCTATCGGAGGTCGTCACGCAGGGTGTCAAGTCAGACATGCTCCTGCTAGAGGACGGCAAGTCCAAACCGGTAGATCACCGGAAGAGGAAGCCCGAGTCCAAGGGGATCCCGGGCATCCTCCAAACGCTCGAGAAGCACCTCAACCGAGCCAAGCGCTCAAGAGAAGACGAAGACACCCTCGCCACCACTGCCCACCCATCCCACCCCAAGAGACCCTGGGCTCTAGACAAGGACAGCGCTAAAGAAAACTCCGAAGCCGCCTCCCTCCTCGACACCCTCCAGAGCCCCGGCACCGACCCCACCGATCCGTCAGCCGACGAACAGCCCTCTCAGATCGAGAAGACCATTCCACCGACGCCTACTTACCACCTCCTCACCCGCATCCTCTCGCTCACCCAGCACCACCTCACCTCCCCGACGCCGACCCTACGCAAGTCCCTCCTGGATCTAGTGGCCACCGTCAGCCCGGCCCTCGCGCCGGACGAGGACGCCTTCCTCCCGCTCGTGCACGCCGTCTGGCCCGTCGTGCTGGCCCGCCTGCGCGACCCGGAGCCGTACGTCTCGATCGCGGCGTGCAGGGCGCTGGCGGGGCTGTGCGCGGCCGCGGGGGATTTCCTGGGCGCGAGGTTCAAGACCGAGTGGTGGGCTGGCGGGGGACCGGGGGGAGGGGGGATGAGGGGATGGGTGGGGAAGGTGAAGAGGGAGGCGGAGGAGGTTGTTGGGAAGGGGAAGAGGGCGCCGCGGAGGATTGGGATGGGGATGGGGGTTGGTACTTCGATCGGTGGAGCTGGGGGTGGGGATGCGAAGGGGATTCTCATCCCTGTTCGGTCGCGGATCGGGCTGGTGGGTGGTGTTGGCGGGGGGGTCGGGGGCGGGGACGGGGATGAAGAGGTTATGGTTATTCGGAGCTCTTCTGCTCCGTTTTCGTCTTCTTCGGGAGGGCCGGCTGCGTTGGGTCGGTTTGCCCAGGCGTCGCAGGTCTGGGAGGCGGTGCTGGGGTTGCTGACGGCGGTGGTGGCGTATGTGAGGGTGGATGATGATATGTTTGATGATATCTTAGGGTTGGTAGCGGATGCGCTGCCGCGGCATGGGGAATTGAGGGAGGCGTTGGAGACGGTCAACGGAGATGCGGTTTGGTTGGCCTTGTATGAGCGTGGGATGATTGAAGTTGAGGCGAGGGAGGTTCCGGTGGCGGAAGGCTTGGGGTTTGAGTTCGCAAGGATGGGTGGGATGGGGAGGGTCAGGGTTGGGGTGTGAATACTACGTAGCGAAGGTATGCTCGGAGGGTTGGTGATCCTAGGGGAAGCGGAGGTATCCTAACCAGGAAAGACAGTCCCGTTGTTACAGTCTCGGTATGTTACCATGCTGCACGCCTGCGACCTGGAAGGGCAACAGGAAGGCGGAGTGCATGGTGTTAGGTAGCCGAGCATTTCCAGCCTGGCGCGTAGCTCGGCTAGGATTGAAGGTAGCGAACCACGACAGCAGAACATGCACTTATGCGCCCAAGTTTCTTACACAAAAACCAGAGCGTAAACAGGCTTGATCGAGAACCCAGCAGTCTAGGGGATATCATCTCAGATTTCTCGGCTTCTTGCGTTAGCGACGTGTCGTAAAGGGAAGTGAAGGGGAGAGGCCTAAATATGCGTCACAGAGGGGTCGCAGCTGCATACGGGCTCGAGCGCTGCGGGGCCTGCAAGAACGGTAGGATAGGATGACTTCGGCGCCATTAGCGTATGCCCGTCACAGCTGGCGCATGTGCTTACCCGCCCCCCTTGCCACCACTCCTAGCTCTGCGTCCCACGATCCACAGGTTAGTTAGGCCTGGCCTAAGCCTGGAAACGATATGAGGTGTCGACGCATTGATTTGGTCCTCTGCACCACGAGCCGGCCTGATCGAGTGGTTGCAGCGCAGCGGTACCTTGCATCGGCAGAGTCCTTCTAGAAGGAGAGAACATGGGCCCCCGCTTGGATGATAGCTTGATTGGTTAACTTACGTGGACCTCAGTGGCTGCTTTGGAGCACCAACAGACAAGTCGACAGGTGGCAGATTGAGGTCGCATACAATACAAGGTATTTATTTCGTTCTTCTGGCCCGACCAACTAGGAAGTCAAGCTACTAGAGATGGTGCTGCGTTTTGTACGGTACTGTATGCACTCTCAGACAGTAGCTGATGCTGGGGCCTTTCGCGCACGTCGTTGCCGAGGCCTGGAACCACCCCTATTTGAGGCGTTTTAGTGCCTTGGCTGCCAGTTAGCGTCACGCGCCTGCCGATCTTGGCACAACCTTATCTGGACAATCTCCCTAACCGTCTCTTGGTATCGACATGGCATTCGCGCGTAAAGCCTGCGCGCATGAAATTCCCGTATCGTTCCTAGCGTAGTGTCATATCAACGCATTTGTCGATATGACAAGATATCTTACTTGGGCACTTCGCCGGGTCCCACAGCGGCCTGTGCCTGTGACCAGTCAGTCAGCGCCGTCGACATCTGCGATACTCGGACTTACGCTGTGCAACCTTCCTAATCCGTCCCCATCTTACTAACCTCGGAACCTCGCCGGCGGGGATTTTGTGTAATCCAGCCGGGGTTACGTAGCTTGGCAGATTCGGGCAGGGCCGAATACAAGACTACGGGAAGCACCGGTAACGATAGCGCCGCGCCACCTGCGGGCTTCCCGGTCATGGCCCGGACTGCCTTGGCTCGAGTGCCTGCGTTCTAGACCTCCAGAGGCCGATGCGGCGGAAAACAATCCCAATCAACTGACAACTCGGATGTCAACAGTCAAACTCCAGCTTCGGGGTCGGGTATTCGTGATGGTCCCTAATACCCTAGCCCTCAGTGCATTGCCGAGGCTTGGGACCACGCCTCGCAGTTCCACTAGGCGAGTAAGAGCAGCGTAGTCTGTTCGATTCCTTCCGGAGAGGGCAGCTGTGAAGAGGACACCACGTCAAAGGGTTTCACGGTTCCATGCAGTCAGCCCTTGGCCCCTCTAGCCCCTGCTGTTTTCTCATGGCCAGTCCGAAGGAACTCTATCCTTGACCAATACTTACCCCATGGCCTATGGGGTTGGGTTTGCCTAGATGAGACCACCGGCCTATGTTCCTTTGACCTACCACATCAGTCATCTGACGCACCAAATCACAAAATGCGCAGGCTCTCTCCTTAACGTGGGGCTGTTATTAGGGGCTGCCCTTTCCTGACCAGGCGCTCTGGTCGCCTGCCATCCTTTCCCTGTTTGTTACCTCTCCCTCTCAGCGCTTTCATCGTGCTGCTCTTCGGCCCTCGTCCAGATCCATCTCAGCGCACGATAGCCGATCATCGGCTTTCGCTACAGAAGGAAGACACAACCATGGCCGCAATCGCCGGCAAGTCTGAGGCCGATGCCGAGTCAGGCTCCAACTCGGCTGGCCAGGACGAGGTGGTGGTTATCGAAGATGGTTCCGAGAACAACGGTGGGCTCAAAAAGGAGCTAAGGAACCGGCACATGCAAATGATTGCCATCGGTATGCTTGATCCCACTCTCGAGCTGGATATTTGGTTGACAGATTCCGGCGAAACAGGCGGCGCGATAGGGGCTGGTCTATTCGTCGGTTCCGGTGGTGCCTTGTCAAGAGGCGGGCCAGCATCGCTAGTAAGTTGCAGATAACTCGACAGCACACCAGTCGCGACTAGGCTAACCCCGGCAGATCATCTGCTATACCGTGGTCGGCATCATGTTGCTATTCACTTGCCAGGCTCTTGCCGAGCTAGCTGTGCTGTACCCCGTCAATGGCGCCTTTTACACTTACGTCGTCCGTTTCTTGGACCCCTCATGGCAAGCTCTGTCCCGCCAGCACTTTGGGTGCGATGATCTTTGCTAATCGCGCGAGAAACAGGGGGTTTGCCATGGGTTGGGACTATGCGCTGTCATGGCTGACGATCCTCCCGTTCGAACTCATCGCGGCGTCCATCACCATCGAGTACTGGCGGACCGACATCAGCATGGGTGTGTGGGTGACGGTGTTTCTGGTTGTTCTGTGTGTCATCCAGATCTTTGGCGTCCGTGGGTACGGTGAAGGTGAGAAGCATCGTTGCTGGGATTCTACTCGTGTTGGTCTGACAGCGCCCCAGTCGAATTTCTGCTCAGCATGATCAAGATTGCGGCGTGCATGGGCTTCATTATTCTCGGCATTGTTATCAACACTGGTGGTGTCGGTGACCGGGGCTACCTTGGCGCTCGATTCTGGCACGACCCCGGCGCCTTCCGAAATGGATTCAACGGATTCGCCGGCGTCTTCGTCATCGCCGCCTTCTCCTTCGGCGGCACAGAGCTTGTCGGTCTCGCGGCCGCCGAGTCGGCGAACCCCCGCAAGGCCATTCCCACGGCGTCGAAGCAGGTGTTTTGGCGTATTGCCTTCTTTTACATTATCAACCTCTTCATCCTTGGCTTGATCCTCCCCTCTACTGACAACCGGCTGCTGAACTCGGCCGGAGCCAACACCAAAGCCTCGCCTTTCGTCATCGCTATTGAGGATGCTGGGATCCAGGTGCTCCCATCCATCATGAACGCTGTCATTACCATTGCGGTCATCAGCGTCGCCAATTCGTGCACATTTGGCTCGACACGTACCTTGCAGGCTCTCGCACAGCAGGGGATGGCGCCTAGGTTTCTATCTTATATCGACAAGAAGGGCCGACCCCTGTACTGTGTGTTGCTCCAGCTGGCGTTTGGCCTGCTGGCCTACATTGGCCTGGCATCTGGCGGCAACAGGGTCTTCACCTGGCTCCTCGCCATCTCTGGCCTCTCATACTTCTTTGTGTGGGGTTCCATCTGCCTGACGCATATTCGCTTCCGGTACGTTTGGCAGTCGCAGGGGTACTCGCTCGATCAGATACCCTATAAGCCCGTGCTTGGTGTTTATGGAAGCTGGATTGGTTTTGCGCTTAACGTGCTTTGCCTCTTGGCAACCTTCTACAGTGGCCTCTATGTAAGCCTCGATTCTGACCAAAGAGCAAAGGAGATGCTGACCCGTTCCACAGCCGAGTGGTGATGCGACGCCTGACGCCGAAGTATTCTTTGAGCAGTACCTTGCTGCCCCTATCGTCATTGCCTTGTATCTGGGCTGGAAGATCTATACCAGAGACTGGCGGATGTGGGTCCCCGCGCATGAAGTCGACCTCAAGACAGGTGTGCGGATGCTTTTACCGGGAGAGGAGGACGAGAAGGCAGTGCTCGAGAAGTCGTGGAAGGACTGGCCGAAGCGAATCGGACGAGCCCTGTTTTAGATGCCGTATAACATGCGGGATGAGAATGGCATGGACAGGATAACAACATTTACTTGCTATCTTACAGGAGTAGATGAGGATACAATACCAGTTAGACATTACTGTAATCTCTGATGTTCACAGCCGAAAGCTGCTTCGGAACCCCAGGTCGTGACGCGCAATTTTCTTTTTTTCTTTTTTCTTCCTTTTTCGTTTCTTTTCCTTTCCTCCCCCCCCCCCCCCCCTCTTTGATCACCTTGGGACTCGGTGTCACACGGATGCTCCAAAATACACCACGTGTGGATCGAAATGGCGCGGCACCAAACCGATCAGGTCAACAGGATTGATCAGGCAGGCAGCCACAATCCATTTCGGTGCCTGAAAGTCGGCGTTAGCCGGGCTTCCGTTCGTGTGGCTTATCGATAGGCCTACGCTAAGTCGCAACGCAACTAGTGCCAGCTGGTTCCACCTGACGCCCGCAGGGTGTGCGGCCATGTGCATTGCTCGGTACCTGAGATGGACATGCAACCTCGAAACTCAGCCTCTTGGCCTTGACTTGGTTGTCATCGTCCTGCGAGACTCCCGGAACCAGAATTGCTCTCTGTGGCTCGGTGCGGCGAGGACTACGGCCATGCGCTACTTATCATAGACGAGTTTCACACACAACCACGTTCCCCTCGATGCCCTGAGCCCCGAGACCAAGTTCCGTCTCCGCTCCGCCCAAGTACCTTACCCACATCCCTACCGACATCGCCCCGTCCCGTAGTTGTCGCTACGTTGCTCCCATCGACCCGCGCTCCGAACGCCGCTGCCCCTAGATTTTCCCGACAGCACCGCCGATGGCTTCGTACGGGCAGGCGACGCACGCAGCGGCGCCCCGGCCCGCAAACTACGGGGCGGCCTACGCTGCGCCCGCGGCAGTGGGTGCCCCTGTTGCGCCCGCCGGCACCTTCTCGCCGGGAACCAAGATTCAGGTGGGAAACCACCGCGTGGTGATCCAAAAGTACCTTTCCGAGGGTGGCTTCGCACACGTCTATCTCGTCAAACTGCCGGCGCCGGTCAACGGGACGGACCAGGCCGTGCTGAAGCGGGTGGCAGTGCCGGACAAGGAGTCGCTGCGGGGGATGCGCACCGAAGTCGAGACCATGAAGCGGCTCAAGGGCCACAAGGCCATCGTCACATACATTGACTCGCATGCCTCGGAGCTGCGGGGTGGAGGATACGAGGTCTTCCTGCTCATGGAATACTGCAACGGCGGTGGGCTCATCGATTTCATGAACACGCGCCTGCAGCACCGTCTCACCGAGCCCGAGATCCTCAACATTTTTGCTGATGTTGCCGAGGGCGTCGCCTGCATGCACTACCTTCGACCGCCTCTACTACACCGCGACTTGAAGGTTGAGAACGTACTCATCACCGTGGTCGGGTCCACCAGGAAGTTCAAGCTCTGCGATTTCGGCTCGGCAGCGCCGCCGCGCCCCGCACCCACCACCGTCGTCGAGTGCCGCCTGATGGACGAGGATGTCCAGAAACACACGACCATGCAGTACAGGAGCCCCGAGATGATCGACGTGTACAGGAAGCAGCCTATCGACGAGAAATCCGATATATGGGCCCTCGGTGTCTTGCTCTACAAGTTATGCTACTACACCACCCCTTTTGAAGACCAGGGTCAGCTCGCCATCTTGAATGCCAGCTACAGGTTCCCCAGTCACCCTGTATTTTCTGACAGGCTAAAGGGGCTCATAAGTAAGCCCCTGCGCTCTTACGCCGTTGCCTTGGGAGTGCTGATGACCCTTCAGGCTGGATGCTGCGCGAAAGCCCTCAGATGAGGCCCAACATTTACCAGGTGCTCCGGGAGGCCTGCGCAATGCAAGGCCGGGAGCCGCCCGTTAAAGATGTGAGTGGCCAGAGATGTCTTGCTTGCCCTCAGCCGATGACTTATGCATTGATAGATTTACTCCGGGAAGTCGCAAACAGACCCTCGGCGTGAGCAGCCTCCGCAGGACGCCAGATCGCCGCCAACGGTTGGCGCCGTCTTCTCCCCACAAACGGCCCAGCAACAGCAGGCAATCCCCGATGTCGAGCGCATGAGACGAGGGAGATTGCCCGCCACCCAGCCATCGCCCCAACCGGGTCGCCCCAGCCCCTCGCCTGGCAAGGTGACCAACGGTGACCCCTTTGCTGCACTTGATGCAAAACCCTCCGCTCAGGGCGGAGATGAGCTGTCGTCTAGGTTTCCGACACTCGATCAATTCTCGATCCTGCACGATAAGGGGCAAAAGTTCGACTTTGATTCCGGCTTATCTACTTCCTCTCAGCAACCAAAGGACCTATCCCAGAGAGTTACCGAAAGGTTGGCCGACGAGGCCTTCCAGGTGAAGCCTTCTACAACTCCTGTTCCGGCTCAAACGAGTCATAGACAGTCCGTCGAGTTGAAGAGGACAAATGCGTATCCCACGACAACCTCGGACCCATCTGTCGTTTCTCCGCCTCTCAAGTCTGCATCCGCCCCTCCTAAACAGCCCGAGATAAGCCGTGCATCTGCGATCATCTCGAACAGCCCCGAGCTACGAGCCATTTCATCCCAAGCAACGCAGCTGCCATACCAGCCGACTCCCAAGCCCGTCATGGTGTCAACCGGAACGATGACATCCCCGATTCTGGAACAGCCTCCGCAATATCCAATCTATCGTTTCCCGCCTACGGAGCGCCACAGGGCAGCTAGTGTACCCAGATCGCCCGTAACAGGTCCTACGCCCTTGATGCCTGGCGAGGCAGCGGCCGCGTCCAGGACGCCCTCGTTCCAAGGCCTCCCTCCATCAGCACACGTGCGCTATCCTTCTTCTTCCAGGCCGTCTCTAGAAGGCGGACGGCCGAATCCAGAACAGCTGGAGGCGTCCAGGCCGATATCGCGCGTCTCTTCGAAGCCGAGGCCCATCAGCACGCACCTGGAATCCAACCTGGATTTCCTGCGGGAGAAGGAGAAGGAATCGAACTCGAAGCCGCTCATCTCTCCAGCTTTGCCATCTCCGAGACACTCTCTCGACAGGAGCCGCCCCCCATCTCCGATCAGCGACGACGAGCGAAACATTGAGTCCAACGTCGAGTTCCTCCGGTCCATGGAAGATTCCGACCCAAAGAAGAAGGACAGAAGCTCAAAGCACATGAAGCGCGGCAGCCTTTCCTCCCTCGGTGCCGGCGCCAAGGGCATCCTCACCGGCAAGTTCGGCGACGCGTTTAAGCGCTTCGAGAGCAACTCGAGCGGACCGCCTGCACCTCGGACCCCGTCTCCCCTGAAAGATCTCGAAAGGCGCGAGCTCACGCCCATCGCGGGCTCCGAGGCGATGGATGGGCGGAGTGACGACGGACAGGTGCGTGACTTGCTAGATGACGAAGACAACATGACGCCTGAGATGCGCCGCGAGCAAGAGGCACGCATGCTGGCGCAGGAGGAGGCGAGGGTTGCGGCCGCGCAGGCGGAGTATAAGCAGCGTCTTGCCGGTGGGGGTTCTGCAACCGGTGGTGGCGGGGGTCAGGCGACAACAGCCCTGCCAAAGAGCATCGGAGGCGTCTCGCGTGCCGTGTCGATTCAGAATAAGGTACAGAGCCTGATCGACGAGAGTAGTCGGTCGTCGTCGGGGGGGAATGTGGTGCGTACCGCGCAGGGATATGGGCATTATACGGATTCGGTGAAGCAGCAGCAACAGCAGCAGCAGAATAGTGACGGCAACCGGCCGCCGCGGGTGGTTCCCAAGAAACCCGGGGTTACGCAGGTTACTGGCGGTGGCAGTGGCGGGCAGCGGGCCCTGCCGACGGGACATGCGTCGTCCATGGAACCGTCGGTCACGGGGCGGACCGCTGCGTCGTCTGCGGTGCGGCCCATGGCACCGCCGAAACCGACGCACTTGAACAAGAACCTCACGAGCGGCGGAAACCCCTCGTTTCCTCAGGGCGGACGAGCAGGCTCGCCGCCCAAAACCCAGACGTTGCCGCTCATGCCCAGTAACAATATGACTGGGGCCGGTTCTGCTGGTCTGGGGATTTCGTTGCCCAAAGTCAGGGGCGGCGGCGGCGATGATGGTAGGACAGAAGAGGCTCTACTGGCGGTGGACTTGCCCGGACAAGGCGGGTCGGCGCTGCTGAAGATGACGGCGGCGGAGAAGGATGATTATATCAGGGACTTCCAGAAGAGGTACCCTAGTTTGGGGGCGATTGAGATGGTTGAGAGGGACTTGGCGGCTGAGGCTGAGGAGCAGGCGATGGGTGAGGGAAGGAGATGAAGGGGTGATAAAAAAAAGGGGTTTGGGTACATGAATAAATAACTAACTTACGGGATAGATGTAATGTGGTGGGGAGATGTTTAGACGTGCGTGGCGGTGAAGGATCCTGGGGGTTATTGAGGCTCGCTGCGTGCCCGGTTTGATATATTACTTTTACTTTATTATTACTTATACATACAGAAGCATAGCATAGAAATGAGGGCGAGGTTGGGTTGTATTTTTTATTTTTCTTGAGTCTTAGCGGGGGGAGTGTATGTGAGGTAGGCGTTGAGCGTAGCATCTACGTGATACCGCACTTTTACGGTATCCTGGAAGCAATTGCAGTGGCATGGCTATCAACCAACACTCCTTGGGTCTCTCACAAGTGGCAGCTGGCGCTGGACATTAAGAGGGCCCAGCCTGAGGTGCTGTTTAGCAGCTGTGCCCTTGGAAACGCTGATTGACTGCATCGCCATTGCACGCACGGTTGGATTCGGACTCCGAGGTGTCCCACAATCTCCTCAAGACGATCCGAAGATTACAGCTTGCGAAATTACCTCTAGAATTTGGTTTGGGATTTGGTTACCTCGCCTAGTGCTTGCGCTGGGAAACTCTTTGACCAAGGTGGGAAGAAACCAACTCCTGTTCCAGGGGTTGCACTCATCAACCGTGTTTGTCGACTTCCAACATCGCATATTACTAAAATACCATGGTACTGCCGCCAGGAGGCAAGTTACGGCCAAACCGGTGGGTAAAGTACCTCGATAATGACTACATCGACTTACCCCGCAGTCCCACCATTACCTAAGAAGTCTTCTTCATTCTTAATCACGACCTAGTTCGTCTTCAAGTCCGTTTATCGTTCTCATCTGCCACAGGCCCCCAAGACCAGACCAACACATAACATACCTACCGTATCAAACTCCTACCAATCCTGTCTACTACGCCATTACTCCCCTCCTTCGCCAAAACAAAACAAAACAAAACAAAACAAAACAAACCATGCTCCCCCCCACCCCTTACCCCGTCCAAGTGCACTCCTACCTCCCCATCCCCTCCACAGCCATCCACCAACCGCCGGCCAGCGCCGTCCAAGTCTACGAACACCTCCCCGCTTACCCATTCACCTCCCCATCCACCTCCTCATCCCAACAGACCTCCCCTCCTCAAAACGCCCTCGTCTTCATAGGCGGCCTAGGCGACGGTCCGCACACGATCCCTTACGTGCGGGCCCTCGCCCAGCACCTCTCCTCCAGCACCAGCTCGTACTCGGTCTTCGAGGCGCGCCTGTCGAGCGCCTTCTCGGCCTTCGGCTACGCCTCGCTCGCGCAGGACGCGCGCGAGATCGCCGGCTTGGTGCGGTACCTCCGCCAGGGCCTGGGGAGGAGGAGGGTGGTGCTGATGGGCCACTCGACCGGGTGTCAGGATTGCCTGGAGTACGGGAGCAAGTTCCTGAAGCTGGGGGCGTCGGATCTGCGGGGTGAGGGGGAGGGGGAAGAGGTCGTCAGGGTGGACGGGCTGGTGCTGCAGGGCCCGGTGTCCGATCGGGAGGCGATCGCGATGGCGGAGGATGAAGGCGCTGTCAGGGCGTGTTTGGCGGTCGCGGAGGGGATGGTCAAAGAGGGAAAGGGGGCCGAGGTGATGAGGCGCGAGGAGATGCCCGCGGGCTGGAGGGGGAGTCCGGTTACGGCATATCGGTGGTGTTCTCTGGCTGGGGTTGGGTGAGTTTCTTTTTGATTTTGTTTCTTGGGTGTTTCTTTCTTGCTTTTCATAGTAGGAGGGGGTGGGGCTAATGAAATGCGACTGCTAGGGGTGATGATGACTACTTCTCCTCGGACCTGCCGGATGAGAAAGTGGCCGACATCTGGGGCAAGCTAGAGCAGCCTGTGCTGATCCTGCCGTCGGAGAAGGACGAGTGGGTGCCGAAGAAGATTGATGTCGTCGGGCTCGTCAAAAGATGGAAGAGCTTCTGCAAGCCCGGGATTGTGAGCGGGCTCAGCGGGCTGATCCCCGGGGCGAATCACCGCGTTGAGGACGCCGCGGCGCAGGAGTGGCTTGCAGAAAGGGTGGCCGGGTTCCTGGCCGAGATTGAGAGGGAATGACTTGGGTTATCCCCGATGACCGCGGAATGATATGGTTCCCCGCGGTATGGTCGAGGACCGCGAGCAGGAGATGGTTCGTTGTCTGGGATTTCGGGGAACACCGATTTGATGTAGGTAATTACAAGCTGTTACCGGGATTCTGAATTACAGCCCGGGAAGGTGGTCCCCGCTGAGCAAGGGTGAGCGTCTGCCCCACCACGCCCCGCCGCGCCACAATCGGCGATTGTGAAGGTGGGGGTGTTCCTCCTTTCCCGACACCTCGGCGACCTTTACGTGCTACAGTACGTGATTGCAAGGGATGAGCATAGGAACTACTAGCTGTATGAAGCTGAAGCTGTCTATTTAATTCCCCCCTGGTCTCGCTTCTAGTCCGGTTAGCTCGACACCTAGCATCAGCTCCAGCCCCCCAGCTCCCCAGCTCGGAAGCCAAGAGTCGCCGTTTCTTATCGGCCTTATCTCCCCGCAGCAGCATTGCATAGGCACTCGAATCAAAGTCAACCATGTGCTTCGGTACAACCTGCCCGACTTGCTGCAAGTCCCCAAGCCCCTTTTCCGCCGGAGAACGAAGGACGTCTAATACTTTAACAGCCAAGAAGACGTGGCGCGGCTGCGGCAGCCATGTCCCCTCCGTCTTCGCCAACGTTCCCGAGGACCAGTGGTGTACCTGCGAGCCAAAGGTCGAGGTCGACGGCAAGTCATATCCGCCCCAGGCAAAGCTGCAACTCGGGGTGCCGTCGTGGTTGAAGGGATTGGTGGGCGGGAACAAGGCCGAGAAGTAGTGCGCAGGCTGTTCAAGGGTGGTGGGCGTTCAATTGGGCCTCAGTCTTATTGTGTAAACTCGTTCAGTGAGACAGATATCAATCTTGAAGCTAGTGTGTCAATCAGAACATCTCTTCTGTCAACAGGACGGCACCCGCGGACAATACAAGTGTCGGTGGGCCCCGGGGGTCATCCGATGACACAGAGGATGCCGGCCCGTGCATCCCGGACCCCTCCGCTCTAATCCGTCTCTAGCCTCTTTGTGGCTCCGATGACACCGCCAGATCATCTCACAACCAAACCTCACCAAGGCGAGATAGACAACCCCACGCCGGCACCATGTTCGCTCCGCTACTCATCAGCCTCTTACTCGCCCTCATTGTCGCCCACACCCTGCGGCAATCGCTCTCCTCGCCCCTCAACGAGATTCCAGGGCCGTGGTATGCCAAGTTCACAACACTAATTCTCAAGTGGCACGAGTTCCGAGCAGAGAGAACCCGATACATTCACCGCTTGCACTTGGAGTATGGACCGGCAGTGCGCGTCGCGCCAGACGAGGTCGCCTTTGCCTCAGCTGGAGCGGTCAAGGAGATTTATTGCTCCGGGGGGAGTGGCTACGATAAGACTGATTTCTACGACCTGTTTAGAGTTTATGGGAGAAGGACTATGTTTACCACTCTGAATAAGGACGACGTAAGATCCTCATCGGAAGTAAAGTCTTTTTCGCTCTTCGATCTGATCAGACGCTAGCACGCCAAGAGGAAACGCATCCTCGCAGACCGCTACGCGAATACCAACATCGTCCGGCCGCAGTCGCTTGACGGCATCGCCGGGCGGGCAGCCAATTTTGTCAAGAGGTGTTTCGAGTCCGTGGGAGGAAGCCTTGACCTCTATGTAAGTCCGTCTCGGCCACTCGGTTGAGATGCGCTAACCAGATGCCGCAGATATGTGAGTGGCGCGCAGCTGCTCGCGTCCACATCTGCACTAACCTTGCAAGCCAGGCCTCCACTCGTACGCCTTTGACTGCGTCACACATCATCTATTCCATCCACACGGAACCAACTCCCTCCTGAGCAGCAAGGATGAGGAGGTCATGCGAGAGGTGACGTTTGACGACAGCCTGCAGAGTGAGTCCAAAGCGAAACCCATCCACGTGGCGCTTGACTGACGCCCTGATAACGTCCTAGACCGGTTGGTGGCATACTACTGGCCGACTATGCACAAAGTGTTTGGCAAGATCCTATACCTCTTTGCCAAGCCACGGGAAACACCCTTGGCCGACCACTTTGTCCTCGACACAAGTTCCAAAACGGACACAGCGCCCTTTACGCTCCTTACCCGCCTCCGAGGACCGAACTTTCAGCTGGACGAGTTGGACATTGCAGCCGAGTGCCTCGATCACATGGCGGCTGGCATTGATACGACTGGCGATGCTCTCTGTTTCTTGATGTGGGAACTTTCTCAGCCATCCTCGATCCACTACCAGAGGAAGCTGCAGGAGGAGCTCCGTGCCAACCCACGAGCCAGCTTTGACAAGCTCCCGTACCTCGATGCCGTGGTCATGGAAGGCCTCAGGTGTTTCCCAGCGATACCGATGTCTCTTCCCCGCTATGTGCCTTCTGGCGGCCGTACCATCGACGGCTTCTTTCTTCCTGAAGGGACCACAGTTAGCTGCCAGGCCTATTCGACGGGGCGGATTGACCGGAACGTGTTTCCAGACCCGGATACATTCCGTCCTGGTCGATGGCTGGAGCCAAAAGGGGATGCAGAGAGGAAGAGACTTTTCTTCGCCTTTGCGACGGGTGGCAGAGGTTGTGTTGGCAAGCAGTACGTTACCGTGTCCACATCCCGAAAATCTCGCTAACATGCGGCCAGCCTGGCACTCGCCGAAATGAAGATGCTGCTCCAGGCCGTATACTCCAAGTTTACCACGTTTCCAGGTGCTACCATGGCGCCCAACGGCATGCAAATGTCGGATCAACTGATCTCGTCGCGCCCGCAGGCCCAGCAATGCAAGCTTCGCTTCGTTCCAATCGATTTGGCAAATGGGGAATAGAAGGCATCTTATTCATCAGACTGCGGCTGCCCTACGCCGGTCGGCGCATCGGGTTTTGCATCCAAACAGCCCAAGCGATTTGTCATTCATCCCACTGTCAAGCGGGCGCGGGCGCGGGCGCGGGCGCAATGTCCCGGTGTCACAACTCGGCTGTCGCTTCCCGGCCGCATAACAACCCGAGTCAAACCTTGTTTGAAAGAGCAGATTGTGCTAGACAGAAATCACCTCTCGAATACAACCAAAAATACTCTGAGCCGGAATGGCAGGCCAAGTAGTGGCAGTAGGAGCCCCGAGACAGAGCGGGATGACCCGGTAAGAGAGAAGAAGCATCAGCCACCTCAGCCCTCAGGGGGGGCATGTTGCCCGGCTCTGGATGACAGGTCCAGGCCCGATCCTCATCAGCCGTCCTCATCCAACCGGGCGCGGGGCGGGGTTCGCCCATTGTGTTTCGGGTCCAAGTTGGGGCGTTCCACAGTGGCACATGGCTGCAAAGGTCTCGACGCGCCGGTTGGGACGAGAGGATCCGCCCGCGAAAATACTTTTTTCGCTTTTTTAGTACGTGGCACGGTGGTGCGGTAGCATCGTTTTGGGACTGCACCCCGCCCGCAATATAAGCCATTTTGTCAAAAATCAAAAGGAGAGGCAAACCGAGAGGTCCAAGAAAGCCTTGGGGTTGCTTTGCCGCACGCAACCGGCGGAAGCAACGGAACAAATGGCCAAGAGGACGGCGCAAGCGGGCGAGTCAGAAAGCGCGTGGGGCTTCTAAGGGAGGCAAAACTTCCCCCGACTCCGGTAATGGAAACAGGCCGGCTTTGCGCCCGGGCTTAGCGAGGGATGAGGCAACGAGAACCACACGTTTACCGCGGTTGCCTCAGGCCTAACCCCCCGCGGATCTGTGCCTGACCCCCGACTTTCTCCACCAAAAACTGCCTCACTCCGGATTTCTCAAACCTTTTTCCTTTCTGCATCAGAAAACTTTCTCCATCACCCACACATCTCTCACTCTTAAAAACAAACCCCCATCCCCAAATCTCTTCCTTTTTGGGAATTTTAAAGCGTTATCCAGCACTGACAGCTGCGTTCGCATCTCTGCACCCCTTCACTGCTTTGTCCACAACTGGACAGCCCGTCGTCCGCCAGTTCAACCACCCAACTCAGGCTCTCCGCAAGACTCGAACAAGAGAAATAAAAAGAAGAGAAGAAAAAGAGAACAAAAAAATATCCGCACCTTCTGGTCGGCCGTGGTTGCAGCCCGCCTTCTAGCCGTCAACACTCCCGTCTTCACCAACAGCAAAAATACGCCACCCAAGGTCGATACGCAGCAAAGCGTTGTTTATGTATCAGCACGACAAGGACTCCGTTTTCCGACACTCTCCGCTCGAGTTGCATCCGTTCCGCATAGCGCGGAAACCTTGTTGTCCCAACATCAGTTCTGACGGTTGAAGGACCTCCGAGTCGTCGTCTTTCAGCGTTAATGCATGCCTCCGACTGCCATCAGGTCTACCCTATGTCAACTCCGCCTCCCGCTTCCTACTGACGCCACGGCTCGTCTCGCCCTTCCAAGAGTCCTTCGCAACAAGCCCGCTCGTGCTCCGCGCGGAAAGTCTGCTCTGCTAGATTTTCTCGGCTAAGAACCAACATCTCTCGTCCACCCATCTCAACCAACGCTCAACTTCTCAACCGTCAATACCGCAAAAATGGCTGCTCACATCAACGTCCGTCGCGATGTCAGCGACCCCTTCTACCGCTACAAGATGGAGCGCCTCCAGACCAAGATTGAGGGTAAAGGCAACGGTATCAAGACCGTTGTTGTCAACCTGAGCAGCGTTGCCCAGTCCCTGGCCCGTCCCGGTTCCTACCTTATCAAATACTTTGGCTTCGAGCTTGGTGCCCAGACCAACATCGATCCTCCGGATGATCGCTGGATCATCAACGGTGCCCACGAGGCCGGCAAGCTCCAGGATCTCCTGGACGGCTTCATCGGCAAGTTTGTTCTCTGCAAGAAGTGCAAGAACCCGGAGACCGATGTCCACATCAAGGACGGTCACATTACGCTCGACTGCAAAGCTTGCGGTCAGCGTACCGACGTCGACCTGCGCCTCAAGCTGAGCGGTTTCATCCTCAAGAATGTGCCCAAGAAGACAAAGAAAGACAAGGCCGAACGCAAGGCTGCCCGCAAGGCCAAGCAGAACGGCAAGGCCGACAAGGAGAACGGCTCCGGGGGCGACGACATCTCGGACCAGGCCTCCCCCAATGGCGATGACAAGGGCATTGAGAGCGACGACGACGCCCTGACCCGCAAGATCAAGACTGAGGCTCAGGGTCTCGAGACCAAGAAGGTTGAGGTCAAGGACGACGAGTGGGCTGTGGACATGAGTGCCGAGGCTGTCAAGGCCCGCCAGCAGCAGCTTCCTGACGAGTTCAAGCAGAAGCTGGTCCTGAACGGAGACGACGAGGACGAGGACGGCGAGGGCGGTGGAAACACCGTCTACGATCAGCTAGGCACCTGGATCCAGGAGCAGGCCGAGGAGAAGGGTGGCATCGATAACGTTGACGACGTCGATATCTACGTCAAGGCTAAGGAGCTGGGCATCGAGTCCAAGCACCGCACACTTCTGGTTCTCGTCCAGACCGTTTTTGACGAGAACATTTGCGCCCAGATCGGCAAGCGCGCCGGCATGCTGAAGAGGGTACGTCTTGAATTTCTCGCTTGTGGCATTGACACGCACCGCTGACTCGTCCTCTTCTAGATGGTCTCCTCTGAGCGTCACGAGAAGGCTCTTCTCGGCGGCACTGAGCGTCTGATCGGCCACCTTGGCAAGGACCAGCCTGAGATGTACGACAAGATCGTCAAGATCCTCCAGCTCTACTACCACCACGATCTCGTCTCCGAGGAGGTCGTCACTAAGTGGGGCTCCAAGGCTTCCAAGAAGTACGTCGATCTGCCGACCTCCAAGAGGGTCCGCAAGTCTGCCGAGCCTTTCCTCACTTGGCTCGCCGAGGCTGAGGAGGAGGACGACTCTGACGAAGAGTAAAGCTTGGGACTGCGTTCCAGCGTCAATCGCTAGCAAGGGTTAGGCTGGTTGCCAGCAGGGTTTTTAAAGTTGTTATTCTTCCGGATCCAATCTCCTCTTTGCATTTTTATGGAGGGCAAACAGGACAACCTTCGCTTCTCTCACGGCCTGCTTCACTCGCGAACTCTCTGTTTTACCCCTAGCATGGATGGTCTACAGAAAAGGACTTGTTGCTTGCTTGGGTGTATGCTAGTATAGCTTTTGGTGTTAATCGGAGGATCTAGTTTTTGCTACAGTTAATCACATGCCACTCAACTCAGTCCATTGTATAAACGTCACGAGCTTGCGGTTTGTTCCGGTGCTAACATAGGGTCCGGACACACCAGCGAGTGACCGGGTGTCTCTTTAGGATAGAGCCGTGTCTCCCTGTGAGAGGGCCGGTGAAACGGGATGGGTATGAGGCGTAGAGTACTTGTCGTGCTGTCTTGGATGTTATGAGCTACACCAGCGAGTGTGATGGCGGCTTGATTGATCAGGCATCTTCTGCTTGATGAGGAGAGCTAGGTTCATCCACTAATGTTGTCCCCATCCCGGCACTGCTGCACGTATCTCCTGGGGTGACGTGGACAAGAGATCGGTAGGTACCGCTTCACTAACGGAGAGATAATCTAGGCTGCGTATCATGAGCATTCCTGCACACTCGATGACCGCTTGAGATGCTGTTGAGAATATATCTTACAATAACTAAGGAAAGCACAAGGCGCCCCAGGTCGGGCTATATATCCCCACTTCCTGCCGCCCTCTTGCTCGTAACAGAACAAACTCAGCCATCCCTTCTCTATTGAGCCCCAAAATAGAAAGAAAAGAATAAAACATGGGTAGAAAAAAGAAAACTCGCCGCCGCCTTCCCTTCCCTAAACCCAAACAAATAAGCGAAACCCAACCATCCACTACCCGAAGAATACCAAGCAAAAGCAGAAACCCTCCACCAACACCTGCAGGCCGTTTGACCCTAGGGTATCATGAACAGATGACAAGCCCTTCAGAAAGGATGAGGCTGGAAAGAAAGATGGAAGAAGAGGAAAGACGGCAGTTAACTCATCCGAAAAAACGCCGCCATCCACGCCCAGCTGCTCGTCCCAAAGAGCGTGCCTACCACTCTGCTGTTATCTGAGCAGCAGAGGGATCACCCCAGTCATTGTTGCCGTTGCTGGTATTGCATGTGTTCTCTCCGGCCCCGTCGTTGTCATTATTATTGCCATTATTTCCGTCTCCCCAGTTGCTGGTTGTGTTGTTGCTGTTGTTGTCCCAAGTTCCATTTCCGCCGTTTTTGTTATTGTTGTTGTCACCTCCCTCTAGCCAGCTGCCAGGCATGCTCTGCGTGGGATCGGGCCGGGAAGGGCTTTGCTGGGCGGGGTCGCCCCCCCCTTCTCCGGCGTCTTTATCGGGCTCAAAAGCGTCAGTGACGGTTGCGTGCTTGGACTTTTTCGACTTGGATCTGGACCGGGAGCTGGAGCTGGGCTTGACGTGGCCGAAGTGGACTGGGGAGAAGGATGAAGGGTTATTGCCGTTGTCGTTGTCGTTGTCGTTGTCGTTGTTGTTGGGGCCACTGCTCCAGTCATTGCCACCGTCATTTTTACAGTTAGAGTTACCGCCCTGGCCGTTACCATCGCTGCAACTGTTGTTACTCTTGTTGCTGCCGTTCTGATCGGTGTTGTTCTTGCTCTTGGTGCTGTCCTGCCTCACCCAGCCGCTCGGTTCCGGGCTGTTCCACTTGCGGCCGGACCCCTTGGCCGATTGAAAGCCAACCCAGAGATTACTTTCAGAGTTCTTTTCCTTCCCCTTTGGGTCAGTCTGTGTCGGGGCTTTCCCGGTGCCTTTGAGTGGGCTCAGGGAGAAGCCTGCCAATGGGTTCGTGTCCTTCGAGTCGGGCGGCATACCGGAGATTCCAAAAGTCGGTGCGGGCGCTAGACTTCCAGAAAGCAGTGGGGCCGGCGGGCGGTTGTGTGGTGCCTGGTAGGAGGCGTATTGTGAAGGGAAGCCCGC
Organism: Madurella fahalii; assembly: GCF_045866475.1. Lineage (NCBI taxonomy): Eukaryota > Fungi > Ascomycota > Sordariomycetes > Sordariales > Madurella > Madurella fahalii. Next base: position 2,136,015 of record NW_027263976.1, read on the forward strand.
CCAAGGCGGATACGGTGGGTAGCCAGTCATTTGCTGGCCTGCCTCCCTCTGGGATGGTTGATGTTGCAGGTGAGCTGTCTGATAAGGCGGTATAAAGGTGGGCGCTGGATACGGCTGAGAGAGCGGAGGAGGCAGTCCACCTGACTGGCTGCCATGCGTCGGCCCCCAGCTGTGAGCTGGATACTGTGGCCTGGCCGGAAAATTAGCGGGGCCATAAGGGGCTCCCCAGTAAGGACCATGATAGACCCGGCAGACACCTCGGTCGTTGTCGAAGTAGGAGTTGGGAGGAGGGTCCTGTCTAGGATCCTCAACCACGTGCTCCATCTGGAGAAGCCGTTCGCGGGGCGACATAATCATATGCGGATGGCGGTGACCGGAAGAAGCCTTCTTCTCAGACGACGCCTCATTGACCTTTGCTTTGCCCTCTTTTGAATTCTCATCTTCTCCTTTGGCCCCGTCCTTGGACTTCTCTCTGTGCTTCTTAGGTCGAGAATCGCCGTCTTTGGTCTTGTTGTCATTCTTAGGTTTGTCCCCGTTCTTCTTCGCCTCAGAGCCGTTGTTGCCCGTGCCCGTCCCGTTATCCTTGTTCTTGCCTTGCTGCTGGTTCTTTTTGGATGGCTCTGGCTCAGATTCCTTGTCTGTATCGACTGCAGACGAGTCGCTTACAGCGGCTTTCTCGGTGTCATCCTCCGTGTCTTTCTTTTTCTGGCCCTCTTTATCCTCTTCGCCTGATGAAGCTTCCTCGCTCTTGCTGTTCTTGGCTATCGCCTCAACGGCCTTTGCCAATAGCTCCCGTCCCGCAACACAACAAACACAGGCGCAGTTCTGATGTGAATTTTTATCGGCAGAGGAACCACCATTGCCGCTTGTCTTGTTGCTCGCGTTCTTTGACTTTCTGCCATTGTTTGGCTTTGTATTCTTCTTGGTTTTCTGGGCTTCAGAATCTTCGCTGCTCGCATCAGCACCACTCTCCGTCTCAGACCCGCCACTGCTCGACTCAGACTCCGACTCCTCCGAGGAAGGCTCTCGTGGCTTCTTCATAGCAGATTTCAAAGGTTTCTCCTCAAAGCTAACCCGCTTGTTGTCCGGAATGCTTTCCGGTTTAGCATTCGTGCTCTTGGGCTTCTTCTTTTTGGACTTAACCCTGCGCGGGTATGTCACAGTAACGATGTCGGTATCTTCCTCATCGTCGGTAGAAAGCTCGATCCGGATCGATTCGCGCCGTGTAGATGGATTCTTCCGATTTTTGGGGATGTTCTGCCCGATAACCCATTCAAACACAGAATGCGGAGGCATGGTGAAGGCTTTTTTGGAGGACATCGAGACTTGAGATGTTAACGTACAATAATTGGCCTGGCAGTATTCATTGTGTTCTTACCTGATGAGATGAAGAAGCAATCTGGACGAGAAAGACTCAATGGCCGTGATGCTTACAATTCCGTGTGCAAGAGAGCATCAAACGGGTCGAGAGTTGCTGGATAAGGTAGGTATTGTGCTATTCGACACCGAAAGGATCGCCGTAATGTCTTCCGCTAGGTGACGGGAATAGATCGTGACTGGCAAATCGGCACCGACGGCTAGGGAAAAGAAACGGATGATAAAAAACGAATAATCGCCCAAAATCGCCCCAAACAAATGAGGACTGTTTTGCCGTTGTGGGCATTTAAAACACGACCAGCCGCTTTGGGGCTCCTGAAATGGCAGAAGGAGGGGCAACCGCCTCGGCCCATCAACAGCACATTAAGAATCAAGAAAATACCGCTCCAGCAACATCCAGAAACCTCGCACCGTCCAGACTCGGACTGGACCTCACAGCTTCGCCCTCCTGTTCAACTCCTGTTCCGCCCAAGCCTTATTGATCCTCAAATTTCGCCAGTAATTCCAGACTCCCAACACCACCGCCGCGGGGGGACACACCCAGAGCAACCAACTCCACCACCTCGGACTGCACCTCTCCAGCTCGTTCATCGCCTTCCTTACCTCCCCCCTTAGCTCCTCCATCCCGAGATCATTCCACACCACCACCCCCCTCCCCAGGCCCCTCGCCTCGCACCTCCTCGCCTTGTCCCTCACATCGCCCTGGCTCTTGACGCGATTCTCGGCGTCCTCCCTGGTCAGATGCTCGTCGCGCCTCCGCAGCCGCTCCATCTGCACCTCGGGGTCGCTGACGGCCACGACCATGACGGCGCCGCAGTAGCGGTCCAGCCCGCTCTCGAACAGCAACGGCACGTCCAGCACCACGGCCCTGTGGCCGCCCAGGTAGCCCCGCACCACCGCCTTGAACATCTCCCTCCGCACGGCGGGGTGCACGATGCCGTTCAGCACGGCGCGGTCCTTTCGCCGCTGCTCGTCGTTCCCGAACACCCGCCGCCCCAGCGCGGGGCGGTTCAGCGGGCGGCCCTTCCCGCCCGGCCCGGCCTCGGGCATGTCCGGGCCGGGGGCCACCAGCAGGTCCGGGGTGGAGGGGCCAAAGTACGAGACGATGGCCTTGTAGCCGGGCGTGCCGGGCTCGACGACCTTGCGGGCGAGCAGGTCGGCGTCGATGACGGGGAGGGAGTAAGGGGGTTGGGAGAGGAGGGAGGAGACTGTCGATTTGCCCGTGGCGATGGAGCCCGTCAGGCCGATGAGGAGCATTTCTACCAGCTATTTTTATGAATGGCGTGGATTTGAAGGTGTCTTCGTGTTAAAGAGGTCCGGGGTGGATTGCAGTGTACATGGGTTCATCTCGAGAGATGTTCGAGTCGACAGGTGTACAGTACCGGACGATGGTGGGGTAATGAAGATCGACTTTGCCGAGCTTCAGTGGTCTTGGCATGCTCGTCATCGCCGTCCAATTGGCAAGCAACACCCTGGATGCCAAGCGATTTCCCGGACAGCGGTGTGTCAGTCTGCATGTGACAGAAGCTCCCCTGTTCTCAGCCTCATCCGTCTGTTTGGGACGTCCATTGTTAGCTGCTGCTTTGTGTAGATGATGCATTTGTTCGCATTTGTTTACACCAGCAATTTTTCCGAGATCCCCAGTGTGTAACGGGCGCCAGCAACCGCTCATTGAGAAACAATTCCCATATCTGAAAGCTGCCCTGCTATCTACTGCCCATGTCGCCTCGTCATCAATCTCATGGCAGAGCCTTGTGCAAATCACTAAACCGAACCAAGGCCCGGAGAAACCTCCAACTTCCTCGAAACTAACTCTATGAAGGACCCAGTCAGATGTTTCGCTTTGTGATGCAATCCCAATCTCGGTGAACGCCGGGTATATATGCTTTGGATAACCCGAAAAGACGACGTAGAGGTAAGAAGGTCCATGGCGCAGCAGCCCAAAAAGAAGAAAACGTGAATAAAACCGGCGGGAAGTCGTCGATATCATTGCTAGAGGTCTTTGATCAATCGGTGTGCACTAGACGACAAGAGAAGGGCTCGGAACCCACCGAAATTTGTGTCTTGGTCCGATTAGAGCTTTACTCGGAAAGGCGGACAGCATAGAAGACTCCCTCGTTGGTGCGATACCACCGCGCCTTAAGACGGTCAATCACGCGACGAGGAAAGACTGCCCAGTGCCCGTTGAGCTCTCGGAACCAGTACAGCCGGTGAGGGTCGAGGTCAGCGGGCGTAAAATCCTGTGGCTCATAGCATCGGTTATTCTGAGCAATCCGAATGTTTTGAGCCATGGTCTCGCTGGCCGTCAAGCCGACGCCCATGGCAGGCTCAACGTGCACCGGCGGCTGGGCGGGCAACGAAGCCATTGGAGGAAGGTTACCTGTTTGAACAGGAGTCTGAAGCATGAGTGGTGGGCCGGTGGTTGGAATACCATGGGGCACAGCAGCACCCGGGATGACCATTGGCTGTCCGGCCGGCTGCTGCACCACAATAGGATTCACTGGCGCCGTCATTGGAGCCACGCCAACAGACGCCATGGGCTGCATAGGCTGCATAGGTTGCATGGGCTGCATGGGCTGCATAGGCATCGCTACGGGTACTCCGGTCGCCTGGGAAAATCAGTTAGCTTACGATCACAATACTGCATATCAATAAAAGCCGGCCGATGTTAAACTGGCAAAAGGATATAAAGATCAAGACCACTCGGTCGCATCAACCCCAGCGTTTGGTTAGGACTAACCATGACAGAGGCCGGCTGCTGGATAGTGTAGCACACTCCGGTAGGAGGGACCCCAATTCCAGCGTCAAACCGCGGCACGTAGTGGTGGATCATCGGGCCCAGATCGGTGGGCGGGACCGGGGGCTGAAAATGAACGCCATTGGGGTTCACCACCGGTAGAATGGCAGGAGGAGGCGGTGGTGGAGGAGGTGGCGGCGGCGAAACCGGCTTCTTGGCCGGACGAGGAGGATTCGGCGCCACTCCCATGATGTACGGATTTGAAGTCGATAGTATAATCGTGGGGAGTTATGGTCGCTGTGAGGTGCCTCGGGGGAAATCGGTAACGGATGTGGGAGGTGTAAGAAGGGGATGATAAAAACCCGGAAAAAGAAATAGGTAGGGGGAAAGTCGATGGAAGGGTCGCCCGAAGCGCCTTGGGGGATTGGAGTCGGGTTTCTCTGCGGCGGATGATTCCAGATGCGAGGGTGGATTATTCACCACGCTGTCTCGTCTGAGAAAACTACGCGCTTGTAATTGGGACCAAGTTCCTGTTTCTTCGAAGCAGGTGATTCCAAATGTAAATATGAGTCATACTTTGACTCTTCATGTGCGAAGTGTAGGCGCTCAAACATGAGTAAACGCGAGCACCTTGTTGTGGGAAAAGGTAGGGCTTTGGAAGCGGGCTTTTCTGTTTCTTGCCGGGCATGCGAACCAAACGGCGAGTGATGGTGGGTGTTATGATGTAACGGAACCGCCCAAAAGTATTCAAGACTAAAAGGAAAGGCACGAAACCTTGTTCGGTAAAGGGAGGAAGGAGCACTCTGGTTCAAGGACAGTATGCACTGGGTCATGACGCCAGAGATAGCCAACCTGATCAAAGCTGATAATCACGTTGACCGACCAGCTGGGCTCGTAGCATTCCTTCATGCAGTTGCTGTCCCTCATCAAAGGTCTGGCAGCCACAGACTCGGCCGCACTTGCAGGCCAATCGTGGCCCAATCCTAGGGATATTGTAGAAGCTGGGAGAAGATCGAGAAGATCGGCTTACCGTGTCGCGGAGAATCCATTCGTGGCCGTTCCAAACATATTGGTACTGGCGAAAACGCTGTCGGTTGCCGCGTTCGTACTGAGCCTTTGAGAAAGCGAAACAAGGAAGGCACATCTTGGCGAGTGCTCTACGGGTATTAGTTGCTTGGTGTTGTGTTGTGTTGTTGCGGTGGGAAACAAATTGTCAGCGAAGCAGCTAGAACAGGCAGCCGGCTGCTTTAACCAGTTGAACGGCACGGAAGATCAGGAGGGCCTGGCGGGTTTTGGATAACCCAGCGTGGATTTCCTTGACCTGTTGCGAAGAGAAGTTCGGCAGGCAAGTGCACACGCCGCTGAAACTGTGTTGGTGAATGCTGCGAAGTAGCCAATTTCCTGCCAGTCTATGACTGCCCAGCAAGACTGCAGAGCCTAAATTCATGCAGAAATTCACACGATTCTTCCATTGACGTATGTACCGTTTGTAGATCGCTCTGTATTCGTATTTTGACAGGATCAGTCGCCCATGTACAAGTTTACGAGAACGGCCGTATATCCGGCTTGGTCAAATACTATCATGATTCAGGAGTAGGCAGCGAATCAATTCGAAGCGTTACCCTGCCAATATCAAGAGGGGCATAGAAAACCAAACATGCAAAACCAAGAGAGGTGGCGTGTACTGGTATTAACACTTATCAGATCTGTGGACCAATTGGATGTACAACTGTCGGTCTCCTCAGCTGCGCTCTGAGCAGCGCATAGAACTATCGCAAACTTCATCGAAGTACGCCTTGGCGATGGGATCTGCTTTGATGGCGGCCTTGTAAAGCTGATTGTGGTACTGAAGCTGGCGCTCCTGTAACTGACGGATCCGGGAGCAGACATTGTAAAAGCGTAAATGCCATGTCTAGAGCGCCGGTCAGTCTACGAGAGATGGTACGGCAATTGAAAGTGCGAAGGCATCTTAGGGTAAGGATCAGCAGGACTTACCCGCATGAAGACCGGAAATTGGCCTCGCTCTCTGGCTAGGCGCTTCATCTTGCTGAAGTCACTAGCCCGTGACAGCGGTGTCCAATGCTGGTCCTCCATCCGTCGACTGCCCTTCTTGCCGTCATAGATAAAGTAAGACCACAGAGCCTCGTTCTCGACGGCCTTCGGAGACTCCAACTCTTTTATCATAGCCCGAGCTTCGCTCTTCCCGTCCTCGGGGTCGTTGATACGCTTCAGCTCTCGGATCTGTCTGGGTAGGAGAGCTTCAGTGTCGTGTTGAGGAGGCGAGGAGCCGTTTAGCCTCCCGGCGATGGCTTCTTCATTGCACTTCCAATCCATGTAGTCCCATTTCATGTTGACATGGCCGTATTCGGTAACCTCCGAGATAATGAACCTGAAAGCTAGTTTGCGTGGATCATTCGAGCGGAGCGCGTCAAAACTCTCTTGCATGAGACGGTATTTGGCAAGTATCCGAACCTGGGTATGTATGATCAGTCTTCCATACCACTTCTTGTATCTAGAGTAATTATTATTTCAAGAGAAAGGAAAACGAAATCTACCTTCTCGAGAAAATCGAGCCTCGAGGGGTCCGCATTTTTAAGGTAGGGCAAACACTTATCCCTAACTTCATCCTCCAGCAACTTGTCAACTTGGAGCATAAACGGACGGGAGAGCGAATTGGCAGCCCAGGACTCAAGCTTCCAGGTGAGCTTCAATAGATCGCCAGGAAGGCCCTTCTTGTCGTCATCATAGGGGATGAAGGCATGCCCGCCCTCCCGATCGGGTAGAATGCATCCGAGCTGTCCACCTCGACGGGTCTCCCAGCTGTAGCACATTGAACCCATCATTGCTGGCAGCTCGCTGCGGGATAGTCGTCCCAGCTTCGCCTTCCATCGCTTCACTCGCTGTAAGGCGAACTCCTCTTTGATTTGCCCGACGGTAAGTTGTGATCCTTTCCGAGGATCGCTCTTCGACGTTGGTATTGGGGCCGGGGCTGAGTTTGCCATGACCTGTGCGCTTGAAGGGCCGTCCGAGAGAAGGGCAGGTGAGACAAGGGTGCCGGGGATGGGAAATAGCCAGCATTCAGCCTTAAACGACTCGGAGAAACATCGTTGACGGTGGAGGTTCATCGAAGGTATTTTGGCTCAGCTCGATATCTGTCGATTCTCGGCATGAGATTTGTGCAAAGGTTGCAGTGTGAGATAGGTGGATTGGGGGGCGGCGCTGTGGGAGCAGGTGAATTTGTGTAGAGGGCGGCAGCTACTGCCATGTCAAGGCGTAGGTGTAAAGGCGCGTGCGGGCCTAGGATGAACTGCAAAGGGCTTTCTGGTTCCGAAAGACCACCCAAAAAACAGGAACCATAAAATAGCCATACAAAGGAAGGAAGTGACATCAGGTTGCTGAGGTGTCTTAGCTGTGTGCAAGTAGGTGACCGTTATTCCAGCGTCAACCCAAGCGATGAATGTAACTCCAAGAGCCCCTCATGTTGCGGCTGGAATCATAATTCAGTCTTTGACTTTCCTTCCACCAACACTTCAGACAGCACAGCCCAGAGCAGTCAAGCAACCTTGACAGCTGCACCATCAGGGTGATTGAAGCCTTCCGGATGCCTTGTGCGCTCAACCGAGGCGCTCTATGACCATGAGCTACTATTATACAATTTCCATGGGAGGAGAGATACCGCGCGCTATGCATGCCCGCCCCACAAACCCCCAGCCAAGTTTTCGTACATGTTAGTCCTCGAGGGACCATTCACACAACAGCTTTGTAAAAGAGTGCTGTTCTCTATCGATTAAATGAGAAAGTATGATGACAGGAGGAAGCCATGAGTCGTATCGCAATGCGACTATAGTCAGTGCAAGCTATTGTTTCACAGCGTCGCGTGAGCTTCGGCATGAGGCTCCGGGATAGGGAAGAAAGTCCTCCTAGCAATCTACGTGGATGTCAGCAAGCGTCGTGCTGGAAACGGAGATGTTCGAACTGGCTTACCGCCCAGGCTCCGGCGATGGATGCCACGATGCCCCCAGAAATCATCATCGGCCGAAGGCCCCTTGTGCTCTTAAACAGCATACCGCTCAGAGCGCCAGCCGCGATTGAGTTGGCGGCATCGTTCTTCCCCCTGAGATAGCCAATGTACGAATTGATGCAGTTGTAGCAGATAGCAACCACGCCGGCCGAGTTCCCAAGGAACGGGCCTCTCCGCGTGACCGAGTTAAGCACCGAGTTCAGCCGCAGCTTCGGAGGTTGATCGGCCGACTTCCTCAAGCCTTCCTGCAAACCCCATGCGCCGCCTATCGACAGACCCAACAAGTACGTAGTACCGGTACCATAGCAGAGATCGTCGGTGAAACCGCGAGAGGGTAGCACTGATTGCGAACCAGGCAGCTCAGAAAGTGCCGAGTCTTCCAGGGAAAGGTAGTCTAGCGTGTCCTTGTTCAGACCGGCGAGGGGATGTAGTTGTGTCGGATCGGCGAAGGAAGAGCTGCCGAGGAAGGAATCGACGCCCTGGGCGGAAGAGGGGTCGAAGGGGGTCGGCTCGTAGTGTGATGGTGTTGGCGAAGGGGCGGACGGCGCAGAAGGCGGGCTGGACGACGAGGTCGGTGACGACGATTTGCGTCCGGTCAAAGCATCCCAGATAGACATTTTGAAGGAAATAAGACCAATTAAACCAATAAGTAGTTCAACCAAGGATGGAGCTGAATGAAGTGGATGCCGTGCGAGGGGTCGGCGACGGTTCGTTCGCGGATGCTGTTCGACGCTGGCGGGAGGACCTTGGCCAGGCTCAAGTCCGCGATCGATAAGACGTCAAAAAAAATTTACGGGCAACGGCGATGGTCAGTGCGCAGCGCGATAACCGCACTGACGGAGGCGCTTCAGGTTGCTTGGCATGGACATCTTAAAACAGAGGAAGAAGGAGGAATATTACCAAGAGCTTTTCCAAGATGCATTTAGTATGAAATGTTCAAGTATTTCTATAAGGTCTACGTAGGGGCAGGAGCTATGTAGATGCTCTAAGACTAACTTTTGGGGTTCCTTTTTTCCATCACTCTGTCCGAATACTACTATTAACTCCCAAATCGAGCTAGCCGAACTTGGCCCAAGGTGTGCCGAGGTGTGCATCTCCTTCATTCAAGGTGAAGCACGTTGAGGTACAGTACGTACCCCATACATGCCCAAAATTTCTCCCTCGTCGTTACTCAGTGAGTGTCGGTTCCGCACAGCGCATCCCATGCAGAGAGATAAGCGAGCTTCGGTTTCGATGATTTTGCTTTGACTAGAATCTTATATTGCAATATCTCTTCTTCCTTCGCCTCTGTGGAAAACAGAACCCCTCGACACCTCTCCTGACATTACCCCTCCATTAGGCTGGGTGTTTGCCAATCATGGACGCTACACAAGACGACCAAGACAGCACTGGTGCTCTATTGTCTAGGGCTGGTGCAGACGTTTTCGAGAATGCGAACACAATCACGAGATGGTTGATGAGTCAATCGGCAGAATCTCGACCTCTGTGAGTCCCCTCAACCTCCCAACAAACCTCAAAATCGACTAACACGCATTAGGGTAGCCCAAGAAATCTTTCAAAAGCTGATTCTGGAAGCCTCCCAATCGCGTCAATATCATGGAAACGGCCACGCCTGCGTCAAGCTCTGCAGCTTTGTCCAACAATGTGCCAAGTCGAGCGACGGCGCCTTGAGACGATGGGCTTTCACTGAGTCCCTGTCGACGGAGCTGTTCCAGTTCTACCTGGAGTGGTATGAGCACGATCCCCATCGAGCCTTGCGGTTGGTTCTGGATGTGCTGGTGATGTCCTCGACCTCAAACCCCTGCCCTGAAAGCGGGAGGTCAGTGAAGGGGAGCATCTTGGAGACGCTTGTCTCTATAGTTTCCCGGCAATCCTCAAGGCAACTAACGAAGTCAGGCTTGCAGTGTCTTGACCACTTCTTAAACAAGCGGGTAATCGACCTTACTGATATCTCCTTGAAATACAGGGACGTGCAACCGTCCGTGGCCGACCTGCCCAGCCTCTCGTTATGGAGATCGTTCGCATTCCATCTGTTCTCATGGATGGAGCTTACTTATGTCTGCCCCTTGGCTGGAAAGTGCCTTGTTCACATATTCCTGGGGCTACGCAAATCGGATTCTGCAGGCTTCACTTTCGAACATTGGCGAGAATGGCTTCAAGAAGCGCTGGTGATGAACCCGGAGATCCTAGAAGACATCAAGAATTATGTGCTTGCGCCTATCTTCAAGAAAGACAGGAATGCATCGTTGGGGCTTCTGGAAATTTTCAACAGAAGCCAGCCTTTGACAGCCATCGACCATGAATTGACCGACCAGGGCCTTTTGCTGCAGTTGGCTACCCTCGAGCTCGGGAAGAAGTTTGGGCTGGTGGAGGAACCTAGTAAGTCATGCGGACCTCCGAGCTGACAGGATACTAATAGAATACATTGATAGGCAGTGGAGGCGACATCTCCCAGCAGTTAATGACTACTGTTACCCTGCAAGAAGCCGTTTTGGACGGGCTACTTGCGCACCCTTCGATATCCGTCAGGTCCAGCGCTTTTTCGTTGCTGATATCATCCCAAGCGACAACGAAACCGTTCTCTGAGGTGTCTTTCTGTCTCTTGAAGAAACACCTCGCGGCTTTTCATTCGGATTACGACGCTAAGGTCCGTAATGAGGTACTGGGGCATACCAAGAACTTGATCAGGCGCGCCAAGAATGTCATCACCGTTGCCCAACGGAGTGTTTCTGCGTCCGTCAACCGGCAGAGTCAGCAGCCTCGCGGAGATGGGGTTCAGTTGCCCGGGAAAAAGAAGTTGGGCCCGGAAGCTGGGTTGAAGGATGATTTTGAGGCAAAGGACGTCCTTGACCGTCACGAGGCGTTTCTGAAATGGTACACAGACTTCTTGAAGAGCGAACTTCTGCCTACTGCGTCGTATCAGCGACACATCACCGCACTGAAGGCCGCACTCCTGGTCCTCAAAGTCGGGAAGCATGCGGGCGCCACAGATGATACTGTCGATGGGGACATTGCACAGGTAATATACACTGACTCTACTTGGGTTCGGCTTCTCCTCGATCTATTATTGGATCCGTTCGACGACGTCAGGGACACTGCATCGGCACTTCTGACTATTCTTCCTCTAAAAGCTGTGGAGGCCGACTCAGTTTCCAATCCAACTCCTACAGCTCTCCTCACAGACATTGAAGAATTCTGTACCAGGGCCGCAAAGCTGGCAGATAGAACCGGGAGAGCCGATCATGGTGATGGAGCTGCCCGGTCACAAGGCCTCCTATGCAGTTGGCTAAACGGCCAAGACCCGCAGATTTTCCTTCTATCAGAGATCCTCAAACGGTTGGAATCCAAGATTTCGAGAGCGGAGCGGGACTTGGGTCACGCAGCCATCGAAAACCCTGTACATGCGGACTTTGCAGCGATTAGGTGGGTTCGTTCCGAGCTGAGGAGGGACATGGTGTTTTGGTTCCTTTCCACATCCGAGGCTGACAGGGACTTCATAGTCATGTTTGGCAGGTTTTGACCAAACAGACATACACTGAACATCAACAGGATGTTCTCCGGCAGCTACAGCGCCAAATCTTGGTCTGTTCCAGGCGAATATGGCTGACGGTTAAACATGTTCTCTGCGATGACTCACCGGAAGGCCATCTGCCAGAAGAACTTGAGGATATTGAGGGACTGGACACCAAAGATTTGCTAAGCTACAGTTTCCGAGCGGTGCATGAATCGAGGTATGGCAGTCGATCGGGAGCGTCGAGACATTTGCTGACTATCCTAAGTAACCTTTTACGTCTCATAATATGCACGTTGCGGTTGAAAAAAGCACCAGGCGTACCTTTCCCACCACTCGACGTCTTCAGGGATACAGGCTACCTTACGTTTGAACAGCTCTCTAACTTGCGGCACCGTGGCGCATTCTCGACAGTGTCATATACATTCACAAACTGCTGTCAACTTACCCAGAATTTACGAGCGATCTTTCCAGACATCGCCAAGTCAGAAAACCTACTTCGTGAATGGTATCAGGTATGATTGCTGATCGTAGACTCGCAGTGCACCAGTATTGACAATTCCTAGGGAGCCATCGCTTGTATCATGACGCAGGCATCAACGACCCGTCGATCGGCGGGAATTCCATCTCTTATCGCAGCGGTTCTATCGGCAAATGCGAACTCGCCGTCCTTCGACGAGGTATACGGCACCCTCGAGGGGATTGGCAGGAAGCCTGTCCGCATAGCAGAGACAGACGGATCAAACCTCCCTCAAGTTCATGCTCTCAATTCCCTACGGGAGATTTTCAGGAGCTCGCTCTTGAGCAAAAAGGCTGAAGGGTACTTGGCCAGAACGCTCCACTTGGCAGCAACGAATCTGAAATCCGAAGTGTTAGTCAGCTACTGCTCAGTTGCAATGGTAATCATCGCTAATTGATCCTAGGTGGGCAATACGGAACTGTGGCCTTCTTCTCCTGAGAAGCCTGATAGATTCCCTGCTCGGTACGGGTGAGAGCAAATCTTCGATCGAATCCGGGTGGGACGGTCATTCAGTCCGTATCTCGTACAACAAGTATCCCACATTGCCGGGCGTCATCCTCGGTTTGTTGCGGTCGGCAGACGCAACCTTGGACAACATGGCACATTCTGCCGCAGCAGAGGCAGTGTTTCCTGCACTGGACATCATCCGACGTGCGGGGCCCCCCGAAGAACACCGAGACGAGTTGCGGAAGCATATTGAGGGATACCTTGGCAGCCGCATCTGGCATGTCCGAGAGATAGCTGCGAGAACGCTATGCTCGTTCTTGCTACAGGAGGATTGGGCCACAGAGATTGGAAGGCTCCTCGTTGAAGCCAACAACAGCACGAATCGGCTTCATGGGACCCTCCTAACCTCAAGGTTCGTCATCGAACGCAAGGCTGACTTGGGCATTGATCTCAAATCCGGTAAGTGTTAGCAACACCATCTGAGAGTTTATACCGCAAGCGATCACTGACCGGGCGACGGAAGATTTGGAATCTGTCAAGTTGCTCCTGGCGCAGCTTGCTCAGAAACTAGCGATTTTCGAGCGTTGCGCAGAACTCCAGGCAGCATATCTTGAGATCCTCAATCTAATCACCAGCCTTGGCTGCCACGAACAAGTCCAAAAAGCAGGCATGCCCGGGGCCATAGTGGGACAGGGAGTTATATCTTCGGCTTTACTCGAAACGCAGGTTGCTCTGAAGTCGGTATATGATACGGCGGCATCCGGGGATCTGAACGAACTGCGAGCCCGCTTGTTGAGAACGATAAATGTGAACGTTAATACCGCAAGCAGGATGCTCGAAGCGATTCCTAGAGCTTGGGTCCAGTCCAACAACGCCGGCTCCAGATCAGGACTCTTCGACCTGTATCTCCAGGTTTGCGACGCTTCAGTGGCACCCGAAATTCGAACCCAGGCTCTGCTGAACTTCAGGTCTCTAATGGACGACGTCCTCAACCACGGTGATGTTGCAGAATTGCCAAGCCTGGAACATCTACATCGGTTATGGACTGAACTCCAAAATGGAGATATTAATCCCGCTCTGTCAAACGCGATCGTTGAGACGAGCGGAACAATCCTGGCCGCGGTCGTGTCCTGCGATTCAGGCAGCATCTCAAATCCGGAACAGAGGTTGAGGAGCTGGGGAGACATGCTTGGTGAATGCTTGGACGTGGATAATGTAAGTCGAGCAATAAATCACTGTTTTATACTAAGATGTATTCGCTAAGTATGCCCACAAGCCGTTCGACGCCAGGTACTCGGCAGTAATAGCGCTCAAGTCCTTCTTCACTGGCCACAGAAACCACAAATGGGACACCAAGTATCTTCCCGCCCTTTCAGCGCTCTACGACAGCCTGATCGATGATGATGACGAAATCAGAGAGGTAGCTGCCAGCGCCGCGTCCGGCGTCATTGGCACATACACGGTCGCTCCAACTACAGCTGACGACCTCGTCGCATGGTTACGAGACCATTTCGGAGATGCTGAAGAATTCAGGTCCCGCGCGGTCTGCAGGATGGCAGGGCAGCCATACCGTTACTCACAAACGTTTCTCCTCCCGACCCCTGCCGATGAACAGATCCGCAGAGCCATGGACTTCGACAATTCCCTATTTGCTGCCGAGGAGCAGAACCTTTTTATCGACGAGGTCAGGGAGACTACGAGATGGCGGCGGGCTTACGAGACTCTACAGCACTCAGGGGGTGATGCACCGTCATTTCGTCGTCTGAGACAATGGGCCGAGACGGGTCTGAGGTACCTTGTTGAGCTTGCTGCGCAGAAGGAGGATGGTCCGCTTGGCTGGACGTCGGACCAGCATGTGTTTGCGGCGTGTGCTCGCATCCTGCTTTGTGCCGCGGCGGTTGCGGAAACCGGGGTCCCGGCGATTACAGGACTGCTGAACGAGTTTGTGGCGTTGGGGGAGAGGGCCCGGATTCATGGTTCGTTGCTGGAGATGGCCAGATTTCCGTCCTCGGTTTAAGCGACGTCACCCCTGAAAATCATGTGTTGGCTCGAACCCCTTTTAGCCAGGGGGGCAATTGAATGCTGACACCCCCTGGAACTCGAGTGCCGAGCCCAAGTGTGCCTCCGGAATTCCCGAGCGTTGGGCCGTATCGGCGGGTCTTGGTCTCTGCAGCCGGCCGGTGCACCTTCCGGGGCCCATCTGTTGAACTAACTATAGAGGCGCTGGCAAGCACAGACCTATTCATGCACAGTCTGTGCAGTCTGTTGGGCTCTGTTGGCTTGCGCGGTTCCAGCCTCACCGAAACCCAACAGAGAAGAGGGCGACACCGAGGCAAGACCGGCATGTTGCAATACACACCTCATTGTATTTAGTGAAATTCGAATTCAGAGACCAGGGCCCTGGGTAAGGTATTCTTGGACATTTGAGGCCAGTCTTGATTTTCTTCCACACCAAAACTGATGTGGCGTTCGGCAACTACGTGGCAGCCACGTCCAGGCGGGCCGGGGTTGACTCGGCAGTCGGCTGCCTCCAGCCGATCCGCTGGCCGCCCGCCGTAGTGGAGATCATCGCCCCGCTCGCCCTCCGCCCCAACTCCCGCCTCGCCTCGGCTTGCAGCTCAGTCCCCTCGATCTTCTGTTGCATTCCGAAAACAAGGCGGCTAGACAGGCGGAAAGACGTTGGAAATCGAGGAAGTCAAGTGCCTTGTCTCTCTTGGTCTTGTCCCCCCCCTTGTACGCCAGACTGCAGGTTTCAGCTTCGAGTGTCGGTCCTGGTGTGCGCATGACAGGTTGCGCTCCCCTGCTGTGCAGCCCTGGCTGTGACGTCAACCTGTCGAGGCTAGGGGCGATGCGCTCCGAACAATCGACCCGTTCCATTGGTAGCGCCCGAGACATGGACCACTTCCGACTTTGCAATGCTCGACACGATCGAGTCATCATCTTTTTGTGGCGACGCGTCTTCGGTCTATCATGAGGCAAAAAAAACCTGCATTTTCGGTTCCACCGCGATTCGATTTCCTCGTTACCGCTCTTTGGAGGAAATGCAAGCCAAGGCGGACTCGCCAAATGCTAACTCTTGCCTTTTGCCCTTTCCCCGATGCCGGACAGCCGACATCGCATCGTCGCAGAGAGGGATCCCGCATCAAGACTGGTCCCCCGTCTTCTCCCCTGTCTAGCTGGACGAGGAAGCAGTCGTCGAGCGGATCGATGATGCGGCGCGCCCACAAAGTCCCTGCAGTGGGAAGCTAGAAAGACGTTCATGTGCCCGAATGCTGAGCGGAAAAGTGGCCCAATGGTGTCTGCGAGGCAGGAAGAGGGAAAGGGGTCTGCTGGATCTTCCGAGTCAGCGCTGCCGAGTCGCAAAACGGGCCTTCTCCAATTTCGAGATGATGGCAAGACGCTCCCGGCGGATCACTTGACTGGCTGCATCTTCTTGGACCATGCCCAAAGTCCCCGAACAAGCAGTTTCAAACCGGAGATGACACGGCACGCGCGGGGAAGCCGGGGGAACGCGTTGTGAAAGAGGCGTCGGATCCTCGAATGAGCAGCGAGGTCGAACAGAGAGGTCGCAGTCCTGCTTTTTGACACTCCGGTGCTTGCAATTGGACTCAGCATCACGGGACATGGGAATACTTCCCTGGCTGGTAGGATGCCCGACGGTCAAGTGACCGGGGGGGCGGTTGTCATGGGATCGACATTTCCCCGAGCTGAGCGGCAACTGACGGGTGAGGCGACGGCTCGCCTGAACCGCGGTAGCGACCAGGGTCTTCGACCTAGCCCCGGCAACGGCTTCTGGCGGGGGAGGTGGCCTTCTCTCGGACGGGTAGCCGCGCAAGCCACAGCCCACCTTGCCCTGCAAAAGAAACGAAGATTCAGCACAATAGAGGGGCAGTCTGGGGAAATCTCCGATGAGGTTGGTTCAGAATGTGCACCGTGTAGAGGTACACTGGAATACACCGCACAGCCTGGTGATACGCTTGTCGATCCAAGGGCAAATCATACACGCCCGGTATCCGGCCCGATCCTGTCGGTCCTTGGGGGGGTCAGGGTCCAGCTTGTCGCCAAGTTCGACCAAAGCTGGCGCAAGCGCAAGGATTTCCGGCATTTCATCCTCCCCCCTAGTCATCCTTTCTCCAGATCGTGATCAGAGTTCTGATCCACAGCTATACAGATACCCCCAGCTGCATTAAGGTATCTTTGCTAGGCCGACAGGAGTTCATATTTGAACAACCTAGACAGGAACCATCGCCGGTATTAGGGCAAGCCACAAAAGCGACTTGCTCATCCAGAGGCAATAAATGGGCACATGCCCGTTCTAGGCCTCGACATTTCTGTCCAGAAGCGGCATCGCACATTATCCAGGTTTCAAGCTTTTCTAACCAATCAGCAAGCACGGCCTCGGTCTTTCTCCAAGAGGGCGGCCGAGAGGGCGTCAGATGGACAGCCAATGATGCGCGAAAGCAGGGATCCGAATTCACACACCTTTCTGCTCACCTTCTGCACTAGCATGGGATGGCCGGATAGCCCATCCATGACACGGGATCGATGAGAGGCTGGCGTTGGCTGCCGACTCTTTTTCCCCCTCCTTTTTTGCGCCGTTGGGGATGTTCAAAGTGGCCCCCTGGTGTCCTTCCTTTCTGGAAGCAGGCCCCGAGCCAGACAAACACTTCGAGACCAGCCGGCGATTGCAGATCCAGCCTCTTGACCCCGAGAGCACTTACCCCACGGCTTACCGGATCGGGACGTCCGTTGTGAAGACCCAGGCGCTGAGCGAGGTCAGGTTACCAGGTGAGCAGCCAGTCAGTCTCCCGGATGGGCGAGGGGGCCCAACGGAAAGTAGGGTCGCCCCGGCAGCGCGCTTGTTCTGTTTCATGTTGGTACTCTCGACCGGCGTCTCTTAGACGCAGCCAGACAGATAGAGCTTAGCGACTGGACTCGGCCGACCCAATTTTACGACATGCAGCTACGCGTTTCTGGAAGCGGCTGTCAATCTCTATTCTGACCATCGGGGCATTCATGCTCAAACTATCCAGTCAGCTAATGGATTGCGGGGATGCCACTGGCGAACTGCGACACGGGCGTAATCTTGCCGTCATAACTCATGGCTTGACACAATCTCTCGAGAGCGAATGACGCCTTCTCTCTGGCCTGCGCCAACAGACGGACGAGTGTTCTCGAACGCTTATGGCAGCTTGCAGGTGCTCAAACGGCTCTGTCCAGTAATGGATGGCTCGGGATGGTTGAGGGCCACTGCAAGATAGATTGTGTCTGGGTCCGAGGCGAGAGCCTCTTGCAGGAAGGGGCCGGCGGAGCGTGCCATCAAGCGGCAAGTTAATTTGGAGAAAGTTGCATGATGTTGGGGGTCAGGAATATCGACTGTGGCGCCCCATGGCTCTCTGCTCTGGGCACGCTCATGGCACGCGCGCCGGCTGCATCACGGAGGACCATCGGAGAACGTAATAGGTTACGTCGACGCAGGTGGGTGCGGTGAGGGTCAATCTATCCCTATCACAACTCACAAAAGAGAAAAAGAAAATAAGTAGAAAATAGACCAGAAGTCCCAGAGACACGGGAAAAGTGCGGGCTGCATGCTGTGTTATGTATTGTACTTAGGTAGGGTAAGGTATGAGGTACTTGCTCAAATACGCTCAAGCAACAAGACGGTATCTCTACTCTGCAGTATGATTCAACTGGGCGTGCTCGATTAGCCGAGACTTGAGCGAGTTGCTCGTGAGCTCTGCGGCCCTTGGATAAACCAGTAATAAAACACGCTGGGCGGTGGCGGTTTTTTTCTTGCGTGGGGAGGTTCAAAGGATGACTCCTCACTTCACGGCACACGGCTCATGCAAGCTGCTGCTGCGCGGGCCCTTCGCTTCGCGCCGTGCTGTGATACGCGCTTCCTCTGCCATCCGCCAGACGCGTCATAAGACTGTGTCGGGCCGGAAGCGAACACGAAAAGGCGTGCTGCCGCGATTCGTTGCGGAAGCGTCTCGTCGGCGACAGCAGCCGTCCTGACAGGCTCGAGGTGCTAGAGAATAAAGAGATCAGGGCGTGGCGGGGCGAATCCAGGTGCTCCAGGGCGGGGTTGGCTGCCTGTCTTGGCAGAGGGGGTACAACTACGTACTACTAGTAGTAGTGTACCGCATGGTTCCGAGACGGGTGCCCTGTGGCGCGGGCAGCACTGACCACATGCAGCTTTCAGCTCCGGTTGCATGCGGCCGACCAAAGCCGACCAGCCCATTCGCCTGATGTCGGTCGGGGAATTTTGTCATCCAGCATTGCGCAGACGCATATTGCTGCACAGCCCACCACGGAGGTCCAGCTAACCTCCTCCCCACCGGCTTTGCCTGCCTCGGAGTCGGCGACGACTTGCCGTGCTAGCGCCAGGGGGGTTGGCCTTGCCCGTCGCTTTTTCCTGTTCCTTGTCGGTCTCGAGCTTGGCTCCCGTCGTTGTTTCGCTGCCGAGGGGGTGTCGAAACATGGTTTACGCCGAAAGTGCGTATGTACTTTCGTACCCCCAAGCGCGGATCGCCAAAACCAGGGCGGGGGGGGAACGGAAACGAAACACCAAGTACAGTACCGCGGCTTCGATTGGCGGCTGTCCCGGGGAAAAGGGTGAAGTGACTGTCTGGCTGACCCAGGAAATCTTCCGACGAGCGGCAGGCGCACACAGACAGATGCGGATGCAGACGCAGGCGCAGGCGCGGACGCCGACGCCAGGCCGCGGAAACCCGAAGCACCCTCTCTGTCATCAAGAAGAAGCTGGTGCTAGCGCTGGTGCTTGTCCTGCTGCTGCTGCTGCTACTGCTGCTGCTGCAAGGCGAGGTAATCTGCCACCCTATGCACCACTGAATGCGAGGACGCGGCCAAGAAGGGCAGAGGATAGAGTAGTGCAGGCACTTTTGAGGCACTGCATGCGGGTCCCATTCCCGTCCGTGTGGCCACTCCGTCCCATGCACACGCCCCTCCCCAGGCCCCCTCTGCCTCTCTGTCTCCTGCCTCGACGGCTGCTCCTAGTGTAGGTCTCCGGCCGGATATGCCCACTAAAAAATGATAAGCACTTTCCCGGGGCCAAATGCCAGAAGAAGTTGGCTCCCAAGCGAGGTACCGAGCCCGGGAACAACGAGCCGTCCCAACTATAACACCCCACCGCACCTCGATAATACGAGCTTTCTCACCCTCCTCTTTCTTCCTCACGGTCCTCGTCCAACCCCCCTTCTCTTCGTCCCATTTGCGGTTGCTGGTGTGCAAGCTAAAATTCCCTTGTCGTGGGACCGCCCGGCTTCCGTCACCTTTTAGTCACCTTTATCACCTTTGCTCACCTTGTTTCTTATTTACTATTCGTCTTCCGGCTCCTCGACACTTCGTCCCCAAGCGCTCACACCCGCTTCCTCCCACCCCAAGCCAGTCCCACCATAATGCCGCCCCAGCTATTACCGGCCTCGGCCGCCGCCTTTGCGCCCCGCGCATCCTCGGTCAACGTCGTGCTGGGCTCCAAGGTCGAGCCCTGGCTGACACAGACGCTCAAGCGCATCAACAAGATCAAGCGCCCGCTCAACAGCGTGCCCCAGCATCAGAGATGTCTGACCGAGACGCTGTCGTCTCCCCACGCCATCTGGACCCTGGCGACGCTGATGCTGCCCAAGGCGCCCGAGTCGGAGCTGAGGAAAGACTCGAACCCGCTGATCGAGGCCATCTTCAACTACCAGCTCATCCACCTCGAGGCCTACATCGTCCACGTCGACATGGTGCTCAGGAACGAGGTCGCCTACAAGCTGATGCCCGAGACGATCGAGACGCTGATCGAGTATCACAAGGACATCCACTGCGTCAACGCCAAGGCCAACACGTACGACTGGTCCGAGAAGGAGCAGCAGTGTAAGAAGCTGCACCAGGATTTTGTGCAGGCCATCAACAAGTTTGTCTTCCGGACACACGTGTCGGCGCTCGAGGGACTCGAGGAGGATGGTGCCGGGGAGCTGCTCGGAGGGAAGAGCGAAGAGGTCAAGAACAGCATCATGGGCCTGCTCAAGCCCTTGCTGCCGCCGCCGCCGAGGATTGTCGACGTGGTCCGCCAACCGCCGCTCCTGCCCAGCTCGCCGGCCGGCGCTGCGCTGTGGTCCCAATCACCCACACCGTCCTCGATGCCCGCCCCCGTCGAGTCGTGGAAGATCTTGCCGTCGAGCCCTGGCGTGGCCTCGACTTCTGCCGATTCGGGCCCGTCGATCTGGGCCACGATCGGCATGAGCGAGGTCCAGATGCCCTCTCCGCCGCCCGCATTCAGCCAGCCCTACTCGTCGGCCGGGCTATTCTACAGCTCGCCGGTCGTGACGGCACCCATCCCACATCTTCCACTGCCGAGCGTGCTCGCACCCCAGTGCGGTGTCAGTGTGGGATACAACTCGTTCGGCTGGGACAACCGGTACCAAGAATATACGACGACGATGTGACAATCACCACCAGGCTCCGGAACAACACCAACAACACCGACAACAACGACAACAACAGCTCACCCAGTCGTGACGACCTCTCTATGAAAGCGCGCGGGATCCTAAGAAGCGCTGTTGGTCAACACAGCCTGGGCAGTTTGTGAGTTCGCGGAGTCGTTTACGAAAGTACGGCGGTAGGGATATCCACGTTATACGACCACCCATACCACCCCGGAAGACATCTCGAACGTTTCCGTTAAACTCTGCATGGGTTTGGAGCGACTCTCGGACCATCCGCATACCCTCCATTTCGATGCATATATCTGGGTTGGTTTCCTTATTCAGGGACTTATTTTTTTTTTTTAAGCGAGCGAGCGTCAATTTTCTGGGTTTGCGTTTGATTTGAGTTTCTTTTTCGGGATACCACTACTATAGCCGCGAGCTCGGTCACAACCTTTTTCTGTTTTTCCTTTCTTTTTTCCCCTCTATTTCGACACCTAATGGCCGGATCCTGGGGCGGAGATATTGATTTGCATTTACAGCATGGAGGGCGGATACAAGGTGGCTTTTGTTTTTTTGGCTTAAGAGGAGACGCAGCAATGCAAACCCCCCCAAACCTCGGCAGAGACCGAGCAGAGAACTCGTTTTGGATTTTTTTTTTTTTTTTTTTTTTTTTTGGATTATTTTATTTTCCCCTTTACCTCATCTGGATCCCTGTGGGACGGAAAAAGGCTCAGGAGGCTGGTTGGCTTTAAACATATACCCCCAAGCGAGTGTCTCTCTTGAGCACGCGTGTCCCCTTCACTTCTTGCCCTTCCACCTTTATTCTAATACCTCTTGTCTCATGGATGATGTTCACGGCCTTTACGACGACGGATTTAATCCCCTATCCCTCCGGGTTTGCGACAACATCCTTTATTTTCCCTTCTGACGACGAAGCGGAGTTTGCACCATCTGCTCGGCTTGATGTTGGGCGACGACGAACTACCGCTCGACGGCGGCAAGGGAAAGGAAATAGACACGGCTCGCATATTTTGAGTGGATTCGGGATCAAGAGATACATGACACGACACGCCTCCATCGCCGGGACTGGGTCCTCGTTGGATGCGGGATGCCTGGAATGTTTGATCATGTTGCGGTGACGTAAAGGCCGGTTCAGATACATGCATCTAGCCTCACTTGGGGCCGCAAAGCATAGCTGGGACTATGGTATTGCTTATCCGAGGCAGACACTGGTTGTCGACAAGAGCAAGGTGACTGCTCAACGCAGCAAAGGGAAGTTCTGGAGTTAGGATCGCGGCAGGGCGAAACTGGGCCGACCAGGGGAGAGAAGGCGGAGACAACTGGTTGTTACACTTCTCTCTCCCTGTCGCTCACATTCAGGCCAGGCCTGGACTTGGAGTACGGCGTCCGTACACTTACACCTCGGAACGGAAATTTGGAACGGGATTACTGCTACGATAAGCACACCGGCTTCGATACATTGCATACCGACTCGGCTCGACACGACCTGCTAGACAGGACTGAGGATCGAGGGATATGTTGTGGCTTCGAAGCGCGGGGCTGCTTGCTTTCGTAAGTCAGGTCAAGGTTTTCCAAGTTTTCCACACCGGGCAATAAGCTCGGGATGTTCGGAACGGGCCAGGTCGGCTTGAGTGTGGGTGGAGGATGCGCGGCTCATCTCACCGCATGCTTGCTCTCGGGTTTGCATCTCACAACATAGGGATGCGGCTGCAGGGCAAGACGAAGCTGGTTGGATCTGGAGGTCACGGCTTATTCTTACTATTCCGGGAGGTAAATTGAGCTGCGCTCTTGTTTCCTTGTGTGTCTAGAAGGATGAGTTGTGTCCGCTGGGGCTGATTGGCATGGGATGCTGGACTGGAACTGGGGATCAGAAGGGGGGAGGGGGGGAGGAAGGATGGAAGGATGGAAGGAAGGAAGGATTTCCGCCCTGGATGGCGGCTGGAAACTACAACACACAAAACACACAGGCAGGTGTTTTTTCGTTAGTTTGTCGAGTATAGTCTTTGGTACAGTAGCGCTTTTCCCTCTACTCTTGGAACACACACACACACAACACACTAGTAATTAATGCAAGAAAGAAAAAAAAAATTTAACGAGCGCAGTGCTGTGTCGCATGTGATGAGCATTGTTTTGCGATGTTGCAATGGCGATTTAGCCGCTAGGCAAGCAAGGTAAAAAGCACATTCCATTTCCTTTTGGTGTTGAGAACTTTCTATGTAACGTTTCTTGGGTGCAACCCTGCCCTGCTTACAAGGTGATGGATGATGGAGAGGGTCTACGACGCTCGACGGAGTGCTGGGGCTGGGGTGCCCTTCTGGGGACGTCTGTAAAACAACAGATTTGCAAAACCGTTGCATCACTTTCACATGCAAATCCTTGCGAGGTCGGTTACACTGGGGAGTCAGGGAGTGGTAAATGAAAGGGAGGGTGCAAAGAGAAAGGGGGGGGGGGGGTGTGGGGGGTGCAATAGGTTATGAGCAAGGCTGCACACGTTGAGCACGGTGCCGCTCCTCGGATGCTGGTGTTTTCTCTGCGGCACGGCAGGTCAAAGTAACCCTCAGTTCAGGCATTCTAGGGGTGCTCTTCCGATCCCAGTCCAGGGCGTCGGGACGGGAAGGGCGCGGCCGAGCGGCCGGGCATGCTGGGGTGGGTAGGGGCTGATGGTGGACGGATTCTTTTCCACCCTGTGTTTGTTCTTTGTTTTTTGGGGGGTGGGGGGGTGTTTAGACAGCGGCTGGATCCAGAACGCTGCCTGTTTGAACTCGGAATTGCCCGAGGCGTTTCTTGTATTACCTTGAACGTGGAAGACACTCCGGGGAAAAGGCCTTGGACACCGACGCCCGGCTGCGGCTGCTCTTCCCTGAGCCTCGCGCCCGCAGGCTGGTGGGAGAGAAGGTTTCGGGCATTGGCTGGATTACGGCTGTGCGGGAAGATGACAGTTGCCGGAGGCTGGGGTGCTGTTGTAGAACCTGCGGCTGTTGCCGGGTGAAGCGTTGGGCAAGGCAGACAAAGGACCCTAACCCTGATCCACATCTTACTGCAGCATTCATCAACGGAACTTTCCAACAACCACCGGTTTCTGGAAACAATCCATCCCCTCCCCCCCTTCAATCTACGGTGGGCAACCAAAACCACTTAAAGCCAGACGCCCCGCCACACATCCCATACCATATGCACGTCATGTGCTTCCCCCCCCCACAATCTCCTTCGGAGGCCTGGCGGAGAGGACACGCGCCTGGCGGGACCGGGGAGCGACCAGCCCGCAGCGGTCGACCATCATCAACTTGTAAATCTGCAGTTGGGCGGCGCCCACAGCTCCCCGGAAAAGGAGGCGTGGCGAAAATTTCTTGCGGGGCGCTGTCGGACGGGCCACCATGCCGCTGCGAGGCACCGGGTGCAGGAAGCCCGGAGAGTGGACTGGTTTGGGAGTCAAGTTGCGCGCTACGTTCGCTGCGCCGTGCCGGGGCATAGGGCCGATCGGTAATTGCCCGCAGTGCCGGCGATGGATGGGATGGGTTCTGGTACGAGGTTGTCATCAATAGCCTGCCGAACCCCTGCCAACACCCCTTCATCTGGTTACCCCGTCCTTTTTGTCACATATATGCACGTTGGCTTTCCCGAAGAGTTTCGTAGGGAGGGCGCAGGGAGCGGGCACCTCCGTTGCGTACCGACCAACACACACAAATAGTAGTACAATGGCGATCGTTTGCGGTTCCCTCTTGCTGCAGGGATAAAGGAAGGGCGGGCTGGCGCTTTTTCTCAGCCCTGTGAACCACAACCGCAACGCCGCTCGCCTACATCATATCCCCCCCGCTGTCCCCCTTAAAATGGCGTTCCGCGTCCTCGGTCTAGCCAGTGTGGCAGCCTCGCACAATCGTGTCGCCAGCAAGGGGATAATCTCCGATGCTGTGGTTCGGCGTAGGGAGCATGGGTGAGAATGTCGACACTGGGCCCAGCTATTTCCGGCATCGGCTCACCCATTACTACTCTCGACATTTTAGCAGCTGCCCAGCGAAGTTGATCCACCCCGGTCCTTATTCGGGTTATTCCGATACGGCTATGCAGTCCGCGACCGGAGAGATACAACCCATCTATCCTTGCACTAAGCTAAGTGCATCCGATCGCACTATGAAAAAATATAAGAGCGAGGCGGCAATCAAAGTCCGCGTACTCCCGCTCTGAACTTCCGCCACCCTGTCTACACACGCTCCGTCTTACGATGCAGCCGCTGCGTGATCCCAAGCCTCCCCGTTATCTGTTGGAAGCAACAAGGGAGCTTGTTAGCAGTTTAGTAATTAGTAAACCGAAAGTCTGTGCTTGAGGTCTACTGTACAATAGTATAAGCAAAGGAAAGAAGCCACTCCAGAGAGAGCAAAGAATGCGCTTTTGCACACGGGGGGAGGCACCGAGGCGCAGTCATAAAGCTCACCCATTCTGCTAGATACCTAGAGCGTACCTAATCTCGAAGTGATGCTGAACCCAGCGAGATACGCGATACAGTTCGGCGACAAAAGAACGGATAGTATACCACGCGCTAGAACAGTTTGGCGGTCAGAAAGGGCGCAACCGTAAAGCGTTTCCCTTCCGCGCCCGTGGTTATATCCGCTGATACCCTCTCGGCGATATATCCCACCAATACACAGAAAGCTCTTTTTATCCTGACGTAAAAAGAAGACAGGCGCGGGAAAACAAGAAGGGCGAAAGGCCCGAACCGCCGACATGGAACCACGTAACAGGAGGACGGGGGGCTGTTTATCTCTCGTTGCTTGGACCTTTACTACCCAGTTGGCTGGCATTAGTGAAACGATGGAACCTAGCTGGGGGTAGCACTACATGTAGCCCACCGGAATATGTAATGTTGCTATGTTAGTACCGGGTCGGGCAGCACGGTGGGCCCCAATCCAGCGTGGTATCACTGTGACAGTAGCGCCGGGCGTCAAATGTCAGGGGATGGTAATACGGTGACAGAGAACCAACTTTCCGCCCGCCGGCTGGGTAGTCCACAATCCGGTTTTGAGAACAGAGCTTTCAATCGGTACGCAGCAGGAGAAGGCCGAACGGAAATAATATCCTCGGTCCATGGTGATACTATCTGAATGCCTGTTGACACCCCTACCAGCAACAAACAAAGATGCGAATAACAACTACTGCATGGCGATTCCAAACCCCAAAGATATACCGCAATACTCAGGTCATCAGGGTTACACGCAACAGGTTATCAAGGACGGATTGATTACCCGCTGCCCAGACTGAACGTTTGACCGGTCTACTTCATGGCAGCCACAACACGACAGAATACCA
The DNA here is from genome assembly GCF_045866475.1 of Madurella fahalii. Taxonomy (NCBI): domain Eukaryota; kingdom Fungi; phylum Ascomycota; class Sordariomycetes; order Sordariales; genus Madurella; species Madurella fahalii. Next base: position 2,162,382 of record NW_027263976.1, read on the forward strand.
CCATATACTATCTAGTATCTACGTACCATCACGCAGCCGCCCTTATAGCTACCCTGGAGGGACAGTACTTCTACTTCCAACTTTTGTAATCTTTGGTTAGTCATACCTTTCCGAACCCATCCCTTACTATCTACCTCCCCAATCAAGCAGAGACAACACCCCCCCCCCCCTCCTCCTCCTCCCCACAAAGCTTACCCCCGGACCAACCCCGGACTCACCACCCCACCGTCACCCACAGCGGCAGATGTCCCCAGCCGCCCGCCCACCACCTCCTTGGGCTTCGTAATCTCAAAGAACTCCGTAAGCCCCTTGACCACGACGTCCACATTCATATTGATCTGCGGCATCTTCTCATAGCTGCCCTCCTTCATGATGGCTACGAGCGCCAGGAACCGATCCACCTCGCGCAGCATGATGGGGCGGCGGGCGTCGGCCAGGACCATGCCGCTCTCGGCCCACTCGCACGCCACCTGGTCCTCGAGCGGCTGCGCCCACGGCTCCCCCTCCAGCCTGTCCCGCCACTGCTGCGTCCGCGGCCAGCTGCCGTACACCTCGGTAAAGTCGATGATCACGTCGACGTAGTCGGAGCAGATCTCGTAGCTCGCCATGTCCTCCGGGGTGCTGTCGGTAGCAATATAGATCTTGGTGTTGACGTCGAACAGGTAGGCCTTCTCGAAGCGGCACGTGCGGCACAAGTTGGTGAGCATGGCCTCAAGCTGGCCGAGCCGCGGGATCAGCTTCTGGATGACTTTACTAAAGGCCTCGAAGATGCTGTGGTTGTAAATGCTGGTCAGGTGGAAGTTGACGGGCGCGTTCTCGATGCCCTGGTCCGAGAGCTCGTCTTGGATGCGTATAGTCACATCCCGCTGTATGTCTAGCCTGTAGTCGTCGCTCAGCCCGTCGACCTTGTGGATGAAGACTTCGATGTTGATGTGCGGGTAGCTGCGTTGGAGGTGGAGGATGGTCGAGTTGAGGCGGCAGACGGCTTCCAAGTAGTCGTCCTGCGCGTCGATGACCCATATGAGGGCGCCAATCTCGCCAAATATAGCGTCCATGTCGAAGGTAAAGTTTGGGTTATCAAAGATGTCGATCTGTCCCGGAAAGTCCCAGACCTGGAACTCCATGAAGGAGCTGAGCGCGCGTCAGTAGATAGCACGACGCAACCCCCTTCCCTCAGCCACGTCGAGACATACTTGAGACTGTCCTTTTGGATTCGTGCTGTCGACTCGAGAAACAGCGTCTCGCTTGGGGGAAGTTTGTGGAATACCACACTAGATATGGACGACTTCCCGCTCCTGCCATGTCTGTAAGCCAACATACTCGCAGGGTACGAGGATCGCCAGAGACTGTCTCACCTCCTCTGGCCCATCAGCAGGAGCCTCGGCTTCCCCTTGGTTTGGGGCGCCATCGGGTCGGGCACCTTGGCGCCATCCTTCTTTTGAAGGCGTTGTCGGTTCTGCTCGTAGACACGGTGAAGATTTAGCGCTGCTGGACTGATATATCTAATCGGGCGAGGACGTGAAGACACGCTGGGTGTATCAGCAGTGGTGTCGCCGTCCTCGGTTGAAGCAGAAGCCATGATGAGATAACGTGCTGTAAAGAGCGCTCCTCGGCCAAACTTAGTAACAACACGCCCCAGGTGTCAGCTTCAGCTTTCTGACCGCTTTGGCGGACTTGGGCTGGAAGCGGCGAGCCTTGGGTGACGCGGCCCTTCGTTTGCAGCCTCGGAATGATTCGTGGGCATTGGTCGCCTGGATAGAAGGCAAATTGCGCAAGAGAAAAGGTTGGAGGGAGGAGCTCGCAGTGTAAACGGCGCTCGTCGAGGAGAAGCGTGAACGCTTGATCACGCCCGCCACCAGGAGGGCCGGCCAACTTCAGCGGTTGCCATGTCCGTGATCCTCCTCCGGCAGTTCCCTGTTTTATCTCCCTCGACTAATCGCAAAGGCAAAAATGAAACCGGGAGCTGTCGGGAACGGGAGTTGCGGTAAAGAGAAGCACATGTAATAAAAAACAGGAACCGGCACGGCGAGACTAGATCTTATGGTGGTACAGCGAATTGCAAGTGGCTCAGCATGCCCTGACCAAGCAAGCAAGGCTAGGGTGACTCAATCAGATCAAGCGCGCCCACAAAAAAAAAAAAAAAAAAAGGCGGTTTCGGGATTCCGTTTCCTTTCGATCCGTTTGTGTGTCGCAAATAAAAGGGCGCCGCTGCCTAGTACGCGGCTGGCTCGCGTGACACTTGGCTGGCACCGATGGTACTGTACAGTGCCCAAAGCAATCTGCGACGTTTCCCGCCAGGAGCAGACAGGGAGCGGAAGAGGATCAGGAACAAGGAAGGCATCAGAGCCTGGATAGCGCACCCGAGCAGCGGCACTTCCAGGAAACGGGCTGGATCGGCGTGCACCGTAGCCCTAGGATGCAACCGCAGCGCCGTGATATCGCGAGACTCAAAACCCGAGCTTGCAAGGGGGGGTTACGGTACCAAGACTTATGATACGTGATTGCAAGAGGGGAAAAAAGAAAGAAGAAGAAATAAATAAATAATAAATAAAAAAGAAGTAGAAAAAGGAAAGAGGAAAAATTAAAAATAAAATAAAAAGTAAATAGAAACGACCAAAGGCAAAGAACAGGCTTACCTCCATCGTTGTGAAACAGCAGTGGCTCTCTCCGCCCCCAATCACCAGCTCTAACGGCCGGAAAGCGACTCTCTCAGGCAGGAGAAGCCTAAATGCTGGCGTCAGACAACCCCTTGAGCCTGTTGGAAGACTAGGACAGGGGCTTGAGATCACTCGGTGAGGAATCAGGCGAATGGGAACCAAATCCTCAGCACCGGGAAAGGGCCTTTGGCTAGAACAGGATGAGATGGGGAAATGGGCGAGATCGGTGACTGATCAACTTACGCGCTATGTGCAGCAGCGTTCTCCCGCCAACGCCAAGAAGCTCGCTTCACCGCGAAAAGTCAGGCGATAAAACTATCAGCCCATATGTCGGCCGATGGTTTGATTCTTTTCTTTCGCCGTTGCCGGGCGCGACGGGAGTTGTGGAAAGACAATAATAATAAAGGCCGGTACCGAGTCGGTTCAGGGCCGGGCCTGTGCACCCCCGCAGATGAAAGAGCTCCCCGTCCGAGCCAGACTGAAAACCATAGTAGAGAGCCGATAACGCGCCAGTCTCTTCTCGAAGAATGAGGGAGCGGGCCAAGGAGCCGGATATCACCGCCAGTCGCTAGTTATCATCGGTGGTTGGGGGAGAGAAAGGGTCGCTAGCGTGCTTGATGTTGTCTCTGAGACATGGAACCTCAGTGGAATGGACGCTGGGGAATTCAGGTGAGCCTCACCGAAGCGGGGTGCTCGGGTGCATGCTGATTACATAAGTACAGTTGCCCACTGCAGCTAGGGGCCAAGCCTTGGCATTGAAAAACCCCTGAGCCGCGTTCGCCCATATATCTCCGTGGGGATTCCCGACAGTTGCGTTCGGACTGCTCGAGAGATTTACTCCTTAGACACACTATCATAATAATAATCTATCTGGTTCAGGATGGGAAGAGAAAACTACTGCAAGCTATACTGCACCATTTCATGGTAAGCGAGCGAACCGTCAACAAACAAGCAGGACCACCTCTCATCGCTCGTCAGAAATCGCCGGTAACGATGAGCGATACGCCAGCGACTTCCCGCCGGACCGGCTGAAAATGTTGGCCACAAAGCTCTTCTTCCTTCGGGCAGTCAGCCGTTGAGGCGAGGACTCCGCCACGTCTTCATCCTGGGTAGACGTGGTTGCTGTCTCGGGAGACAAGACAGGCGACCCCGGCACAGGTGGTAGGCCTTCGTCGGCGCTTCCGTTCCGGGTCAGCTCAGGCATAAGTATGCCAGCACCCGGTACCTTGACGCCTGGCTTCTTCATAGACCTCATGCTCCTCAGCATCATTGCAGTCCCATCATCTGCCTTCCCTGCCTCCCCTCCACCCGTAAAACTAGCATCTTCCCGATAGAAACTCTTCTCCAACTCGTCAATCTCGCCTGCCATCGTCCTTCCGTTGCACGCCAGATGCTCCTCCTTGGTAGGCACGAACCTCAAGAGGCCCCGCGCCGGCTTCACACCAGTCGCCTCTTGCATGTGCTTCTGAATCAGCGCGGCGTTCCTCTTGTTCGTAGTCGGCAGCAGCTGCGAGGGCAGCGCGAACACCGACATGACGTAGGCCGCCTCGAAGGAGCCCGCAAAGAACATGCAGGCGCCGTGCTGCAGCGTCACCACAATGGACGAGACGGGGCGCTGGTACCGCGTCGAAAGGTGGTACGAGAGTTCGGTAATGAAGGTGTATTCGTCGCCGATCTGAGTGGAATTGCCCAAGCGAACGTTAGCCACCTTGCGCTGCGTGACAGCAGAAGATGTGTAAGACCAGGCTAAGAACCTACGATGACGTTGGTCTTGACCTCTGCCGTGACAATCGCGTCTCCCTGTATCCTCTCCCTCGCCCAGCTGCTGCTACTCTGGTCTACGGAGAAGGCATTCTCGAAGAAATCAAGGTTGCTACGCTTCCTCGCCAGGTTGGATCTGGACGGTGTGCTGTCGACTCCCTTGTGGATGACGTCGCCGGGAGGCGGCCGGTCGATATCCTGTATGAGGTGGTTCCCCTCGACTAGCCGTGATGGCGTTTTGCGGCCTCCTCTATGCGCCCTTCGCTCGGCAAAGGAGACCCTCGTCTCGGCAGCCCCGCTGGGGCTTGCACCTGACGCTGCCGGCTGACTGGCCACGCCCGAAAGGGGTAATCGACCCATCAGGGTTCGGTTGTCCGGTCAAGAGAATCGCTAGGGGGTACTAGGGCCTGATCTGCTAAGGATATATCAACAGCGGCGAGAAGATTGGCAGTGCATATTTGAATCGGCAATACCTCTCCTGCGCGTGTACTGGGGGGGGGGGGGCCGGGTGGGTTGCTGAAACTGGCTGATTGCGGGTTGGATTCTTTGGAAAGTCCGAATATGTGTAAAACCCTTGGACTTTGGCCGGGCGTAGCAAAATGCCGACGTTGCTATCCCGTATATAAACTGAGATGTAGTGTACCGGTTGGACGACCTACCCGCGAAACAGACTGAGGTGAGGAAGGCGAACTATATGCAAACAATCTGGTTCATGTGTTTCACTTCACGGGATAGCGATGTATGATGTGACCTGACTGGGCCAGACAAAGTCAGTGAGAGACATCACGGAATACGCTCGCAAACAAAGCTAAACCGGCAGGAGCGGGGAGGTACTGCATCAACGACGTCCGTAATATCCTGTCTTCAATATAGCAATTTCCCCTTGTATGTGCCTCAATAGAATACCCAAAGCAGGTGCCGCATCCGGGAATGGAAAAGGAAAGGCGCTAAGAAGGAACGCCCGTATCAAGATATCTGGTTTGCTGGAGATCATGTGTGCTCTTCAAAATCTGTAACCAGTTGAAGTCCCTCATCGATGATTAGATGTAGGCCATTTGCGCAGCTATCTGCAGCCATTGACCGCAATGTACCCACGTTGGTCAACGGGATCCGGATGAGTTGTCAGACAGTCGAGATGCACAGACGGGTCGCCACAGCTATCAACTCAATTCCTGTCCTACGCGGCAGATTGCTGCAGATTGCCTCACACGGTAAGTAGCCTAGAGGCAGCTGGAAAGGAGGGAAAGAACTAGCCATTGCTGATTCTCCCTACCCGAGGTTTCCCACTCTCGCTGGCCGCCAGTATGGTCGGTTGCCGGCGATTGTCTGGCAAGCCGGAACCTGTCGCAACCCGCAACTGAACTGCCGGTGCAGTTCGTATTAGACACGGGTTTGACGCGATAAGGTTGCAGTTGTTATAGATGCGTGCTGTTGTTTGGTGGTATCTCAACGTGAGGGTAGGCGATACGGGTAGAAGCCGCCTCGGTATCGCGGGACCGCCACAGTGCCCGGTAAGCAACTCCTGATAAGCAGCTGCTCGAGGGGGTAAGGGTAAGAAGAAAAATGGAGGGGCATTATCTCGGTGTCTAGTGGAAGGTATTGAAACCTAGCCTTCAGAGGTGCAAATTAGGGTAGGCCGTTGTTGCAGGAAGCCGCGCGATAGAGGAGGGGTTGGGTTGCTTCGGGAGTTGACGACATATATGGACAACTTCGGCTCGTGTATTCGGGGATATGCATGTTGTGTAGCGAGAAAGCTCGTTCCTGCCTGGTATTTTGTAAAAAGACGACTAGGGTTACCGGGTCAAAAGGGACGCGAATTTAACCATCCGGTAATGACATGCAATAAAATAATACAGTTGACCAGCCTGCCTTATTCGGCATCGTTCATCATGCACCTTAGAAGTGAAAACCCGGGAGCGCATCCGAAAATGCTCAAACCCAAACCAAAAGACTAATAATGCCTTCCAAGCCGATGCCACAGGCACCGCCCATATTAACTAAGCTTTTCCTTTCAGCAGCCATCGCCCTAATGCCAGCTCAAGACAGCGCAGGGCTCTTCTTCGCCCCCAAGTACCGATCCATGTACTTCTCCGTTTTCAACTGGAACGCGGCTAGGCACACGGCGATCACCTCAACCGGGATCAGTGCAATGGCCATACCCAGTCCCGCATGGCTCTGCTCGCAGAGTGTGTCCCAGTGCGGCTGCTGCGCCATGGGAATCACTTTCCAACGGCATGTCCACGAGAGGAACGTCTCGACCGTGTCAGAGGCGTTGACGGCATAGAAGAAGATGACGGCGATGAGTGCACCAGCCAGGCCGACAAGGGGGCAGAGGAACGTCGTGGAGGTATGAGCTGCTGCCTTGGTGCGAAGCTGTAGGAAGTATATTAGCTTTGTATGTCTCTGCGGGAAGCTGGCCAAGGTAGGGACTTACAGACCGCACCTGGTCAAAGCACAGGGCGACAATGTTCGCGATTAGGACGATAGAACTCCCCACGACGAGCGCAACCGTCGGGCGGATGTTGAACTCGTCCGGCCAGAGGGGCAGCATAAAGTCTGACGCGACATGGGTGTCATTGTACACGCGGAGCGTGTTGGCTGAGACGCCAAGGACGGTCAGGCCTAGCAGTAGCGCCAATCCCGTGGCGCCCACGCGGGCGCTGTCGACCATGCGGAGCGTCCTTATCTTGGACTGGAGGTGGAGGTCTTGAGAGTCGACCTCGAAGTCGGATGCCGAACCGTGGGACTGGGCGCTCTTCTGCATCTTTATGTTTCTCTGTGGGTGGACGACTGGAGTAGTATGAAAGAGCACTGCTCAAGGGAAGACCGGATACAAGAGAGAGAGCGACGGGGTATCAACAGAGGAAGCAGTGCAACCCACAAGCCTTGAAAACACCGAAGAGAAACGGACCCAAAGAAGAGGGGAAACCTGCAGTGGGAGAAACAACAGTGAAAGCCACTGGCCGGAGTAGACGGTAGGTTGAAACAAGATGTCTTAAGGGAGACATCTAGCCATACTAATACCTCGTCCACTCACACACTCTTGCCACCAGCGAGTTGGGGATGCCGTGGATGGTGACAATTAAGCTAAGGGACCGGGCGGTTAAGCCATGTCCATCCCGTACGCCGAGGAGCGGAACAGAATAACCAAGAGATGTGCGTATGCATAAGATCGCGCCTCTACTACCCACCCAGCATTCAATTTTCTTGCCCAGCAACCCCGAAATAGCAAGCAGATTGGTCCGCCATTGCAGATTCGCGGCGCCAAAAACGCGGGAGAGAAGCGTGATGTTTCTCGAAGACAGCGGCCACTAAAAATCGCCCATCACTTTGCATCCCCGCCGATGTAACTCCCCGCCGGGCGCTTAGATACTGATGAAAAGCCAATCAAAATCCAGGCCGCTGTGGGGTCAAAACCAGCGAATCGTTTGCCGAGCGCGCTTGACGCTTCGATCCGATCGAAATGACGGGAGATGCGCGATGCTATTTGGGGATAGCTATCGCTCGAGACGCCCTCGCTGCATAGGCGACTTGGATGTGCATGGGAGAGGAAATCAGTAGACAATAATTCGGAAGTGGTTTCTCCCCGTTCCAGAAAGTAGGTGATGGAATTGGGAGAGCTTTTCTCGGACGAGGGAAACTGTCTATCAGGAACGAAGCACAGAACATGGAGGGAAAAGGCGAGAAAAAGAAGACAGTAAAATGGTTGAGTTAGATAACATAAACACTATGAAATAAGAGTTCCTTAGTGTCCGCTCGAAGCTGGGGGCAGCCCAACTGTCCCAGCCCTTAACTGCACTAATTATTACGAGAGAAACGCTCTCATAGTAAGAGTTATACGAGGGTAATTATTCGACCAATGAATCAAAGTCTATTCTACACCTCTTTTTTCTTCTCTCTCTCTTTTTTTTCTTTCGCTTCATCATGCATCAGGGTATCAAAGCAACACAATCAGACATCCATCCCAGCCATCAGCCCGTGCCCATCTTCCCCAATCCCCCTCCCCAACCACCAACCTCCATCTCCGTGTTGACAGCATCCTAGCCCCTTTTAGCAACCACACCAGCATCCACCCCCAACCCAATCCCCTTCCCTCTCCCCCTCACCAGCGCCGCCAGCGCCCTCCCGACAGCGCTCAAATCCCCCAACATCGTGATATGCCCGCGGTCCGTGCAGATCCTCCCGTCCCTCACCAGCTCGTACCCGGGAGGCAACATAGCCTCGCGCGCAAGCACCACGCCATCTCCGCTGCGGAAGAGCAGGTCGTCGTACGCGTCCGCACACGCGATCCCCTCCCGGCCCGCCACGCTCGCGGCGTACGTGGTCGGGATGTCCTTGGCATAGATGACCGCCAGCGGCGGGTAGGCGTTCGCTTCCTGGTGGCTGGGCCTGTGTGCGAGCTCGGCGCGGAAGCGCTTCGTCTCGGCGAGGGTGCGCGCGAGGTAGGCGATGTTGCGGGCGCGGACGGCGTCGGGGGTGCCGCAGCTGTTGCCGCCTGCCCTGGACGATGAAGGGTCGGATGAGGAGCCGCTGCTGCCCATCTGTGGGGCGAGGGTTCTGTCTTTGGTGATGGAATGCGTGGCTTCGGCGATGACGCCCTTCTTGTGGGTTTGGCCGTTGCTCCGGCTGCGGAGGGGCAGGCTCGGGAGCGAGTCGGACAGGCTGAGGAGGGAGCCGAATGTGCTGCTGCGCGAGAGGGCGGGGAGAGCCGGCCCCGAGACGCACGGGCAGAAGCGGTACTTGATCCAGTCGTCGACGTTGTAGAAATCAACCTTGTACTCTTCCTTGGTGACCTTGTCAACGAAGCAGAAGCCGTCTTCGGGGAGGAAGACGAACGTCGTCCGAAGAGAAAAGTTTACTTGCGCGGTGAGGAGCTTTTCGTTCAGGAGTACGGCGTCGCCGTTTCGAAGCGGTCCAAGAACATTGACGCACCGCTGTGGGACGCCGGCGTACAAGACACCTGAGAAGAGATCGGGGCGCTGGTTCACCGCGTGCCGGGTGATGAGGCCGCCTAGGCTATGGGCAATGACCAGGGCGCCGCGCTGCTCCTTGGGCGTGTCCGGCTGGTTCGACGGTAACTTCTCGAGGAACTCGACCAATTTGCGGGACAGACGGTGGGGGCTCAGCCGCCAGTCGTAGCCGTAGTCGTGGACTCTAAGCTTGCCTGTTCGAGCGTTCTCGCACTCCCTCAACTTCTTGAAAAGCCGTTTGGAGACGTCGACCGGGCCGATGTTCTTCAGCATTCCGTCGGCGATGATGTGGTTCTCCATGTCCTCCTCATCCTCAGGATCCAGTCCAACTTCCAGATTGACCTTGCGGACCCCCAACTGAACTTTGACAGGGACCCATAATCGCCTGTGAGGCGCCTTTGCTGATCGCAAGATTGAGCCCCGATACCCCCCCATGATCACAATGTCTCCGGTTAGTGACTCTAGAATCGCGTCTAGCGGGTCTTGGGCGCGCAGGCCATTCGACACCAAACCCGACCGATGAGCGTCTGACCTCGGCTCGGCTGCCGGTCTCTTCAGAGGCTGGTTGAGTATACCTGGCATTGTTAGTCCACGGAGCCATGGGAACGAGTGCCTGTTGGGAAGCCTACTCGGCATCTGGGGCAACTTGAACGAGGGCCCATCGAAGCTATCCTTGATGGCCTTGATCCGCACATTCACTTGCTCTCGGACATGGGCAAAACGCTCGTCGTCCCCTAGAGAAGAAACGCGGGAGAGTGTGTGGTAGAGGAGCGAATCGTCTGAAGTCGTTTGCCTCAGGGTTCGATGTGGTGGAGACACGAAGTCTGGAAAAGACTCTCCGGCAGAAGTTTTAGTGATTGAAGGAGTCACTGGCGTCCGAGGCGGGGACGGCCGCCCGCTTTTCGGAGGCGAGTTAGAGCTGGAAGAAAAGAAATTTGGCGTAGGAATATTCGGGATGAAGCCGGTCGGGATCGAGATAGACGGCAAGGCCTTTGACAACCTCCTTAGAGCACTCTCACCGACCGAAAGAGAGCGCTGGTGCCTCGACCGGCTCTCGGGTACCGCGGCCTCAGTTGGCTTGAGCCGCTCCGGTTCCGTGATCAAAAATTGCTTCGGCCCGGCCTGCCACGGCGTCGGGAACCGCGTCACGGGAGGCTGATGCCCCGCTGCGGCTGCCTCCGGAGCAGCCGACTCAGTCTGACGTCTTTGACGTATGACACCATCATTGGGTAAGGCGTGGCTAGGCGGGCCGTTCTCCAACCTCTCAAAGAGTTCGTCCCCGGTTTGGCGGTCCAGAACTGCAGCCTTATCAGCAGCCGGGGTCCTCGGTGATGTGAGCAGCGTTGCCAATGCGCTTATTGCCGGCTGCATGAATGATTGGGCGTCATCTTGATCGACGTCGTAGCCATCGTCCGATCCCTCCGACTGGGGAGGTGAAGAACGCGCTTCTGCAGGGAGGGATGCATCTCGTGCTACACTTAGCGGAGGTAAGGTGCTGACGCAGGAGGGACCGGCGGTTGTTGCCTCCATGTTGTAACAGTGTGTTGCTGAAGAAGCGATCATGAGGAATTACTGGTGCAATCCGAGTGTCCTTGAACCATATATCATAACGTCGAAGGATTCAAGCCTTAATACAACAAACTAGAGGGTTCCATGCAGGGGTCGAGGATGTTCAGGGTCGGCGGCTTCGAAATTTGGATGCCTATGCTAGCCTTGCTGCTCACTCTTCCGCAGCAGGGCCCGGCCTCCAAATTGTTCCCCAGACTGGAGGCTGAAGGTTTCCGTGAGAAATGAGACGGGCCCATGGGGAGGTATTTACTGCGTAGGACGACGCAGTCAGCTGAGAGGCTGGAGACAGCAGCTCGGTAAGAGACCGGGATGTTCGGAGGATTGGACGCCCTGCAAGGCTCCCTTTTGTGGTCCCTGTTGGTATGCAGGACGCTCCGGACATGGAAGCGGGCTCGTCTGCGGCGGTGCAACCCCAATGAGGAAGGGTCCCGGCCTCTATCTGACTGCATCTCCCATTTTTTGATGCCTAACATTATTAGTGCTGGTCCTTTTGGCGCTGCCTCCGCGCTGTTCCCTCTCGATTTGCTATGTATGTTTTGACGTCACGGCGCTAGAGGCAATTGAGCCGTTCTAGATGCTTGGCACCTGACAAGCTCAATTGGTAGCAGGTGCAGGGCAGAAACGATGCATCGGCAAGATTTCATGGTTCCACACGCTTCGCCCGGCCGCCCCGGCCTCCTGCGCCTCCGGTTGCTCGGTATCAGACCCGCCCCTCCAATACATCAGCCCAAGTTGGGTATCATGTGTCAACCAAAATGCGGCTCCATCCTGCAACCAAGAAAACGTGCTTGGCCAACGGCTGCCCAGCCGCATCTAGTGCTTGCTAGAGCTTGGTGGTGGGCAGGATCGAGAAGCTGCCTTCCACCTCCTCAATCTTCATCACAGATCGCTTCCACCCGGCTTCTTCCGACAGCCGCCCGATGTAGGCATGAAGCTTTGGGAATGTCTCTTTGAACGACCCCTTTGCCCACGTGCCCATGGCGTCAAAGGCTCCGTCTTTGCCCGCAATGAGCGGGTATCCCAGCATGATATCGGCGCCCGTGAGGTTCGGGCCGCACATGTAATTCCCTCCGTTGGGCGATGTTGCAAGGTAGTCCTCCATCATCCCAAAATGCCGCTTCATGCTCGGGAAGACGACCATGGCAATGAGTTGGTTTGTGATGAGCGTGGTGATGGGCCGGACGAAAAACGGCACGCTGGGTCCTTTGAGGCCTGCCCGCAGCCTATCAGTGTGCAGCACACGACTGTGTTTGCGGGGACCCGCATACCGCTGAGAATGAAGTTCAGCACCATGGTAAACATGAAACTGCCCTCAATGTAGTGCAGTAGGTATTGATAGCGCATCCACTCCTCCGTCTCGCCACCCAGCTTGCCCTCCTGGCCGTCCTTCCAGCGCTGTGGAACTAGCGCCTTGCCCTTGGGAAAGTGGTCGCACAGGTACTGCACGATGAATCCGCTCTCCGCAAGGACAATTGGTCCCGACGCACCAGGTGGCGTAATCGAGACCAAAGGCGACTTCCCGAGAGGGTGTAGTTTCTTGAACTCTGGCGGGGCTAGCATGGTTTTCTGGCGGTGGTAAATATCGAGTTCATAAGGAATCTCGAACTCCTCGAGCAGCCATAGGATGCTTTGAGCTCGAGACCCATTGAGCCTAGCATGGTGTGAGCAGTTTTCAACCATTGCAGGACACGCCAAGGCCGCACCAATGGAGCTTGACCGTTGCTTCCTCTGCCATGGCCAGTGTAGGCGAATCGACCGTTAGTGTAGGAATAAAAGATGTGTTCAAGTGTTCAACCTCGCTGGGTCAGATAGTATCTAACACTCGGTGACGGGAAACGCTGACGCAATGTGCCTCGGCTGTCACCTCCACTTGGAGGTCTAGTGTTACGATTTGGCCCTCCAGAGGACCTAACTTAATTCGCTAAAACCGACCGAGCTCAATTCAATGGTGAATTCTTATTCAAGACTAAACACGGAGCGTCGCTAAAATAATTTGGTAGAAGAGCTAGCAAACATAAGATGATATAGATAAGGTACTAAGCACTCGGGAATGATGGAATTTGCAGCTTCTGAGTACCTATCGAGGTATAAAAAATATGGGAAATAAAAATAAAGAACAACCAGATTCCACATCCGAACCTCACAAACCGGCAGCTAGTTCCTCATTGCACGTGATTCGAGCACGTCCCACACCATAACTCCTCTCGGCGCCAAGACCAATCGCTCGACAGCAACCTCTCAATTGAAGCTCAACACCTCACAGGCGAACCTGGAATCTCGAAGCCTCGACCCCCAACCCCCACCGGAGAAAACCAGTCCCAACACGACGACGGCCCTCAAAAATTCAAGATGGCAGGACTACCGCATAACAGTGCGCTCCCTACCCCCGGCCCGGTCCGAATTGACTCGCCATGTACCTAATCGCTAACTGGGTCTCGACGCAACACACAGAGGTGGCCATGGACCCGGCCTTGATTCGCCTGGGGAGTACGTCCTACCTCTTGGCTATCCCTACTCCTCCAACCGATGCCGTCAGTCTCCTAACGTTCTCGCGCGGCCAGACATGATCAGCAACCGGTACAGGTACTTCAGGTGGACCAAGCGGACGGCGGGAGTCACATTCATGTATGTGGCTGTGATCCCGAGCATTATCGCATACTTGGGGTACAAGACAGACGTGAGTTCTTTCTTTTTCCCATAGTATGGGAAGGGGAGGGGGAGGGGGAAAGGTGAGGAATGATTGGGTGGGGTGCTGACTTGGGGTTCACCTTAAATTTAGGGTCTGTGGGATTTCCGGGCGAAGCGGAGGGGCGATCTCATCTCTGAGCGTTGAATGTTGAGGGACGAGATTGAGAAACGTGGTTGTGCGGATTGTGCCGGGAGAGGACTGTACATATGACTCGGCATGGCACAATGTTCAAATGCAAGGGAACAACTGGGGGAGTGGCCTCTGCAGAGTCAACAGATTATACTAAGTTTGCCATAAGCCACCAGGTTATTCCTACCGCACAACTCCCCTCCCAGTATACCGCTGTCTCCTCGCCCTGATGTCTGAGTCTAGGTCCGGATAACGATTGCGTCCGCAGCCGTAGTCACGGGTATAGAAGAGATTCCTCCCAATATCACAGCCCCCGGCTTGGTGATTCCTCCAGCGGCTACGGCACTGGAAGAGAAATATCGCCTCTCGCTTGAGCTTGGAGAATACCGAGAGCTCGGGAGGGTTTGAGAAACCTACCTCCCCCGCCGGCCAGGTTCTTGAGGCGGATCTGGTAACCTATCCCCTCTCCGCCATTCTCCATCCGGTATACCGCCATCTCCCCGCTCGAAAGCCTGATCCCGATCATAATATTGCCCCCGGCCATAGCCCCGGTGGCTCCCCCCTCTAGAACCACGCCCGCGGAACCCACTGGACTGCCCACCATAATCCCGATTTCGTTGCGACAGCGGCGGCGGCGGTGCAGATCCCATAGACCCCCTAGCCTCGCCGACGCCAGCACCGCGACCGACCCTCGCACTACTCGCCGGCACCACATCGCCTGTGAGTTCGTCCGGCGGAAGGATCGCACAGCTGATGTAGTCGCCCGTCATGAACCTAGCATCGGCCAGCGTCTTAGCACCATCATCCACACTGTCCTCGGGGACGCCCTCATCTGGACCAGCGCCTGGCCCTCCCGCGCCGAGCACTAGACTGCCGACATCCTTGGCGACGTATTGACGTGGCTGATCGAGGCTGGCGTGTGCGTCGGCGTAGATGAGGCGAAAGCAGAGACGGGTGCCAATTGCGGGCTCCGGGAGGATCGGGGGCGAGAGGCCGAGCATGTAGTGAGAGAGCTCGGTGAGCGTGGTGTCCTTCCAGGTGTATATATCAATGTGTGGAGGTAGAAATGAAGGGTTGATAAACTCATGTGCTCTGCAGGGAATCGTTAGTCCAAGTACGTTACTAGGGGATATCTAGCAACGAGCCTGTGGAATGCACCGGTTCGGTAGAACAGCTTTACCAGGAACGGCGCCGTCTGGTCTCGCCTCACCTCCGACAAGCTCATCGTGATGGATACCGGTTGACTCGTCGATAATGGTCTTGATGTGTTGTTGACACAGCGGGTCACGGCCTCGTCGGGATAAGAATCGGCTCTCCTTCTGTATTGCCAGAACGGCCAATTTAAATTATTGTGGTATCTTATATGGAATGGGTTTGTTGTTGTTCGAAGTAGATAGCATACATACCCAGAACGCACGAGGATCGGCGGCTTAGGTAGTGGGGGCTCATGGGGGCGTGTTGGGGCATGTCGGGGCGCAGGCGACCCCCGCAACACCGCCCTGCGGCTCTGCCTCCCGGTCTTTTTCAGCGGAGTTGCATCCAACCTCGAATCCAACTTTCCTCTAACCCAACTTACCATAACGAATCACAGAGGTATCCGCACTAGCCCAAACCGGTCAATCCCAACAGATCGTTTCAGTATCCCTCGCAAGCGAAGCAGACGCTTGGAGAACAAAATGGACTTCGCGTCGCTGATGTCCAAGGAAATCGCAAAAGCGAAAGGCACCACCACCACACCTGACCCATCTGCATCTAAGGACCAACCAAAGTATATCAGCCGCCGCGAAGCCGAAGAAGCCCGCCAAAGGGCTTACATAGCCGAGCAAAAAGCGCTCGAAGAGCAGCGCGCCGCCAAAGCCGCGGCCAAGCGCAAGCGCGAAGAGGAAGCCGCGCAAGAAGCCCGTCTACGCGAAGAGAAGCGTCAGCGCTTAGCGGAAGAGAGCCGTCGGCGGCGGGAGGCCAAAGAAGCCGAGGAGGAACGGGCGCGGAGAAAGAGGCTGGGTTTGCCGGAACTCGTTTCCGGGGAGGAAGACAAGGAAGGCAGGCGCAAGGGCGAAGACGAGGAGGACGAGGACGAGGAAGCGCCGGATGTACAAGGGGCCGACGACATTCCCGAGGAGGAGCTGCTGGCGAAACTGAGAAGCCTCGGGGAACCGGCGGTGCTATTCGGCGAGGAGCACGCGGCGCGCCTGAGACGGTACCGGAAGGTTGCCCGGGGCGGTGCGGTCGCGGCCGCCGGGCCAATCGCCACGACACTCGCGCCCGTGGAGGAAAAGGACATGAAAGTCCCCGCCACGCCTCCGCCCGCCTCGGACAAGAAAGCACGTCGCTACCTCTACCGGCAACTCGCGTCCTACTTCAACATGCTGCTGCGGGAGTGGGAGGCGGCGCTCGCGCGGGAAGACAACGCTGGGACGTTTGCGGGCCAGGCAGCCCGCAATGCCATGGTGTCGAGCAAGGAGACGATGAGACCACTATTCCGCAAGTTTGAGCAGGGCGACCTGGACGAGAGCATCCTCGAGGCGATTGTTGAGATCGTCAAGGCCGCCCAGGAGCGGCGGTACGTCGATGCCAACGATGGGTATCTACGTCTGAGCATTGGCAAGGCGGCGTGGCCGATTGGTGTCACTATGGTGGGCATCCACGAGCGCAGCGCGCGGGAGAAGCTTCATGATGGCGAGAGGGGCCACATCATGGGCAGCGAGGTCACGCGCAAGTACCTGCAAAGCATCAAGAGGTGCCTGACCTTTGCCCAGGTCCGTTGGCCGCCGGAGGATATCCGGCAGTTGATGGGCTGATTTTAATTGGCAGGTTGAGGGGACCAGCCAGTCTCTTGAGACGAACCTAGCGATACCCAGATAAAAAGACGAGTTGACGAGTTGACATGAACTCCGCTCAATAGAATCGGCTTCGAACATTAGCGAGGATTGACACCAGGATCACCTTCCTATCATGAAATCTTTTGTAAGCGACGCAAGCGCCTGATTTACCCGTACTCCTAACCGCTCTTTCCTTTGACCTTGTGCAATGCAGTAATAAGCAGACAATCAGACCATGTTCACCAATATCATATAACGTGCCATCCGTCAACTCATCCCAGCGTCTCCTCCGCCATGAATTCGGGCTGGCTAGCAAAGCCATGGCCGCCCATCTTTTTCTGTCCCCTGAGCTCGAGGTCGGCTGCGGCGAGGCCCATCCGTCGAAGCCGATCGAGCGCCTGCTTCTCATAATTCTCAGCCGTTTTGAGAGCAGACTGTTGCATCTGCGCTCTCGGTTCGGTAGCTATCGTAGTGACATGCTGAAGACGGGGTTAGCAAGCGGACAGAGACCTCCAGGAGGGTGCATGGAAATAAGATAGGCCAATTATTTGCCACGGCCGCCACACGACGGCGGCTAGACGCAGCAGTGCAAGACCCAAGCCTGAGTTATTTATGTCGGTGGTGGCAGATTTACCTTGTCAATGGTGTTGATGCGAGCCTGAAGGGCACCTGACTGGATCATCACGGCCAGCTCGTCCTCGATGGGTTGTTCTGGGCTCCCGAAGGCTTTATTCATGGAGTCCAAGCTGACACACGAGAACGGGATCAGGTACTGGACGATGCATTTGCTCCGGATCTGGGCGTAAATGTTCGGTATGTGCTTCTGGAGGTAGATGTCAAGCAGGTAATCCGGCCGATAGGACTCGAGGATGGCAATGCAGGCGGAGTATCTACCGCTTACGAACTGTGCAACAGCGCGCCTGATATGCGGTTCAAGTTCCAGGAACGTGCGAAATTTCGAGTTGTCAAGCACCTGGCTCTGGAGCTCCTTGCGGTCCATGGATGCCAGAGCTAAAAGGCCACCATAGATGGCAACATCGTTCGAACTTGCAAGGTCGCTGTAAGTCGAGCTGGGGGCCGTAGGCTCGGCCGCCAGGAAGCTGAGCGCCGCATCCAGGTACTTCTCCTGGCCGAGGAGCGCAATGCCCTGCGCGATCTTGATGTATGGTTGGATTGCTTTTTCGTCCTCGCTACTTTGGGCGCCTCCCATCTTGCTCAGATGGGCACTGACCATCCCCCATTCGCGGCGTTGGACAGATACCCGGACTAGGTGTTTCCCTACATCGATGAATTGCTTGACTGTGCTCGCATCCGGCCTCATCTTTGAGTATGTCTCGGCGGCCGCGTTTAAATCGCCAATGCTCTCGAGGTGCTTGCCAAGATCCTCGTTGCCCATCTGCAGCGTATGCATGTGGTCAGCGACCTGGACCAATACTCCGAGTTCCTAAGAAAAACTCACCCGGATGCTCTCCTTGATCAAGTTGTTCTTGTAACCCTTTAGCTCCGTCAACAAGCGATTTGTCTCGATCTGGTTGACGCTCTCTTGGTTCTCAAGCCATGCTTGGTCGAAGGTAGCCTCTGGCTCCGAGGGCGCCGCAATGCTCAAGCACTCAACAGCTTCTCTGTACCTCTGGGTGTCGCGTCCCCGCTTGGCTTCGGCGACAGCCGCTTTGAGAGCATCGACACACAAGGGCACCGAGCTCCGGCCTATGAGGAATAGGCGGTCGAACCGGGTGCGGCCTGCGGGATGTCAGATGCGAGCGGAAGCTGGACGGGCAACCACCGGGGGCTCACCTTTGTAGTTCTGAATATAAAGGTCGAGGTCAAATTTAGGCGAATCTACCACGTCGAGTCCCGAATTAGTCGCTTGCCCTGGACTCGCGCGGGCCTTGCAGGCATCGTGCACAGCTTGGACGTTGCGGCGGAGTGGACAGGATCAGCAGCCACCTACCCTTGACGACCACTCCTCCTTGGTTGTCCATCAGAGTAAAGAATGACAATAGGGAGTTCGCCATATTTCCGACTTTGGAGGTTCGGCGGCCGGTATGTGACGCGAGTCTGGCGAGGCTGCTGCTGCTGGCGAAGCTCTGGTAAGGCTGAGATGCTCTGATGGCGAGAACGAAGGCGGGCAGCGAAGCTTCGAGGTGGGGTAATAGTGGGGCTACCTAATGCTACTTGGTACAGTACCTATGTACATTTACTGTTACGGGCGTAAGTCACCACCCTCCCCCTCTTGCCCCAACACCGGATTGGACCCTGGAATTCTGATCAGTTACAGGGCTGTAATTTGTGAGGTAATGGGTTCGCTGGTCACGCATAGCAAACAACGCCAACCCAGCGTGTTTCTCGTAAAGATGACGATGCTCAGCGAGACACGTGAGCAGAGCCAAGGTACCCGTTCCCTGCTTGAGATGTTCCATTGTCTGTGCTCATTGTATTATTGGATACATGGAAGGTCACTACCGGATATGTCGGGAAGGCTTCTTGACCGCGGTTCTGAACAGCGAACACTGGGTAAGGCTGACAAGCAGCCCCTGGCTAAGCACACAGTCGGCGACATATCCACCCGCTCGGATCGGTCTCGGGGGTTCACTTGGGGGCGCCTAGGGTCACCCGGGCGTTTGCCAAGGCCGTTGCCAATGCGCTGCCAATATTCAGGCTGCTCTTGGGAGGCAACGTTCCCTAGAACCCCCAGCGCGGAAGGGCGAATCGGATAAGCAGTGTTCGAATCCAGGCACGTCGTACAGACGGAGAGGACCCCGCTGCTGCAAAATGCCGAGCTCGAAAATACCACTCGCCAAGACCGCGAAAAAGTCTGCTCTCGGACACTGTCTGTAAACATGAGCTGATTTTGGGCCCTTACCATGCTGGGGCTGGGGTCGCGCATGCCAAGAGGCGCAAGACGACGTCAGCCAAGTCCTCTAGCGTGCCGTCGCTGGCGCAGGTGGCTTTCTCCATTTCAAGATCTCCAATGCCCATTTTTCCCATGCTGCTGTGCGCTTGGAGTGTGCATTCGGATGCAATGCTTGGACAAATCGCCTGGGCGCACAGCCGGCGGCGGATGCCACTGCAGCTCCACTAATATCCCAATGATTCATCTATCCTGCAGCTGGGCGCGCTCATCGATGCGCGGTAGAAGTAGGTGCCCTCCATTGTTTCCCACCCCCCGTCCATTCCTTCCCAGCAAAAAAGCACAACAAAGCACTTTCGGCAGCAGAGAGGGGGCCGTTGTTGAAAAAGGCAAGTTCCTCTGCCTAGTGGGATAAACCGCACAGTGGATTCCACAGTATCCAGGGGGGCCTCCTGCCGCCTCCACAACCGCCCGATTCGGGTCCCCAGGGCTTGTCATTACTTAACTGAATGCTGAACGAGCCATTCCCGTTCCTCGCATCCCAACCCCGAGACGGGAAGAACGCCGCCCGACAGGGTCCTTGGCCTTCTGCCACGCTGGACGCCGGACTGTGCGCTCGCACAGTGTAGGTTTGTCGGTCCCTGAAAAAGCTCCCCGAGCCAAGGGACCCGGGATGCGGTAGTGTGTGGTGTAAGGTATGGTACAGTATTGTGGTGTACACTAAAGTGCGCGGTAGAGGCAACACTCAAGAATGCCCGCATCTGCAGCGCGTCGCTTCGATCCCGACGGAATTCTCCCGCCATCCCGTCTTGCCCTGTGGGAGCTTCCATCGGCAACGCGCCCATCATCTCTTGACGACGAACCCTCATTGCATCAAAAATAGTATGCACCCCTGATGACATGGAGGCGCACCAACGGCCCGCGGGCTGGGGTCCCCAGGGCAAGGACCCAAAGTATGTATGTACGCACAGTACTGGTACCTACACTAGGTAGCCCATCCGCCCCCGTGGTCTGGCACAAACCAGCGTCACGTAGCCGAGTGGTGGGGTTGGATCCCACAGGCGCGGAGCTTGGGGCGACCTCCGAGGAGGTGTAGATTCCATCGCAAGGCTCTCTGCTCTGGGAGCTTCGTTCGGTATACATAGGCCCAGGCGGTGCTCCACAAAGGTTCCAACCCCCCTTTTCAAACCACGAGGGCGGTGATTGCCGGCCTGCTTCGAGCTGCGCCGAACAAACTGGAAAGCTGCGTGGCTTGACCTAGTTGCACTGTATCCGTAACTCGAGGGCCTTGAACTGAAAACCTCATTTGTTTTGAATTTCCCCCTTCTGGTTCACATTGTTGCTAAAATCATCATCTCCACGCCATCGGGGCTCGAGAGCGCCGCTCCGTCTCTTGCGTCCGTGTTACACTAGCACCGAGTCGGCTCCGGCTCTCTTTCCCTCTTCCTTGTCTTCCAAGCCGGGAAACAACCCCCCCCACCCTCCCTCCTCCCCCTTGGGACTGGACAGCGGGGTCCACAGTCTGCGCCGGATCCTAACACCTCTGCCCCTAACACAACACCCAGTGTATAGGTTTCTATTAACGTCAACACGCTGCATCTGCAGCTCATCAGTGGTTGCCCGCGGTGTCCCCCCCTGCGACGCCTCCATACCCACTTTCATCCACTCGCGTCCCCCAGCGCGCCCAGAAGCGGAGCCGGTCCCGCGAGCGACTCGCTTTCGGAGCCGCTCAGGACAACCTGTCTACTCCAAGGGGAAAGGTAGTCTCGCTCCCCTAGGGCCACCCCTCCCCCTTGTTGGGAAGGCATGTGTGAATCACCCGCGCGGGTTTTGAACCCTCACCGGATCGCTCCGGTGGTACTCCAACCTACTCCCACTGCCCGACAACTGCTGGTCCTTTGCCGCGGGACGTGGCGTGTGTAAAGGGGGGCTTCATCAACGCGCCGCTCCCTCGCTACAGACATGCCTACGCGATCGTGACCTTCATCGAGTACGGGGCAAGTGATCCACACCGAGGGTACGCTATCCTTCGCCCAAATCCCTGCGCAACACAAGCGGGGAGGCCCATTAGATATGACCGACCCGGCCGCCGAGGGCAAGCCTACTCGCCCAGCCCGGCCTCCTTCTCGGCCACCACAATCCAGGACGACCGCCGTTGCCCCGAAGGCCACTGGTTCCGGAAATACCCTCAACATGTCCGACGACGAGTCGGCAGACCTGTCCCTCGAGGACCATGCCTCGCCGTCCGAAAGCGTCAAATCGTCGGCGCAGGCTGCCGGCAAGGTCGAGTCGGATGACGCTTCTGGCGCCCAAGACGATGCGGCCGATGCCCCGAGCATGCCCCAGCAGAAACGCCGTAGAGTGACGAGAGCTTGCGACGAGTGCCGCCGGAAGAAGATTAAGTGTGATGGGAAGCAACCATGCACGCACTGCTCCGTATACAGCTATGGTACTATAGCCTATCCCCTCCCTCGTTTGAACCCCAACCCCAACCCGCTCTCCTCCCCTCCTTAGCAGGGTCCCGCTGACCAGTACGCAGAGTGCACGTACGACAAGCCGTCCAATAGGCGAAGAAACCCAGCGCCGCAGTACATCGAAGCACTGGAGGCGAGGCTACAGCGAGCAGAGACCCTCCTCCGTAAATTTATGCCGGATGTGGACCTTGCCGACCCCAATCTGGACCCGGCTGTCCAGCAGGAGTTCCGCACCAGGGAGCAGGCGAGGGCGCGGGCAATGGAGCTCAAGACGGAAGCAACCAAGGAGCAGCAAGGCGGACAGGACGCCCAAATCGTGTCCATGATTGAGGGCATTGGCCAGCTGGAACTCAAGGAGGGCGGCGAATGGGACTTTCACGGCGTCTCATCGGGTGCCGTGTTCATCAAGCGGATGAAGGAGCATTTCAAAGGCCTTCTGGGCAATGAATACGGCATCCCATTCCTGCCCCGGCCCGCTCTACCCTCCGGCCTGTCCAGCCTCGATTCGCCAAGATCAAATACCGCCTCGCCGTGGGACGCCTCGGCCGTCCCGAATATCTACGACCTCCCGCCCTTGGATAAAGTCCGGACGCTATGCTACTACTCATTGGACTGTGCTACATGCCTTATGCGCGTCGTGCACCAACCCTCTTTCTACGAGAAAGTTGACAAACTTTACACGACGCCGCAAGAATCATGGGGAAACGAAGAACATAGGTTTCTGGGTCTGCTGTACTCGGTCATGGCGCTCGGCTGCGTATACAATGTCTCCCAAGATGCATCCGACCCGCCCCTGACTTACAAGTCGGCGTTGGACGAAGGGTGAGCCCTCCTACCCACCGGGTATCCCTGCTGGTCCCCCCTTCGCTCACGGTTATTCTAGGATCAAATACTATACAGCTGCGCGAGTGATCCTCCAGGATGTTGCGGAATGCCGGGACATGGTCTCCTTGCAAGGCCTTCTATACCTGATACTGTTTCTGCAGGCGACGTCCGACATGAGCGGCTGCTACGCGTTCCTCGGGGTTGCTCTTCGGTCCTGCCTGCGTATGGGCTTGCATCGGCACATATCTCACGCCAAAATGACACCGATTGAGGATGAGACCAGGCGGCGGACATTTCATGCCATCCGCCAAATGGATTTCTACGTGTCAGCCATCATGGGATTTCCGCTTCTGCTTCACGACGAGGACATCGACCAGCCCTTGCCGACCGAGGTTGACGACGAATATATTACAAAAGACGAAATTCGTGCGCCGCCCCCGGGAACGCCATCATTCTTCCAGGCGTTCAATGCACATAACAAGCTCATGAGGATACTCGCGAGGGTTGTAAAAGACATATATCCACTCAAGAGGATGGGAGAGCCCATCAACGCAGACGAGCAGAATGCGACATTTATGATTAGCTATTCCCGAATTCAGGAAATCGAGAGAGAGCTCCAGGAGTGGTATGAGCAGCTTCCAATCCACTGGCGACCGAGCCCCGACGGCCCCATCGAAATCATCCGGTACGCGCTGATCCCCAAGTCTGCCCGTCTATCCCGCTCACTAACATGAACCCGCCTCTCCCAGCGTCCGGACACTCCTGAGGTTTGGATACGCACACGTCCAGATGATGCTCTACAGGCCGTTCCTTCACTACATATCGCCGCGGCTAACGGCTGGCAAGAAAATAGACGACCGTTACTACAATTGCGCGGCCGCAGGAATTAGCGTTTCTCGCAACATTGTTCACATAGGGGTTGAGATCCAGAAGCAGGCAGTTCTGATCGGACCCTATTGGTTTATCCTGTACACCGAGTTCTTCGCCATCCTCTCGCTCCTTTTCTTCGTTCTTGAGAATCCCGATAAGCCAGGAGCTGCTGAGATTCTGGCAGATGCCAAGGCGGGTAGGGAGGTCATCGCACATCTTGCCCAACGGAGCCTGGCGGCCGACCGTATTACGACCGCGCTCAAGGCAAGTTTCTTCTGCATGGCTGAGTTGCTCGCAGGGGTGCTAACGGCGTTCAGCCTCTATTCGACCAGCTGCCGGAGCGTTTGAAGAAAACCACGGCTCGGCCAACACCGACAAAGAAGCGATCAGCGCCAGTCCCAAGCCAGGTAGCCAAGGCAGGTACTATAACTTTACCCGGCCGTCCAAACTTGCAGGACAACGTACCGCAACGCAGATCGGACGAAATGGTCCGCCCTGGGCTCATCCGGCGAGAAGCACGTGGACCACCTCAGAGAACTTCGTCTTTCGACACGGTTGGGTTCCAGCATGGCAGCCTTGCCGGGCAAACCTTTACAAACCTGCAGGATATTCTCCCGATGGACATGTCCCTAGCCGGAACAAGTCCAGAGTCTAGTAGCACTCAGGGAGGGCACGCTCAGGGTTACCAGCAGGGACAGCCGACAGGCGGGCCAGTTAACTCCCTGTACAAACTCGACGCCATGATGTTCCCCTCGGAAGATCCCTTTGCCTACCCTAATCAGCCGCTGGTGGACAGTCACCACACGAGCAGGCAGACGTCGCAGGCGGCAGCGAGCCAGTCCCCGGATATGCAGTTCTACATGCCGAACATGTATGACGGTATCGAGGGCCAGCTGTTGGAGCCCATCCCGTCATATCTGATGCAACAGGGCCCGGGGCAGGGCCAAGGTCAACACCACGGGCTGGATCCGACAGGGCAGATGTACAACACGCCCAACATGCTCGCCATGCAACCAGAGCACCGTGGCAACCACGGGCACCAACACCATCATCAGCATATGGCCCAACACCAACACCAGCACCAGCACCCCCAACAGGGTGAAACAATGGAGGGAATGATGGCCGACGCGAGCTTTCAAGGAAGCGACTGGGACGATATTTTGAGCAACACGGGCTATCGGTGAAGCTACACTGCTGCGCGAGATGGTTGGGTTCGCTTGGCGGAAAAACGAAACCAAACACGCCTACCATTTGCGCATGATTCCTCGTGCCCGGGTGGGAGACGGAATTGGAGAACAGTGGAAGGGGGTTTAGTTAGATAGGCATGTCCCTGGGTGGGAATCCCGTATTTCAGCCGGCCTCGGTACGATCCGCGGACTCGGAGGTTGGTTATGGTTCATTACGATGCAGAGCCCGGAGGTTACTTTCGTTTAGCCGGCGATCGGGTTGGTGATGGACGGCTCAGAGAGCACAGCGCGCAGGGAGAGGACGGGAGGGGACAGGAGCAGACATGGATCACGGGATGCTATTTGCGATTGATTCAGTGAGTGAATTGCCGCTTTTGATACCCAAGGAAGACCATGCACACAGAGACCTTACAATACCCTTATGTCATGTAAATATACACTCGCTCAATCGAATATTGGCATAGAACACGGGAGTCCGGGGACGGATGGAAAAGAGGTCGGCTTAGATGTGAGGGAGCGCAGTACACAAAGCTCCCTAAGAAAGAACCAAAAATATTATCATTATTATCCTTCATACACCACTTTACCCTAAAAGAATGCGCCGGTTACTCTACCGCTAAACACATAGGGGAAACTTATATCAACAAGTAATAGGAAACAACAATAGTAAACGCCCAGTTAGTTGCAACGGAAAGGGAGGCATTATGTAGGGCCTTGGAAACTGCTGGTCTTCAACTTTGGCTTTAGCCGCCCGTTCCCCTTCTTCGGGCCTCCTTAGCTCCTAGCTCTAGCCGTCTAGCTAGGTAGTATCCCGCCAAGCGACCCGAATCTATCAGCCAGGCCAAAACGTTCCTTAACAGCCATTTGTTCCGGGATCCTCGGCCTGTAGACCGAAGCTAAGGTCCCGGTGGGTACCGGTTTTAGCTCGTGGGCAGGTTTGGAGGCTTCGGCAGTCCTGAGCACCACACCACGAGGTGCGCTACGACCGGGCCCGGGTGCGAGCCGGGTCCTTGGCTCCTCGATAGCTTCCTCCCTCTTAGAAAACCGACACGGGCGTCCATCCTCCCCAGCTTGTTACGCTGCTCCTTGGAACAATAGTCTCCTTGCAGGGACGACACCATATATATGCTCTATAGCTGAGGCACCCATACCCGGTACAATCCGCTCGCGGGCTTCATCCCATTATCATACTAGTCAGGCCGAGGCTCCGTAAAGCCTTACAAGTCCCCCGCAGCGGGCAACAGCTGCCTTGGTCCTGCAGCCCGGTTGCGAGCCGGGATTGCAATTCCATTGCCCTCGTCTCGGTCCAACACAACTCCCATGGCCCACCTGCCACCAAGCGCAACCCTAGCTTCCAGCTTCTTGTTGCTGTACTAGGTCTCCTTCGTAGTGCCGATCATGTCTCGTAGCTCCGCCATCAAGCAAGAAGTACCACGCCGGCATAGCTTCCCAGCGGCTACATACCACTAACCTGCACTGACATACTGTTGTATTTCCTTCTGTCGTAGTGTAGTGTACTGTTTGTCGGGAGGACGAAGCGCGGCGCAGGAAGGACGGCTGCCCATGTGCCTCACCTCAACGAACCGTTGCCTCCCGTCTCCTTGGTCGATTAACAACTCTTGCAATTGGAATCGTACTTCGGCTCTTGCCCCGTATCCACGTCGCAACTGCGCTCCGAGAACCGGGTGGGGCCGAGGGTGCCCTGTCTCTTCTTCAGAATGTCGGAAGAGTCGGGTGGTTTTGCAAACTTTGCTGCGGCTTTGTTGTTACTGTTGTTGTTAGTGTCGGGAGTAGCGATGCCCAACCGCCGGGGCTAGCAGCCCCCCGATGTCTGTGCACCAGGAAAAAGAAGAAGAAATAATAAAAATGAAAAAGAAAAAAAAAAAAAAAAGAAGAAGAAGAAGAAGAAGAAAAGGCCAGGCAGTGTGGTCTGCAGGACGAAGTGACAACGCAATGAAATGTTGCTCTCAACGACTCGCTCTCTCAGATTAATCCATCATCAGCTACATGGCCGTGAAGCTACAGACAAAACCCACGTGCGCCCTTGATGAAGCAGGCGGAATTATTAATAATCCAAAGGGCGCGAAAAAGTGACCCGAGTGCAGAAGCTAAGAGAGTCGTGATGCCTCCCGCTACAAGGTGCCCACCTTCCTAAAACAGCATCGTGGGGAGTCCTTGACCCTCTTGGATTGGCTTCGCCTTCCAACGGTGCCCGGTGCAAACAAAGCGACGCCGACCGAGCTGCGCCAAAGAGCCGGGTCCGGGTGGAATCTGCAGTAGTGCATGCGCCCTTCGCTAGTTAGCGAAACCCCAATGCACTGTTCGTCGACCGAAGTTGCCGCTCTTGGTGGCCTGTGATAAAGCATCCCGCCGCTGACCGAGACGACGTAACGGGGCGGGGTTGGTTTGAACAACAACACAGTCCCGGCTGCAACAAAAGTCAGTCGTCCCATTGCAAGTCCCGGTCAATTAAAGGTCGTCACCTTCTTCTTTTCCCCCTTGTTCGTCACCCGTCACACGCACACCGCCATTGGGTGGTTGGTAGAGCAATGGACTACGACGTGATAGAAATCGACGAGTTCGATGCGCTGTAGGTTCAGTCTTTGCTTATGCGTCTCTCCTCATCGCGGCTGACTCGTACAGCGCCATCGAACCCAAAGGTCCTGGTCCTGCTCCCGCGCCGCCAGCAGCCCCCTCGCAGCTGGCAGCAGACGAGGAGAAGCTTAGGGTCCAGCAGCAACAGTTCACTCATGGCTGGCTGCACGAGAAGCTGGGCAAGTATCCAGGTATCCATCTCGTCCCCATCGTCACTCGGTCCGCTCGGCGGCTGACTTTGGCCACAGCAAAAACACACGCAAAAAAGGTTGCCAAGGAATTGGGGGTGCAATCCGGGCTGATCTACCTACCTGGCCAGGTTGAGAAACGGTACGAAGACTCGGACATGGGGCCCGAGTTTCGCCAGCGAAGACAGTATGTTCAGGGGGAGACGCCATCTCTGGGGAAACAAGACGTATCTCACACCCTCGCAGCTTCTTCTACATGACCGGCTGCGATGTCCCCGGCTGTGCAGTCACCTACGACCTCAAGCATAACCGCCTAATCCTGTGGATCCCAGTCACCGATGCCAGATCGATCCTCTGGTACGGCTCGACGCCGACCATTGAGGAATTGAAAGCCGTCACGGACGTCGATAACGTGTGCTATAGCACCCACCTCTGGCGGTACCTCAGCGTCACCATCGAACAACGCAGCACGGTCTACGTCCTGCACCCGGAGCAGGCCCCTAAATTTCAATCCTATGTGGGCCCTATCGTCTATCGTATCGACAGCACCCGCCTCCGGCCCGCCATCGAGAATGCGCGCGTCATCAAGACGGACTACGAAATCGCCATGATCCGGCGGGCAAACGCCGTTTCCGTACGTCCAACTACCCTCCCCCCCACCACACGCTCCTGTCACTTCCTTTACTGACCCTTCCCCTGTCCTTTGACAAACAGAGCGCCGCGCACAAACTTATTCTCATGCGGCTGCACAAGCTCTCCAACGAGCGCGACATTGACGCCATCTTCCGGGGATTCTGCCTCGCCCAAGGGTC
Organism: Madurella fahalii; assembly: GCF_045866475.1. Lineage (NCBI taxonomy): Eukaryota > Fungi > Ascomycota > Sordariomycetes > Sordariales > Madurella > Madurella fahalii. The sequence goes on from NW_027263976.1 coordinate 2,190,778, forward strand.
CAAGCACCAGGCGTACCCGGTCATTGCCGCCTCGGGCCGCGCGGCCAGCACCTTGCACTACATCGGTAACGACCAGCCGCTGGCGGGCCGCCAGCTCGTCGTCCTCGACGCCGGGACCGAGTGGAACTGCTACGCCTCGGACATCACGCGCACGTTCCCCATCACCGGCCGCTTCTCCCCCGAGGCGGCCGCCGTCTACGCCGTGGTCGACCGCATGCAGCGCGAGTGCATCGCGCGTGTCCGCCCCGGCGTGCCCTTCTATGCGCTGCACCTGCATGCCTGCATCCTGGCTGTCGGCGGGCTGATGAAGCTGGGCATCTTGCGTGGCGGAACGCCCAGCGAGATCTTCCGCCAGGGCACGGTGGCGGCTTTCTTCCCCCACGGGCTCGGGCATCATGTCGGGCTGGAGGTGCACGATGTGAGCGGGCGGGCGAGGCTGCTGACGGCGTATGGGGATGTGCCGTGCGCGAATGGCCTGCCGCTTGGTTTGGGGTGGGGGGGTGGGTTTGGAGGAAGAGGCGTGCGGGCCAAGAGGGAGTGGGTCGGTCCGCAGACGGTGACGACGTGGTATAAGGAGGCAATGGTGGAGGCGACGTTGTCGAAAGTGGCGGTGGGTACCGGTGCTTATGCGTGTGCTTGTGTAGCTGGGGGGGAGAATGAGGCGAGTGAGAGGCAGAGATTGGAGAAGGGGATGGTGGTCACTATCGAGCCCGGGATGTGCGTGTTCTTTTTCTTTTTCTTTTTCTTCTTTTCTCGTCACCTTTGGCCGATGGTGCTGACTCTCGCCGACAGATATTTTTGCCGTCCGTACATCGAGTCATGCTTCCTCAGGAACCCAGAGCACTCCAAGTACATCAATGCGGAGGTGCTGGAAAGGTACTGGGACGTGGGCGGCGTGCGGATCGAAGACGAGTACGTGAAATCAAGATTGTTTCCTATCCTCCTCTTTTGTGGCTACCTCCGGGACTACTGGGCAGAGAGATCCCATCCGATACGGACAGGCCTTTGCTCCCAAATCCCTCTTGAGAATCCCTATGACTGACCGTATTGGACAGCATTTTGGTCACCGAAAGCGGGTATGAGAACCTCACGACGGCACCTAAAGGGGAGGAGATGCTCAAGATTATCAATGCGCGAGTCGAGTAGTTAAGTTGATGCGTGCCTGCTAAGTAGGTCGAAGCAATATAAATTGATTTACATTCGATGGGGTATTTGTAGGGAACGCAGAATGAATCCCCTCTGAGTGATATGGGCAATCGGGCAGAAGCGCTGTAAAGGGAGAAAAGGTTGTAACTCTGGACGTTTTGTCCACTGCCGCCCTGCCAGCCATGGAACATTCTTGTCCTGTTGCCGTTACGTCCCCGGCCCCGGCAAACAATGCACATCCACCAGTGAATATCCACGCGGCTGCGCTTACTCCTGTACCATTCAACTACCTATGAACCGAAACCATGCAGATACAAGAACGCCAAGTCCCCCGCTTTATACGACATTCCGTCATGAACCCAAAGAGAGAAAAAAAAAAAAAAAAAAGAAAGGTAAAATGACACAGGACAATTACCCAGACTCCGTTCAGTCAGCAACACTACAGATACTTCTTTGGCGACGTCTTCTTCCGCTTGTAATACATGTAGCCGCCCACCAGCACCAGATTGCTGCAGACCATGACTATGATGAGCTTGGTGTGGCTCTTTTTGGTGTGTATCTTGACGTGGTCGGTGAGCGTCTCGTGCCGGTCGCTGACGTGGTGCTTGATGGCGTTCTCGGACTCGCGCAGCTTGCCCGACAGCTCGTTGCGCAGCGAGCGCATCTCGCGTTCAATGTCGCCCAGGCGGCGCTCGATCACGTCGAGCTTGTCGAGCCTGTCGAGCCTGTCGAGCTTGTCGAGCTTGTCGAGCCGCGTCAGCGTCGCCTTGATGTCGCCCAGCATGGCCGACGACTCGGCGTGCCGCTGCTCCCCGATGCCCGCGTTCTGCGCCATCGACCGGAAGATGGCCGACATGTGGTGGTTGACGCTCTGGAGGCGGTTGTGCAGGTCGGCGAACTGCGCCTTGGAGCTGGTGATCTTCTCGGCTTCTTCGTCGGGGATGGCGTTGTCGTACGGGTCGTCTACCGTGGCTTGGCCTGACCGGCCGAACGACATCCGCGGCTGATTGTTGTTGTTATTGTTGTTGCTGTTGCTGTTGCTGTTGCTGTTGCTGTTGCTACCCGCAGCATCCTGTTGCTGCCCACCGTAGCTCTCCTGCGCGTTGGCGTACTCTTGGCTGGTCTCCCCAGTGAGCACGACCAGCTTGAACACCTCAAACGAGTCCGGATTTTCGGCAGAGGCGGCGCTCAGGCCGAAGTTGTAGCCGCTGGGGATGCGGATCTTGTCGCTCTGGAAGCAGGGACGGCCGGCGACCTCGACGCGGAAACTGTTCTCGTTGTGGCGCAGCTTGATCTGGGTGGGACGGCCCAGGTTGCGGTATGAGAACCTGCAGTGGCCAAACGCCAGGTTGTCAACGTTGTGGTGCGACTGGAAATCGGTGGTGCCGTCATTGAGGAAGCCGCGGAGCATGCCCCCGGACCCGCTGAACTGATCGATCACCAGCGCAAGGCCTTCAAACCGCCCAGCCGTGTAGATGCTGTTAGACCCGATGACATGGGCGCCATCCCTCACTAGCCAGATGTTCAGGTTGCCACCCGCCCGTTCGGGCCCGTTGGCGCGGAACTCGACATCTGCGATCCACGACTGCTGCTGAAGCGGCTTGTCGGCCCACACAGCGCCGCGCTGGTTCCCCGGGGCTACGGGCGTGAGGATGACCTTGTTGGAGAGCAGCTCGGGGATGTTGGGTCGGCCTTGGAGCGAGAAATTAGGGATTGACTGCGACCCCACGGGACTTATCCTGTACATTGAGCGCACATTAGCGTCTGCATCGTCCGATCCGGGCACGGGGCATGAACACATACCTATCCCCATAACCGAAACTGAGCTCGTTGACGAGATACTGGGCCTGTGTCTGGGCCAAGCCAGCAACGAGCACAGCGAAGCTCGACGGCACGCGCATCTTGGGCGGGTAGGTTGCTGCCAACTCGCCAGACCAAAGGACAATTGGCAAGACGCCGTCTGCAAAAATTTGCACACTGAGGCAAGATATTAGTAGCCAGAGAGAGACGGAGTTCCGGTTCTAGTTTCCGGCAGATTGGAACCCAAGTTTCGCTGCGCGTGCCGTTGAGGACACTTTGCAGCCGGCGCGGAGATGTATGGTTGGCCGAGTGTGGAGCAAGTCGCTGGAAGCACCAGAAGGCTTAATTTTCCTGGAAAAGGGCCAAGAAGCAAATATAAGACAGTAATAAAATAAGAAACGGCAAAGCCCGCAAAGCTGTTCGCGGTCCCGGGCTTGCAAGCTGGTATACACGAAGAGCTGTGACCACAAGAGGTGAAACACGGTCGTTAAGATCTTCGATACTTGGGTACACCCTCCAAGAGACCAGCTATCCTCAAACACGAGTAAGACCCCCTTGTCAGAAGCTTGTTGGTTGGCGGAAGCTCTTGCTCCAGCTGGAGCAGGGGACTTGGAGCGACAGGGGCATGTCTCTCCGCACTGCTGCGGGGGACATGTGGCTTTGATGACTGTGGCGTAAGGGTCTTCCGCGACTGTGGCTGGATTCGGTGTCGTATTTGCTCCACTACGCTTCAAGGTCCCACAGCTTTCCTGTCACTTGGTCAATTGGAGAAACGCACATTCTCCATGTGACGCTGGGGGAACAACGGCCAATCTCCAGCCCATGGCTGCCCTGATATCCCGCCATGGCTGAGGTATACCCTTCGCTCGCGCAATGCGCGATTGTGGCCGCTGCGCTGAAGATTCTGCTCTTCCCGGCCTAGTGAGCTCCCTGGCTGTGGCACACGCCCAATGCCTGACCACCCGTGCTAACATTCGCCCTGATAGCAAATCAACCGATTTCGAAGTCCATCGCAACTGGCTAGCGATAACCCATAGCCTGCCGCTGTGGGAGTGGTACTACGAGAAGACGTCGGAATGGACGCTCGACTACCCGCCGTTCTTCGCCTACTTCGAGTGGATCATGTCGCAGGTCGCGAAGCTGGTCGACCCGGCCATGCTCAGAGTGTACAATCTCGAGTACGATAGCTGGCAGACAATATACTTTCAGAGGTTTACCGTCATCGTCACTGAGCTCATGTTGGTCTACGCGCTGCAAATGTACGCGGACCCCGTCTCAACTCGGCCCAAGGGAACATAACACAGCTAACCGGCATAGGTTCGTGGATTCGTCGCACGAGACAACCAAGCGCGCAGCGCAGGCGGCTGCCATCTCCATCCTGCTCTCCCCGGGTCTCCTCATCATTGACCACATCCACTTCCAATACAACGGCTGCATGTACGGCATCCTCATCGCGTCCCTAGTCCTAGCGCGGCAAAAGTCAACGCTATTGCTGAGCGGCCTTGTGTTTGCCGCCCTTTTGTGCATGAAGCACATATACCTCTACCTCGCGCCTGCCTACTTCGTCTTTCTCCTGAGGGCCTATTGCCTTTCTCCGAAGTCGATTTTCCGGATCCAGTTCCTCAACTGCATGAAGTTGGGTGGTGGCATTGCCGCGATTCTTGGAACGGCATTCGGGCCCTTTGCGCTGAGGGGCCAGATACCTCAGATTTTGAGCCGGCTTTTCCCCTTCTCACGCGGCCTTTGCCATGCATACTGGGCACCAAATGCTTGGGCTATGTACTCATTTGTGGACCGCGTCTTGATCCTGCTCGCGCCGCGGATCGGCCTGCCGGTAAAAGCGGAAGCCTTACAGAGCGTGACTCGTGGCTTAGTCGGCGACACGGCTTTCGCGGTTCTCCCGGACATTACGCCGCGGATATGTTTCGCCTTGACGCTCGTCTTCCAGGCAATCCCGTTGTTGAAGCTCTTCGCCCAGCCGACGTGGGATAACGGCCAACCGAGGTGGGATAACTTTGTTGGGGCTGTGACGCTCTGTGGATACGCCTCCTTCCTATTTGGCTGGCATGTCCACGAGAAGGCGATCCTCCTAGTCATCATCCCCTTCAGCCTCATCGCTCTCAAAGACCGGCGGTATCTGGGCGCATTCCGACCCCTGGCAATAGCAGGCCACGTGTCGCTATTCCCGTTGCTGTTCACTCCGGCCGAGTTCCCCATCAAGACTGTCTACACGGTGCTCTGGCTCATCCTCTTCCTCATGGTCTTTGACCGCCTGGCGCCCGCGTCAAGCCGGCCGCGATTCTTCCTGTTCGACCGCTTCAGCACGCTCTACATTACCGTCAGCATACCGCTGATTGTGTACTGTTCGCTGGTGCACGGGATCGTGTTCGGAAAGAGCTACGAGTTTTTGCCGCTGATGTTCACCAGCTCGTACTCGGCAATAGGGGTTGTCGGCAGTTGGGTGGGCTTTATGGTTGTGTATTTTACATCTTAGGGAAGCGACGAGGGACTGTTTAGAAAAAGCGTTTTGCTTTATTGTTTTCTTTTATACCATCAATCAAAATGTTTCAATCTCTGGCAAAGTCTGGCATTGCGCAATCCCGGAGTAAGACGGCAGCGGCGAACAAAATGCGGTCCTGGCCCTATGCAAGCAATGGCTGAGTCAGCAGCTCGTACCTTGATTTTGCCTGACGCAGCGACCTGATTGGTTATATTCGCCAATAACGTTAACGTGGGTCCACAAGCAACCATGAGAGTTGGGCGGGCGGAGAAATACCGGTCAGTAAGAGAACATCCGTTGGCTGTCGCAGGACTCAAGGACCCTCGGCAAAGGCTCCAGCGTCAGCGGGACTCAAAGGAAGTCTCTGTCAACGCCTCTAGAGCACGACCATGATGCAGCCTACCTAGGGGCCTAGAAAGTTGAGAGTACCGATCAGGATTTCGTCTCAACGGTACGGTACAGTACGCGGATGAAATCCATCTGCAAGGCTGCGGGTTGCGTCTCAGCCTCGTACCTGAGAGACCCACTTTTGCGCGAGGTGGCGTTTCTAACAAACGAAGCCAACGGTCTCCTTGAACTTGTCAAGTCAACGAACCGGTCTGACTGCAAATCACTTGCAGAAAACGAGTCCCACAGGGCGTCAATTGACTCGCTGGATCCGCGCACGTCATCAGACCGCCATGAAAAGACCAAGGTGCACACTTCTGCAGTAGTGTGCACTTTGGCAGCCGCCCTTGAGCCGCGACTTACACGGATTCTTCCGACGACGTGCCACAGATGGAATTCTGTACGGTCAATTACACAAGCCTATTTCATCTTGCCGGGTGACAAAGAATGTAGCTGCAGAAAGACGTTACTGAATATGCGGGTCGAATCCGCCGGCGGGCTTTGCCCAAGCTCGGCGTGTTGATGGACTCGAGTGAGATCCCCATTTGCTAGTGCAGTACTTGTATGCAGTTCGTGGTTTGCCGGACTGAGCGACGCGCCGAGGGGTGCATGCCCAACGTCAACATCGGCCAAAACGTGGGGAATGAGGGTGCTGCTGCCTCCTGCCGGCAAATGGGAAGTTTTTTGGAGAGAACTCGTGAAAACAGACACGAGCTGTTACGGGCCATGGCCAGCGCATCGGCAACGCCCAACGGCCGTGGCGCCGGTAGCCGTCTATCATGATTCTCGAAGGGGTCCTCCCGTCTGGGGGGGCGCTGCGGACCCCTACCCCTTGGAAAATAAATTTGACCCGCACTCTCTTGGGCATAAACAATTGAAAAATGGCCCAATCTCGGTGCTTCTGGCGTCTGCGGATAGCCCTCGTCGAGGCGAGCACGACGAGTACAAGAACGTTGGCGAGGTGTGCATCGAGAGGCGGGTTGGCTGCAGCAAAGGTTCCCCAGGGTGGTCGGGGTGCGGACGAGGAGGAGCCCTTTTTGGGTCGGAGCTGGAGCGATCCCGTCCCTGTCTGGCGGGTCCGGCGGACGCCAGCACGCTGGACCTGCCATCAGCCCGTGCTCCCTCCCCATTTGCCGTTCCTCCTCTCCCCTTGTTGAACTTTTTCCTCCTCCTCGCACTTCTGCACCACTCTCTCACATTTCCTCAACCTCGCATCTGCGCGTGCAGCCCGCCCCGACACCCGCCCTCGAAGGCCCCGGACAGACGAGACGCCCTCTGCACCGTCTTTTGCACCCGCTCGGTCCCAGCCGGACCAATCCCGCGCGTATCAGCCTTGCATGACCACGCCGGCCATTGCTCTCCTACTCCTCTCTCCACCCAACCTGCCACAGACAGAGACCGCGCGACCCGCGGCCACAACACTCGGTCTCTGGGCACCCACCACAACGCGTCCCAATCGCCCGCACGATCGCGTTTAAACAGCAGCACCGGGCCCCTCGGCTTGTTGACTTAATTCCCGGCTACAAGGCTGCGATATCAGCCTTGCAGCTCTTTTTGGGGGGTTTCCTCCTCAAGACTTGGCCGCCTCCTCTCCAACCCACCACCGGCATGGTACGCCGTAGCTTCCCCCCCAACGCCTCACAGCTACCTGCAACAATATTGACGCCAACACCCCAGGTCCTCTTCAAGCGCAAGCCGGTGCAGTTCCTGCCCGTGCCTGACATTGAAGATGAACAACAAGAGGTGCGCGCTCTCATAGAAGGGACTAACCCGCCAGTCGGCCACCAATTGACTGCAACTGACGCTCCATGTCCCAGGTCTGGCATATCCCCCAGACAGGCGAAGTGTTTGTGACATACGAGGATTACTTGAGCAGGTTCGTCCTTTTTCCCCTTGCCCCCTCCTGTCCGTGCTTGTGCCGAACGGCGAGGACACGGGAACTGACGCGTGGATGCAGATTGGACTTTTACAAGCAGGTATGCTCGGCCCTGTGTAAGTCGGGTGATTCGGTCACAACGGCTTACCGCGGATCTAGAAACGCTTCATTTGCACCATCAGTGGCCACTCGGGCCTGACTTTCTTCGATGCGCTCGAGAGCGAGGTGAGGCTGCCCGTTCCTGACTTCTGTTTTCTTCCCTACCGCCCTCTCCCCACTTGTGGTCAGGCTGCTGACGGTCACCCACTGCCCACAGCTCGCCGGCGCCGCCGAGGTAGACCAGGCATTCCCCGAAGCGCTCAAGGGGCCCATTCTCCGGCGCGTCCAGTTCCAGACCGTGTCCCGCATCGACAACCTCGTCGACCAGATCTACGACGAATTCAAAAACGACTACTACCCCGGCGAAGCCGTCACCGTTCACATTCTGGGCGGTGAAAGATTGCACGGCGTGGTCCGGGACAAGACGCGCTTCGGCAGCAAGGTGCTTCCCGACGGGACCGTCACACCACCCTTCTCCCGCTACTTTGTCAGCTTGGACGAGCGCCCGGACGAGGAGGCCGTGGTGGACGACGCGCACATCTTCCGCGACCGCAAGGTCTTCACCAAGTCGGTCCTACGGTCATTCATCAAGAAGACGGTGACGAGGGAAGCCTGGAATGGAGCCCCGTGGCTGGTTAAGCACGACGTTGCCGAACAGTACCACATCGACACACGCGTACCCCCTCATCTCCGCTATGACAATAAGCTCCTCGAGCGGAAGCAGATCCAGGCCCAGAAGAGGTTGTCGCAGCCCGATGCCGCCCTGGCCACGGGACCCTTCAGCCCTACCGGACCCGTCCGGCTGCCCGAACTGAAGCCCGCGCCCAAAAGCCACAAGTCCAAGGCGCAACAGGCGCTGCAGGCTCAGCAGCATGCCTCGGTCAAGGGCAAGCACAGCACCTTTGGAGGGCACGAGCCCGGTCAATTCGTTCATCTGCCGCTCCCCGGAAACCCCTTCCAGTTTCCCATGTCCTTCCGCGGCCAGATTCCCCCACCGATCCTGTCGCAGCCCGATCCTTCCCCACCACCGCCGCCGCCACCGCCGCCGCCGAAATATCCCATTGAAGATTTACAGGTGGAGCCGCGGCGGAAAGTTCGGCCGCAGCTCAGGTACATGTGCAACGATCCCCCGGTCGAAGATGTCGCACCCGAAGCCAAGTCTCCTTTGAGCGACCAGATCCAAATGAAGTCAATAGGGCCGCTACTCGAGACGTGGGACACGTTAAATGTCTACTGTGAGATTTTCAAGCTAGATTCGTTCACTTTCGACGACTATGTAGAAGCGATGCAGGTGGCCTCCCAAGAGACCCCCGTCCAGCTCTTTGACGAGATACATTGCGCAGTTCTCAAGATCCTAGTTAGCTCGGAATCAGAGGGTGGTAAAGTTCAGATTCAGCTACCGGAACTCGAGGACGACGAAGACGACGAGGAGGAGGAAGAGGAAGAAAGCACTGCGCCCACGCCCGAACCGGAGCCGCAACCCTCGGGGCGCGCCACCAGGAGTAGCATGGCGAAGCTGGAGGCTGAGAGAATCGCGGCAGAGGTCGCGGCAGCCGAGAAGGAGATGCAAGAGGCCGAAGACGTCCCGAAACACCGCGCCGAGGAAGTACTCCGGGGCTACGACTGGATCGAGCATCTTATGAAACGCGATTTCAAGGACGGCGGCTGGGAGTTGATCATGGTTGGTCTCCTGCACCAACTATCCAAGAACGAGCGGCTGCAGGCCAGCTGCGAGGAACTCCTGCAGCAGCTAGTTCCAACCGACATCGAGCCCAGTCAAGAAACGGTGCGCCAGAGATACGCCGCTCTCGACATCAATCATCGCGTCCAGGCGCTGCAAATTATTTGCATGCTCACGGCCGAGACGAAGGCGATCCGCGGCTACATGGAGGACTGCAGCGAGCAGATGACAGCTTACCGGAAAGAGAAGATTGAGTGGCAGAGGAAGAGGAAACAATTGTGGGTGATGAGGAATCTCGTCTGGCCTCGTCGCACCGTGCTAACCATCGTATGTATAGAATCGAGGAGCTCAAAGGCCTCAATGACCAGCGCAAGATCCTCTTGCCCGACAACCTACCCCCGAGCCCGCCTCTGGAGCCGGTCAAAACCAACGGCGACGTAAAAATGTCGGACGTGGAAGACCTGCCTGCCAACACGTCGGACGAGGTTCCGGACACAGACGACGAACTTCCGGCGAGAAAGCTACGGCGCGGCAACGACCGCGCGGCCGAACGCAAGCGCAAGGCCGAGAAGGAGCAGGAAAGAAAGGAAAAGGCCGAGGCGGCGGCCAAGGTGCCGAAGCAGTCCAAACAGTTTCAGCGGGTCCTCAAGGACATCCAAAAGAAGGAGGATGAGATCGCCGAGTGCGAGCGCGAAATCGCAGTCATCGACAACGACCTCCGCGAGGCCGACTGCCCGCGCACGCGCGTGCTGGGCAAGGACCGCTTCTGGAACAGGTACTACTGGTTCGAGCGCAACGGCATGCCCTACGGCGGGCTGCCCGACAGTTCGACCGCCTCGGCGGGGTACGCCAACGGGTGCATCTGGGTGCAAGGGCCCGACGAGCTGGAACGGGAAGGCTACATTGATATGCCGCCCGAGTATCAGGACGAGTACAAGGCCAAGTTTGACATGACGGTGCCCGAGAGGAAGAAGATGGAGGAGGGCGCGACCAGCGTGTTCAATGCGTGTCAGTGGGGATATTTCTCAGAGCCGGAGGATGTTGATCGGCTGTTGGATTGGCTGGACCCGAGGGGAGTGAATGAGTTGAAGTTGAGGAAGGAGCTGGTGAATTATCGGGATAAGATTGTGAGGAATATGGAGAATCGGAAGGCGTATCTGGGGTTGGCGGATGGCAAGGAGAAGGAGAAGGAAGGGGAGGAGAAGGAAGAGGAGGAACAGGAAGTCGTGGCTGCCGCTGCTGCCACCACAGGAGGTACCAAACGAATGAGTACCCGGGGCAGAAACGCGGCGGCGGCGGCCGAGGCGGAACAACGAGAGCAGCCGGTGTATCGATGCATGAATTGGAGGAACACGATGGCGCTGGAGGAGATTGGGCATTTGCATAGCATGGAACCGCCCCCGGTGAGGTCAAGGAAGATGACCAAAAAGAAGGAGGCGGCGATGGTGGCGGGGGAGCCAGAGATGGTGGTTACCAGGGGAAAGAAAAGCCGTCAGAGTACCGGGAGGTGACAGGTTTGTTTCTGTTCTCTTTTTGTTTTCCTACTGATGTTTTGGGAGGGAAAGAGAAAAAAGAAAGAGGGGAACACAGGCTTGCTGCAACGCACCATAGTTTTTACGGCGTTTGGCCGGGGTACAATGCATATGGGGGGGGGGAGGGTTCTCTCTGCTCTAGGCTGTTGGGGGTCAGCATGTCGTTTTAACGCTATGCATTTGTAAAGGCGGACTCGTTGTTGGTTTTCCTCACAAAATTTGGAGCGGCTTTGGAGTGTTCCTCCCTGCTGTACGTACATACGCTTGGGGATTACAAAGAATAAGGGCATGGAGTTAGGCGGGCACTATTGTTACGTAGCACTCTCTCGGCTGCTAGACATACACTACATTACATATCTATTAAGGGGACAAGAGGGGAAGCGGATGACGAAGAGAATATGTTGCTAATCACAAAGTCTGGCTGGCGTGGGACAGCTTTAGGACTGCATATTAGAGGGGCCGCGAATAGAAGTCGTGTACAGTACTGCGGTAGTTCGCGAGGTACAAACTATATACGGGCTATTATAAGGTCTTTTCTCCTAGCTACCGCATTTCACTTCCAAGGAAATCGTGGGCTGAAACGGGACGCTAGCTTTGCGAGCCAACCAAAGACACGGGTCGGTTTACAGGTGCCATTGGCGGAGCATCTTTGACGTCGCCCTGTTTCCACTCGCAAAACTTCCTACCTTTTTATACATGAGCGCCGCGACCGGCATCTTGTGAGTCCGTTTCCATTGGGATTAGATTGATGATTTTGGGATTGACCTCGCGTCGGAAGATTCGCTGAAATATCCGATTGAATCGACGCCAAAACCGGTCAGACTGCGCGGACATGGCGTGGATTCGGACTACCGCCCTGCTATTGCTTGGTGTTCGGGCAGCTTTGGCATGGGATCATGTTTCTGGAGATGAATTGAGACGGGTTGTGGAGATTGGGGAGCCGGTTTTGGTGGCTTGTGAGTCCTAGATGCCTACCCAAGGTACCTAGCCCAAGACAGTGGATTGAATGAGGCTGATCGTCGTTCAGTCGTCAAGGTAAAACAGCAGCCTCTCGAACCGAATACTGTATGTTGATGGCAGCTAATAATGTTTCCGTGCATTTGTAGCCGGATGAGTGAGTAAACTCCATTCCCCAACCCCCGGGTAGTTCAGCGGTTGACATCCAGCGCCCAGACCAGCCAGCGCAGCTCTCGAGCCGGAATGGCTATCGGCAGCCGCCGAAGCCGAGGCTCCGGGGAGTAACGAGCAGCTCCTGAGCATCGACTGCTCCTCGCCTGGGGCCGACTGTGACGTTCAACAAGTCATGTCTTTCCCCTCAATCTTCCTCCTGCAGCTGGACAAACCTGCTCTAGAGTACCGGGGCCCAAGGAGAGCCGCAGCGTATGTGCCCACGGCTCCATGAGGGGGTGCTGACGTGTCTGATAATTGCTCTGTAGGATGCTGCATTTCGTCGCGAGGAAGGCCCGCCCAATCGTATCGGAGGGACTAGATGCGGAGGCGCTTGCCAGGTTCAAGACAGCAGATGAGACGGTTTTCATTGCATACGTTGGCGAAGACCGAGCCGCTGCCGAGATGTTCGCTGATGCTGCGCGGGCATACAGTGATGAGTTTACGTTTGGGACAGTGATCGACTCAGGCGTGATCGAGACCCAGGGTATGGAACCGCCGGCGGTTGTGTGTTATAAGCTGGTTGATGGGGATACGGCCGTGCTGAAGGAGATCAAGGGCGCTCATGAGCTGGATGCTTGGTAAGTTTCATTTCGGCCGGTGTTCCGTTTATACAAGGACAAAAAACAGGACTAACAAACGACACAGGATAATGGAGGCATCGAGACCAGTCCTTGGGGAACTTACTGTGCTGAATCAGAAGCGGCTCCTTGACGTGAGTCTCTCCAACGTCCGTCGATATCCTTGCTAAATTGTTGCAGCGTGGGTTCCCAATGGTCTACCTATTCGCCGAGACCGAAAGCCACCGACAGAGGCTTCGAAAGACGCTATACAAATTTGCCCGGAACTACTACGACTCGCTGACTTCGGTCGTGGTAGACCCGTTTCAGTTTCCAGAGTTGATGGCCAAGTTGGGCCTCGAGCCAGGCGTCTTCCCCGCCGGGGCTGTGCATCAACTTTTCAAAGACCGGATCTACCCTTATCCAAAAGGACGGCCTTTCAGCGCCAATGCAGTCCAGCAGTGGGGTATGGACGTCTACCAGGGCCGCATCAAGCCGTGGACACCGCCGGGCGTCACCACCACGTACGAGGATCTTGGCCCCACCCGAGCAGCGGCCCGTAAGGTCTCGATACCGAGCATTCCGGGAGTAAAGATCAAGATTGCAGGCCATGACGAGCTTTGATGGTGTATGTCTATCATATTCTACAGTTATGCAACCTCGTCTCGCCTTTTTAGGCACACCTCCAAACCTCTACTACTCAATTCACGCCCAATCGCCTCCTCCATGACCTCAACGCGCCTCCTACACCACCAATACTGCTCGCCCGGCAACAGGACACGTACCACACGATAGATGTGGAATAGCACAACCAGAATTCGCGAGTCTCCGCTAGAAATAAGCGCCAGCAGCGGCCCAAAACACATCATGGGGAACGTCGACACATACCGCACAATATCGCTCTGCGTGAGCGGGGGCTCGCGGTAATTTGTGGCCTTGTCCCTTGCAGCCCTAGAAGCTGGGCAACTATTGGCACCGCGGTCCGAGACATAAGCCATCGCAACAGCAAGGCGTGCAGCGAGGCGCTTATACGCGACACGCATGAGCGCCTCGTCACAAGCCCCAGCGCTCTTGACGTACGCCTCGCCTTCCTTGAAGCTCTGCCACAGAGTCATGACCTTGAAGGGAAGGGCACTAGAGGACGGAAGGCTGGGAATTATGCCCTCCAGGAATTCACTGCTGCTGCTGCTGCCGCCGCCGCTGATGCTATTCGAGCTCCCTCCCGGTGTGGACGGGAATGATGGGCATGGGCTCGGCGACACCTCCGTCGTGGTGTCACTGGGCGGCTCGGAAGCGGGAAAGGCGTTCCTTGCGCCCCGATAACGCGGGTTGTCGTACAGGTCCATGAAACCCCGCGCAAAGCGCTGCCAGTTGAGCCCACGGGCATCCACCAGCTCTTCTAGCGCCATGCATGGCTGGAGCAAGGGCACGTGCATGAAGACGCTCTGGGAGGTCTGGAAGAGCGGCCAAGCCATGAAGAAGATCTGGCGGACCCCCGTCGAGAGCCAATAGAGGCGGTCGCCTGACAAGTCCAGGGGTCGGTGTTGGCCGCAAGCCTGGCCCTCCATGAAGCTGAGGTCGCACCACATGAGGAAGTGGATTAGGGTAGCGGTGCCAAGTAAGGCGTCACAGTTGTCTGCCGTGATGGGATGGGACAGTGTCTCACGGTAGTCATGGAGTGCCTTGCTCAAGAGGGCATCCTTGGCTCGGTGGTACCGGGGGTTGCCAGGGACGAGATAGTCTAGATGCGCCGCGGCAAGCGAGAGCATAGCATTGATGAGATATGTGTGCTGCCGGGACTATGACGGGCATTGTTTTTTAGTCGTGGGGATCAATTGGATGTACTTGCTCTACTTTCGACAGGAGCACAAGGACGACGATGACCGTACCTGAAAGGCAAGCTGCAGCATGCGGGGCCACACCTCCTGGAATGACAGGGTGTCAATGGTGAATCTCTCAAAGTGGTGCAAGAGTTCCATGTGCAGCAGATTGATAGGACCGCACTCGGGCTCGGACAGGGGGCACCAGGCGACGTCTCTCGGCGGGGACGGTGTCGACGGCTGGGAATTGCCCTCTGCTTGTTTGGATCGTGGTGGTTGGCGGCGAATGCATGTCTCGTTTCGCTTGACGCAGTTCCCACACGGCTCGCCTTCGTCGCACTATAGGAGCTGCTGTTAGTACCCTCCTTGGCCCCTATTCAAGGGTACTGTACTATACCCGCACATTACACAACAGCAGAACATGCCGGGGCATCTCACCTTAACCTTGCGTCTCTTACATCTGATACATCCCAGTCGCGATTTCTAGCACCCCATCTGGTTAGCACCAATCGTCCAGCCCAAGAACCCGCCAACCCGTTGCGGCATCCCACCCTAGGATGAACATACCCGATGCGGCCGCTTCTTTCGAACGTCTTCAGGTCCCACCACCTCTAGCACCGGTCCACCTCCTCCAATACTGTGCACAAGGAACGTGTTTGTAAAGGCGGTAACTCGCCGCGGCGCCACCATAGCTGCGGTGCGGTTACACCCCAAGCAGGAGATTGACCAACAGAAACGGGCCAGTTGGTCAACAGGCCCGAAAGATGGAGATAATACGGTGACGAGGTGCGGTATTCCAACTTTGGAAAATACGTTGACACACAGCTCCGTCGACCTTGAAATGGACAGATCCAATCCCTTAAAAAGGTATCAGTGAGTTGAGTCACTGGACAAGACCAAGACAAAAGTGGCCAGGAAAACGACGCGGACAAACCCATGGGTCCCACCCGATTTTTTCAGACTACGAGAAGCGCCGCGACAATCCAGGAATCCCCAAAGACGAAAAAGGCGGAGGAGTTATCGGCGCCTCGGGCGCGTCCTGTCCGTGGTGCTACCGGACATCGGCGTTGCCGCGAAGGGACGATGAGGCCACTGCTCGGCGCCTTGTCTTGACAGTATGTACTTAGTTCCGTGACAAGCGACAGTTCTCGCATGACCAAAAGCGGAATGCGAGGCTGCAGGCGGGCTTGGCATTGTTGTGCGGTAGGTGTCGATTGGTATCTCAGGGGGGGTTGCTTATTCAGCGGCCATCACGAGTATCACACTGCAGTGATTGTACCTGCTTTCCACATGTTCCCTTTACCGGAATTGCCCGGGGAAAATATGCTCGCGGGTAAGAGTATTCCCATAGAGGCATCCATATGATAAACTTCTAGGCATTCTCGGAGGGCCTAGGCGCTGGGGTAGGCAATAGCTGCCCTTGAACCTTGCCTCTATTCTATTTAAAGAGTCACCTCTACCTCCCGATCCGATCAAGAGAAGGGTATCTAGCCCCAAGTCTATCCATCTAATAACCAGTCCCAAACCAGCTAATCTACCTGACGCTACCCGAAAATGCCCCAAAAAGAAACCCTAGACGCTGGATTATAACAGACTAGGCCCATCCCGCCCCCTTTCCCGCTTCCCTCTGCCCCCTCCCCCCTTCATTCCCTACCACCGTCTCCTCGCCTTCGCTCAACACCGCCCGACTCTCGCCACCAGCCGGCAGCAGCGCACTCCCCTCCTTCTCCTGATGCTGCGCATGCATCCGCTCAAACACCTCGGCGGCCTCGGCCGCATACTTGCACTTCTTCCGGATGGGTGCACCGTACCGGTAGAACAGCAACGGAAACGGCGTGCACGCCAGCGCAAGGAACGCCGGGACTGAGCTGGCCCAGTGGATGCCCAAGTCCCGATACATGTAGGTGGTGAAGAGGGGGAAGGCCGCGCCGAACAGCGAGCGTAGCACCGAGTTGGCGGCCAGCACCGACGCCGCGAACACGGTGTAGCTGTCGATCAGGTACGTCAGCAGCGACAGGAACACGCCGACAAGGCCGGCCGCGAAGAAGGCCGACGCGATGATGGGCACGATCCAGTGGACCTCGGGCCCGTTGGTCCACGCGAACCAGAACAGCCCGACGGGGAGGAGGACGGATCCGATGATGGCGGGCGGCAGGCGGGCCTCGGGCGGCGCGGCGCCGCCGTGCGCCTCGGCGACGCGGGTGTAGCGGCGGTTGTCGAACATGGCGTAGCCCACGGCGGCGAGCATGCCGACGGCCACGCCGACGAACGCCAGCCCGCCGATGCCGGGGCTCCACCCGCGGTTGAGCTGGAAAACGATGGGGAAGGCGGCGAAGAGGAGATAGAGCGTGCCGTAGACGATGGCGAGGTAGATGGACGTGAGGAGCACGATGGGCTCGCGGAAGAGGAGGGCCCACGGGCGGACGAGCGTCGTCTTGACCTGCTCGGACCGCGGCGCGGTCGTGGCGACGTCCATCTTGGAGACGTAGACCTTGCCCGTCATCTCGGAGAGCTTGGCGGCCCGCCGCCGGAGGAGGAGGAAGGGCGCGTACGTCTCCGGGACATACACCGCGCAGGCGAGCCAGATGACGCCCGTGAAGATGGCCATGAGGCCCTCGATCCAGCGCCAGCCTTCGGCTTCGCCCTGGGAAGCGGGTGTTAGTGGTTGTGGGTTTGGGAATCGGGGTTGGGGTTGGGGTTGCCTAGTAGGGGTGACGACATACGAGAAAGCCACCTGCGATGGGGCCGATGGAGGGGCCGAGAAAGGGCGCCATGGCGAAAACGCCGGATGCGATACCTCGCTCTGGAGAAGAGTCAGGTTTAGTATTATTTCCGTGCGAGACACCAAAGGCGAACCGAGGGGGCGTACCCTTCGCATTGAACATATCGGCAATGACACCGCCCGAATTGGTCAGCGGCGAGGCTCCGAATGCGCCGGCAAAGAAGCGCAGGATGATGAGGGTCTCGATGTTCTGGGCACCGGCAGCACCGGCGTTGAAGGCGGTCAGGGCCATGTAGGTGATGAAGAAGACAATTTGCCTTCCATAGAACTCTATCACACCACATCACACCATGTCAACCCTGCCGTCATCCTCCCCTACCCCTTCTCATCCAAAGGAAAACATACCGCTAAGAGGCGCCCAAAGTAGAGGCCCAATGGCGAACCCAAGAACGAAGAGCGAGATGCCTAGGGTGGCCACCGTCGTCGATACTTGAAAGTAACGGATTATTTCAAAGATGCCGCCGGAGTATTCTGTGCTCACAAAGGCCACGGCCAAGGTGGCAATGGCCTGGAGGATCGTGATGGTCCATTTCTTGTACTGAGGATACTGCTGCGGGTTGCTTGCGTCGTACGGGAGGAAGTCGACGACATAGGGGGACTCAGATGTGCCGTGGCCGGCGTACTTGTGGTTAAGCACCTCGTCGGTGACGCCAGCCGGGTTCAGCACCAGGAACCAGTGTGGGACCTTGTTCCGAGGCCGCTGAGACTCTAGTTCGGCGGGTGCTTCGTTGACTGTGAAGGAGGATGCCGAAGACTGCGGGTTCGCCATGGTCAAGGGGTGGTGGTAACCGCGTCACCCTGTTCCACGACGAGATCTACCATACAACAACGTATGACGTGGTGAAGAGAAGGGACGGATTTATCGAGAACTCGGGTACACGTAGATGGTTGATAAATGGTAACAACTAGGAAGGGGGTTTGGCAGTGGTTTATATGACCAAGTCAGATGCCTCCCCAAACCTGACTGACAACGTCATTTAAAAATAACCAACCCTCGGGCCCCGTTTCCCGATGACAAGAGCGAGACTCCACCGAACCCACGGTAATCAGCCGTTGCTCCATCTTGGATCGATCCCATCCCGGACGAGGTTCGCCATGCCATGCCAGGTCACTGCCACTACACCGCTAGGTCGGAGGTTGCGGCTCTGTACCACACCGGAATAGATGCTCGGAAACGATCGAGCTTCAGGATGATCACCTCAGCAGTCGATTCGACATCATCCCGCCGCTTCCCGGCCGCGCCTTGTTGGTTAGTTGTCCACGTACAGACTACGGTTCCTGTCGGCCTCGTGTGTTCTGAGACAGACGTGGGCTCCACCAAGGGCAACACAAGATGAGACGGCGCGGAAGAGCCTCTGTATGCTCTGTATCGAGGATGCGGATGGTGGAGCATTCCTGATTCTCTAGCGGCCTGCAAGGTAGCGATGTTCATGTCATAGGCCGAGGTACGAACCCCGCCGTCTGCGATTGATGACGCGTGATAGGTTTTGTTTCTTCTACTTTCGAGATTCTCCAAAACGTGTGGCTAGTTGTGCGCTGACGTTGCATTTCGATGTTGTCTCGACTCCTTACGAGCCTCCTTAGAAGAACCGAGGAGTTCGAAGGCCCTCGGGTTCGCCCGTCACAATTCCCACCGAACCAGCCGAGCAAGTGGGGCCGGCGGCGCTAAGCGACCGCCAACACCGACATTATATCCACCGTCGGCGGGATTGGCGGCACTATTGCCCTAATCCCGCCCGTTGGCTGGCATGTGCACTACAGCCATGCTGAAGAACGGACTTTCAGAAGCAACGGCGAGGGAGGGCGATGCGGATAGCCGTAACGTAAAACAAAGGCAAGAAAATCCTTTCCATCCCCACATGTTCCTTCGCCATCACCTCACCTCAGAAATCAACGGTTGCATCAACCGCTCCAAGTGCCTGCCACATGTCCGACTACCTAATTCCACCTCGGGAACTACACTGGCGTATAGCGTATGGCGTATAGCGGAGTCTACCAACAGTAAGGAACGCTCCATGGCCCACACGGCGTCTTCTTTCAGAAGTATGCCGCCAGTCGTAGCGAGCACAGCAAAGGCGAGATATGTCCAAATTGAGCATATTGGCCGTGAGGCGTCCATCTTCAACGGGGCATGGGTCATCCCATCGCAACATCATACCCATCAGCCTGAGTAATTGAGCGTAAGACTCGTGCTGAAGTCGCCCATAAACGCAGCATGATCAGACCGAAATTGTCCCCACGGCTTAAACCAGCAGCCGTATCTATCGGGTTCCCTGCCGGACGTGACTCAGAGACAAAAATAGAAGAAGAACACAAGAGATAAATAATAAGAAAAGTACGATCTGGATAGATTCACAAGACCTGATAGTGGCGTGGATTCAGGGTTACCAATTCGGAGATGTGAAGCCGGCCCAGATCCAGAAAAATCGGACCGGGAGCGCCAAGAAGTAACTCTGCACATAGGTAGATCGGGTGGCGATCGGGGGACACATGGTTTGGACATGTCTCACCTCCGAGGACCTAGATCTAGTTCATGGTTTTTAAAGATGAACCCTATCTCCCGCCCGTGAGAGGAGAACGGAAAACCCTGAAGCGATAAAGTGCGCGCACTCCAACAACCGCGCACTCAGTCCGGCTTCCTGCCAGCGCCTAGATTTGCGTTGAACCTAAGGCGTCGCCATGCCGGACCGGCACTGCAGCGCCAGAAGGTGGCATTTCCGTGCCGCCCCATCGCCGTTTTGCTACAAGGCGAGGACCCCACGTGCTAAGCCGAGCACTCAGCCCTGATAGTGGAGACATCCTTCTGACGGCTTGGCTGCCAAGCTGCCGTGGCTGTTGTACATCAGATTGTCTGACCACCCTACGCACTGAACCGTGGACTGTTTCGTGTCGTAGACAGCGTTTATTCTCAAGAATCCTGGTTGCTCTGCTATATAGAACGCAGCACTAGTCGAGAGCATAACAGGAAAAATTAGGGAAAAGAAGTGGGATGGAAAGACGGAAGAGCAGGATAAACAAAAGAAAAAGGAAGTTTAAAAATAACAATAGCAGCATCTAGTAATCGGCCATACTGCCTTGCTTATCTTACCTGCAAGCCATTGCCCAGAGAGATCAAAAAGGGCGGATTCTCCCCATCAATCGCAGCAGTTCTTCCTTCCACTCCGACTCATCCATCCCCGTCCCCCTAGCAGCTTCCATTCTTCTCACCTTGACTGCTTTGTCAATACGGCTCAACACCCGATTCATATCATATTACATCTCGAAACCATCTGTCCCTTCTCCGTGGGCTCTACTTCCCATCCCTCGGACGCTCCCCCTCTAACCGCCAGCAACCCGATGCATTGAAGACGCAACCGGGCCCTCATGAACCCGGTACAAACTCGAGAGGAAACAAACGGCTCAACGGCAGGCCTTAGAGCCTACAGCCTTGGGGTAAGGCTTGAGTAGGAAACCAGGACCGGGCGGAACGACGCTCTCGAATGCACGATTCCAATGCATGTTGGTCGCGGAGGACGTAGGCTTGTCAGGGCGGAGATGGAACGTCAAACTAGAGCAGCTCGATTGGGAGCGGATTGCGTAACGGATATCTCCTCGCAGTGTCATCTTTCGGTGTGTCTCTCGCTACCGCACCGGCCATTTCTATCGTTACATGAGCCTTGGCTTGAACATGGGAGCGGGGGGGGTTCTTGGTTTCGGCACCGGATATGGCGCCAATCCGAGTAGCAACACTTTCCAGACATCAGTTTGCTGACGAATCCTACGCGCCATCCGGCCGCGCCATCCGATCTCAACCTACTTTCAACCGTCTGCCTCTCGCAATTGCGCGCCACTTTTGGGACGAAGACGGGGCAGTGATGGTCTTGCATAAAATAAACCCACATTGTTCTCCAAGGTGTGTCGCCAGTGCCGGTGGCGGACGGCTCCGGTATGGAACTCGCACGTAGTCTGACTTTTACTTACTAAAAAATCACTTTGATGTCGGGGTCTTCCAGGCGACTTCGGATGCCAGTATCAGCTCATGGATGGAATTAAATGGCAGGTGCTCAATGCCAACAAGGGAGCTTGGATGTCCGGCACATCGTCATCGCGTGCCTTTGCTCTTTCAACCTGTCACACAATCAGAGATGTAGATAAGGATGCCGTCGCTTGGCCTTTCTCAGCGCTGTGTTGTCTTTCATGTCGGAAAACAATGCCGGCGCTCATCCCAGCCTACTTGGCTCTGTCGTAATAAGGCAGGCTTCTGGTCATCTTGTCCTGCTCCGCCTGGAAGGCTGCAGGGGTACGCAACCTTGCAGATTTGCGTTGGAGCTGAGATGGTGTCCTTGGTGTCAATTGGACCGCGCCCGAATGATGGGGAGCACAGCATGGTTATCGGCCACTGGCTTCGCCCGAGCATCTCGGACCGTTGATATGGCTGGAACCCAATGAAATCCAGCTCTCGCTACAGCGCAATTGTCGTGTGCGCCGAATTCACGTCTGCCTACTGGTGACCAATCATGACGGCTGTCATTGTCACGTCAGTACCGGCGGCTTCCTTCGCAGTGATGCCCAACTCACCGCCACAGGGATACCGCCACGAGGTTGAGTTCAAAAAATTAGCTTGCGCAAATACGGGGGATGCGGGAGCAGATCGGCAAACTGCATGGTTGCTGAGCCACTCACTTCTCGCTAGGGTCTGGGAAACCTCTCAAGGCCGCGACTCGATCGCCGGACCATGTGTAACCTCATTGGATGACAGCATGAGTCCTGGCTCCCACTCGGTGACCAGGTCGTGCTGTCGACATTTCTGACCCACGCCGCCGGGTGACTTCTTTCTCTCGCCCTTGTGAACTTGAGAGTCTCGTCAACCTACCGGTCCACTCCAGATCCCGGAAGCCCTATCGCTCCCCGACGCTCAAAAGTATGGCTGGCGTTGTTTGGTTGCCAACATGACGCTCTCCGCTCTGGACGCGGCGCCGGCGGCGCCCTGGGCCGGCACGGCTGGTGGGTCGGTCTACCCCCGCCGGCTCTGCCGCATGCCACATTCTTCTCGGCTCAACCATCTCCTACCACTGCGCATATCATTGTGGATAATGCTTTTGGTCTTCGCCGCAGGATCGCGAGCTTCGCTCGATCCAGTCCGGAACTTTTGCAGGCGGTGGGGCCACCAGACGGCTGTCATTGACCGGAGACTGTATATCGACGGCGGCTTCATGAACTATAACCCGCTATCACAATACCCGACTAATTATACCAGTGAGTTGGCTATCTCGAAGGGGTTGCCGTATCCGCCCTCCCTATACCAGAAGTACTAATTGTGTATCGGTTAAAGACTTCGGCCTTCACTACCATGAGCTTGACGTCCCGAATCCTACTGGCCTCATGCCACAACTCTACGCCAACCTCAGCAAGAACGCCACGATCCCCAGCGTTCACGGAGGAGCGTTGTGGGCGGATAACGTAAACAAGCGGTTCTACCTGTTCGGCGGCGAGTATTACCAGCAGCCGCCCCCTCCGCAGTTCACTCTCTGGTCTTTCGATACCATCTACGAGAACTGGGAGTCTTTCGGTTCGCCGGCGCAGAGCATTGGCTCCGCTTCATACGGAGCAGGAGTCTCGGTATCCGAGAGGGGTGAAGGTTACTACTATGGAGGGTGGAAATCGAACAACACGGTGCCTGGGTGGACAGGACCGCCAGTTGCGACCTCCGGGCTGGTTCGGTACAGCATGGACTCGAATTCCTTCGCAAATCACACTGGCCCCGACTCAATTGGCAGGGCAGAAGGAGCCATGGTGTTTCTTCCGGTAGGCGACGCCGGGATGCTGGTATACTTTGGCGGCGTGCAAGATTCTCATTCCAATGGCACCGTGGTCGGGCAGCCAATGGAGACTATCTTCTTGTTCGATGTTATCAGCTCGAAATGGTACACCCAGAACGCCACAGGGACGGTTCCTCAAATGCGGAGGCGGTTTTGTGCCGGGGCTACGTGGGCCCCTGACCAGTCGAGCTACAACATGTAAGCGGGCTCGAGGATGAGGAGGGGAAGTACCGCCGAAGTGTGAGTGTCTGGTACTGACGAGGCACAGTTACCTCTACGGCGGCGCGGGCATGCCCCCAGACACATCAGGCTTCGACGACGTGTACATCCTTACGATACCATCGTTCCAGTACATCAAGATATTTCCAACCGAAGGCAATACGACCGGCGAGCGCCCGCACCACTCTTTGAGCTGCAATGTGATCGACAATGCCCAGATGCTTATTATCGGCGGCACGTTCCCCACCAGCGACGAGTGCGACGTGCCCGAGCAGTTCGGTGTCCACAACCTCGACTTGGGCCAGCAAAACCCAGAGAAAGCGCCCTGGCAAATCTTTGTCACGAACCTCACCACATACGCCCTCCCAGACGCCGTAGTCGACGTCGTCGGCGGGTCGGCCGGCGGAGGTGCAACTAAGACCGCGCCGGACGAAGGGTTTGACAGCCCCGACCTTCGCGTCTTGATGACCCGCAAGGCCCGGATCGACGAGCGCACCCCTACGAGATCGATCCCCACGTCAACAGGCAGCTCAGAGGAAGCAACCGTGGTCAGCGCCGGAGCCATCGCCGGCATCGCGGTAGGGGGCGCAGTCGCAGGTATGGCCGGCATAATTGGCACCGTCTGGTTCATCCGCCGGCGCCGTCGTGGCCGGAAACCAGACCCGCCTCATCCCGACGGCACCAGCCCGACCGCAGCCTCATGGAACCCCCACAGCCCCATGACGTACTCCCCCGACAGCCCCCACCCTCACAGCCCCTTCTTGCATCCGTCCGGAAACGGTTACTACCGCCATCCGCGGCGGCCCGTGGAACTCCCCGTGGACCCGGCGCCGCCTCCGCATCCGCCGGCGGGGGTACGATCCTGGCTGGGGCCGGACGGGGTGATGTACGAGCTGGTGACGACGCCGACCACCAACGCGGGGGGGAGCACGACGGTGCTGAATGGGAGCGGGACGCCGACCACAGAGAGCGGAGGCGGAGGCGGCGGCGGCGGCGGCGGTACGGGCGCCACCACCACCGCTAGCAGTAGCGGCAACGAACCGCCGACCAAGATGGACGCCGAGGGAAGGCTGTGGGTGCAGGTCTCGCCGTCGCCGGTCCGGAGCCCTGCCGGGAGCCCCGTCGGGCATGGCCTTCTCGGCCAAAGCCACGGCCGGATGTATTACCATTCTTCTCCTCCTCCTCCTCCTCCTCCTCCTCCTCCTCCTCCTCCTCCTCCTCCTCCTCCTCCTCCTCCTCCTCCTACTACCCAGCAGCAGCATGGGCCGGACATGATGTACTCTCCCGGCCTGGGCATCGAGTCAGCGCCGCAGAGGGTGGTGGTCGTGGCTGCGGACGGACCACCCCAGGAGCTGAGCACGGAGCCGCCCAGGGATGGAGGCAGGGCGGATCACGCGCTGCGGGAGGGGATGGGTTGGGACGCGGCGCATGGGCGGCCGAGGCATAATACCTTTTATCACCCGTGAGGGCTTTCTTATTTATTTATTTATTTATTTTTTCTTTCATCTTTATCTTTTTATCGAGCGAGGGCGTCTTCCGGGGGTGTGTCATTCTCCCATGTTTTGCTTGACTGCGGTAAACTTCTGCTGGCGTATACGTGTGTGGTCTGGTTGGTCTGGTTCGGTTGGGGGTGGAAAGAGGTATGGCGCAACGTAACGGAACGGGACGGAACGGAACGGTATGGTACTCAGTTTGTGTTCTGCGGCATTTGATACATGGGGAACTCGATATATCACTAGATTGTACCTGTTGCTTCTGGTTGAGCTTGGGCATGGACTTGGCGGGAGAAACTCGGAAAAAGATAGAATCTGGTTCTTGGGGAAGAGAGAGGGTGTGATGGCTTGATTTGGTGGACAGTCAAAGACATCTTTTTTCAGTGGGGTATGGCGTGATTTAGAGCACGGCTCACTAGTTCTACTACTAGTGTTCTATTTTACTCGCCTGTCGTACACAGGATTCGGTGTCCCGTATCCATTGTAATCTAACGCGAGTGGTGGCGATCCTACCGTGTGTGGAGGTGGTCGTGTGAGTAGGCGTTGGACGACTGACTGCCTCGTCATCTGGACGTGGGAATAAAAATATGATACATCAGCTGTATGGTAAGCCCTGGGGGACTGATTTGTTAGCCCCCAAGGCTGTCGAGCCCTATTGTGGGTGATGGATGAGGCCCAGCTGCATGTCGTGTCGGTCACCTGAGCTTGAACCTGACCACCCCATTCGAAGTTCCTCCCGTCGAGGAGCAATCACCCACATTTTTTGATCACATTTCAACTATCTTTGGGTGCTGTACGCCTCCATCTCCGGTCTTCGGAGTGGGTTGTATATGCTACAGCCCCAAGGGATCCGAGTTTGATCGAGCCTCCTGTGTTGATTTTTGGCGATTAATAAGCGGATTGCACAGTAAGCAAACGGGGAGTCGGTTTGGTGGTGAATCGCACCATCTGAAACCAAGTGTCTCGCGAGATTCCGCGTGCTCCGTGACCTAGGCGTTCCCGCGCCCGCTGATCCGGATTGAGATTTGAATGGCAAGCAAAACACAGCCTACAGTTCCGGACTGTCGGTGTGGTGGCAACCCCCCAGGAGAGAATAAGCAACACATGCGCGCAAAGGAGGAGGCGAAGGATCGCGCCACATCAGATCACTCGCGCATGAGATCAGATCGAGCCGAATCGGAAATCCGATCGGGTTTCCGAGGCGTTCGTCGTTCCTCTGATCTCTTCGATGTATGTATTCCGTACAGTACTGCACTGCACAGACAAAGCAGACGCATCGGGCCGGGGCGAAGAACCAGAGACATGGATGTCCGGCTTGCAAATCTGTGTACACATCGGCGCGAGGCGGACCAAACTGTCGGAGCCGCATGTTCTGTTTCTGTGGTTTTCACATTTTTCTCACCGCGATGCCATATGCTTGTTTACTGGTTCGTTGTCTGTCGGCATGTTTGCGCCTGATTTCCCATCCGTATGACAACCTGCTCTTATCTACCTAATCGCTTTCCCAACCGATCAATTCTCTTTCTGTCCGCAGGTGCCAAATCTCAAGATAAGCAGGGCTCTTCAAAGCAATAATGGTGCGAAACCGGAGGGCTCCAGATGGTCACACTCCTTAGGAAGTCGTCGGAACGGGCACCGGCCGTAATGTGGAACTTGCAGCGGATGGCCAGGCTTTATCTCTGCTAAGGAATCTCTTATTGGCCGTCTTTGTCTTGCTCAGGCAGCAAATTTGTTTGTTGATCGGCCGAGGAGCGGCCCGGAGCCGGTGGATGTGGGGAGAAGTGCGGGTCCGGAGTTTGACTGGTCTCCGGCATCCCGTAATTACCCACCCAACATCTCAGACCTGGGAGTGCCGCTAAACTTGGAACTTATCGTCCCGATGCCAAGCGTCGAAGGGCCGCGAGGGAAACTTAGGAAGCTCTCAAGACGACGAAGCACCGGGGCCCTGGCTTGTCGCTTGTGCGAGTGGCATCACCACTTCACCACCGCCCAGCCGTCTCGTCGGATATCCGATCACTGATAAGAGCTTCCAGATGGGGGCCTAGGCCGAGGCTAGTACATGTTCCTGCAGCGCCGCGGTCCGATTTGAGATAGGCTTTAAGACCCGCTGTCGAGGCCGGTATAGGGGCTGCGCGAGATTCTTAGTCGGGGGTCTGCTGGCAACCCCCAAAGGTTGCCGAGTCGCGCGTGCCTACCGAGTCTGCAATAGTCCCTTGCAAATTCCTAGAAAACCCGCTGTTATCCGCTCCTAGATGCAACCCTTCAAATCTCAAGATCGATAAGGAACTGCAGCGATGGGAGGCCGAGCAGCGCGATCTCCTCCCCCCACACTGCCGCAGGCCACGATCCGAAAGACCAGCCCCCGGAGGAAGGAGCAACATCCCAGGAACGTACACCGTACCCCGTGTTCCCAAGGTGACGCAGGTGCGGGCGGGCTGTCAGTCAACCTGGGAATGGCGTGATGGCGGCAGCAGCAGGTCGCCGTGGTCCTGCAGAGCTACGCTCCTTGGCTTTCTGCCGCCGGCACCCCGGCTGTCTCGAGGTGCAGGCAGATTGCAGATGCTTTACGCGAGTCGGATGTGCCTATCGTCACCCGAGATGCAAGAAGCTGCCGGACTGCAAGAGGGGCATACCCAGGCACATATTTCCTGCTCCGACGAGAGTGGGGGATGCAGGACCGGCATTGCCGCCTATGCAGCTTTTGAGAAGCGCAGAAAACGAGCACAAACGATGCCGTCTTCCGGCGCAGCGACTCGGGTCAGTCGGGGCCAGTCAGTCAGGCTGTTGCCAAAAATAATAATAATAATAATAATAATAATAATAAACAAATAAAAGAAAAGATTTAAAATAAAATCGCACTTCAGGACGGGTAGGAATACACACTACATAGATAGGACTGTGCGAGGTAGGTTTTAGAGTTGTATGGTTCGGTAGGGCGGCGGGTCGTTGTCAGCGCCGAGTGTGGGGAACCGTTGGTGGCTGCTGACTTAGCTACCTACCCCCACGCCAGACGGGAGACTGGAATCCAGGCGTGATCTTGCCAAACGGCTCGGACGGCCTGAGATTGCATGCCCACCTCATGAAGTAGGTAGGTCGATTTCCGACATGGGCAGGCCGGCCATGCACGATCGCAACCTTGCTGGGCCGCGGACCGGATGACGCACCCAGGGGACTTTCCAGTGGGAAGGATCGCAGCGGGCTAGCGCCCACGGCCCAATCCTCAACGCCATCCCTCTGCCAGCGGCGCGCTCGGCGTGACGCGGAGACGGGTGCGCTGGGCTTATCGTGGATCCGGCTTGAGGTCGACGTCGGGTCTTTTCTGCAACGGAACGGCTCAACGTGAAGGAACAGCGCGATGAGATTGGCGCGAGCACTGATAGTTATTGATAGTAATTGGGCCCGCAACTCTGGAAGCTGCCCCACCGTGCGAAGGACAGCCCAAGACCCGCTGCGCCGCTGTCACTTCCTTGCCCTGAACGACAGGTCGCATTTCGTCCTTTGTAGTGTAAAACCGCAATTGTAACCGGCAGGGCACGCCGAGGAACGCATGCTCTACTGTTCCATCCAACGTGCACAACGGTCTTGTAGGATTGGGGGGTTAGGGGGAGGGTGGTTGCCGGCGTCGATGGCAGATGCCTTTTTTGACGCCTGTCGAATCAGAGGTTGTTCCTGGCCGAATCGCTCAGAAACGAACTCCTGATATGACAGTCTGGCCTTCTATGCAGGGAGCCTCATCTACTGTAGGCTACGCAACTTGTGGAACCAAAGATGGCAGTCGTTGCAAATCTCGCTCGCCTTTCGGGCCCCATTGCCGGCGCACGCGGTGACCGGCGCCTCATAGCGTGACGCCCGACATCCGGAACCTTGGGGGCTGGGTGCTGGCAAACCGTTTCCTGGGGAGGGATGGGCGATTGCTACTGGTCAGGGACGTGCGCGGTGTGATGAACGACAAGGTGGCGCCGTTGAGCCCATGACCAACATCCAAGCTTCTGTGTGTGTGTGTGTGTGCGTGTGCGTGCCTGGGCTGGTTTTTGGGGAGGTGGGGAGCACCTTGCTGGACGCTGGACCGCTCTTGACGTCTTCCCAGAATGTCAATCAGGAATTTCGTCCCGGTCTTCTGATTGGCCCAAGCCCGGGCACCTCTGTGGTGCGCCGGGAACCCTTACGCGTTCCATTTCAGAACATCGACACGAGCATTTTCAGTGTACTGCTTCTGCCAAGTGACGGATATTGACACCTCTGCGGATACGATTACCTACTATAGGCATGTCAGTGAACCCTCCAAGCCGATGGGGAAGGAAGGAGCCGAGCCCAGGAGTCGTTCGCAGGCGTGCTGTGCTGTACAATACACAGCATAGTAGGCATAGGTACCTTATATTGTCACGCACACGGATGGATAGAGAAGGCTGTGGGGACGAATGGGGGTGGTAGAGAAAAATGGGAAATATCACAACATTCTCACAACATTGCTGCTTTGCCTAACTCGGGCGCCGGCAGATGCCATCATGCTCCCTACAGAATTTGTCACCGGACGTCTCATGGCGGAAAATAATCGATGCAGTCAACGCAGCGGATTAACCCAGATGAAGTCAGCCCGGGCTCTCCAGCGGGGCTTACATGATCACGCCCATCTTTCTCCTCCAACAACCCCTGCACTTCTGCGTCTGAGGGCTGCGACACTGTGCAGGGTCCATGGACGCCCACCCCACACGGCGAGGCGATGATCCCACTGAGACCCCTCTCCTCTCCGCCCCTCTCAGGATGCCAGGGATGCTGCGAAACCCTGGGCCTGTTAGCTAATCGACCTGGACGTGGACGACGTGACCTACAAGAGCAACTGCAAGCCCTCTGCTCGCATTTCTCTGACCTCCCCCTCCCTCTTCTTTTTTTTTTTCCTCTACTTTTTTCTTTATCATTATTTACAGTTTATCCAGTGCTTCTCCGTATGTCCAATCTAGCACGGGGGAGGTCAAGGTCCAACCCTGCTTCCCTTTCACCAGAGCTCGGGCTGGTGGATAAGCGTAGCTGGGCGTCTTTGATTGCCCTTGTCACGCCTTCCACGCCGTCGCTCGCACCAGGGTGCCAACTCTGGTAGGGTACCCCGGCGACCGCAAATTGTGGGTGCTCACCACCACCGCCGCCCTCCGTGAAAGACGATTGGCCAGTCCACATCGCCGTCGATCTCCGGTTCTCGGCAGCTCCAAGGTACCTGCTCGAAGCGCCTACACGTTGCAAAGGAGTCATCCTGTCCTGGTTAAGGTAGCGGAAGGGGGTTTATCAGCTCGCTCTAGGAATCTCGAATTTTTCTTTTCTTTTCTTTTTTTTTTTTTCTTTTCAAGCTACACTTTTATAACAACGGCAACGCACCCACTGGCATCTCATTCTTGAAGCTCGACAAGCCGACCACTCTTCCGTCTCAGCCAGAGCTCTCAAGTTCCCCACAACCCCTCCATCACGCAAAGAGACACAGCTTCCTGCCGGTGACAGCCATCGACGCTCCAGTTTGTCTCATCTATCGTCACCTTTCGTTTCCACAAACCAATTGGCATTTTGAGAAACTGCCTAGGCATTGGTTGTGCACCGTCACCCAAGAATTAAACCAGAAACTAGCGGACTGGCTGTCAATTGCCCGATTCACCTCGGGTTACCCAGCTGTCGCAACAGCTCGGCCCCCGCGAAACAGACAGACACAGACATAAGCCGCCTGATCGGCCCGTTGGCCTAAACAAAACCCCCTGCGGCAACCGGACTAAACTCTAGCTGGACACCTTCCCGGAAGGTTCAGCCATCACAGGCCAATCCAGCCGTACATTCCAGTGCCCCGGACTCCTGACGTTGGGGCGGGAGACCAACTATCGACTGCGCCAGCATACCACCAATCCACCAGCAACCGATAGGGCACGAAAATCTCTTCTTGCAGCATACATATTTGCCACCGCACTACAACATTGCAGATTTGGTGCACTTGTCAGCCTGCAATTTTTTTTTCCCTCCCTCTTTTCTCTTAGACGACAGCACGACCAGCGAGCTCAAATAGGGGCCCCCCTTCTTTCCTGGGTCCCGGGTCTCGAGGTCCCCAAGCTCCATCTCGAATTTCTTCTGCTGTTCTAAAACTCGGTTCCCCGCGTTTCGTCGCTCCCCACGCTGAACCCCAAGGGACCACTCTTGGCTAGCAGCCAACCAGCAGCGCCCCAGCACATCCCAGCCCATCCCAGCACCCCCTAGTCTCCTGGCCTCGTCGGGCCAATCATAGGCTGGCCGCACCAATGCACCACCGTCGAAAGTCGGGCTATGCGTCTGGCAACACGTCCCTGACAGACGTGCGCAAGGCCGTTACCGCCTCAGATCTCTCATACAGGAAACACTCATCCCGTTCTGCTGCCATGACGAGAAGGATCACCCCCCAAACCGCCCCGAAGCTGGGCAAGACGTCGCGGGATCGGGAGAAGGAATGGGACGAGGACCACTGGTGGGATGAGGAAAGGGAGAGCTTCCCACAGTATTGGTATGTCATCAGAGCACTGTTTTCCTCAGTTGCCTTGTTTTTCTCTTCTCTTAGTGTCTTTACGTTTCGCAATTGCGTCTTTTGGGGTCCTTTCCCCTCAGAAGACTTCCATTTCCATCAGCCCGCATTGTCACCTGACATGCAAACGTATTTGTGCCACCCCAGCTCAGCCCGGCCCCTGCGCGCCCAAGTGAGTCTGAGGGAATTGTAAGTGTTGGGTTGCGCGGTGGGGAGGGGGGAAAGGAGGGGGTTGTTCGATCTCTTGGAAGTACCAGAGCTGCCGTTCCTGCATATGTCTTGTCTTTGCGCGACTTTGGAGAAGCCCGGCACTGACTGGTTTCGATCATAGCATGATTTGTGAGAAGCAATTTGTTCCTACCGACGACCAATTCCTGTACTGCTCTGAAACGTGAGTTGGACGAGACAGGACGGCCTTTGTGGATATTTGGCGAGCTGCTTGCTGACGGTATCAATTAGATGCCGCATGCATGACCAGAACAGCGCGGGCGCATCAGCAGCACCGAGCTGCTATGGCAGCAGCCATTCGGCTACCCAGTATCCCTTCTTCTCGGGCCCGCCCGAACCCAGAGATATCATTCCCCGCGCGTCACCTTCGCGCCCTAGCTCGACGCACATCTCGCCGCCCATTACTCCAGCCACGCAATCTGCCGTTTCCGCGCTCAAGTCGCTGTCGATCCGACCGCCTAGTCCCACGTCGCCCGTCGGGACGTACCATTCAAGCATCTGGCCATTTGCACGGAGTGCGACGAGCCCCGGCAACTCGTACTCAAGGCCGACCACGATCTTTTCGTCTACGTATGATGGGGCATATTACGGCACCGGCGGCGCCGACAGTTACGGGACAAGCTCTGATAGGCCGCTCCCCTCGCGCAGACCGGCCACGTACTCGAGACCCAAGAGCATCGAGCTTGTCACGCCCATGCTGGGACGGTAATCTGACAGGCGGAGCCACGGAGCGCAACCTGCACCCATCCTTTCGGGACCATGTCATGTGAGTGGTCCGGCGCGGCTAGCGTCTGTGCCCTACACGTGGGAGCGCCCGACACTCGCATGGGCGCCGCAGCCATGCTGACCAAGAGGAATGCTGGGTCTGGCACGGGCGTCCCTTGATCCTATGGGGACTACTCTTCTATCTCCTTTATCTCAATGTGGGGGGTTCTGCCCAGAAGACGAATGCAACCTTTCGCGCGGGGTGTCTGCTGGTGCGACTGGTCGCGACAGCGATAGCTTCAGAGCTATTGCTACCATCGGCACCGGCTGACAGGCCATGCACTCGTCGGTGCTACCCCACACAACGGCCAAGATCGTGGGGAGGACCCCATCCTTCGTTCGGGTTTTCCTGATCGGGCCCAGGGTTCTCCCAGGTCGGACCAACAAGCGTCTTGGGGCACTTGCATTGCCCTAGGTGGGGTCCCGACGGTCACTCGACCGAGGTGTGCGTGTGCCGTACATCCGGTTTCCCCCTTCCACCGCAGCATCACCGCCATCTCTCCTCACTTCCTTTTTCGTTTGTTATCAATTTCCTGCCTTTTATTTTCTCTCTCTCTCTCTCTTTCTCTCTCTCTCTCTCTCTCTCTCTCTCTCTCTCTCTCTCTCTATAATCTTTGTCTTAATCATTTACTCGTCGCGAAAAGAAAAAGAGAGCAGCGGGCATGGCATGTTGTCGACATTAGATGGGAAAAAGCAAACTGCATTGGTTAGTGTTAGTGTCTTTCTTGGCGTCGCCTGGACGGCTACTTGGGTCACGACGGAATTTGCCCTCGACATCATTTACGGCGGGTCGGAAGGGCGCCCATGGGATTATTTTTGGGGTATATATCGATTTGGTTCGTCTGGAGCATTTACCAGCCTGGGGATTGGCCAATCCGGCGTCTTCGATACCATTTTCATGGATCATTATATTTGGTGTTTAGGCAGTGGGGTTTCTCCGTGTACCTAGTATTGCAAAACATCAATTCAGTGAGCAAAACCTCTCTGAGATTCTGTGCTCACGAGCCTGATACGAATCCGTCCGTGCATCACCTATTTTGTTGACACGGTGGATGTGTCTGCGCTCCCTGTTAAGCCTTTTTTGTTGTCATAAACAGCCTTGGCATTATTCAAGTGACCACTTGGTCCGGATGCGGGGCCTGACGGGCCCCCGGAACAAGTACCGACCTTGCCTACGGTCCACCATGCGGGGCAGTCAGTGATTCGGAATGCGGCGGCATATGGGGTAGGCTATGGGGCTGAACTGAGTCTATTACGATGGGGAAATGGCGTCTTTCGCCGGACTGGGAAGTATGGGGGTATTTTGGTGACAGGGAGGAGAAAGGGGTAGATAGTTTTTTTTTTTTTTTTTTTTTTTTTTTTTTTGGGGGGGGGGGGGGGGGGGGGGTTGGCGAAGGTGGTGGAAAGAGATTGGCAGCAGTTCGAAAAAATTCGAGGGCCGAGTCGAGTTGGTGAAAGGGAGTCAAAGTCATCCCTTACTCGGGGAGTGCTGCACCGTGTATCTGTGCATGTTTGTATGCGTATGCAGGGCATTTTGTTCAAAACTTTCCGTCAAGTAACTAATCCTAGTGCTGGAGCTGGGTACCCCCTGAGCCCCTGAGAACCACCTCAACAACCTGGTCGAAATCGGAAGGAATGGCCTCGGCAAAGGCTACAATCCTCTGTAGATATTCCGGGCGAGAGACAGTACTAGAAAGATGTGGAATCACTGGCTGCCTAGAAAGACGCAGTGGTCATGCGTGAGTGTGGTCCAACAAAAATCTTAAGCTTTTGCGCTGGAACCGAGTAAACATACCGCACCAGACATGCACTAGGAAAGGATATGCTTTACCAGGGGTATACCATCCAGAGTTTGCTCAACCATGGGACCTCTGAGCATTCAATATCTCCATCTTTCCACAGTCCACCTTCCACGTAGGACACAGTGCGGTGTGCAGAAAAGGAAGCAGCCTGCATGCATTGCGTCAAATGCAATTCATGTTTTCAGTTTTCTACTTTATGCAACCCAAGCTGGTTCATCACATTGAATATCTATAAAGACAAGGGTGGGTCCAGGTTTTCGCCGAGAGTGTTTATTATTTTATTTTATTTTATTTTATTTTATTTTATTTTATTTTTTTTCTTTCTTTTTCCCTTTCTTCACCGATACGGGGCCGGAACCAGGGGAGTCAATCGGTGAACTAAGATCCGAATGGAGACCGGGCCGGGGGTTAAGTAAAGTCCAGGAACTGGGAAGAATAGGACGGGGATCCTAGAAACGGTCTTCGGCTGTACCCGCCTGCCGATCGGCGATTGATCGGCGGGCGGAGGCCGGCAGAAGGGGGGACGGCAGTGTAGGACAACAAATGAGAGAGGCTGCCTCGGACTGTAGAGAACTTGCTTTGCAGGACTGTATGTGTCGGTCTATATTGAGCATCGTGCCCGTGGCGGCAGCCAGTTGTCGTTGTTGCTGCCGAAGTCGTCATCATCCTCGTCCTGGGTTAGGGTTCTTTCCCCGAACTATAGCCCTGAAAGTCGTTCTTCAAATACACTCCCAAAGGAGTATTGGAGGCGTATCACAGGGAACCAGAAAGGGAAGCTATGGACGGATGTGACGTGAAGAGCGGTGTGTATGCCGAAACTCCATGAATCAAGGGAATGATATTTTGCCGGCTTGCCGAGGGCACATGATGACAACCCATGTGTGATTTCCGAGTTCATGAGGACCAAAAAGGGGTACACCGCTCTTTAACCATGTTGAACCAACTTCTCAGCCATCGCAGAGAGTCAATACACGGCGGCCACAACTCCCCATAGCGTGTCCCACTTTAATGTTGAGGCGACCAAACCCAGGACTTCCGGTGAAATAGAGAAAGCAGAGGTCATCCCATCACGTTGCATCTCCATACAAATACAGCCAGAACAGCGATCTAATTAAGAGAGCCGTAGCTATGCCTCATGCTTCGTGACAGATCTTCGTCATCTTTTCTCGTCAGCCGGCATGTTACGCCTTGAATGTGCGGAGCAAGAATCCCCCTGAGCCGAAACACTCAAGTATCAGCAATGAGAACAACATCAGCAGCAACAAAAACCACAGAAACACTGCTACCCATCGAAGACCAAACACGTCCAGAACACCTCACGGCTCATGGTCAAAGAACGAGGATGGGATTACCCAACCGCCCCAAAGTACTTCTGCAACATCACAACAACATACGACAACGATAGCCCGCGTAGCAACAACCACCAAACAGAGACCAACACAACACCCCCCTTTCCCTTCTACTCCACGCACAGCCCATTCCCTTCCCTTCCCTTCCATCCCATCCCATGCCATTCCATCGCACCACACCCCCCAAATCAACCAACCAATCAATCACTCATTAGAAAACGCAGTACAAAAAATGATACAGCCCAAAAAGAACGGAGTAAAAACTAGTGCGGCCTCGAACTCGCCATTTCGCCGTACCTCCCGCGATGCTGCGTCGTATCATACGCCTGCAGCACCCTCGTCTGTGACTCATCGGCCTGCGAGAAGGCATACCCGCGCTGCTTGCGCATGCGCTGTACCTGCCTGACCTTTCGGATCGCCTTCTGGAATTGTTCCATTCTGTTTTTTAATCTCAAGATTAGCTCCTAGGGACTCCCAAGCAAAAACAGATTCTCGGGGGAAGAAGGCTATAAAAAAGAAGAAATAGAAAAGAGAAAAACATACCGTGGCCTATAATCTTGAATATTATATTTCTGAATCTCCTGCACATGGTGGTACGCCTCGGGCCTCCACAGCCGCTTGCTAAACTTCCACGCAAAGTCCCTCGCCAGGCACAGGATCGCCAGCGTCGGCATCTGCAGCCAGAACAGGGGACTCGTGAACAGGCGGGGGATCAAACCATGGTACTCGGTCGAGAAGCCTAGCTTGGGCGCCACGGTGCCGTAGACGGCGACGAATACGATCCAGATGGCCATGGAGCCCGGGATGGCGATGACGTGGTACTTTGTCCAGTTGTTGGTCACGAGCGAGGCTTTGCCGAGGACGGTCAACAGCACGGCGCCGTACATGGCCGTTCCCCACAGCCATTTCCCGCCGGGGATGCTGTTGTTCTGCACGCCGTCGTGGATCCAGAAGAGGGAGGCGCCTACGTAGAGGATGATGGAGTGGTAGACGGCCGTGAGGATCCAAGCGGCAAACACGCGGATCTTGAAAAAGGTGTTTTTCTGGCCGAGGTTGTAGAGCTGCGGGTAACGGTCGAGCAGGCGCGCCGAGACGAACTGATCGAGGATACCGAGCACCAGCGGGGGAAGAACCGTGTAAAAGACGTTGTAAAAGGACAGGGTCCAGGACTCGTAGATAACTTCACCGGAGAAGACGTTTTGGAAGACGTACTATCGCAGGTTAGTACTTGGGCAAACAACCATGACAAGACGGGGTGAGGGATGCCTACCCAAAACTGCGTGAGATAAAGCGTAATGTTCTTGTAAAACGAGAATAGAATCGTCTTGGCAATCCGGTGGTAGCTCCAAGCGCCGTGGACGAGCAGCAGTTTGCGGAGGAAGCGGAACTGGGCGACCGACACGTCTGCGCTGCGTGCAGCCTGGAGACCCTCCACACCACTGATGCCAATACCAATGTGAGCGGCCTGGATCATCGAGACGTCGTTGGCTCCGTCACCGATAGCGAGCAGGATCGACTCCTTCTGATACTTCTTGACCAGCTTGACCACCATTGCCTTTTGCAGGGGCGAGACACGGCAGCAAATGACTGCCTTGCACATGACGGCGAGATCGAGGAAGAGCTTCTCTAGGTCTTTCTCCAGAGCGTAAGTCAACGACTTTCCGTCAATGACAAGCGCTAGCGTTTCCGTCTCGATAGTGGCGTCGCCCTGCATCCGGATGGCGTCCAGTTTCTTCTGGATGTTGTCCCTCGTCGCGGCTGCGCTCTCCTCGTTGACGATCAGGAGCATCATGTCCTCGCTGAGAAGTTTGCAACTCATGCCGATATTGATGGCGGTCTCTTGTCTGTCGCCAGTCAAGACCCAGACCTTGATGCCGGCTTCCTGAAGCGTGTGGATAGTCTCGGGCACGCCGTCCTGCAGCCGGTCCTCAATGGCGGTGGCTCCGAGAAGGTAAAAGTCATGTTCGATGATCTCGGCAGCCTTGTCTAGCTCCTCGGCGCGGGTGCCGCCAACCGTCGTCTGCGCCTTCTCGTAGACCTGGAACCACTCTTGGAACTCGTGCTCCGGAATCTCGCGCATGGCCAAGCAGAGTGTCCGCAGCCCCTCCGACGCATACTCCTCAAGATGACGGAGGGTGACATCAACGTGCGGGTTGCTCTCGTTGAGGCGCTCCAGGATAACCGTGTCAGCGCCCTTGCAGTAGCATCGAACCTTGCCGTCGGGGCAGCGGTAAATGGTCGACATCCTCTTCCGGGTCGAATTGAACTCGCAGACGGCCAACAGCTCGTACTCGAGCTGCTGCCCATTCGCCTCGATGATGACGGCGCGCGGCTTGCGCGCCACAAACTTGTAGCCCAGCTGTACGGCGCCTTCGACGAGGGCCCCCTCGTCAGGGGAAGCGGCCTGGTACTTGATCCGTCCGTCCTCGTCCTGCTCCGGAATCACTGTGTGGCAGGTCGCAAGCAAAGTAAGGAAGTGGTCTATGGCTTGGGCGGTGGCATGGCCCTTGATGTTTTCCCGCAGCTGCTTGAACTCGTGGATGCCAACTTCGATGCCATCCTCGATGGTCGGAACGCGGTCTTCGGGGACTGTCTCGGCGTACATGATGCCGGCAATCGAGCATGCCTTGAACTCCATCTGGTTGCACGTCAGGGTGCCCGTCTTGTCCGAGAAGACGTACTCGACCATGCCCAACTCCTCCACCAAACTCGAGGTCCGGCAGTTCGCGGGCGTGTCGGTGACATCGTAATAAATATCCATGTCGTCGTTGATGAGGATTCCGTGCCAGTACTTGACTATCTCGAGCGTGACGAAGAGCGAGATGGGGACGAGCGACGAGAAAAGCACCCAGTATGTGACCATGTCCTTGACGAAGATGCGAGCGACAGCCGAAGCACCATCGAGTCTCTCGAGTTTGAGATACGCGAGGCCATCGCCCGACACACTCCGCATGATCAGGTCGCCAACTGTGGAGATGACGCTCAGTACCAGCAGCATCCCCACGAGCACCAAGACCAGCATGTTCAACTGCTTCTCGACTCTTGTCCGCTTGATGGGCGCCGCAGTCGCGTTTCGCATCAGTTTGGTCTCGTGGCCAGTAAAGACAACAACGCCGTGGATCCAGGGGGTGTTGCGCAGAGTGGCGCCCCGGAGCAGCAATTGCTCAGGGTTTAGGGGGAGCTCCTTCTCCCCCCCGCCGGCCTGCATGGTCAACGTGGCCTCGTATGTGTACAAGCTGCTGTTGGGCTGTTCAGAGCGGAGTCTACCCCCCAGTCGGCTTAGCTCGCTCGAGCTCACCATGGACGAAGTTTCCGGCAGCGCCTGCTTGATTTTGAGATTGGTCTCTCCGTCAAGATTGGCCGTCTCAATATAGCACAGACCCTCGGGCTCCGAACTCGCCAACAGGACCAGGTCAGCGGGGAACGGTTCCTCGGACTCGACACGGACGATATCCCCCACAGCGACGTTGATCCATTTGGTCTCGGTAAAAGAGGAGCCTCGCAATACTCGGGCCTTGGACATGTTGAGGGCCTTGTCGGCCTGTTTCCGCCGGTAGTCCTCGACCAATTCCTTGCCTGCCGAGACCATGAGCACGATGATAAGGGGGCCGATGGTGGTGTATCGGTTAGTAGGCGAAAGGCCCGGGATCTGCTGTAGACCGGCGGTAAACAAGAAGAAGATGTTGGCGAATTTCGAGAACTGTTCGAAGAGGAACTTGGGAAGGAATGTCGCGATGTTGTACTTGGCCGTGGACACATGGTTGTCCACGTACTTGTTGGCGCTGTTTGCGGGGGGGTTATTGAGGTGTATGATGCGGGGTCCGAGTGTCGATGGGTCTGGCTTCGCTCGCCCAAAACCAAACTTGAAGTTTCCCATGTCGAACTTCTTCTCTTTTGGAGGCGGCGCCCCAACCCCAGTGCCTGTTCGGCCCCCGGCGCCCGACTCGGTCAGGGGCAGGTCCATCTCCGAGTAGCCCTGGCCCATTCCCAGTCTGTTTTTTACTTTCCCGAAAAAGCCGCCGCCCAGGCTCAGGACGCTGTTTCGTTTCCTCGCGTTCCCCCGCGCTTCCGACGACGGGCCGCCCCCGGCGATGGCGCCGTCCTGGTGATAGTAGGATCCACCATCGTCCGGGTAGTCGTCAAAGTCGTCAGCATACCTCTGAAAGTTCCCCAGGTCTGATGTTTGGCTATACTGCCTATCTATTTCCGACCCGTAGGGACCCACGGGCCGCGCCACGGAGCTCGAAGGGCCGGCCGGAGGTGGCCTTCCGGGGGGTTGCCTTGGCTGCGCGGAACCGACAAAGTCGTCGTATGATACGGAGGGTCGGGACGGCGCACCATCTTGGTCGTAAGCGTACGAGTTGAGGAGATCGTCGTCGGTCAGGACAGACCGCTGCCCTGAGTGGTATACGGGTTGTTCATTATCTAGATCGAGCAGCAGGTCATTCCGGGAGCTCGAGGAGGCTCCGGGAGGTGGACGGCCAGCCATGCCAGAGGGCGGCGCCGCTCAGGGCAATCGGGTCGAGCGGTGGTCGGAGACGGGCGTCAAAGCATTGATCGACGGCGAGGCGTGCGGAAACGAGCGAAGCACGGCGAGATTCTCGAGCAATCGGCGGGATCGAGATGGGCGAAAATGCCGACGGGGTTGGGATGTCGTGTTAGCTGCAAAGCACAGCCTCCTTTTCTGGCGTCGTCAGCCCTAGCCGTGCAGGGCGAGACTCGGCTGTCAGGGCCAGTCGGGACGTGTCAACAAGCCGTCGGGCCTGGCACGTTTCTCTCAAATCGCGAGATGGTGTCTGCAGTGATGCGCGTGTCGGCAGAGACTCGTTCGACGAGTTCAGCTTAAGGGTATGGAACGGCGCAGACAATCAAAAGTAAGGGGTCCGCTGTAGGAATAGATTTTGGGACACTAGCGCACTCGTTTGGGGACGTCACCCAGGCCCGTCGGCTGCTGCGTGAAAGAGGTGCAGGTGCTGTTTCGGACGACTTCTGGGCCAATCAGCAGCGCTGCCGAAATCTTGCCTGGTTAGCCGGGAGGCTTGGTTCGGGGATGACATAAGCAACCTTGCCCCTTGGCGTGGCCTCTTACAAGGCTTCGCCTCGCCTCTCATCTCATCGACGACAATCATCATTATATCGACTTGGGCCCTGCCTGTGCGCCACTGCGATACGCAACCGGCTTGGTGATTTTCGGCTGGAAAGAGAGAGAGAGAGAGACCATGGTTTGCGCAAAGTGCCAGAAGCTCAACAAGACGACGCTCGCCACCCCCGGCGTCAAGAAGAAGAGCGAAATGTATTACGGCTCCCCAGCGTCGTCATCGTCATCGCTCGGGAAGAAGTCAGCCACAATCGGCCAGACCGGCGTCTCAAAGGTGTGTATCGACATAAATAGCCCATAATCATCCGTGTATATCTTATCGACTGACCATCTCCGCAGAGCAAGCTGCTCTCCAAGGCGGCAAAGAACCCTTATGCGCAGTATGCGAGTTCGTGTACGCGGTGCAAAGTCAAGGTCTCCCAGGGGCACACGTATTGTAACCAGTGCGCTTATCGATCAGACGGTGCGTCTTGAGCCCTGTGGTCTGCGTTTGGCCTGCCGCTGACACAGAAAATAGCATGCGCCATATGTGGCAAGTCAAACAAGGCAAAAACCGCCGTGCCTACCGTCGACGGCCAGAAGCGCTCTCTGAAGTGAGGGGTGCATTCAAGTCGCCAAATCCTAACTTAGACGGGCGATCGTAAATGAAGCATATGAGCAGGCTAGTGGCCGTTATTGGCGACAGGGTGATGCTAGATGATGATGAGTCTCTCTTCATCATACCGCGACGACCACACTTCCCGTGGATCACGCCTTCATCGCGAACGACAAGTGAAGTTAGCCGGAGGTGTGTTATTGTTCCCGGCGCATCTACGGGTCGATTTACTAAGTTTCGGGGTTTTGAGAAAGCTAGGGTTGAGACGGTCTAGCATGCAAGATGGAGCATTGTGGAACAGTGTTACAGATACATGTACTACTATGTGTTGGTACACGGGGGCCGGCACCGATTTTCCGGGAGAACCGCTGGTGGGACTAGTGGAAGACGGCTTCTAGCACTCCCGGCATTGTATGATACCCAAAGACGAGTCCGAACTCCGACCCCCTCCTATGACACCTCAATCTCTGTATCTATCCTCAAATCGAAGCCTTGAGTGGCCCCTCCTTCAGAAACCTCTCCAAGAATTCCGAGATATGCGCATTCACCTCCGCCGGCTTCTCCCACAGCACCCAGTGGCTGGCATTCACCTCCCTCGTAACCAAATCATCACAGTACTCATCCATCGCTGCCGCCATTGTGGGGGGCAGCGCTTGATCCGCCGACGCAGTGACCATCAGCGCGGGCGTCTTGATCCTGAACCTCTCCGCCTTCACCAACTCCACCTCCTCCTCGAAATTGACCTTGTCCGTCCTGTACCAGTTCAGCGGCCACTTCATCCCCTTTCTCGCATACTCCTCCACATAGAAATCCATCTCCTCCTTGCTCATCAACGGACTCTCTCCAACCATCCCTCGCTCCACCAAGTCCAACCTCACCCCTTTCGTGGGATCAAACAGCGGCGCCTCCCCGTTCTTTCCCCTCGCCCCATAACAGATATTCAAAAAACCCCTAATCCCCTCCTTCCCTGCGGCCGCCCTCTCGACTTCGTGGCCTTCCCACTGCAACTGATACCCAAAGTTGGGCAACCGCTTGACCACCTCCTCCTTGGGGAGGTAGACGGGGCTCGGAGGCCAGTAGGGGGTGCAGACGCTGAACACGCAGCGGAGCAGGTCGGGGCGCCAGAGGGCGAAGCGCCACGCCACGGCGCCGCCCCAGTCGTGGCCGCCCAGGACGATCTTCTCGCCCTCCCCCTCCGCGTCCGGTCCGAGGACGTGCCGGACCAGGCTCGCGAGGTCGTCGACGACGCTCTTGAACGAGTACGCCGACAGCTCCGCCGGCGCCGAGCTGCCCCCGTAGCCGGGCAGGTCCGGCGCGATGACCCGCAGGGAGAGCGCCCCAGCGAGGTGCGGGATCTGGCACCGCCACCCGAACGAGAGGTCCGGGAAGCCGTGGATGAGGAGGCACGTGGCTACCGGGGCGGTGCCCGAGGGGGGCTCGGCGAGGAGGTAGTGGTAGGTTTTGGATGTGTTGGGAACGGTGAAGGTCCGGTGCTGGACGCGCGGGTCGGTGGGAGTGAGTTTGTCGGCCATGGTGGGCAACTTCGTCCTGAGGGATGGCTTGTTAGGAGGTGTGTTTTGGAATAACGGGGTGGTGGGCGGTTTGGGAGTGGTTGAGTGGGTGGAGCGTGGGGTCGAGTCTTAACTTACAAGAGGCTGGAGTAGCAAGGTGAGGAGCGGGTGAGTAGCTCGGGGAAGGTATGGAAAGGGTGAAACACGATAACATCTCCCACCGAATCCTGCAAATTTGCAGTTGGCCTCAAGGGATTTTATACGGCGGAGAAGCCTGAGATAGGCAACACCAAGAAAGCGAGCTCCCCGCCCCCCCTCCCCGCCGGAGCTTTAGGAGGTACCTACAACCCCCCTGTACGTCATGGGCCCCGCATCTACTCCAACTGCAAGTCAACCGAGGCAGAGCTTGACATCTATGGCAGAGCAGGGGTATGCGCAACTGCCGGTTGCGAGGGTATGGCAAGAGAGTCTCGATTACTGATCAGAGGCCGTGGAAATAATGCGAGCCAGACAGAGACACACCAACTGCTTCGGATGTATAATTCTCTATGTCGAGTCAGTAGTACGAGCGGCCAGGTGGGGCAAATCCGAGCATCTGTTGTCGGATGCGATGGAGCGTCGTAGCGTCATGTCAACGCAAGGTATCGCTTTGGAAAACAACCTTTTTCTTTCTCTCTATATTATTAAGCGCTCTACCGCGCACGCATAGCTCTCTGTCGCCGTGTGCAGACGACCGGCTCCAGCCACCGTACGATAACACGTGGAACTACCTTCTCCAGAACATAGCCGTGTCTCTCGAAATCGCTGCTACCTTCTGGTTACGGCGACCTGCTGCGCGCGTTTCGGCATCTTCGGCGCCGCCGACTCTGCAGTAGGTGGCAGCACGCGCCGCGCAATCCCGACGGACGCTTACCCGACGGACGTTTTACGCACCTGACGTCCATCCCTGATCTGGAGACGGCCGGTACCGAACCCCCTTCATGTTGCTGGCTTACCTCAAGGCCAGGGATACCTCTCACCGCACATAAATCCTCCGAGTGCCGGGACGATGAGTCACTAAATACACTTGAGAACACAGCCTGGGCGCGTACAAGACTTTCTATACTTACAACCTAAGCAATCAACTCGGAACGAACACCGTGGCCGCAGAAGAGGCAGGTTAAGGTTAGTAAATCACTGTGTCCTCCTCATCCTGTACCATTTCATCCCCATTCTCATCATGGTCCTTGTCATGGTAATTCCGTGTCTTTGACGGCGGCCGTGCCTCGTCACCGGGGTTAGTATCTTGCTGCGTATGCTTGGGCTCACCAACCGGGGCTTCTTCTGCTTGTGCATCTGGCTCTTGTTCTTGCCCTTGCTCTGGTTCCGGTTCTGGCTCTGGCGGCCGCCGCTGTTGTCGTGGAGGGGATGGGGATCGTGACGGCGGAGTAATACCCAACTCCTTCAGCCGCTGCGCCTTCCGCGCTTTAAATTCGCGCCTTTCCCTCTCGATGGTTTCCTGGGTGGCATAAATTTGGTCTTTGATGGTTTCCTCTTGGTTTTTGGTGAGTTCCCAGGGGAGGTAGCGCTAGTGGATCTGTCAGTTGTGGCTTCGGGTTGAAAGGGTGGACATCTGCCTACCAAACTGGGCTTGCTTCTTGTCTCTAGGCTATGCGCCCTTGCCAGCATACTAGAATGTCGGGATTGCATCTGCGCAGCACTGGGTCAGCCACATGCTCGACGGGGAGATGGCCTGGACCACATACCGCTTGTTCGTCCA
Source organism: Madurella fahalii (assembly GCF_045866475.1). Lineage (NCBI taxonomy): Eukaryota > Fungi > Ascomycota > Sordariomycetes > Sordariales > Madurella > Madurella fahalii. The sequence goes on from NW_027263976.1 coordinate 2,235,268, forward strand.
GCTTGATTTGCTCAATCTGGCGCGCCCTCCTGACCTTCTCTAGCTTCTCGGCTCTGCGCTTGTCGTCCTCGGCCCGTCGTTGCTGTGCCTTTTCCTGCTGTCGCCGCTCGATCTCGAGCCTCTTTTGTTGCTGGGAGCTTGACGCGGGCCGACTCAGGGCCGTGAGCAAGCCACCAAACAAGCGCTGTCCTCGCTTCCTCTCCTCCTGACTGACGCTTTTGCGGACGGGAAAGCCGCCCGCGACGGACGGACGCCGTGCCTCTGGTGATTGCCGAGCGTCGGGCTCAGGTCCTGTTTCTTGTGCGCTTGCAGGCGGTTTCTCGGTGCGTGATCCACCTGGCTCCTTGATTGGCGTGATTCCGTTGTGCGGTTCTCTCAGCTCACTGCCAACGCCGCTGTTCTCGTCGCCGTCCTCGACCTTAGTGCGTTTGATAAACGTTGCGTCCTCTGGTGGCTCGGTCGAGGCCTTCCGCTTGTTCGTGATGATATCTTCTGCTTCAGCCATCTCGTTGCCGTTGCGGCGCGATTGCGCGATTGCAGGGCGATGAACGCGGAGTGAATTTGGGGATGGGTGTGCTTCGGTGCTTTTAGTGCGCGGGGGGTGGGGATCGCAGCGTGCTTAATGATGTGTAGCAGCTAACTTCGGCCCTGTAATATGGAAAAGCTGAAGCGGGTCCAGGAAGGTCCCGAGTAGGCGACTTTTGTTTTTATCAAGATAACTTACGGGATAAAGCCCTTAACATCTTGAATGGAGTGCTTATCCGGAGCTGTTCTCGAGGCTCCAGGAATGGAGTGGGTCCCGCGAACGTAGCATTATCACTTGCGCAAACGAAACTTACCGTAATCTATACCTAAATTACACAGAATACGCCACACATGCCGAGGCTGGGAAACCAGATTTCCGCTGACGTACCCAGCATTTTCAGTCGCGTGTAATCCGCCTCTCGCATCTTCCATCTTCAACCTCGCGACAACAAATTTAACACGGCAAGCAAGCGCCACCTCAACATAGTCGCGCCAGACCAGCCTTTTTACATAAAGAGCGCGGTTCTCCCTTCGTCCCCTCTTCTCCGTCCAATCCCGTTTTCCCCGAAACCAGCCCCCTCAACAGAGCAGGAAACAGCAGAAGAAACCATCACCATGTCCCGCCACCATCCGTACGTCCCCCCCCCCCCCCCCCCCCCCCCCCCGGGCTCATCTCGCCGTCCCTTTTCTTCCCCAACCCTCACTGACACAAAACCCCAGCGACCTAGTAATGTGCCGCAAGCAATCCGGCATTGCCATTGGCCGGCTCTGCGACAAGTGCGACGGCAAGTGCCCCGTGTGCGACTCATACGTGCGGCCGACAACGCTGGTGCGCATCTGCGACGAGTGCAGCTTCGGCAACTACCAGAACAAGTGCGTGGTGTGCGGCGGCGAGGGCATCTCGGACGCCTTCTACTGCTTCGAGTGCACGAGGCTCGAGAAAGACCGGGACGGGTGTCCCAAGATTATCAACCTGGGCAGTTCGAGGACGGATGTGAGTATCCCTTATCTTATGGCATATTAGGTTCGAGAGAACAGGGCTGACATATTTTGTGTGCTATAGTTATTCTATCAGAAAAAGACAAATCGGGGGACGGCGTTTTAGTGACGGGGTGGCCCGGGTTTGGGCAGCGTCGCGGATCGGTTATACCGGTGGGAGGTGTTGGGGGGATATGCATACCTACATACCCAGGACGTGGGCGGCAGCATGGGTTTCGATGGCGTTGGGGAGTTAAAGTCGGTTTTTTTAGAGTGGGATATCAAGACTCAGCTACCACGCGGTTTATCTACCACTGTAATTTCTCAAACTATCTGTGTGTGGTGGGATATGAGTACAACTAGGAGACCGTCCATCAATCATCAAACAAAAGAAATAACCTCCCCCCCCCCCCCCCCCCCAGCTCGCAATGCAGGTATAATCGTACAAAGGAGCCTGTCATTCTCCATAACACATTAAACCTCAATCCTCCATTTTGTTAATTATATGTAGCTGACCTTGGTGCCCATGCCAGCCGTGGCCTTCACCTTGCCCCAGCTGAGCCCCAGGACCCTCGCAACCCTCTCACGAACACTCTTGCGCCCGCGCCCCAGCAGCAGGAGCAATCCAATAATAAATGCTAGTGTCCGATACAGCACGTATGGGTTCGTCTGAAGCGCCCTGGCAATCTCATCCATCAGCGCCCTCAAGTTCCCCAACACCATCGACGCTCTGGTCATGAGTGTAGGCGCAGCAACCGCATTCCCATTACCGCCGGAACCAGAGCCAGCAACCATACCCCTTCTTCCCGTGCCCTGCAGCCTCCCTCCCGTGGCACCACCAGCCTGGCCACCTCCGGGCGGTTTACTCTTCCCCGGCTTCCCACCCACCGGGGGGGTGGGGCCGCCCTCGATCCCAAAATCCCCCTCTGTCACCACCGCCTTCCCCCCCTTCTCTTTCGCCTTCTCCCTCTTCGCGCTCTCTGCCGCCGCCGCCGCCGCCGCCGCCTCCTCCTCCCTCTTCACTCTCTCCTCCTCCAACCTCCTCCTCTCCCTCGCCTCGTTCTCGGCCCGCAGCCGCCTCGCCTCCTCAACGTCGCGCCGGATCGCCTCCTCCCGGCGGCGGCGCTCCTCTTCCTCCCGGCGCTCCGCCTCGAGCTGCTCCTCCTGCAGGCCGTGCAGCGCCTGCAGAAACGCCTCGCGCCGCTCGTCGTCCAGCACCGGGCTCACGCTGACGAACTCGCGCGCGTACTCCCACTCGCTGTTGCGCGGCAGCACGTGGAGCGTGTAGAGCTCGAGGAGCTTGACGCGCGCGTTAAGGTCGCGCGGCGTGTCGGCCCCGCCGCCGCGGCGGTGGCTGGCGGCGGACGGGGAGCGGTAGCGCTTGGGGGTTGCGTCGGGGTCCGTGGGGAACCGGTCTGACAGGTCTAGATTAGGAGTGCGGGCGGCGGCGAGGTAGTTTTCGAGGCGTTTCTGGTTGAGGGTTTGGGTTTTGGCGTGCGCGAGGAGGAGAGTGGCTCTATTTGTCGGTTCAGAGAGGTTAGTGGGGTTGGACGGTCTAGAAGAAAGCAAAGGGAAGCCCGGTGCCCGTACAGGTTGATGACTACGTCTGCATCTACGTCGCCCTCGACGCCATGGTAACCATTGCGGACTACCTCCTCCCAGACCTCGCCCTCACGGACCTTCTGGCAGAGAGCTCGCCACTCCTGCGTCCCAAACGCATCCTTGCCCTCGTCCGGTTCGAGTTCGAGAATGGCATTCAGGATGGTCAGGTAGAGACTCCAGACCTTGATCCGTGACGACCGGGACGCTCTGGCTACGGGTGCGGGCTCGAAGGGGGCTTTCGAATCGTCAGACGACGCCGGTGAAACTAGAGGGAAGATGGTCGAGAGCGCCTCGGGCAAACGACGCGTGAGGAACAATGTCGAGGCCTGGCGGTATGTTTTCGATATGTGCGAGGACGAAGAATTGCGCGGTGAAGCGATCGAGGATGACAGCGACGAGATCGAAGCTGTCAAGACGCGGGACTGTGCGAGGCCATCGGATGCCAGGTACGAATTGCGGTTCGATGCCATTGTGGGGTTGACAGGCCGAGCGCGTGTGTTTGCCGGGCTGGCTCAAGTGTTCACGTTCAGATCCACGGTATTGACCGTCAAGCAGGAAACCGGGATCAAACTATGGTGACTCCGAATTCTAGTGCACGGCCATTGTGACGCCAAAGGGAAAGATCACGCCCAGGGAAAGGTGTTGCGATAAGGTTTATCGTCGGACAACACGCGTGGTCGTCCCAATTCCAAGCGGAGACGACATGTGCTGGTGACCTCCCCAAGGCGCAAATTGCTGAAGAGCCTCGGCAAGTCGGTGGGTGAGCCTTGGCCGGGACCTGCCGACGGCGGTCATTGGTGGGGCGGCTCACGTTAGTGGACAACCTCCTCGCTGGGGGAAACCCCGCCAAGAACTCATGTAATGCAGTATCCTGCGCATCGTGAGTCGAGTAAACGGCGATGCCGGCTCTGAACACGTGCATCCTCTGGATGATGCGATATTTAACACTGTGCATAAATCTAATCAAAGCGCGTTGTAGACACCGTCACTGATTTTGAGAGTCAAAGTAGCACTAGCGAGCATCTGAGCCTACAACCCTGGTCTCCCAGCAACGGCAACAACAATTGACTCGGATGCAAAGATTACAACCAGGGTTAAGGTTTATTCCCGCAACAAAAGTCAGCATGGAAGTAGTATCATACTAACCCAAGTTCTGAACGACCTAGTGCAGAGTCTTATATTCTGGCGTCTTGTAAATGCTTACGTAGGGTGACAAAATTTATGATATTCATGGAAGATCAAATCTCTTAACCCATCCTTTCCCTCTCCATACCAGATCCATGGTTACCCTTAAATCACGACTCGCAAACAACCTGATAACCCGTATTCTAGGCCCGGTGGTGCCAGCTGTAAGATTCGATATGGCACTGTAAATTAGTGAGGTGGAGCGTAAATCGCATGATGGCGCAAGCTTCTGCCCCAGGCCCTGGATATCTGCATGATCCCAGGCACCGCGCTCTTCTGATCTGCACATACCGTTTCCTGATCTACCGATTCCTTGATTATAACGGTCAAAATCCTGAACCCATACAAATCTTTATGGGAAATCGTTAGTACCCGGTTACGAAGATCAACGTTACGTCTTTGCTTATTAAACCATACATATCATTATCACCAGGGGGGCCCAATGACGGCCAGAACCCTACTCTACTCACCCGCAGCCTGATACAAGAACTGGAAGACCTGAGGCGCCAACGACGCCAAATGGTAGCCCAGCGGTTGCGGATCAAGACCAGGGGAACTCAGAGGAGCTTAGACCCGTGATTCCAACGCCCCTCACCACCAGGGAAGTAGTCAATATTGTACATTTACAGTCTGGAGAAGGCTTCATGTGCTTGAAACGTGGGTCTCTGGGAATAACGATAATCTTGCTGTAACGGTAGGATGCTTCTGACCAAGCGAATCGTCATGTGCAGGTTAGATAGTACAACAATAAAAATATCTTTGCCCACACACGCAGTATACCGCACTCTCCTCTATCAGCACCTCACCACAAAACATGTGCCCCTATAAAGGGTTTCTCACTGCAACATCGAGTCCAAACTTTCGCCGAGCTTCTCCTCAATCTCCACGATCCACCTCCTATTTTCCCTCTCGACAATCTCATCGTCATCATCCTGCAACTCACTGATATACGGCAGCATTTCGGGCAACGCCTGCAGCCACTCCTCTCCCAGCCGCGCCGTCAGTGCCTGCTGGCACTTGACCCCCGCCAACCGCACCGCCGCCTGCCCAGAACGCAGGTGTTTCAGCAGCGCTCCATTAAGCTCCTTGTGATGTTCCTGCGAGTCAGCCGCGGCGGCCAGCTCCACCACGGCAGGAATCAGATCCTCGGTTGCGTCAACGGCCGTGGCTGCACGGCCGAATTGCTCAATTAGCACCGGCGCGGCGGCACCAAAGTGCGCCGGTGCCTGCCAGAAGCCATCTTGGTCGTGCTCGAAGCACTTGGCGAGGGTGCGCAGGACCCGTTTCCAGAGCTGCTTCTTGTTGGGCTCACTCAGGTCTGTCGTCGACAACACCTTGACCGCGCTCTCGATCACATACGAGGCGTAGCTCGTGACGATTGACTTGAGATTGTCGAAGAAGACGTCGAGGAAGCCGTACACGGCGAGAAGCCGCAGAGTCCGCCCAGCGGTGTCGTTCTTGGGCAGTCCGCTCCATGACCATTCCATAAGCTTGGAAAAAATAGGGCGGAAGGCCGCGTCGTTCAGCTTGTAGATCATCTTAAGCGCGTCTTCACTGATCTTGTCCTCAATCTTGGCCACTTCAGAAGAAGCAAGTGAGCTGGCATCTCCTGAGGCGACCATCCTCCTCACGTCCATAGCCTTGAGGAAGATTGCCGAGAGCGAAGACACATTCTTGGCGACGACCGACTTGGAATGCTTGTCGAGAGCCATTCCCAATACCTGGAGATATTCCGTAATAGCCTGCTACAGTGTTAGCACATGATTGTAACCATGGATACGAAGAAGCACTCACGGAGAAACCAGATTTGGCAGCAACGGCCCAGTTCTGTTCCAGAGCACCGTAGAGAGCCTTGGGATCAACAAGCTTTGCCAGGAACTGGAGACAGTGAGACCGGTTGCTGCTCGATTCGTCGTCTAGCTTCGCAGCGGCGGATGCATTTGAGCAAGTTAGGAGCCGGTTGAGATAAGCGCCCGAGATCATGTAAGGGATATGCTGAGCCAAAGCTGCCATAAAAGCATATGCAGCATTGTGAAGTTCCGTGTCCTGGACATCGCCTGCCAGACTCTCTTCCAGATAGCCTAGTGCTTTGGGAATTGCGACAGGGAGGACAGGGACGATGCCGTCCTGTAGGACGTCCACAAGCGAGGCTAGGCAGAGCAGAGCCATAACACGGAGGCTCTGCGATGACTGGCCGAGGCAGTGATCGCCCGCAATCGTGACGGCTGCCGCGGCGACGGCATCGAGGTCCTTTTTACCATACTTCTCTGAGATCTTGTCGACGCAGGTTACCGCGGTGAGCTTGTAGTTCATATCGTCCGATTCCCGGATGACAGCAGTCAGCTGGGGCAAGAAAGCAAGCAATGCTTCCCTCGACTTGGGGTCCGTGGTGCTTTCGCTGTCTACCCGAAGCTCGAGGGCTCGCAACACCTTCTGCCGCAGTCCGACGTTCGGCCGGTCAAGCAGCGCCTCCACGCTCTTGATGAACTCGGCAATCGAGAGCAGATTGAGATGATTGGACAAGACATCTCCACAGCGATTGTACAATGGCTTCTTGTTCTTAACCGTGCTAGCCAGTGTCAAGATGTTTTCAAGAAGCGTAGCGTAGAGATCGCGGATCTTGCCGGACTCCATGTCGTCCCTCTCGGCCAACTGGGTGATCTCGCGCTTCAGGCGCCTATTCGCAAGCAGGTGCGGGAGAAGATTGAGCTGTTTTGTTGCGGTCTTTTGAGCATCTTGCTCCCCAATCACGTCTTTGCCGAGGAGAGTGCTCGCAAGAGCCGGCTTGGGCTTGAAGATATCGCTGATCAGATCCAGAAGTTTGATGAGAGTCTGGAGTTGAACCTCGACCGAGAAGGAGCTCATCATTTGAGTCGTGAACGAGATCATGTTGTCGGTCGCGGCATATCTGTCGACAAACATGGCAAGCACCGCAAACAGGAAATCCTCCGGCCCAAGATTTTCCACCAACAAGATGAAGAGATCGAGCTTCCGGTTGGAAGGTATATGCTCGTAGGCGGTTACGAAACTGGCGATTAGATCTTTTGTGCTTGCCACCACGTTCCGGCCCCTTTTCCGGAAGGTGTCAATCAGCGGAGGGATGACCTCTCGGACAGTTTGGTTGACAACATGTGCGGAATAGTCATCAGCCTGCTTCAGCACCGAGCTACCCATGAACGTGAATATCGGCATAACGCTTTGTAAAACCACATCGGGGGCCGTCCGAGCCAGGCTGGCCACGAGGAGTAGTGCCGAATTGATGACGGCAGGGCTGGAAGACTTCTGAATGCAGCCCGACAAGATGTCGCCATGGCCGACTGACGCATCGATCACCAAGTCCTTATTGTCCTTATACGCAGGGATCATGGCCAGCAGGCTGCTGAGAACTAGATTCTGAAGGTAGCCCAGCTCAGATCCAACAAGCATGCTAAGATGGTGGAGGTCTGACAGGGTTTGAAACAAGCTTGGGAGTAATCCAGGATGGTTGGCTGGATTGGACTCTTGGACGAGCTCTAAGACGAATGTTGTCTTATTTAGCGCCGCCTTCAGCTCCGGGCTGCTCTGCGAATTCACGATCCGGCCCTGGTCTACCGTGCTCGCTCGTTTCCGCTTGTTTGTGGGCTCGGTCGCGAGACTGATCTCGTGTTGCAGTGAGTTAATCATCTCCAACAGGATGTCCGTCGTTAATTCTACTTTGTGCAGGAAGTCCACAGCCTCCACAATGACGGAGCTCTGGCCTGGCAAGGGTTGAGACTGTGTGATGGTGAACATTGTCTGGGCTGTAGCGAACTTTGTATCCGACTTCATCAATGGCCACATCTTGGTAATGCGGCTAAAGATGGACTGCACGAGTGTTGGCCTAAGAGCGGTCTTCGGATCGTTGATTAGCTGAAAGAACGTTTCGAGGCCTGGGGCATTGTTTGCGATGACAACATCTGTGAGTGCTTCGTCGACGAGCCTCTCCTCAAGCGACTCTCGTGCAGCAAGTTCAGCAGCTTCTGCGCTGCCATGGCTAGCCCACCAACGGAGCAGCGGTAGCAGAAGATCGGTCCTGGAAGTGCCTGAGATGCTCCGGATTTGGTTGAGTGACCGCAGTAAGCGTAACTTGACGGCCAGCAACGGCGTTTCCGTGACATGACCGCAGATGAACTTCAGAATCGAGAGTCTTGTCGAATGGGAAAGGTGCCGCTTTTCCGCATTCTTCCCAGCGGCGCCCTTGGAACTCTCAAGTGCACTCACGAGAACTGCCACGATGTAATCCTCATGAAGGACAGACTCCTCCAAACAAGGGATGAGAACAGAGTGGACAAACGATTTGACGGCGTCTCGATCCAGCGGGCTGACGACGCCGGTCTTGCCATAAAGATCCTTGGAACCCCAAAGCTGCCGCGGCTGTTGTGAAGGGACGTTGAGGAGGGAGCCCAAGACGGCCACAAGATCTGCTGCGGCACGGCGGACTTTCTTTGCCGGGTCACCCAGAGCAACAGCGCAGTAAGGAATGATCGCCTGGAAATCCTTGCCGGCGCAATCGGTTTCCTTCAGTCGAGACTTGACACGTTCCAATGCGGCCACTTTAGCCAGCGTAGGAAATGGCCCGCACCATATCCGTAGATAGAAGCTGAAGTAGAACGAGCTGCTTGATGCTTGAGGACGGCTTAGGACCGGGGTGGCATCGAATCTCTCCAGATCGCTCTCGCCGGCGGCTGCGGACAAGAACACCGTACAGAGATTGTTGAACAAGGCCCCTGGTTCCTGCGACAGACAAGACGACGACGACGGCTCCAGTTTGGACAGTTCTTGTAACGACGAGTCCAAGTCTGGCCGCCCATCAATAATTTCCGGAGCCTTTTCTTCATCTGCATGCTCCGGACTTTGTTCGATTGCCAATTTTGGACGGATTGCAGCACCCAGCTTGAGCTCCAGCTCTTCGATGTTAAAGTCCACCTCCTCGATGGCAGTTCTGATGGCATCCCCGGCATCTCCCCCGGCCCGTGATAAAGTGACGAGGGACGAGCCAATTTCTTTACGGATACGGCCGTCTTCGTCGATCTCGTCGCTGATCTTGTGTGCTGCTAGAAGCATCGCCTTGTAAACAACCTTAACCTGTTTCTCCTGCAGAATGTTCGCTAAGAGGAGAGCGTTGATGGCGGACAGGCTCCGGACATCTCCCTTCTTGGAAAGCCTGTCCATGAAGGCAAGTGCAAGCCCGTTTGCCAACTTATCGACCCGATGCTCCCGGCTGATCTCCAACAGAGTCGGGACAAGATTCTGGACTTTGATGAGTGCTTTGGCCACCCGTGCGGAAACCTGTTTCGCAGACCGATGCTGAGAGAGGATACTAAGGCAGACAAGACCCGGACGGTAGGTATCGACCGTCCAGCCGTGGACCAGCTGCTCCATAAACGCAGAGAGCGCAACGTCGTTCAGACTACCCTTCGCAGCCAGAATTGCAACAATCATGTAGCTTGCGATCTGAATTCCGGGTACCTCTTTCATGACCATTGCCTCGCTTAGAACCGGTCCAATCTGCTGAAGGAGGATATGGTCGTTCTCCAGCTGAATACTCTTCCTGCCGGACCGCATCTTGTCGAGCATGCCATTGACCGCCTCAGCCATAACGCCACCCCAGAACGATACCAGACCTGGATATTCTTGCTTAGCCCGGCAGGATTCGAGTGTGTACTGGGAAATGGCCGAGAGCAGTTCGGGTCGGTTTGTTGCTTGCTGCACAATGGCAGCCCGCGGCGGGGCTGTCAAAGACCGGATATAGGGGTCTAGGAACCTGTACTGTTGGGGAATCTTTGCGGGCAAGATGGAAAGCAGCGTGACGAAAGCTGGGGTGGTGTGGTATGGAAGGAAGGTGGTGATGAGGCTCGCCGTGTTGAATTCATGGATCCTTTGACTTTGTCAGTGCTGTTACAAGGATCCAAGGCGCATTACCTACCGGAATCTCCGTATCAGCCATTCTATTGTCTTAATAGCAGGCATGAGCCGCAGTCGACTCCCGGCCAGGTGGAGGAACGAGTTGACGCGCTTGTCCAGAGCCGCATTCTCGTCGGCTGTCAATTGCGTTCGGTCGGCATCCTGACTCTGCTCGCTGAAGAGCGTCGTCCCGAACTGGGCGAAGCGCGGGTCGAGACGGCTGAGTTCCTCGAAGCCCTCGTAGCATACCGCGTAGATCTCGGGAAAGGTTTGGCCGGCGGCTTCTCGAGGCTCCCAGATTAGGGACTTTGAGTGGGTGGCCTTGAGTGCCTTTGAGTTCAAGCTGGTCCGAGAGTTGGCCGCGATCTGCGCCAACTGCGCAGAGAGAGACGTCGCCATCCTAGGAGGATGTTATCCCCGGACAGCCTTAGTGGGCTTCGTTTGCGACAGAGATCACCGGGTCAACATGGAGAGTATGCGGCCCTCGTAATTCAAATTAACAGGCCCTTTTCCGGGATCCAGGTGGCAGGCAATAGTGTCCACGACAATCTCAGCGAAGGTAGACTGCCAAAGATGTAGCGCCAGTGCGTTCGGCCACAAACCGACCAACCTACAGGGTGGTTGAGGGGCAGTCGTGTGTCGCAAGTAAATACGAATTTTTTTTTTTTTCTTCTTTTTTCTTTCTAATCGGAAAACTGCAGCATATCTCGGCGGCTGTCCCACCGACGTCCCTCTCAGCTCCAGAAATTTTTGGGCTGGCGGAGACCGATAAGGAAGCTTAAACCAATCAGCGACGTCCGATAAGCCTGCATTTGGTGGGCTGCTGCTCTCCCCAAAAAAAATTCCAAGATCGAGAGGGACAGCAGCCCAAAGCACACCACTCCACCGGACTGCTGCAGATACGCCTCAATGGCTTCCCGTCCTTCTAAACGACGGAGAGTGACGCCGCCTCGCGAGGATGGGCACGAATCGGCCGGTCATGACACCAAGATCCAAAAGGCCTTCTTCAAAAGCGCCGCCACATGGAACCTCGAACAGGACTACGAATCGAGAACCAGGAAAGGCAAGAAGAAGGATGCTAAAAAGAAGAACAACGAAGGCGGCAGGCTCCCCATAAAGACGGCCGGAGGAGCATGGGTAGCCCAAGATGATACCGCATCGGTGGCGAGCGACGCCGATTGGCTTGAGAGTGAGGGAGACGAAGGGCGTCTCGACGAGGAGCCCGAAGTCACTGCGCCAGAGGCGCCAAAGATCCCCGAGCGTGAGCAAATTCGGAGGGCTCAGGAAGAGCTGGCCAAGATCGCAACACAACTGAACGAAGACCCTGAGGAGCACCCTGGTGCATTCAAGGCGTTGGCACGGCTCGGCGAGTCGCCGATTCTCTCCATCCAGAAGCTCTGCCTCGTCACCCAGATGACAGTTTACAAAGATGTTATTCCCGGCTACCGGATACGACCCGCGTCGGAAGAGGCTGCTGGGGAGAAGCTCTCGAAGGAAGTCAGGCGGTTGCGGACATATGAGCAGGCCCTGGTTTCTGGCTATCACGGCTACATCAAGAGCCTCGCGAAACATGCCACGTCACCGCCTACAGAGACTCGCAAAGGCGGGCAGCCAATCTGCAGCATTGCCCTCACATGCGCTTGTACCCTAGTGAACGCGGTGCCGCATTTCAATTTCCGCGGCGACCTCCTGAGGATCTTGGTTAGGAAGCTGAGCACCCGCAAACTGGATGCGGACTTTGCAAAGTGCCGGCAAGCTCTGGAGACGCTGTTTAGGGAGGATGAGGAGGGGAACGCCTCTATGGAAGCAGTCTCCTTGCTCACAAAGATGATGAAGGCGCGCGAGTACCGGATTGACGAGAGCGTTCTGAACATGTTCTTGCACTTGCGGCTGCTGTCCGAATTTTCTGGCAAAGCTTCGCAGGACAAGGTAAACCGCCCCGGCGATGAGCCGTCCGGCAAGAAGCCTAAAGCAAAAAGAGAGTTCCGCACCAAACGGGAACGGAAGCTCCTCAAGGAGCAAAAAGCAGCCGAGAAGGTAATGGCCCAGGCCGACGCAACCGTCAGCCACGAGGAAAGGGAGCGAATGCAGTCAGAAACCCTGAAGATGGTGTTTGCCACCTACTTCCGGATACTGAAGCAGCGCACGCCGCACCTCATGGGAGCCGTCCTCGAAGGCCTCGCCAAGTACGCACACCTCATCAACCAGGATTTCTTCGGCGACCTACTCGAAGCCCTCAAAGACCTCATCTGCGACAGCTACAGTGCCGAAGATGCGGCCGTAGACGATGCAAACGGCGACAACCAAGACGAGGACGGCCTCTCGGTCGTCCGCGACACCACTAGAGAAGCCCTCCTCTGCACTGTCACGGCGTTCGCGCTCCTCGAAGGCCAGGACGCGCACAACGCCCGCAGCGACTTGCACCTCGACCTCTCCTTCTTCATCACCAACCTTTACCGCAGCCTCCTCAGTCTCTCCATCAACCCAGACCTCGAACTGGGCGCGAAATCCCTACATCTCGTCGACCCAAACGACCCCACCTCTTTCCTGGAAAACCGGAGAAACAACAAGATCAATCTCCAGACGACCACCGTCCTCCTCATGCGTTGCCTCAGCGGCGTGCTCCTCCCGCCCTGGAACATCCGCTCGGTGCCCCCGTTACGTCTCGCGGCCTTTACCAAGCAGCTCATGTCGGTGGCACTGCAGATGCCCGAGAAATCTTGCCAGGCGGTGCTCGGGTTGCTGTACGACGTGGTGCACACGCACGGGAGAAAGGTGAGCGCGCTGTGGAACACTGAAGAGAGGAAAGGTGACGGGACGTTCAAGCCGCTCAGCGAGACGGTCGAGGGGAGCAACCCGTTTACAACTACGATTTGGGAGGGCGAGATCCTTAGGAAGCACTACTGTCCCAAAGTGAGAGAGGAATTGAAGCTGATGGAGAAGGAGCTCAGGGGGATCTAGGCATTTTTTTGTGTGTCTTCTTTTGGGCGCTGTGGTGGAATGATCAGACAAGAATTTGTGATGCGGTGCGGGATCTTGCTGTGAAACTCCGCTCCCGCTCCAAGTTGGTCGGGGTTGATACTCTCTAATCGAACGAATAACACGATTCAGAAAGGCAGAAGCTACCAAGCGGGAACACTACGTGGGGCTATGTAGTGCGCAGCAGTGCGACCCGTTTCTTCGCTTCCTGACACCTCTCAGTCATTGGCATCTACCTTCTTCTCCCACCTGTACCTCCGTTCCTATCCATCCTCCCCAAATCGACCCCACGGGTTCGTGATCTCCTTTTCGCACAGCAGCACCATGGCGGAAACATTTCCGACAGGTCGGAGCACGGTGCGTTCCTTGTCATACAACGGCCTGTAATGGCCAGGTCCTCGACAACTGTTTTGATTGCCATGGATAGATGCTGCCAATTTTTCAAATTTTTCTTATTCTTTCTTTCTCGAAGAGGTTGCCGAGTACAACGTTGACAAGGGCCCAGGCTTTCAGGGGTAACCAAAACACGGCGGTTGGTCCCAGAGGAGATGGCTTTCAGCCGGCAGCCCATTCCTCTCTCTTCCTGTTTTGTACCGACAAGCTTCTCACCTCGTGTTTGGTTGTTTGAAGAAGCCTAATGCGTAGCACGCCTAGTAGTACGCAAGTCACACGTAGAATAGGGGAGTAGTGGAGAGGGCGGTAGGATGGAAAACGGACTGGAGGTCGGCCGTGAACCGCGAACTACACTGCGTGGCCGGACAAACGACAAGGGCAAGGCAGATCTCATTCGGGTGGCCTTTCTTCGGGCACTATGGGCATGGCCTACGACATCGACGACACCGGATCTGTGAAAGTCTAGGGCGGTCTCAAAAATCTTGCTTCCGGCCACCGCCCGCGCTTGACGAAGTCGTGCAATGCACCGTAATGGTCATGGTCGTAGACATGGACGATGCAAGGGATTCATGCCTTCCTTGCCGAGAACCGGAGTGGCCCGGTCGGAAGGCGACAGCTAGGGACATGGCATCGCTCAGGGGTCGAGCATGGGGCGAGGCTACACTAGACCGCACGGTCATCTAAGGCCACTGACCCTTGACCTTGGCGTTGTTGGTATCGACGCTGCTGGTCATTCCTCCGTCCGAGCGTCCGAGGTCGAGCTTCGTGCCCCTGGGTCATGCAGCGCGAGCAGGGATGGTGCTAATCACCCACATTGCAGCAGCAGAGTCGTCATGACTCCCAGCTCCATCTGGTTTCAGATAGTCGATCTCCGCTTATCCAGCGGCTGCTGAAAAGGGTGCGGCTCCTGGGGGTCGGGTAAACATGTACGACGAGGCAGGCGCGGGAGAACAACACCTGGCTGAAGGTTGATCCGAGTCGGGGAGAGGGGCGAACACAAAGAGCGTTTGCCATGCTTATTAGCCAGGATCCCGGACCCAAGGGCGGATTGTTGCGCCACCCCGTTTTCAATGACGGGCATGTTGAGTCGGTGCGTCCTGTACTACTAGGACACGAAGAATGAACCCCTGTGCTAGGCAGTACTCAAAGGCAAAATCGAGACCAGGAGCCAACCCGGTGTGTGTTGTGGTTCTCGGTGCGAGCATTGGGCAAGGTCTGCACGGGCTTCAGGCGAGCGCGCCCGAAGGCCACTGCGGGGTCCCGATGATTTGGGCCCGCGCAGACAATGCGCGCGGGCCTCGGGACCTCGAGGGAAGTGGGGGGGAAGCGAGCTGAGCACGGTGGCTGACATGAGGAGTGGCATGGCAGGACCGAAAGCGAACGATGCCGGTCTGTGATGCAGGGACGTTGAAAGAGGCTTCTTGCGAGGGAATGCGTGACGAAAATGCAGCTGGCTGTTATTGGGCTCGCCCAGTTGATCCGACCGCCCCCAGCAAGGCACCAACCTGCAAGGGCCTGGAGGCCCATTGGACGAGGTCAGCCCTGTGAAACAACGACAGGAACTTGCAAGGCACCTCAGTGATGAGTGGGGCAATTCAAAACTCCCATTCACGAGGTTATCACAGTTGCGTCTTTCCTTGTGCCTGACTTTAGCAGCCGAGCCGTGGTCCATGCCTTGTCGGAATGAGCCGCTCTGTGCAGTGTAGAGCTTGGGAACGAAACTGCGAGAGGCATGCCTACTGCGCTGTGTGGTGAGCCGATGGCTCGTCAATCTATCCCAAACCGATCGCGAGTTTACCGGGCTGCTCTGCTCTGTTCAGACCCTGGAACCGGTGCCGTCCCTAGCTCGTCGGCTCGACTGGCATATCATGTCATCCCAATTCGAGTGCTTCCCCCGTGTTGAGCTGCATGCTGTTCGGAAAATGGCACTTATCTCCCGCTACGCAATTCTTCTGGAAGAACCTGTAACATTCTTGTCAAGTTTCATGTGGTTCGCTAACCCCTGAGGCCCCATCATCAAGCACAGCGGCGCCTGTTTCGGAGTCTGCGCCGACACAATCTCGGCAGAATCGGAAATCAACCGTTCCCACTTGCGGCAACCCCGAGGAACCAGCCGGCTTATGTGACCGAGCATCGCCCGTGCTTTGCGAAGACAAACCTGGATGTTCCTGCAGACGGTTACATTGCAAGCTACATTTCCCATCCGTTGCTCTGTTAGGGTTGAACGGACGAGCACCCTGGCATATGCATCCTGCCAGGGACACCAATCGAAGCTGCAGGCTCAGCATGTCCAGAACGGGGAGAGGTTGTCACCCTCGACGTGACCGTCTGCGCCCACAGCGCAATCGCTCAATTTGTTTCGATATTCGACCGTACCAAAGCTCCTTACGTTGTGTTTCGGATCTCCCTTGGCACTTTGCTGCCCAGCAGTGCGATGAGACCTCGATGACGGCCTTTGGGGGTAGGAAATATGCCGACAGGCGGTTTTCGCATCTTAGAAGCACCGTCGATTACGCTTTTTACATATGCGCGTGCAAAGGTAAGAGGCTTGTTGCCGCTCATGGCTCGGGATTGTGCTCCATGGGCTGACCGCAAAGTAACCGTTTGTTGCTAACAATAGGTGATAAGAGGCCCAGCCTTTCCTTCCCAACCACCTCACCTAAGCGTGGCCGC
Organism: Madurella fahalii; assembly: GCF_045866475.1. Classification (NCBI taxonomy): domain Eukaryota; kingdom Fungi; phylum Ascomycota; class Sordariomycetes; order Sordariales; genus Madurella; species Madurella fahalii. The sequence goes on from NW_027263976.1 coordinate 2,251,525, forward strand.
CCACACTACGGAACTAGACATTGCTCCGCAGCCGAGGAATAACTCTCGTCAGGGCACCTATCACCTGAGCAGGATTTTTCAGCATGATCGCACTGGCGCACACAGATCTCTCCCTGCATGAGGCAGATCTCTAGTCCGTACCTGCATTGGGACGGGATGTTGACCCCGTTCGCATCTTGCCGCCCTGCCCCAGCGGATATCGAGCCGAGCGCTCGCTGGCAGCCAGATAATCCTGCTCGGATTGCACAGCGGCGGGATCTGAGTGGACATGATAGGGCAGGCCATTTGTTGTTCTGTAAGCTCTCTCGCCGCGGCCGTTTTCTTCGACCGTTCGCTACTATTCTTGGCTGCGAACCGTCATCCCACGCCCGCTCTTTGGGCGAGGCACCAATCACAAACGTCCGAGGGCGCCAATCAGAGCCCTGAAGAGTTCTGAACGGCCCATTCGCGGGGGAGAGAGACATCACCCACCCGCAGCATTTCCAGCCAGCAGATCTGATCTCAATCCGTACAGTACATATGCGTAGCGCTGGCGGACACCACGGGATGCACCGCGCAACGGAAAGGCGCGGGGGCTAAAAAGCTTGGCTTCGAGATCGCCCAAAGATGTGAAATCACTCTTTTTCATCTATGAAGCCAGCAAGATCGCACTGGGCTCGGCCATCCGGGCCCCACTGGTGGAGGGCCGCAGAGGTCCGCACCTCACTTTCTGCTCGTGGCGCAGTACAAAAACATACAAACGTTCATGTCAGCCAGCGGGCCAGCGCCGCCCCCCATCACGTAGGACGGACATGATTCGGACCGACACAATCAACTGGGCTCAGCTTCTGGGTCTTGTTATCCCAGTCAATATGCTTTCCGCACAGGGCCCGAACACCCGCTGTCCTGACTCTGAGTGTTTCTTGCGGTTCTTTGTCGGGCGTTGCGTGATGGGACTTTAACGAGGTTGGGTTCCAGAACAGGAGACACAGGTGGCTATCGGTGATTGGCGGGACTGGTTGGGGATAGCATTGCCTGTTTTTGCTGTAGCTGACCGCGTCGGCGGCTGCGCATTGTGCAAACACAAGTTGAAGTAACTCGGCTGGAGACGTCTTCTCCCACCCCGTCGACCAGAACCCAAGCTCTTGACAAGGCACATGCTGACCCGCATGCCTAACCTGTCGAGATTGGAAAGGGGTCTGCAACTCGCTGGTCTTGGTGGGCTCGATGTGCCCCTCTGGCCTTGCATGCAGTGGGATGGAACAACATTGAAGCCGTTTGGTACTGCGCGGAGCTCCATGTAGTTCCTGCAATGCCTACCCCCAATATAGGTGGGGGGGAAGGGGAATGCTTGGGATATGTGACAACAAAAGAACACCAGAGTAACTGGATGATCCATTAACTACCGCCCTTGCCGTCACGTTGCTCTCCATGCCCGAATGCACCAACAGCCAGTTAGCTTCCCAGGGGCAGCACAATACAACCTCACATATGGACTCATCCCCAGTCCAGAGCTCTTTTGCCCAAAGCGGTCAGGGCAGCTGCGCCATGGGGGAGAGAAGCTTTTGACACAGCTCGCCCGCTCGTTTCAGAATATGTTGGTGATTGTGACCTACCCAACCTACCCAACACCCCCCACTTTTTACACAGCGCGCCGCACCCGTACATTCGGCGGCAGCGAGTCTGCGGATAATTCCGGGCCTTTCATGGATACTAGGTCCATCATCCACTCGAAGTAGTATACGAGTAACCCGTACACGAGCACCTGCAGGGCGAACCAACAGCCTTCTCCGGAGTGGCTCACATGGGAGATGGCGTTAGTGAGGATCATATGCTGGGTGGCGTATGTGCGACGGCCTAACATACACCCGTGGTCCCAAGTTGTCCGTGAGAAAGGAGGGATGGCGTGTATACCAAGGTCCCCCCGGGTAAGGGAAGGTGCCTTGCTGCCTTACACTATTGCCTACCTTGGTCCTGACTTGGTCAGTGCCGCCGAAAAGCATGGAGGAAGATGATGCAACAGCAAACATGATGCCTGGTCAGGAAGGGAGCATCGCCGCATTCTGTGGGGACGGGTATCTGGGGAGGATTGTCGATCGCTGAGATCATTGCGCGATAAGCAGGTACCGTTTCTTCCGAAGCGACTTCTTTGGGATCTTTCTGAACTACGGCACCCTCAACCTGCCGCGGTCCACGTAACGCAGCGCGGTTCGTTAAATCTCTGCCCTCTTTGGCGCCTCACCCTGCATTGATCATTTGGACTCGTTGGCGCATTGCTGAACGGTTGGGCGGCTGCGGCTGACTGTGCGTGGGCACGGCAGCGCATCGGTGCAAAGCATCCGATGGCTGCTCTCCCAAAGACGGGATCTGGCAAAGCGGAGCATTATCCGGGTGCGCACCTGGCGAAAAAGCGGGGTCCTCTATCGCCCAGCTGCGAGCCTAGCCCTCTCTTGGCAACCGGAAAGTGGAGACAACGACCGGAAGGAGTTAGCGTTAGCGCTAAAACAGAAGAGAACAACCCCTCGCCCCCGTGCCCTGCCGGCTGGGGCTATTTCTGAAGCATGTTTCAGAATTGACCAGGTGGGATTCAAAAGGCCGTGGCTGGGCACCGCCCCGCTGCAGTGACTAAGGGGGTGGGAGGATGTGTGAGTTCGCGGCACAGACGTGGCCATGGACAACCAGCTGATGATAGGTAGGATACGAGCGGGTGAGTGTGGCTTGTCCGTGTCTTCGCTGGTTGCTGAACTACACTAAAGCAGCGATGGCTCTTGACGCTCTATGCTAGCTCCGAAGCGATCTCGTCATGCCTAAGCCAGTTTGCGATCGACCCGAGAGCTAAGACATACTCGGAGAGTTGTTGGGCGTGAGATAAAAGATGAGATGTAGATTTTGGCTGCTGAGAAGCACGCCATCGCGCTGTCGTGATCCTCAAAGCACGGAAGGGGTTGAACACTGAGGAGTTGACGGATAAGGCCAACACGCAGCTTCACAAGGGAAAATTCAATGGATACCACGGGGCTGCCAGCTTAAATGATCCATATGAACTTCAGTATTGCACTGAATTTTACAGTCGATGGGCACCTGTTACTACGTTAAATCGGCCATGCCCACAGCATAAATACGAAAATGATTTGAGGTCACACGAGCAAGGTGGTGTATTTCCCTCGCCGCCTTTGCCATCTCACCGCCGGCCACCATGCAGATACAGCGCTACATCGGCAGTACCTGGTCCGGCGAATGTGGATGCGTAATGATTGCTGTGCCATGGACGAACCCCTCTTGGTAGCATCGTAGCGGGACACTAAATACTTGCTTATGAATAGCAAATTTCGTGGGTCCGTGAGAGCGACTCAGACCCGCAGAGGGACCGACTCGGCTCTTTAACTTTGCGCTTCAGCATCGCGCAGCGCTAGTAGCCATTGCTTTTCATGCCAGCAGCCCGCGCTGAAGCTCATCTGGCTTTGAGGAGACCCAGTAACTCAACCCAAAGAAGCAATTGGCTTGGGGAAGACGAGAGCAAGCGCCACAGACGAACCAATGCCCAATCGCCGCCAAGGAAGCGGCCGGCGCATACACCTACCGGACCATGAGGACGCGTCATAAACGGTTGATTTGAGCCGCCGGGCGGGCGACGGAATGTGAGCAAATGTGTGTGATCACAGGACAACACCTTCAGGGTCGGGCGGATGCCAAGTGGTCTTTCAAAAGTAACTGACGACTTCGCTCACCGGCCCCGAAGACATGACTTGCTTGCCGAGATAATCCGCCCCAAAATACGCCGTTTGAATGTCGTGAGCCGCATCGCCACCTGCGAACCCGAAAGCCAGTACGAGCTGTGTGCCGCTTCCTCGTCATCCCGAACCTCCCAGGTTGATGCCCGGATCCATCCGCCGCAGTGCCCATTTATGTATGTAATATTCTCTCGAAGGCGATTTGCTGCGCTCACGCCACCAGCATCATTCCTCCATCCGACACCACGTGTGGCTCAGTGCTGAAGTGCAGATTTCGTGATCAGGTAGTTCAGACAAGTGCGAAAATAGGGAGAGATACGTGGAGAGCAACAAGCAAGCAATGCACAGGTCAATGGCGGCAGCTCTGCGGTTAGAGAATCACGCTGCCCCTGCCGATTTTGTCGGCCATTGGATCCAGGTTCTCCAGCAGGGGCAGCCTATAACCGAGAAGAGTTTTCGAGTCGGGGCATTGCTTGGCCTGCTGCTGAGATCCCCCCCGCAGAGCAGCACTCCAAAACGGTACAATAGCTGTACAACTCACCTCTGCGTTGATCGCTAGCGCCAGGCTTCAAAGAACATCAGGGTCGTCGCTAGACCCCATGTGAGGCTGCACGGATGAGCGGCAGTTGGTGTAGTGCGTGCAATGAAGGACAAACTTTCAGGGCCTGCTTGGTCGACTATTTCCCCGATCCTCTGCTCATGCTTTTGAACCGCGGAATTTACGCTCGAGCTGGGATTACCTCCGTTGTGCGCCGGACCCTGGCACTAGGCTCGCGCTAACAAACAGGCCAGTGCTACGCTGTCCCAGCACAGTACTGCCACTCCCGACCGTGCCCTTGCCAGCGAATGGGATGAGGAGGCCATGCTGTGTGGAGGCCCTTGCGTGGGTTGCGTGCTGGCCGTTCTGGAGTGCCATTGAGAATTTGAGCGAGACCCACCGAGGCCGCTGCTGCCAGCGTTATTGGCCCTTTGGGCCGTTCCTTGCCAGGTGGGGTGGGCAGGCTGGGCGATTCCCAGGACCCCGACCAGGCCAAAGTCATTAAACCCCCATGGTCGCCGCTCTTCTCCCCCCCCCCCCTCGCATCGATCACTCCTCTTTGCGATCCTTCTTCCAAGGCTCTTCTTTCGTCTCCCCCATTTTCTTTTCCTCTTCTCTCTGGATAGTGTCGCAGGAGGGATCCATTTCACAGCTTTCATCTTCCCTGGATCTGTTTGCCAGGTCTCTGTCAACGGCGCGTCGCTCATCTTCTTATCCCATCAACCAAACCCCCCCCAAGAGGTAATCGTCGCGCTGCAGCACCCGACCGCAGTGCTCCCGCCAGCCGTCTCAGACATTCCGCGTCGCAGCCTCCGTCCATCACCGCGCGACCCTGTCGACCAGCTCGTCGTGCCTGTTTGATAGACATCGATACCTGGGGATCCTTTGATCGGTTTCGTTTCGTTCGAACAAAAGCTTTAATCCCATTCACCCATTGTTTCTCGGCCGTTGTCCTCCGCTTAGGCCCGGCAGCCCACGGCAACCAACGACCAACCGCCATCGGCGCTCCCGCACGCCGACAGCTCAACCGCACGGACGGGCCAACTACCGCAAGCAGGTTGAATTGAGTGTGCAGATTTCCTATGTCACGGGCTGGCCTCGGGAATTAACACTTAAGCTTTAAAACAAAACGACCTTTTCGCGCAGCAGGCAGCGCCTAACACTCAATTTTCTTCTACTGTGTTCCTCCCCTATTTCCCTGGTCCAACGGTCGCATCAACTGGGTTGCATCGCCGACCAGTACCCGGCCTCTTTCCACTTCGCCTCGCCACGTCCGATCCGGCTCATCAGCAATAGTCGGTGGTTGCCATCTTCTCCGTTCGAGGCTCGACCCAGCGCCGCAAGAAGACGAAGCGTCTTCGGGCCTCGACCGCCAATTGCGGCTTTCGCGCATTATGTACTCCCAAGGTACATCCATGGCGCAACAGAAACCAGAGACTTTCATGCTGAGCACCGAGGCTCAGCAAGCTCTCCCCCATGATGCCCAGGTAGCCCTGCAGCAGGTTGATAATTGTGAGTGTGGCGCGCTGAGAGACCGGGCCGCGACAATTCGGTTGGCTAACCCCGAGGCTCCAGTGAAATACTTTCTCATTTCGGCGCCAGTTGACTGGCAACCGGACCAGTATATTCGACGGTTCCTTCTCCCGACCGGCGAGTACGTTTCGTGCGTCCTATGGAACAATCTCTTCCACATTTCCGGCACCGACATCGTACGATGTCTCTCGTTCCGTTTCCAGGCTTTTGGCCGCCCGGTCAAGAACTCAAAGAAGTTTGAGGAAGGCATCTTTTCGGATCTGAGGAATCTGAAGTCGGGGACGGACGCGTCGCTTGAGGAGCCCAAGAGCCCCTTTCTCGACTTCCTCTACAAGAACAACTGCATCCGGACACAGAAGAAGCAAAAGGTCTTCTACTGGTACAGCGTCCCTCACGATAGGCTCTTTCTAGACGCTCTCGAGAGGGATCTGAAGAGGGAGAAGATGGGTCAGGATGCCACCACGGTTGCCGTCAGCGAGCCCGCTCTCTCGTTCGAATACGACTCGTCGCAGTCGCTCTACGAGCAGCTCACCAAGGCCCAGCAGGCCAATTCTTCGTCCTTCAACGCGCAGCAGGTCACTTTTTCTCAGCCACAAGCCACTTCTCCGGTGATGCGGGCAATGGACTCGATGCCCCCCCCTCAGATGATTCCTCAGTCGATGGCCCCTTTATCGGATGGGATGGACGCCATGGTCCCTTACGGGACGATGGCAATGGCCCCAGCAATGCCTCCGACGATGCCGCCCACGATTTCGGCGATGCCCCAGCCGGTAGTCAAGCGGGAGCCTGATTACGCGCGAGTGCAGTACAACCAGAACGGCGTCCCGCTCACCCAGACGCACCAGCGGCACGCGTCGATGCCAGCATACGGCCTGGAGTACTCACCTGCGCCCTCATTTAGCTCGTCGCATTATGAGGATTATAGCCAGAGGGGTATTTCGTTTGAGCCGTTAACACCACCCCAGCAGGCGCTGGGCATTCCCGGCGAACCCGCCTACATCGCCAACGAAGAGACGGGTCTCTTCAGCGCCATCCCGGACCATCTCAATCCCGCCGGTGGCATTAACGGCATGATGCAACTCCCACCATCCAACCTGGCCGCCCAATCGTACCCCCGCCCGTACGGCTCCAACCCGGTTTACGCTGTGATCGAAGGATCGCCTACGTATAAGCAGAGAAGGCGGCGCTCATCCATCCCTCCGTCTTTGTCGGCCACCACGGTGACGATGGGGCCGGCGACGACGGCAGCTCATCGGCCCTCGGACCTCCGGAGGTCGGTATCTGCGTCTGTAGGCCCCGTTGCTGAGGGCGATGAATCGGCGGACAACTCGCCACCAGGGTTGACATACAGCAACTCCAGCATGCCGCTCACCGGTCAGCAGCACAAGGAGATTATCGAGCTGTCGCGCCACGGCACTCCGCTCTCGACAGTCGAAGGCAGCCCTGCCCTCAACCCCATGGCTCTCCAGCAACAGGACTTTTCACCAGTCACCGGCGATGAGCTGGGGCCCCTCAGCGAACAACGACCCCTGATGCAGGGCGGTCCTCATGTGGTACGGAGAGCCCGCTCTGCCACCGTGATGGAGCTTGGCCCGTATCCCCAAAAGTCTCACTCCTGCCCCATTCCCACGTGCGGCCGTCTCTTCAAGAGACTCGAGCACTTGAAGCGGTAAGGCTGGAGTTCATTTCATTTGTCAAACATGGAATCCTCCTGCCGGATATCTAACCGAAAGTCCCAGACACGTGAGAACACACACACAGGAAAGACCCTATATCTGCCCTTATTGTAGCAAGGCATTCTCCAGATCAGACAACCTAGCACAGTATGCCCCCAACATTTCCTTGATGTATCATTTCCTTTGTCAATCGCCCAAAAAGCGAACAAAACATCCAAGCCTCCAGAGATCGCCAAGAGCCACAACACAACAGCAGCACTGCACATGCGTCCAAGCCGACCATATACCAGCTCTATGTGCGAGATTGAGACTAACATGTTGTCTCCCTGCAGACACAAGCGTACCCATGACCGCGGTGATGGTGCCGAGGGCAGCTTTAACCTTTCTGGCGAGGAGGAGGAGCAGTACTCTGGCGAGGACCAGATGGACTCGCTGGAGGACGCGTCCCCGACGTCTGAAAACGGTTATATTGCTGGGTCACTCGATTCAGCTGTTAACGGTGGTACTTCGACGATTCACGGCATGCCGTCAACGAGCGGGGCGGGCATGACGCCGACGCAAACGTTCAATAGCCTCCAGACTCTCAGCATGCCAATGACGATCAGCCAACCGCAGGCCCTCAACGCGGGTGGTATGCATTAAAGGACATCAGGTGTCGCTTTGTTTTTTGATGACTGGCGGGGGGGAACCGAAACCCAGCGGAATGTATCATGTGTATAGCTACGTAAGGGCAAACCTGTGGTTTATTTACCTTGGGAAGGTCAGGTGGTCTTTGGGTTTTACTTTCTCTTCTTTCTCATCCACTTCGGACGATGGGGGCTTCGTATTTTATATCTTTTTTCTTTTCTTTTTTATCCCTCGATCCCCAAAAAGGGTGTTTTGTTTGGACAGCGTCGTGGCCGGGGAAGCATTCTATTTTCATTTAGTTTTGTTTTGGTTCTTATGTAAGGATCTGTCTCGGTTTGTGTTGTTGAACGACAACATTTGCAATTGCCCCTTTCTGCTTGGCAGGCAGGTTGGCAGGCGAGTTAGCAAGCAAGCAGGCAGGCAGCGCTTCTAAAAGACGCATCACGGTATAGACGGGCGCAAGAAGAAGCCAAGGCTTTTCTTTGCTCTGTGCTCGGGGATTGTCTTTGCATTTTTCTAGTGAGGTTTTTTTTCCCGGGTTCTATGGTCTCTGCGCCGAGGGGATTGTGGAAAGCGGTAAAGGACGCGGGATGGGAGAAAGACATAAACGCGACGCCTGATGTGTATATATATCCCTTCTTTTTCTGTTGATCTGCTTTTTTGTCATTTTGATGTATGGTGAGATGGTGGGCTTCAAGTTTCCCGAGTTGGATACAAGAACTCGACATGTCGGAGACTCTCAGCATGCATGATAGTTTTGCTACGTACGAATTTCAAATTAACAGCAATGAGAAGATGTCGCTCCTCACACGAAGCGCTGCTCCGGGCGGCAACGTGTACATTTGTTCAATGCCCAGGTCGCAACAACCATTTCATTAGATAGAACTTATCTCGCATGCCAGCACATTGGCCGTCAACCCACCGACGTGTTGGTGGCAAGGCAACGCGCAGTCAAACGGAATACACATCAGAATCTGGCTAACCGGTACACGCACTGGAGACCGTCACCGTGGAGGCCAGCTGGCTGAGTTGATTCTCCAGTCAGAAAAGTGCTCAATAGTCTGTGTACTGTACGTACAGGGCTACAAACAGCATTCAGGGGCCGCTGTATACTTCCAGAAGAAGTTGAAATGACGAGTCGATGCCCTCTGATTGACCAGCGGCCCTTGGCTGATCAGGATCTGCACACGGAAGATTTACTTAGCTCCCGAAGATCCAGCAGCATCCCGTATGGCCGCGGCACTGTTGCTATGCGGTTGCCAAAGTTGCTGGGTTGATTAGGGGGTCGATCGGTCGATCGGCCCGCTCGCGGGGCCTGGCTGGCCGGCCGGCCGAACCAAGCTCCAGCACTTTGACCCTACCCTATGGTAATACAGTACTAGTTGACACGTGCAGAGGGACAAACACGCACACATGGAAGTATAGGAACAGGAGATACATGTACGCCCTGTGGCCTGGTGTTGTAGCATAGATGAAGTTTGTATAGCGTGGCCGGCAGGTAACTCTCCAAAATCAGCCGCACTAGCTACTTTCTTGAACTGCGTGTCCAGTCTGGAGTTAGCTAACTAGCTGGAGACACCCCGTGAGGACAGATGGTAGGACGAAGATGCACGCCTCCACCGTCCTCGCTCGATCCAGCCCTAAAAAGGGGAATGGAGCGAAAGGGGTGTTGTGTAACCCCTGGTCGCACTTGGCCTTGCCCAGGCCCAGCGAGCTTGACCCAACCCAGCAGGCTGGGCGGGTCGACTAGCTGGCAGCCCGATGATGTCTTTCTCGTGGAGTAGGGCAGCATTGGATGGGTTGTTTGTGTTTCAGGATCCCTGTCCTAGGTGGTCTTGTTTGTGAACCCGAAGGTAGGACAGGATACCGAGTTTGTGTTGCCGGTTTTTGGGAAGCAATATGGCTCTTTGGGGTCGAGACGGGGCTACCCCCGCGCCGTTGCTGAAACCGAGTCGGTCACCCCGTCTTTTCCCCCCTTAAAAGGAGGGTGGTTATGGTCTTTCTCGGCACCATTGTCTGGAAAGATGGACTTCCCCAAAGAGTGGGCATGGAAGGTAGAGTGTTGACACCTGCTACTGTCCGTTTGCTCGCTTGCAAGTTGTGCCGGGTTGTCCGAAGGGCAATCATCTCCTCCTCTTCATCTTCCCCTTTCCACCCGCTCCTCTCCCAGAGGCAGCAATCGCCCTCGCCTCTCTCGCACTGACCCTCAACTCGGCACCTCTCATCCTCCCAACAGCCGGCAAATCAACCGGCCTGTCGCCTCTCCCCTTCTTTTTCGTTTTCACTTTCTTCACTTCTCGCTCAAGAATGATGCCATTCTCCCTCGCCTCCCTCCTCCTCTTCTCCTCCTTTGACGCTGCAGTGGTCACGATGCCCTTTCGCATCGTCATGGGCATCTTTGCCTGAGTGAGGATACTCTCCTTGGCTCCCAATGCTTGTACGCGCATGTCGGTGGTCTTGTGCGCCGTGCGGCCGGCCGAGAAGGCACGCGTGTTGGAGGCGGTGCTGGCGGCGTGCTGCGATTGCCAGTGCGAGGCGTTGCCGCCCGCTGCTGAGAGGATGTGGGACTCGGCGATCAGTCGTTGCAGGGCGAGGTCATTGGCTAGAAAAGCGGCGCTGTCTTCGGGCTGGTCCTCGCTCGAGGGCATCTTTTTGGCGTTGATTACCATCTGTGCCGCCGAGGCTGACGTATGGCTATGGCTAGGCGGGCGGGATGACTGGGCCTTCTGTCAGCAGGCTCGGGGGATAAAAACAGTAGCCGAGGGTTGATTTAGTGACGCACGAGGTAAGCTTTTAGCTCTCGTTTGTTCATTGTCGAAGTGGCGGCCGCTTTCCCAGTTGATGAGTGGTCGACTACCTCGACGGAGTGGGTTCCCGAGCCTACACTAAGTCAGCCTAGTTCTAGAGCAGAGTAAGCATGGAATCTTCTGTGCCATACCATCACCATCCTCGTCGTCCCCGCCGTCTGAAACACCATCCCATTCCGATTCGGATTGGTCCGTACCGGGCTCGCTGTCGTCGTCGCGCTGGCTGCCACCGCTGGCGCCGCTGCCGCGACCGTCACGACCAGCGACGGGCTTCGGCGGAGCGGCACAGGGGGCGACGGCGAGCGGCTTGAACCGCGCCTCAAAGTGCCGTTTTAGGAGCTCTTGAGCATCGGTGAGGGCTCCGGAATCGCCGTCGGCGGACCGCGATTTGCGCTTCCCAAGTAGGCTGGGCATGGCATGAGACTGCTGTGTACGAGGTTGGGTTGGTAGTGGGAGCTTCGGTAAAAATTTCCAGAGCTCAATGGGCATTGTGTCGCGCCTTATCTTATCTGTGCCTAGCTTGGCCCCGCCATGCGACCGATGGCGGCCAGTAAATACAGTCCCTGTCAAAAAGTAGAGTCACACTCCCAAAATCACACCCAAAACGGCCAAAACTCAGCCCCATCACTCCCCATTAATGAACAGCCAACATTTCTCAATTATAAAAGAAAAATAGTTTTAGAGGTGTTTTAAGCTAAATCTTCTGCCTAGTGGGTCATTTTCTATTTTGCCGCTTGTGGAAGCTGGCTGCATTGGTTCTAAGTTGACCTTAAATGCTTCTCATACAAATTCCTATACAAAGTGGGGAAAAAGGTGTGACTCTACTTTTTGACAGTAGCTTTACCCCGCCAAGCGCACATCACAGCATCCTCTACTGTTAAAGCGATTGAAGCTGGATACGGAGCTTGCTATTGCTGATACGAAGCTGCTCATGACCAGTCCCAGTTGTGCCCCGTCAACCCATCTTAATTGAAGCCTCATCCAGAAGACTGCGAGTCGTACAGACACAAGATGACCCGCTTCCGGCCGTGTATCGACCTGCACGCAGGCCAAGTCAAGCAGATCGTGGGCGGGACTTTAGACAGCAAAACTACCTCCCTCCAAACAAACTTTGTCTCTCCGCATCCGCCAGCGTATTTCGCCCGTCTATACAAGGACAACTCCCTTACCGGCGCCCATGTCATCATGCTCGGCCCCGGGAACCGGGAGGCGGCAAGGGAGGCGCTGGCTGCTTGGCCCGGCGGGCTGCAAGTCGGTGGTGGAATCAATGACACCAATGCAAAAGAGTGGCTAGACGCCGGTGCTGAGAAGGCATGTCTACTTGCCCACACTCTCCCGGCATCATGTCACGAATTAATCAGCCTTCCCCTAAAAGGTCATCATCACCTCCTTCCTCTTCCCCTCGGGAACCTTCTCACAGCCCCGTCTCGACGCCGTGCTCCAAGCCCTGGACGGTGACAAGTCCAAGTTGGTGATTGATATCAGCTGCCGGCGTGTTAGTGGCGGGGAGCAGGGTAGGTGGTTCGTGGCTATGGACAAGTGGCAGACGATAACCGACATGGAAGTGTGCGAAGGTAACCAGCTGCCCTCATATGCGCTCCCTCATCATATCTTCCCGCACCACCTAACCCCCGTTCTCTTTACCCTTACAGAATCCATTAAACGATTAGAACCCTACTGCTCTGAGTTTCTCATCCACGCCGCCGACAACGAGGGTCTGCAGGGAGGTATCGACGAGAAGCTTGTTGAGCGCCTGGCTCAGTGGTGCAGCATCCCCGTGACATACGCGGGCGGGGGGCGTAATCTGGACGACCTCGAGAAGGTGAAGCAGTTGAGCGGCGGCAAGGTGGATTTGACCATCGGCAGCGCACTCGACTGTTTTGGGGGGAGTGGTGTTAAGCTGGCCGAGTGTGTCGAATGGAATCGGCAGCAGGAGGTATAGGTAGTGGCAAAAGGGTAGTAGCAAAAGTCATTGACCACCCCCTGGCCATCTTGTGTGCTAGTTGTTGGTTGATGACGATGATGGTACTCCTTAATCCGTGGCTCTGAATATAGGTAGAGCACAATGCAAATTCTACACAATTCGTCACTCACTCGCTCACTCAGACCGGTCAACGCGTATAATACGATCAAAGATGCAGCTGTCGGCGCATTTCCATACACTCCAAAGCCCTACAAGAATTGATACCACAGGAAAAAAAAAAAAAGGCTGTCCGAATCGTCCCCCGGGTCTAAACAAACCCCAACCCAACACATTAATCAAGCCAGCTCGAGGTTTTGTCTCCCATACCCCTCACTCACCTCATAAATAAGAGATGATGGCGCGGAAATGGAAAGAACAGCAAGAAAAGAAATGCCGAACCAAGAGAAAAAAAAAAGATTCCGATTTACAAGTCAACTCCGTACTAGACAAGGACCCGAACAGTAAAACAATAAAGATTAAAAACAAAGCAAAGTGCGCAGCGCTAGACAGGTAGATGAGAAATGAGAAGAAGAACGGGGCGGGACCAAGCCAACCGGCCCCAGAGTCTCTAGCAGAGAGACAGAGAGCGAGGGAGAAAGAGAAACTAAGAAGAAAGAAAAAAAAAAAAAAAAAAGTAAGCGGAAGGGGTAAGAAGGGTCAGTTAGGTGAGCAAGACCGACCGACCCGTGTTTCTTTCATACAACCCATTCCTGTCCATCCATCTGTTTCCATCCATCATCCATCACCAACCCCCCACCAACTCCTCATCACCTCGTTCGTCTCCCATCATCATCCATGCCCAACAGTAACTCCGACAGTTCCATACCTTGCCCGTCCCGGACGTCCTGACATCTTGACATCATCCCGTTCGTATCAACAAACAAAAAAGCCAAACCATCCGACCGAAGAGCGCCATCATGCAAGCGAGTCTCCAAGATCACTCACTCACACGTACGAGCTCTTGGTCCTAGAATGCACCCGCCTCCCCTCGGCGCGCTTCCTGATCGCCTCCTCGCGCTTCAGGACCAGCTCACACCACTTGCCTTTACCCCTGGAAGAGGAGCCGACGCCGACCAGATCGTCCGTGACGCCCTCGCTCCCCAGGCTATCGCGCCCAATGACCTCGCCGAGCACCTTCATCCAGCCTTCCTTGTCCGCCGTGGAGTCGGCGTAGAAGTCAATCAGCTCGCCGTTGTTGAACCGGATGCGGAAGCCCTCCTCGACAAACATGTAGCCCTCCTCGTCCTCGGCAAACGCGGACCGGCGCCGCTTGCCGTTCTTGCCCGTCGTCTCCTTCTCCATCAGAGCGCGGCGGTCGTCAATGAGACGCTTGGCGTTGGCGAGGTTGATGGTGGCGCGCGGCTGGCGCGTGGCTTCGTGGTAGGCCGTCAGCTTGGTACCGACAAGCTTGAAGTAGCGGCGACGCCAGTACTGCAGTGATTTTCGTTCCACGTTAGCATTTTCTCCTTTCCGGCCAGAGAGGTAGGTGAAAAAAAAAAAAAAAAAAAAAAAAAAAAAAAAGGAAATCTACTCACAGGACAATCCCCGCCTTGCTGACTCAAATGGCCTTCCCACATGCGTGCAAGCCTCTCCTCGGCCGCCTTCATCTCCCGCACACACCCGTTCATGCTCTTGGGCATGTCCTCGTCGGTAGCGCCCTTGGGCCTCGGCACAAAGAGCAGCTGCAGCTCCAGCTTGCCCACCTTGTAGGGTGCCCTCCGGACCACGCCGCCGGGCACGGCGCCACCCCTCTTGCTCTTGACGCTGGACGCGAACCCGGCCTCTTCGGTCGCCCACTCGTTGAAGGCCGCCACCTCGACCTGGTACGGCCGGCCGAAGCACCGCGCCTCGTGCTCCTTGAGGCAGACGTAGGCGCGCGCGAAGCTCCCGTCCTCGGCGGCGAGCGGCGAGAGGAGATCCCACGCCGTCGGCTGCGCCGCCTTCATCTGCAGCCGGGCCTGGGCCTCGCGCTGGGCGGCGGCGAGCCGCTCCTCCTCCTCCTGCTGCTGCTTCTGGCGGAGCTCCATCTCGCGGCGCTTCTTGGGCGAGGCGAAGACGCGCGAGAAGGTCGACGTCTTGGGCTTGCTGGCCTTGGTCGGCGACGGGAGCGCCTTCTTCAGTGCCGCCGGCGTCTGCACCGGCGCCGCCGGCTTCTCGAGCTTGACGTTGAGCGTCAGCTGGAACTCGAGGTCGTTGGGCACCACCAGCTCGAATTCCTGCCCGATCGGCGCGTTGCGCGCGAGCTCGAGCCACGCCGTCGTCACGCAGTGCACGCCGTTGTCGAGGGTGAGGCTGAACCAGGTTCGCTCGTCTGTGCCGAGAGAGAAAGGATCTGTTAGTGGCTGAAGCTGTTTTTGGGGTTTCTGGCGGTAGAACCCCGGGGGGGGAAGGAAAGGCTTACTCTTCGGGAGCGGTAGATCAAGATCCTTGACTCCCATTACTTTGACAAAGAGCCGGCCTCGCTCGCCGCTCTCCTCGGTCGCCATCTCGGCCGCGAGGTCCTCCTCGCTGAGCTGTGTCAGTGCTGCGGCGTTGCTCTCCTGGCCGGGGAGCGGCGGAACCGGACCGGCCGCGGGGGTCCTCTTGCGGATGCTCCGCTTCCGGGGCTGGCCGTTCCACGGCTCGACGGTCCACGACTGCGGACGTGTCGCCTTCACCGGCGAGTTGCCCGCCGACCGGCAGCCGCGGAGGTCGTCAGTGTCCTTGTCGCTGGCCGCGACGAGCTTCGTGTTCTGCCGCATGAGGTAGCCGCGCTGTTTGTGTAAAGACATGTCAGTACTAACGTTGCCTGTAGTGCTTGAAGGGGGCATCTCTTGACGCGCCGGTGCCGCACTACTGTGGCAGACGCTGGGGGTAGTTTTGGAGGGTGGGTTGTTGTAAGAAAGCTTGTAAAACTCAACCTTTTGAGCTTCAATGACGCGGTCAAAGTCCTTGTCGAGGCTGAGGCCAAGGTCCAGATCCAGCGTGAGGCTGCGCTTCTTGAAGCTTGGGTGGCGCTCGAGGAAGTCTTCGCCGTTGGCCCGGCTGATCTCGGCGCCCATGTCGCGCGAGATCCTGCTGTGGTGCCGCTCGGGGATGGGCGGAACCTCACGGCTGACGTGCCGACGAGCTTCCCGCATGGCCGCGAGATCTGAGGGGGTCGCCGAAGGGCGGGTCTTGAGCTTGGAGCCCGATGAAGACTTGACGGTGGCCACCTGCTCCGGAATTGCAGGCGAGTGCCGGGCTTCCTCGTCGTCACTGTCCGGCATCGGACGGTGAATGACAGATTCGGGTGTCCCTGGCTCGTCGTACTCGTCCTCGCCCCATCCCGACCCGTCATACTCGGGCTTTGTGAGGGATCTCGTGAGCTGCTCCTCGGGTGTAAGCGGTCGCTGGAGCGAAGCCGGCGTATCGGCAATGGTAGGCTTCTCGGGCTCGGGGGGAACCTCTGGTTCCTCGGGCTTAGCCAGCATGCACGAATCGAAGCTCTTAGAGAACTCGCTCTCCTCGTTCGCGGCCGAAAGCTCAAGTGTAGCGCTAGAGATAGACTCCTGAACCGCCGGCGGAGGCTCATTGGCGGGGGTGGTTGCTCGTGGGGTAGGGATTTGGTCCTCCTCCGACTCTTGACCCTGCTTGTTGTTCCTAGCACCGTTGTCGTTGTCGTTGGAGTACTGGCTCTCGCAATCATCGTCCGATGGGCGCTTCTCGTCATCGAACTCCTCATGATCCAGAGTCTCAGAGTTCTGGTACATGTCGGGGATGGAATAGACATCAAAGTCCTTGTCCTCAGCGTCACGCTTGATGATGACGCTGCCCTCCTCATCAGACTCGTCTAGCATGGAGTCCTCGGTGCTGGGAATTGGCACATCGGGATCATAGGGAAAGGCGTGCTCGGGAGACGAGACGGGGGGAGGCGACGAGAAGTGATAGTCAGACTCGCGGCCAAACAACTTGTTGCCGTTCACGCGCCGCAGTATGGATTCCCGCGAGATGCGAGGGGGAAGCTGATACTCTTCCAAACCTGACAGTTCTCCAACGGTGTCCTCCTCCTCGTATCCGGAGGGAGACCGAGCGCTTGGGCTGCGAGTCTCGCGCTCTGGTGTCTGGCTGTCGCCGCGCTCACGAGCACCGGCACGTCTCATGCGGCGCTCACGCTGCTGCTCAGCGGCAGATTTTCCATCGTCAGAAAGCATCATAAGCCTAAGACGCTCCTCGAGGGACATCTTGCCGGTGCCGATGTTCTGGATCTCCGACTTGGTACAAGAGGCAGGGGGCGGAGAGGGCAGGGTTCTCTGCGCTCCCAGCATGCGCTCGGCCGTTGCAGACAGACCGTTGGAGGCGGTGGAATTGCTCCTGGCAAGCTGGCCCGCGCCCGGGAGAGGCGGCAGGGGCCTGCTCTCGCCATTCGAGTTGGAGGAGTCGCTGCGATGATGTGGTTGCTTCGCAATGGGGGGAAGGTCCTCGGGCATCGGGCTCTTCTCAAACGGGTCCTCTTCATGGCCGTCGTGCCTCCAGTCATCCGGGCCAACCACGGGCGTCTTGTCTGTGTCCTCGAGCGACGCATCAAAGCTGTCGTCCATGTCGACGCCGTCGTGAATCATGTAGTGGTCGTCGTCATCTTCGTCCTCTTCGGAATCGTAACTGCCTTCCCTGGAGTTGCTGCCGATGGACGAGAGGTCTGGGGTGGCCATCTCGTACTCGTTAACCTGGGGGGGCGCCGCGTCAAAGGTGACACTCTTTGCGTGTCGGTGGAGCGATTTGCCCTCGGGGAGGTTGCGTTCAGAGCCTGACGTCTCGGACCAGGTTCCGGTCTCTGGATCGAAGCTGCTCTTGAAGCGACTTGACGAAAGCGAGGACTTGGAAGGTGAGGCTTGGTCCTTGCTGGGCGTCATGGGCCGCACCGGCGGACTCATTGGCGCGGGGAGCGCCGTCTTGGAAGTGGAAGGGCTCAGGATGGGGATGCTGGTCTTGCTTTCGCTCCTCTGGTGGCCAAATCCGCGGTTCTCGGAGCGGAGGCTAGCCACGCTGGCACCGCCGAACGCGTTGCCCTGGACTTTAGCCAGCGGGCGCTCGATGTGCGGTATCCGGGTGGGGTCGTATTCCTGCTTCTGCTCCAGAGCCAAGATGTTGCTGTTCTTGACGCGAGACGCCTTTTGCAAGCGCTCAATGGAAGAGCGACGGGTTGGAGAAGGCGAGCCAGAGCGACCGCTGAAGCTGTTCTCCGAGTTGAAGCTCCGGTTCTGCCAGAAGAGGCGCGGCGAAGTGGCCGTCTCTAGGGGCGACGACTGGAACGGAGACGAGTCCGTAAGCGCCATTTTCTGCGTCTCGATCAGCATGTGGCGCCCAAGGGATAATGGCACAAACAATGAGCATGTGCATGTCTTACCTTGGTGGTTTGATTCCAGCTTGGCGAATTCCGGCGCTTCTCGGTAGGAGAGATCTCCGAGAGCGGTCGCGGGATTGCGCTCGCCGCCTTTGTGGGCGAAGGCATTGTGTTGCTCTTTGAGAGACGCAGCGGCTGTACCTTGTGGCGCAAAGTTAGAGGGGGGAAGGGGAGAGCGGCGTGGTTTGCGAGCGACGGCAACATACCGGGTTCTCCGATGACATGCTCAGTCGCTCTTCTTCTTTTTCTTCTTTTCTCAGATTGCTGGTGTTGACTGCAGCGACTTCATGCCCGCTCACTGCGGAAACTTGGGCTGCGGCGCACACCAGTGAATGTACTGACGGCAACGGGATGGCAGGTGCACGCAGTCGCCAGAGAAGGCAAAAAAGAAAAAAAAAACAAAAAGAGTAAAAAACCCACGGGCGGCTTGTCGCAAAGGATCGTGCAACTAAGTCCAAGTGAGATTTGTGATGAAATCGAGGGGTATCAAATGAACGCTGACCACGAAACCGCAGCGACCTATAGCCAGCCACCGATATGGGAGGTGATGGTGAGGAGGACAGACCGGTAACTGTTGCTGCAGCGCCGTGGAATCTTTGTTTGTGATGTTTAAGGGAGCCCTCACAGGTGGTTTCGGTGCGGTGCGACGGCGCAGCGGCCGTCCTGATTGGCTGCGCAAAGTAAACAAGCCAACGGCCCCTCGCCCGCAGGTCTGGCTCGGTTGCTAAGGTAACCCCGCTGCAGCGACCCGTCCCTGCCCGCTTCACGCCCTGCTCCGTCAGACCCCGCCCGGATCCCCGCCCGGGCCCCTCCCTTGTCTGCCGCTGAGCCGCCCTGCTCTTGCCCCGGACAGCAGCCAATCAGGACGTCAGCTCCCCACCCAGCTCCGTTTCAAAACCAACCCCTAGAGCAGAGTGGAAGCACTGCGAAGAAGTCCCCCATGCACTATTCCCTGGAGCCCTGACTACACTACCACAATACCGTATGCAGCATCCGTTTGTTGTGTACTGTACGTACTGTCTAAGTGCGCCAGGTGCCACAATCGCCATTATCAAAGTGTTTCGCATTAAGTATTACCAGCAATTCTGTCTACCGTCTCTCCTTCATCCGCCCTTCCTCAAAACGCCATCAGGGTACAGTACATGAGATTGCGAGCGGCGATGGGCTCAGCTATGCATTCAGCGCGAGGCAAATGCCCGTCTGGCTGATGGCGGCATGGATGATGAGGGCTGCTCTGGAGCCGCCCGAACAGGACGGGTACTGAAGCTGTGGGGTCGTGAACGTCGAGACACCACCGAGGCCGTCCCGGCCAAAGGTGTACGATCCCGGCGCGCACTTGTCGATGGGCAGGCAGGCCAGGTCGACGTGGACCTCTGCGAGGCTATAGAGCGGGGTGGTGAGGTACGTGACGGTGACCTGGCCCGCTGTGCTTGCCTTTGCGGTCCAGATGCCCACGTTGGTCGCCTTGGAGATATCGTTGCCTCCGGCGCCGACGTAGAGGGGCCCGCTGATTCCGCCTTGCAGCTCGGCGAGCGTCGGGGTCTCGTACCAGCCCCAGCGGTTGCAGCCCTGGCCGGATTGGGTATCGAGCGTGTATGACTTTTGGGCCGACTGGTATCCAAATGCCGTGCCAAAATCGCAGGGCGCTGGGGAAGCCGTGGCACTTGTCGTGGGGGAGCTGGTACTGGTGGCGGTGGTGCACGGCAAGACGTTGCACTTGGTGCAACGGTAGCTGATCTCAATGTAGTCGTAGTTGTTGTTCCAGGCCGTGCACTGGCGGTTCGAGTCGCGCGATGCACACGGGTACTGCTGGCGGAAGGGCAGGAGTGTCCCCGCCGCAGACTTGACGTTGCCCGAGAATTGGAGGTAGAGACCCAGGCCCTCAGAATCACTGTTGGGGCACATGCCGGACAGCAGGTCCTTGATGCCCGTCGTCGAAGAGACGTTGAGGATATCGCTAAAGGGTAGCTTGCAGACGAGGCCCTCGCCGTCGGCCTCGCATAAAACGGTACCAGTCGACGGCGGGGGAGGTGGGTTCCACAAGTTGGGCGTGCGCATGTCGCCCATCAGCGTCCAGCCGACGGCTGCGTTCTCGTAGGTGTAGCCGGGGAAGGGTGAGAACTTAAAGTACACATAGGGGCCGACGAATTCGAGACAAACCCTGGACGTAGCGTCCGAGCCTGGGATGTAGGTGGGAGGGCATTGCTCGGACCACAGGTGCTCCAGCGGGAGCTGGAAGTTGTCCTTGTCCGGGATCGGGATGCCAGCAAGCGCGCAATCACTTTGGCAGACATCATAATCCCATCTCTTGGACGGGGCCGGGGCCCGCTGGTATAAAGATTGTCCCGGGGCCGCGAGCGTAAGGCCGCTGCCGGCAAGGAGGAGAGTTGGGGTAGTGGCCTTCATTGTCACGAGCAAGTCTGAGGAAACCTGGGGAGTGCCTTGCTTGACGCAAGAGCCATGGCCATGACTGGTATTTGTATGTGTATGTAGGCCGCCTTCAGCAACATGGAAGAATGAACGGCTGAGAAAACCAGCGTGTGTTGTGGGGAAATATTGCGCGCCAAAATATGGACTCATTCCGAAATCTGGACTGGCCTCCCAATTCACGCGCTCCAAAGAAGCCATGGTACCCCGGTCTGACGAATCATCGCAACGGCCAAATCAGCCACCGCTCCACTGTGATTCAGCTCTCCAGCTCTCCGCAAAACAAACCAACGAGAGTTAGTGTAGTTCCGGGAAAAGGGGGCGTTGACGAGCGTCCTCGGAACCTGCCGATCTATTACTCGCGCAAATCACGATCCAAGCCGGCGGCAGGTACCTACCTGTTCGATTCTTGTCCCTCGGAGCAATATCCTACGAGCTGCGAATATCGGAAACTACCAACTTTGTGGCATAAGTCATCCCGTCGTGGGTAATGAAAGATGGTGTGGTCTGTGCCGCACGAGCCCCGACTGTCCGGATCAGACAGGGCTTGTCTCACAATTCCAACGACGCCGCCCTGGCTACCAACCACATCTCCAACGACATCTCTCTAATTAATAACGATGACTCCGCGAATGATATCTCCCAGGAAGTTTTGACGTGCCTTGACCTAATATAAGGATGGCCTATGGACCAGTTTGTTTTCCTTTGTTTGGGTATAGGGGTGGACGGACTGATTCTAGGAGAACAGACTGAATTATACAGGTACCGGATGCTCTATGAATAGAGTTAGATTTATTTGCCGTGCCATCCTTCACAAGCATCTCGTTGAGTCGTTCCCTTAACTGACCAAAGATCATAGATAGCTAGGTGCCTAGGCACCCGAGACCCTGTTAACTGACCTTGCCTGTATGCTGCTGTGAACGTTTTAATCGGTGTGGTCCTAAGAGGAAGAGCTTTGGCATTAAAGGAATACAACCGAACCATCTTGGTAAGTAGGTTCAGATATAGCCCCGCTCACTTACTGCTGCTCACCGTTGGCAATTGTGCCCCCAACTGCTCTCTTAACTTATCCAGCTCTCTATCTCTGGCCGCCATCTGTTCAGCGTGCTTTTTTGACATATCAACCCGTTCAGCCTTTTCCTTGGCCAGCTGTTGTTCGGCAGCGAGCAGCCGTTGTTCGGTAGTGACCAGCTGTTGTTCGGCAGCGACCCGTCCAGCTCTGTCCCTTGCCGCCTCTTCCTGCCTGTCCCTCTCCTCTCGCTCGCGCTGCACCGATGTTAACACAAAGACTAAGTAATATGCCTTATTGTCACACAATTAACACGCACCTGTTCGATAATTGCCACGACCTGGTCTCTACACTCCCTGCTCAACTGACAGAGACGGTCGAACCTGGGTATCTGTCGCAGCTCCTCCTCCACCTCCCTCAACGCGGCATCGGGGACTTCATTTTGCTTCTTGCCCTCGCCGCCCTGCTCGAAGCTCCTGACCAAGTTGACCAGACCGCGCATGTCTCCAGCCTCTTCCTTCGCCTGCATCAGGCGGTACCCGGGATATCCTGTGATAGGGCCGAGTTTGCCGGCCTTCTTCGCGTGCTGCAAGTTCTCGTTTTGTCCGCCGTAGAGACGCTCAAGTACTTCGTACGTTGACCCGGCGAACCAGTAGCACATTGTCGTGTGCAGACGGTATGTTGTAGAGAGCTGTGAATGGGCTTTGAGAACGGCCGCGAGGTCAAAGGCAGTTGGGGTGATAGCCTCAAACGTCATCTGCCTGATGTAGGGTATCAGTTTAGAGTTTGGGTGCCGCCAATTATAGTGATGGATAAAAACGCATAGACCTCAGACGGAGTGTCTCCCCAGCCTTGACAGACTTCTCTAGCCGCTTAAGGGCAACCTGAGACAGGGGGGTGAGTTTGTCAACCCTATTTTTCGGCTGATTGATGAGGATTGACGAGAGCGCACTCGAATTACCGAGCTTCGACGGTAGCTTATCGTCACTTTCCTGATCCTCGTCGTCCCAACAACGCTCATAACGGAGGTAAAGACATGCATCGTTAGAGCGATTGTCCTGCGAGTTGTTACGCAGGGTCGCTACGACAAACTCGTGCTTCCACTTCGACTTCGCCTTGGTGTTCTTGTAGTGCGTCACTTGAGATACCCGGAACTGTTGGGCGAGTCGTCCATTCGCTGGGTCTTCAAATATCTCGGTCAGCCACTCGTCTGCCGTCAGGCCAAGCTGCATAAGCTGCTTGGGCCATTCCGGTGGAAGGGTCATCTTCGTTGCAGTCGGAATGCCACCCAAGAGTGCTCTGAATGTTAACTGCAGTCTCTTGTGAAGAGGGTAGGGATCGCGGCTGTAATCAGTCATTTGGGCAGGCGGAACGAGCTGTTATTAAACGTGGCCAGAGAGAATTTAGAGGCCTGGATACGACATGCAGTACCTGTACTGTGACATCTATGAGCGGAAGGTCTTGGATGCACGAGAGGCTGCGTTGGGTGCGTTGGGTTTATTAGTTATGTTTGGCGATGAAGATGCAAGTGGTATCTGATTAAGGTAGTCTCATGTGCTCCAAGACCGGCTGGGTAACGTATTGGCCCACTTTTTATAGCCCACTTCGATCAGCCGATCAATTCGCATGGGCAGAACTACACGTACACATAAACACTCCACAACGTTCGGGCCACAACGCACTGCACCGGCCACGGCTCCCCAACCCCAGCCAGAGGAATGAGGATTGTGTGTCAGAGACTACGTGTAGCCCAGCATCCTGGGTCCCGAAGCCAAACACAGTTCGCCGGGTTCACCATTGTCAAAGACCGGAACGGCTGACGCTCTGAAAGCTTGGTTGACGGCTTCGAATTTGAACTTCTTTCGCGAGGTTCGTTTGGGAGCGGTCGTATTCATTGTTGGCTCCGGCGCGTCTGCCCTTTGTGGACCGGGACACGGCGGGTGAGGCGCGAAGGAATGGTGGTTGCCGTGCTCTGAGTGGCCGTTCGTCATTTGGGTAGCAACTCGGACAGTCATATGCATCATTGAATCAACCCGATAAATACCTGTGGGCCGGTACCCCGGAAGCTGAAAGCTTTGATAAGAAGGCATCCACGAACACAAGACTGTCCGTGTCTGGATACTCAGAGATGGCACGATCTGGCTTGGACGCTCTCCCCGGGGAGCTCCTGAACGAAATATGCGGCTATCTCTGCTGGCACTGCCGGGGCGGGCATGCGACTTCGATACGCCCTTTCGAGCTGGAATCGAACAACGGCGAACTCGAGCCGCCAATGTGGAAGCGTGACGAGCAAACTGGCCTGGCTAGCCTCAGCCGGACGTGCAGAGTGCTGCACATGGCGGCAGAGCCCTTCCTATATCATTACTTTTATACTTTCCAGAACCACGACCTATATTTCTTTTTCCGAACCGTGTCGGAACGGCCTGATCTCGCGGCAATAGTGTCCGAAGTCGAAGTTGGTCACGCCGGTGGGGTGCCCACGACGGTACGACGCCCCGACGTGATCGAGGGCGGCGTGCGTCGAGCAGGCCTTAAACCTGAAGACCCTGCTGAGGCGAGAGAGGGGGTCGAACACGACGTCTTATTCTCTCAGCTGCTGCAGCTGATGCCGAACTTAGAGAGGTTCCACTTCCGCCAGTTCGGTGGCCCGTTTCCCACTCGGCCGGATCCTTCGCTCTCTTCATTGGTGTCACTCAAAAACGTGGCCTTGAGCGGTTTCAAGAAAGGCGGATACGTGCTTGATCGAGCCATATCTACACTGAGGCTGGCGCCCAATCTCGAGATCCTCCATTGCTACGGGTGCCTTTGGGTTTCTCAGTATTTCGTCGGCGATCTGGGCCGCAAAACGCGGGAAGAACGTCTCCCGTCGTCCAGCGCGGCCTTGACCCAACCGCCTCCGCTGCAGAACCTCGTCGAATTGAGGCTCACTGACACCCTGTTGACAGTCCACTCCTTGATTCACCTCCTAGGTGCGGTGGGACCGGGATTGTCAAAGGTCAGCATCCGACGGAGTGGCCTGCCCCCGCCGAGCGGCTGGGGCAGCAGGCATAATCTCGAATTCGGCGAAGCTGTCTACGCGTTGCGTCCATGGAGCCAGACATTGAGGGAGTTCACATTTTCCATCGACGGCATAGTGGAACCACGTCAAGACCCCCCGCATGGCCTCCATCTCGCCGGCCGCCTGCGCGATTTTCGGGTGTTGCAGATTCTGCAGGTCCAAGAGTGCTCCTTCGATTTTCCCGGGTACTTCAGACGTCAAGAGGACGCACTTACCTCGACACTGCCCGTCTTCCTGCGCGAACTTAGGGTCATGAGGTCCATCTATTGCAACATTGTTCCGGCTTTGCAGGCTCTGCTGGGAGCCGTCACGAATGGGCAGTTCGCGGATCTCAAAAGGATTGAGATCGACAACCATCACTGGGGCGTAGCGGGGGAGCTGACGGAGCTGACGGAGCTGACGGAGCTGAGGGAGCTAGGCGTAATGTTCCAGTCTGCAGGAGTAGATTTTGTAACCCGCCCTGAGGCTGCAACGACGGAGATTCGAGTTATCAGTGATGAAGAAAATGATTCACCCTTCCAATCGCCCCAGAATTGAAGGCAGGGATTGCCCTTTTCGTCAGCCTGCTGAAAGGGCGGGAACTGGCGGCGGCATTCCCGCGCTAAACCACGGCTGTAGTTCTTGGCTCCCGAGGCCCTGTGACATTTCTCTTGGTGGGCCAAGGGGTGGCTGCACGCATCATCAGCCTTATCCGCATCGGTCAGGTTTTGTGCACAAACTTCGTACCCATCAGTGGAAGCTGTGAGCGGACATATGGGCTGATCACCTACTATGGCAGCGGGAATTCCCGGGAATTAAGCTGTCGAACTGCTAGGGGAGTTCGCCCCTTGCGATTCCGGATCATTGGCGTGAGAACAACCATGACATCAACCACACAGCCGGGTTACCCCGAGCATCAGTTTTGTGTATGACACATGCACCGAAGAATGCCAGGTGCACAAGCTTGCTATGGATAAATTTCAGCTCAAGTAGTTGTAGCCTTTAGAGACTCCGAGGGCAGTTGTTATTTGTTGTTGAAAAAAGTATGACAAGAAGTCCATTTCGGTCCAACCCTTGGTAACATGGCTTCATTATCACGTCGGCCGAGAATTCCTCTTGACTTGCTTGCCCGTTGTTCCCTCAATCCGAAGTCACTCGCCCTACCGCATGTGCCAAGTCGCAGCTTTAGTCTCGCCAAAAGTAGGGCGTTCTCTCTCAAGACCAGTAAGCGTGGTAATTAACCCCATCGTCAGGTCATGAAATCCACAAGGAACGGGTTGTGATTCTTGGCTCGGGCTGGGCAGGCTACGGCTTCGCCAGAACGCTCGACCCGGCCAAGTACGAGCGCGTTGTCATCTCGCCGCGCTCCTACTTTGTCTTCACCCCCTTGCTGGCGTCAACCTCGGTCGGAACCCTCGAATTCCGAACCATTCTGGAGCCCATCCGCCGTCTGGGGAAGAACATCGACTTCTACCAGGGATGGGCCGACGACATTGACTTTGACCACAAGGTGATCCGCGTCGAGACGAACGCGGCCGAGGAGGCAGCAAGCAAGACCGTCGTCCCTCCGTCTCCCCTTCCGCCGTCACAGACTGGACAAACCGTAACAAAAAGAGCCAAGGGCGACCTGATTGATATTCACTACGACAAGCTGGTTATCGCCTGCGGCGCCTACAGCCAAACCTTTGGCATCGAGGGCGTGCGCGAGCACGCCCATTTCCTCCGTGACATCGGCGACGCGCGGCGCATCCGGCTACGCGTGCTCTCCCTCTTCGAGCAGTGCTCCTACCCGCGCGGGTCCGACCACCTCAGCGACGACGACAAGCGCTCCCTCCTCCACTTCGCCATCGTCGGCGGCGGGCCCACCGGCATAGAATTCGCCGCCGAGCTGCACGACCTCATCCACGAGGACCTGGCCCCACTGTACCCCGACCTGATCCCCCTGGTCAGCATCACCGTGTACGACGTCGCCCCCAAGGTCCTCCCTATGTTCGATCAGGCCCTCGCCCAGTACGCCATGGACACTTTTGCCCGCCAAAACATCTCGGTCAAGACTCAGCATCATCTTCAGCGACTCCGCCTCGCGGACGGCGAATTTGGCCGGCGGCACGGCGCGCTCAAGATCAAGATCCAAGAGCATGGCGACGAGGAAGTCGGCGCCGGCATGGTCGTCTGGAGCACGGGGCTCATGGCTAACCCGCTCACCGCGAAGCTCACCGCCAAACAGCTCTCCTCCCCGGGCGCCAATCCCCCGTCGGGCGTGGCCCCCCGCCACCTAGTCCGCGACCCCCGCACGGGCGGGCTCATCACCGACGCCCACCTCCGCGCGCGCACCCAGAACCGCGATGACGAGCAGCCCGGCGTCCTGGAAGACGTTTACGTGATCGGGGACTGCGCCGTCATGGAGAACGAGCCGGCGCTGCCTAAGACGGCGCAGGTGGCCAGCCAGCAGGCGGCACACCTCGCCAAGATGCTGAACAGGGGCGGGGCTAAGGCGGTGGCGGAGAAGAAGTTCAAGTTCCGAAACTGGGGCACGCTGACATATCTGGGCAGTTGGAAGGCGATCCACCAGAGCCAGGCCGACGCGCTCAGGGGCTGGGTGGCGTGGGTGATTTGGCGGGGTGCGTACCTCACCAAGTCCATGTCGGTGAGGAATAAGCTGCTGGTGCCCATCTATTGGATGGTTTCTTGGCTCTTTGGGAGGGGGATCAGTCGGTTTTAAGAGTGGGGAACGGTGGGCTACGGTTGTGACGGGGAACCTACATGCCGTTTAGGTGGAGTTTGGGAACATGATGGCCAGATCCATACATAGATCGTATACCCCATTATCCTTTTAAACTTTTAGAGGGTTCTGGTTTAGTTATATAGACCGTAATAGAATTTCCACTCTGGTTTGCAATTCGCGCGGTATTGGATCTGATCTGTCATCTGAAGTAGGGGCTGGGATGTTCTGCGCCATCCAGACGAACCTGGATGCTTTTAGAGGTCGCCGATTGTCAGAGGGAACAGCGTTTTGGTGTGTTTGGTGGACGATGAACAACATTCGGTCGAGAAAAGCGTAGACAGGTGCAGCCATCTGCGCGACCTACCCTACTATTCATCGGCCAATCTATTCGACTATTCTGCCATTATTATCATAGCTACTGCCAGATGCAGGCTCACGACAGCCTTGGCTTCTTACTCCCAACCTTGGTCGGTACGGCATCGATGTTCGTCTCGAGGAACCTGGCGGAACAAGCCTCCTCGAGCCAAGAGACTTGGACTGGGGCTACGTGCTCACGTACAAAATCGATGAGTCCCTTGGCCTGCGGCTCATCGTCCCGCAGACCTATGCTGGAAGCCCGGGGGATGCCGAGCGCGGCACTCAGCCGCTCTTCGCAAGACTTCGAGAAGCCAACGAGCCTGACAGCCTTCTCTGGTGACTGGGACTGTGCAGCAAGGGCTACCATCTGCGGAAAGTGGCAATGAAAGGCTGAAGACTGGCCAGAGCGGGCGACAAAAACGACGCTGTACTGCGTAGCGACTTCTCCTGGCGTCGAGCTAACTCCGTCTTTTTTAGCCGACATGAGCTGTAAGGTGCGGGAGATCTTGGACAGGCCGACATCGACATGGGCGGCCAGCTCTGGAGCAGGAGGCGCTGGAGTTGCTTCTGCAGGTGGTTCTGAACTAGGAGCGTTCTCCTTTTTTCGAGTCCTTCGCCGCTTCCCCTTGGATGGTGTGATGAAAGATCGTCGATGTGTTCCAAGAGGAGCTAGAAGCCTGTGACAGAGCAGAGTTATCGTCAGATGGAGCTGTACACAGATGCTCGTCGACGCAATTTCTACATACCGGCAGAGGAGTTCTAGGATGACATCTTGGTCCTCCTGGCTGACTTGAGGCCTTTCCCCGATAAGTCAGCATCTGACCAAACCTGCACAATACAAAGAGGGATGCCGCAGGGCGCTAACCATTCCACTGCGGTATACGGGGTGTCTAAAACGTGCACAATCTTCTTGCGCTCCATTGCACCAAGCAACTCCCTGCGGAGAGCCAACTACCACGTTTTGTGACTCGATGGAAACTGGCACCCGATTCTTTCAGGGTCTGTCCCCAACGAGCAACGTGATATGCAATTCTAAATTCCAGCGTGTTGGGCCGAGCTAGAGTGACTTGATAGCCCGTGTCTGTTTGTAACTCAAGTGCCCTGGCATGCGCATCAAGGCGAAGTTATCGGCGATACAGTATCACTTTGTTTTGTAACTCTCGTGCTGACCTTTTGGCTTTCTTTAGCAGCTTCTTCTCTCGTATTCTGGTTTTTGATATTGAAGAATTGAGTCTTGAAGAATGAAAAGGGAAAAAAAAAAAAAAAAAAAAAAAAAAAAAAGCAGTTAGCATTGACAGGGATCAAACGCCAGGCCGCGCCGTTCGGCTGCTACCCGAAGCCCAGTCTATGCGTGATTCAGCAAACAAACTATAGCCACACCCCAGCGTGCAATTATTTCCGAAGCTCTCTTTGTTCGTTTGTCAATTGGCGAGTCTTGAAGCAGGCAGATGTGCAACATTAGGTATCAAGAGAACCGCAAACACACCGAGAATAAGGGGAATAATCTATCCTGTATGGCAATTTAGCGTGGAAGCGCCAAGCCATGACGTCCATCAGAGAGTAGCCTCAACCATGGCTAAGTATCATCTCACCTGGCAAGCATACCTACCTCGGATGTGCAATAGTTCTTTCTGGGTTTTGCTGATCTTGATGCTCGACCATGGGCACATGTAAACAGTCTAGGACTCTAGTCCCAAAACTTCAAGCTCAGTTAGAGGCGCACATTGCACGACGGCTTTTAGTTAAAACAACGGACGGCTTGGGACGGCCACCGTCACGAGATAGTCTCAAGTGATATGCTTGGCCAGTGCCTACACTCCGCCCTCAACTCCTCTTTTAGTTGATCAGTGCAGCAGATCGGCTCGGACCGTCGTTCAGTAGGTTCCATAGAGGCGTGTCCCGTTCTCCGAACCCCAATCTCTAGATCCACACCCTGCCCCGCCTTCTTCGCCTCCGCACCCCTCCGACCGATTCCACCTTCTCTCCCGTCCTCCCGCCAGTGCCGTCACCTTCCTATCCACAAGGCCACAACGGGACCCGCGAGCTCGGACACTGATCTCAGCCCTAGAAGATCTCCAGAGCCGCGGAACATCACAGCAACCTTCTAAGAGCCGATACAACGGCATTCTTTGTTGTCCGTATTTCCTTCCTGGTCCACCCCTCTCTGGCTTTTCACAAAGGTACGTATGGCGTTGCTCTCACCATTCTTCCCTCGCTGGTTTGCGCCTGGGAGTTTTCCGGGCTCCGCCTTCTGGTCTGCTTGTCTGCCTGTCCGACGCCTTTCCTCTTTGGAGCTCGCAGCCTGCCGCAAACCACCAGGCTCTCTCCCACTTACATCAGTGCTTCCCCCAACCAAGCTGCAAACATCCCCCCCCACATACCCCGGCACTCGGAGAGGGCAACGGAGAGAAAAGAAAAACGCAAAGAGGAAACGCGAAGAAGAGGAGCAGAGGGTTATCGCTGTGAACCCGGTTTTACAATTCGGGCTACTGCTTCTTTCGTGTACCCTCCTTGCCAGTTGCACCATCACTCATTCAGCGTTATCTGTTATCTTTTTGTGGGCGCGTCCCACCACAGCTACAAGCAAAGCAGCACCGAAGCTTTGGCCCCTTCGTTGCCTGTGGCTTAAACCCCCCCAGCACAATCAAGCAAACCCTCAAACACCCCACCTCCCACCACCTCTTGCCTCAGCGAGCTCATCGCAAACCACGGCAACACATGCTAACGCCTGCGGGATCAAGAAGCTGTCGCCGAGCTTCCCCGTGTGGAGCTCACCGGTCTGCGGAGCTACAGCCGCAGCCTTCCCAGGTTTCCCGTTTGCGCAAGCCAGATGGCTCAAGCTTCAATAGCCGACCCGTCGAGAGAACGTGCTGTCTCCTCTGAGCCTTGCTCAACCCGCCCTAATCCTTTCGACGACGACGACGTCTTGGCCAGGAAGCGTCGTCGCACGTCTCTGGCCAGCGCTTCCCGGAGCCGGTCGGTCGAGACGCTCAATTCTTCCCCGAGCTCGCCCGTCGCGGCCAAGTCAGCCCCGGAGCCGAGGAGCGACTCCGCCATGAAGATCGACCCGGAGCCTGCCATCCCCACCACGCCTGAACGACAGCATATCGAGCCCGAGCCGGCGTCAGGACCGCGCTCCAGCCGCGTCACGATAAATGTGCGGACCCCATTGCGGACCCCATCGCGAACCCTCGAGGCCATCGTCTCGTCGCCTCCGTCTCCCTCGGTCAAGAGTGTCACGCCGCCCGCCTCATCCCCGACCGAGGCTGTCAGGATCAGTGTGGAGGAATCAGAGGCCGCCATGTCGCTGAAAAATGTGGCAATGGACACGCCCCTGTCATCGACGCCGGATAGCGGCAGTCCACCCCTCGAGGTCGTTACCGATGACGAGGCTGACGTCGATGCCCCTTTCACCATATTAGACGGGCCTGGACGGACCCGGGTCCGTGACCCGTCGGCCGCCGTCCCTTTTCACGATGCTACCGAGACATATCTGGATACTGTTATTAGGTTAACACAGTACTTCACGACCCGTAAGCCGCTCCCTCCTCCCCCCCCCCCCCCCTCCCCCCTTTCCTTCAAATGCTCAGTCGGGGAGCTCACACGCTGACATGCCGTAGACGACCAAGTCTCCCGTCACTTTGCCGATTGGATAGAGAACTATCTAGTCTACCTCAAATCCGTTCCGCCTCGTGCAGCAGCCGAGTCGTATTATACACACCGGGAAATATGGCAGCACGTTCCCGAATTGGTTCTCTCCATGGTCAATCGAAGGTGAGTCCAGCAGCGCGGCCTAGACTGGTGAAGAGGCTGACTTTATTTGGCGCCAGGATCCCTTATCCCCGGCTGCGGGATCTCCGGCAAGAGATTTTTACATTTTACAGGTCCTTTGCCAAGCTGACTGCATTCTTTGTCGAGCTTGACCTCAGGGCCCTACGGAACGCAGCCTTGCCTGAGCAAGGCCATCTCCCAAATCTTGCATCACCGCCCTATGCTCAGGCACTCGGTGCACTCGTCCGCCGAGACGAGGTGAATTGGCACTCGTCGCAACCGAACAACGGGGACGACGATTGGAGCTATGCCGCCGAAGTGGCAGAGATTCTAGAGATTTTCCAGAACTGCACAACTGTCCAGGGAGGCTCCCTCGCATGCATCAAGCAGCTTGCCTTGATTGAGCGCGAGCTCATACCCCAATTCCCGAGGCTCACGGATCATCTTGGGAGCCTATGCGTACTCGCGTCAAACATTGTGCAGCAGAGCTTCCGCAGGGCACACAGTCATAGCCAACACATTGCCGAGGTTGCCAGGCAAAACATTATCCGCGGGTATGCCTTGTTTAAGCCCATGTCCGCAACGGTGTCGGACATTGTCGATAGGAATCTCAACCACCTCTCCCTGGACAGCGCCACGAACCTCCTTTCCTCGCTGACCGAGATATATCAAACGTGTCTGGCCACCAACGGCGTCGTCCCTTCGGATATCATCGAAGACCATCGCCGAGCGCACCCGCCCATTGCTCCGCACCATGTGCCCGAGGCTATGGCCTACCACTGGAAATTCACCAAGTTTGCCAAGCTCATCAGGTCCGGACAGATGCAACTCCGAGTCATGGCCGTGACGACCATGTGCGCCGATCTCGTCAACGTCTACCGCAAGTGCAACGAGTCTCTCGGTGAAGAGCCAACGATCGCCTTCTTGAGCTACCTTGCGGACTTCCTCCTTGAAGCAGGACTGGTCAACTACATCCTTGGTCCGACGTGCCACCCAGAGATCACGCTTGAGAGTGGTAACATTGTCGGGTTTCTGGTGGTCTCGGGCACTTACTCTAAAGAGCACACAGACGCTATGTGGCAGACCGTCACCTCGACCCAGGATCCCCGCGTGTCGGACGCACTGATTCGAATGGTTAGCCGCATTACGAATCTCTTCCCCAAAGAGGCCTTGATGTATTTCTGCGAGAAACTCAACACAGTGCCTGTCGAGGTATTTGGGTTGACCATGCGAGAATTCTGCGACCAGGTATTCAAGCAACTCCTCGCCAAAAACGGCGACAGCCTTCTCACCGACTCCGCACCGTTTGACCTTTGCATACGCCTCATCCGCCAGTCCTCGAGCTTTGGCTCGGAGTTCCCGGTCGCGTATCCTGATGTTCAGCAGTTCGCGATACAAAAGCTCGACAGCATCCTGAGCCACGGGCTTGACGAGGAGGGCCGGTGGAAGATTTATTCAGTCTGCCTCAGCGATATCGCGCAGCGATCTCCGTCCACAATAGGGAGTCTCTGGGTGCTTAAAGTGGTAACCCGCTACAATTCTCGAGATTTGCATGGTTTAGCCTCCGAGCATGGCCTGGTGAGGCTCCTGGTTGGAGAACTCGAAGCTGCAATCCCAGCGGCGAGGGCAGCCGGGTTCCCGGCCGTCATCAGCGGGCCCCAAAACGCGCCACGCAAGGATCTCCTCTTGTCGCTGATATTCCAAGAATCGTCATCCATCACCAAATCTCTTGGTTTGAAGCTCTGGGATCTCCTCGTGGGCCCGAAAGCGGCGTGTCAAGAGGACAGGGACGTTGCGTGGCAGCTCCTGAACACGATCATGAAGCGGAGCCAGGGCGGAAATTCCTTCACATCCACATGCTTTTCTGAGTATCTTCCGGCTTTGAACCCTGAGCTCTTCTGTCAGGGCGCTCTTGATTTTGTCCGCGAAGGAGTTTTGCCCGTCGTCAACGATCCGACAAGTATTGTCCTCGACGATGATGATAGCGCAAATCATCCCGGAATCGAGCTGCTCTGGCGGATGATCCTGACCGCACCAAACGGTTCTATCGAGCAGCGGGCAATCCAGACTCTGGTTAGGGACATCTATATTGAGAGCCGATCTATCCAGTCGTTTCCTCATTACCGGGCACGGAAGGTACATCTTGCCCTTGTGAGCCGATGCCTCCGGCAGCTCTCTTCGGCGGCGGCAAAGCTAAAGGCCTTTGCTGACGGCACCACCAGCGGCGATGACGACTCTATGGTGATAGTCGCTACGGATCAACAAGTTCAGGAGCAGGAACTCTTGTTCATCCGCTCCCTGGCAGTCTTGAGTGAGTTCCACAAGCTGCATCAAGCCAAGCCGGAGTTCTCTGCGCCCGACATGAGATCTCTCATCCTAGAGTCTCCAAAGGGCGTTGAGGGAGAGTCCGCTGAGCTCAAGTATCAATCGTTCGACGGCGACACGCAGACAACGGTTATGCCGCTGAACATCGGGAAGCGCAACACGGCAGCATCGCTCCTTGCAAGTCTGCGGGAAGTCACCGGTTTTGAGAGTTATCAGATATACTACCGCGGACGGCCCTTTGTCCCACGCGAACGAGAGATATGCAGGTCTCTGGAGGATCTCAAAATCCACAACGGCATCATCCTTGTCAAACGGGAGCCTCAAGCGCCAATCTCTCCAAGGGTCCGACTAGGAGCGTCCCCAGTGGAGATTGAAATCCTCAGCCGTTTTCAAGAGCTGTGGGAATTTCTCTCCATGGAGGAGAAACTGGCTCGTGAGGTAAGGAAGCGACCCATTAATCACGGTGTGGAATCGGTGTAGCTGACTGTCTGACATTCACAGATTTACAGCTTTTTGGTAAAACTGCCTGCCGATGAGGGTGTCCTCGAATCGATTGACAGCCCATCGTTGTCCTACCTGGAAACTTTCCCACTGGGCCAGCCGTTCAAGTCACTCTACGCAGTGCATGCGCTTCACGAGTATCTCGATTCCCAGCGTCGGACATCGACTATTTCCGTGGTCGATAAGCAAGATGATGAGGCGGACTGGTGGCCTAGTCAGCGCGCAGCCTCTTTGGTTCGAGCCATGTCCCTCGTCGTCCCCGCAGTGTCGGATCCCCAGGTCGCGGCTCAATGCCCAAGCCACGAGTTGCAAATCGAGCTGGCTTCCGCTCTAGTGGAGTTATTAGTTTCTCTGCTCAAAGGTACCGCCATCCTATTCAAGTCATTGGACATCACTCCATTTTCACTCACACTGGAACCCTTAGATCCCGAGCTTCCCGCCTCAACGGCGCAGCTCCTCGATGCGCCCTTGTTGGACCGTCTCCTGGCTATCCTGTCAGTGGCCCTGTCCGCGGACACAGTGGAGAGCGCGACCAAGCATGTACCGCTCTGTCTCCAAAGCATCTTTGAGTCCTGCTCCATGAGCGATGTCTTCATGTCGGCATTTTGCACCCATCCGGAGGTTCCGGGCTTGCTCGGGGATCTTCTGCTCAAGGAGCCGCGAGTCGCAGTGAGACAGAGTATTGCACTGCTCATCGAACAAAAGTGCTGTCCGGTCAAAGACGGCGAGAGGTACAGCCCCCTGCCGATGTTAACCGTTCATATTGTTCTTCTCTAACTCTTTTCCTAACAGCCGCTCGGATTCTTGCCCGACAACCTCCAAATTCCGAGAGTTCCTTTGGCCGCTGATTTCTCGTCTCGTCGGGCCAGCAATCGCTAGCCCGAGCAACTCGGCAGAAGTTCTCAGCTTGTGCTTGGTGATGTTCCAAACATTGCGAGATGATCAGCCTGGAATCCTCAATCTTCGAGATCTCGCCAACGACTGGCTCGAGTTGCTTCTTGGCCATACCACCTCTGAAGTAGGTTTGGGATCCCGGGTGTTACTGCCAGAGGCTCTAACTAACTGTGCCTTTCTAGGATCCGACGAAGCCTGACAATGTCGATTTTGTCGCGAGTAGCCTGATTCGGCTTTTGCATTCCCTGATATGCGGAAGCAGTCGGACAGTACGCCGGGAAATCCTTCCGCCTAGGTTCGTGGCTGCTCCATATGTGCTAGGGTGTGTAGCGCCTGACTTGTGCAGTGGCGTTGCTCGAAAGTTATTTTGGAAGCACCTCTTCCCGGACCCAGATGACAAGGCGCGGGAACTTGAGCCCAGTGAGCCGATTGTGTTTCCCGAGACGCGCGGTCTGCTCTTGGAGATCATCTTCTCCTTGGTCGAAGACGACCCGACTCAATTCATGTGGCTCCTCGAGGACTTGGACAGGTTGGTGCCGGTGTATCCAAATTCAGAAGGTGAGCGCCACCGCGCGAGATGTGTGATGCATGCCCCACTGCTTACTAGATAAATTCTAGGCGACTTCTACGATTACGAGCTTCCTCAGCAGTTCGAGAGAGCGAAGGCAATTAGAGCGCCTTGCGGCTACCTAGGCCTCCGGAACCTATCCAATACTTGCTATTTCAACTCGCTCTTTGCTCAGCTATTCATGAATGTCGACTTCCGCCAGTTCATGTTGACTGCTACGGTCCAGGATCCCGACCACGCCCAAGGCTTGTTGTTCCAGACCCAGAAGCTGTTCGCATTTATGCAGAATAGCATCCGACGTTTCGCCAACCCCGAAGAGTGCGTGGCTAGCATCAAGACCTACGATGACACGCAGATTGATATAGCCCTCCAGATGGACGTAGACGAGTTTTATAACCTCCTCTTCGACCGATGGGAAGGGCAATTCTTGACGAGCGATGAGAAAAATCGGTTCCGTTCCTTTTACGGCGGCCAACTGGTCCAACAAGTCCGCTCGCAGGAATGCGAGCACATTTCTGAGAGGCTCGAGCCTTTCTCAGCTATCCAGTGCGACATCAAGGGGAAGAGCTCGCTGCAAGAGAGTCTGCAGGCCTATGTCGACGGTGAAATCATGGAAGGAGGTGCGTGCCTGCGTTCCCGAGTGGAGCATGTGCCTCGGTCACCTAATACAGAATGCAGATAACAAGTACAAATGCTCGACTTGTGACCGGCATGTCGACGCCGTCAAGAGGTTCGTTTTGACAATGCTTCCATGCCAAGTGCTTGCCATTGACTACAGGAACAGGGCTTGTCTTAAGGACATACCGGACAACCTCATCTTTCACTTGAAGCGCTTCGACTTCAACCTGCGGACCCTACACCGGAGCAAGATCAATGACTACTTCGCGTTCCCTACCAAGATCGATATGCGTCCTTATACCATTGATCACTTGAGCAATCCCGCCAAAGACAAGTCAGAAGATATCTTTGAGCTTGTTGGCATCCTTGTTCATTCTGGAACGGCGGACTCGGGGCACTACTATTCTTACGTCCGCGAGCGGCCGACAGCCAACGAGACACAAACATGGGTCGAGTTCAACGACGATATTGTCAACTCCTGGGACCCTGCTCTGATGGCAAGCTCGTGCTTCGGGGGTCCAGATTACCAGCCCCATTTCCAGCCAAGCAATCCCGTATATGACAAGCAGTACAGCGCTTACATGTTATTCTACGAGAGGTCATCGTCTCTTGTCAAGAACCAGGCACTGAGCCAGAAATCCGGTTGCTCGATTCCGCTTCGGGTGGAAATACCTGCTGGGATGCAAGAGTACATCCAGGCGGAAAATACCTGGATTCTTCGGAGGCATTGCCTCTATGATCCCTCCCAGATTCAGCTCGTGTGCTTGGCGCTTTTCCAGCTGAAGAGCTTCAACCCCAACGGATGCTCTCGCAACCACGCCATGGAGACACAAGCACTCAGTATGGCCTTGAGTCACCTTGACCAAGTTGCGTCGAGGACGAAAGATGTCCCAGACTTTTGCAACCTCCTCAACCGAATCCGAACCATGTGTCAGGCATGCGTTCGCTGCAGCTTCGCCGTGTACGGCTACTTCACACAATACCCCGAAACTTTCAGGATGATGGTGCAGAGGAACACGGACGCGGACGTTCGCCAAGGGGTAGCCAGCCTTCTGATCCGGCTTCTCCAGGTCATCAAAGCGCAAGTCCCGGTGCAGTACGGTGTGCCACCTCAGGATGGAGACGAAGAAGAGGAAGTGGACGAATTCGACCCCCAGGCATGCGTCATTGCAGGCGTCATCCGCCTATTTGATCAGTTCTGGCAGCATTTCCAAATCAATCTGCGGTCGTGGCCTGAAGTCTTCGACCTCATGCTGTCGTTCGTCAAACTGGGACGCCATGAGCTTGCGGCGTTCCTTTCACAGCCGTTCTTCCTCAAATGGCTGCTCTCGATCGTGTGGGCGGACGCGAACTCGGAGCCAATGCTGACTCCGCAGTTTGCGAAGATGCTGGCGATGGTCTCGAGAAGGCCGGCAGCCCGGCCTCCTTCGTACGAAACCATCATTGCGCTCTTGGATTTCTTGCTTGGAAACATTCGGTTGACCTACACCGAGGCGGGAAGTATTAAAGGAGCCGCCAACGCTAGGGAGCGCGTGAAGCTCCAAACTGACCTGGACCAGCCTTTTGAGATTACGAGAAGTGAGGCCGAGATCCTCCACATGTTCTGCCGCACAGCTCCCGTGAACATTTTCTTCGACCGACTGATATCCATCGGTCAGAACCCAGCGGCGACGTATTCGGTCATCGGAAATCTGATAACGCAGAGTCAGCAACTCGAGGACGGGGTCTACCGTACTCTCCGGCACGGGATTAGCGGGCAAATAACTCAGTACAACGTCACGCCCTACCTCCGCGTGGCTGGTGCCGTCTTCTGCCGCGTGGCAAGCCAGGCACAACTAATCAACGACCTAATTAGGCATGTATCGCAGCAGTGCGTATCGCTCCAGAATTCGGAGGGCAAGGCATTCCTAGACTTCTTGCGGGAGACGTTCGATGGGCCCCGAGAGCGGTCGGGCGAGACAGCGCATGCGATTGTTATGAGCTCGCTCGACCATGTGCCCGACTGGGCGCCCAGCATTTTGGGATATTTTGACCCAGCAGTATGCGAGGAGGCCGAGGTGTTCTTGCAAAAAAAGATTTTCCAGCACCGCGCTTTCCGGCTGCCGGGTGGCGAAGACTCGGAACAAGTAGCGGAACTGGCTGAGAAGATTAAGAGCACGGCCAGGGCACTGGGAACGAGATGTCTCTGGTACTTGCGCGATAATTATGTGGTCCGGAACGTCGAGGTGACGGAGCGCCTCGTCAGCGGCTTGCAGCGGGTGATCAAGCAGTGCAGCAAGTATTTTGACGACGATGACGAGGGACAGAGTTTTGTTCAGCTGAGCCAGGGTGAGCCTTTCGCTTTGCCTTGCAAAAACTCTAGGAGAAGGTGAGGCTAACAGTGAGACAGGCGTCTTCGAGTCACTGACCCGACTCATGGTCGTTGACGAGCTGGAGGAGGACGGCTCTGGTATGTATTACAGCGACTCTGAGAGCATCGCGTCCAGCAACACGGCTGGCTGATACCAGACCACGGCTTTGCAGACTGGGAGAACTCGTCGGTGTGCTCTGGCCAGTTGGACAACTTTGGAGAGCTTGCGACGGGCGAACAGCAGGGAGACATGTAGTGAAGCGGAAGGGGTACTATTACGAGTTCACCGCGTCGGATCGCTCACGGTTCCGGCTTCTTACGACCACCTTTCCATTCCGCCCGTTGGGCATCACGAGGCCATGAGACCACGACTACCGCCAAAAAGGAGCCGGTCATTGGGTGGAGGGTTTTTTTCGAGGTGCATGCCACCAATAATAGCACAAACAACAAATTCAGCATTGTCCTGGGAGCGGGCGGCGTCTCGGGGAAAAAACATGGATCGGCATGGGGTCGACACTAGGCATGGGTCATTGGTCATTGGTCATTTTTTTTTTTTTCCTTTCCCACCTGGGAGCAAGGCTTCTCCTCTGCACACGGGGGTGAAGTTCTGGACGGATAGAGGAATGGGTCTTTTTGGGTGGTGGGGGGGTTGGGGAGGTTGGGGGGTCGGATCGGTCACTGTGTCGTTAGATTGAGTAATTTGCATCATGGGGGACCTCCATAGACGGCCAGCTGCTGGCGGTGACGAGGACGGCTGGTCGGATTGACCGGGCTTTATTTTTGCTCTTGGCTTTGGTTTGTTTTTCATTCTCTTATGGGCCATTTCCTTTCTTCTCCTCCTTTCCACGGGTATGGAGTCTACAGCACTTGGGACTCTGAAGTCTAGCAAGGCAGCCTAGGTAGCAAAATAGCAATGGAATGGTAGTTGCTAATCTGTGGGCAGCAACGTATCCCGTAGGTGGTGATGGGTTGGCCTGCAACGAACCACACCGTAATTACAAACACAGTCTTTGTGTCGTGTTTTTCTGATATCTGATGTGTCACTCCAGAGAATGGAGAATCTGAGTCTCAAACTAAACGCTGCCACTCGACCGCCAATCATGAGCTATGGAATGCCGGGGTTCCATGGGGACTGGATCCAGGATACCACAATGGTAAAAATAGGTCAACCACAGGCATCCATCTCGACGGGGCTGTTTGGCGTTGTGGTTGGCCTCTCGCCAGCGACAGTTTAGACGCCCGGACCGGCGATTGGTTGGATTGGCGATGCGGGACATCCGCACCGGTTGAAGCAAGACGCCCAGGGCAAAGCTTGGCTTTGGCGCTATTTTCGGGATGGGACCCTCCAGCCGGACCCCGGTGGGGCCTGCGCGAACTGCGGGGTAATTAACCTAAACGGCACAAAGGTGCGTGTTAGCCGCCGAGATCCCTGGCTTGTAGTGCTCCTTCGCACTTGTCCGCATCACCACGCGGCGGCCACTGGGCGTATGAGGGAGCGGGATGGGGCGTTCGTTAGTTGTGCGTGCGCGTGCTCGTGCTTTTGCCGAGGTTGTTGTTTCTTATTCTTCTTCTTCTTTCTCGTTTCGTTTTGGGGGCCCCAAGCCCGATGGTTTGGTTGGGTGGGTACGTATAGGTCGGCAACGGGATCTGCTGGCGAGGCGGATTTGGAGAGACATGATTGTATCAAACTCAATCAATGGATTCCTTTCAACTCTTCTCTATTTTTCTTTCGTTACCGATTGGGGCACATTGATACGGTAATCGTAGCAAAATCCCCAGCTTATGTCGAGGTACAGCGAGTCCAGGATGGAATGGAAGGCTGCGCCGGCAGTCTTGGCCTCGTCCATTGATGAGGTCAGGTTGCTCTCGCTAGCGCGGCAGACACGTCTTCCGGGCCCATCACCACATCACACAGCAGCTGCAGAGCGCTTCGGCCAGCATTCAATAACACCCCCCCCCATGTCCGACATGCATGAGCTGCATCTGCTCACACCGGGTACACGCCAACAAGAGATGAAGCAGAATATATTTAATCATTCGAGTGACCCGTCCCAGCGGGCAATGCCGTGTGCAACGACATGAAACGCGGTTCAACTGAGATTCGTCCCATCAGTCGTGTTTGTTTCACCTCTTCATCTCCCAAACTCTTATTCTTGCTGCTGGTCATCACGGCTCGTAGCCGCCCAATCTTTTTTTATTCGACCCCGTTCTGGCCTAGCAGCATCAACCACCCACCCTTTTTTCATTACCGTCTCTATCCCCGCTGTTTCGTTTCTTTGTTTGGATTCCACGCTGCCTTTCCAGATCGGGTCTTGAAACGTCCATTCAGATGCGAACTGCCAGATGCTGTGCAGGAGATCTCTTAAATTCGGCATGTTGGCCCTCGTTTCCACTCTTGAAGGATCGTGTTTGGGGTTCTAGGTTCTTCAGCCACAAGGCCGCCAACCGAGATTGTCCCATCTTCTCCGCCACACCTGTTGGTTGTAAGGGGGCATCGAGTTGTTGAGATAATCACTGTGGTTTATTATCACTTGGGGGGACCAGTAATTCCTTTTTTTTTTTTTTTTTTTCTCTCTGCCCCAGGGCGATACCATCCATCGAAGCCGTCAGCATGGCTTCCGCTCCGTGTCTTAGGCGACGCATCTCTTCGCCGCTTGAGGCCGGCCCTTCTGTTGCCGACGGCCACCTCCTTCCCAGCAGAGTTAGCGAGGCTCTCGAGTACGCGTCTAAAAAGTTGGGAAAGAGAGCGGCTCATATCACTCTGCTCGTTGTCCGCCAGGCGTACCAGCTGCCTGCCTTGCCCACCCTTTCTCCCACATCCAGTGCCGCATCACCACCCATCTCAGTCGCCTCCAGGATAGACGCTCTAAAACAACTCATCCGGCCGAGCAATTCAGGGGAAGGCCAAATACTAGAAAGGATACTCCACGTCCACCTCGACCACTACCGCAGTGGCACTGCATCCCCCGCTTTCAGCGAGGTCTCGACTCCCTCCACCGCCTCTTCAGTATCGACTTCCGACTCGACCTTCAGCCATCGACGGTGGCCAGGCAGCCCGGCAACATACGGGAGTGCTCCGATAACGCCAGCCACGCCATTTTCCGTCATGTCCTCGATGTCAGGAGCAGACAGCGCCAGCGCAGCATCAGGGGCCAGCCAGTTTGGCATCAAGCTCGTCTACGCCCACCCGTTGAGCCCGCGCGAGGAGAAGACGCTCTCCCAAACACTCGACAAGGCAGTGAAGAAGTTCAAGCTGGAGTAAGCTCCCGTGATTGCCGGCACATTCAGTGTACGAATGCTAACCCCTGGCAACAGCCCTGTCTGGCTCCCCCAACCCGTATCTCCGTCTACTCTCGGCCTGCCTGTCGATCTGGTGTGGAAGTCGACAACGCAGAACGAAGCGCTCTTCTCATCAGATCATCTCACCCTCCTCTCACTCGACCACCTATACACTTTCCGCACAGCTCTACAAGCCTACTCGCGCAGCCAGGCCCTCGGCAGTCTTGAAGATGCTGTCGACGAACTACGCCGCTTATTCCTCGCCAACTGCCGGCGCACACTACGGAAGAGCACCCTCCTCACCGCGTACCGCTGGCTCGACCCCGTTAGCGAGGCCGCCTTGGCTGACGTCTGCCGCATGTATGAACGCGCATACGGAGGGATCGAGCGCGAAAGCGGCGTAGAGAATGACATTGACCCTGTTCCCACCTGGCCGCTTCCCGATGGCAGCAACCTGGGGTCTGGGCAACCTGCAAAGAGGATGGCCATGGCCATTCTAGACAGCCGGCAGCAACAATACCATGAACCGCCACAACCGCGCTCCGAAACTCCCATCCACGACAGCCCGTGGACCGACAAGGAGATCCTCCTCTCCACCACCGACTTCGACGCGGATGAGCAAGAGCAATCCGACGACCTCGCAGCCATTGAAGCCTGGTACCGCCACGTCTCCATGAGCGCGATCAACCCTCTGCGCTGCCACCCAGCCGCAGTTACCACTGTCATCCTCCCCCCTTCTCCCTCACCATCACCTCCGCCGCCACCGCCGCCGCCAAAATCCCCTATCCGTTTCCAGCAGCAGCAGCAGCAGCAGCAGGCTGAGGCCGGGCAGACAGCCCAGAAACTACGCGCCCCACCGCCAGGCCGCACCCTCGCTCTCAAACTCCAAACAACCTTTGACAAAACCACCACAACCACCACCACCAAGCCCCGACAACCTCAACAGTCCCAAGAACAACCGACCCAAAGTCCTGAAGAGGAGAAGGAGGAGGAGGAAGAAGAAGAGGACTTAACAGCGCGTCCCAACAGCGCAATCAAGACGCAGTCCTTTGCCAACCTCCACTGGTCACCCAATGGCCACAACAGCATCTCCATCGATGGGAGGTTACTGCTTCCCGGTGGTGGTGATGGTGGACAGCCATTAGAAGCAGAAGAGGAGAGGGCGGAGGAAAGGGTCGGGCCGATGACGCCGCACGGATATGACGACATCTCGCCGATTACGAGAGGCGAGTGGGGTTTTTTGATGGGCGGGCCTGGCGGGTTGATCGGGCGGGTTGCCAAGGTTGAGATGTGCTGAGTTACCCATAGGCAGCGGGCCATGAGAGTCGGGATTGGGGGGGAGGGGGTGAGCTGGGTTGACAGGCTGGCGTGACGGCTGGTTTATCGGGAGGGAAATGAGTGACTTGCGGATTGCATATCCCATCGACTGCGCTGTATATAATTGCTTGCTCCCACGCAGGCGGAGGCAAAGGGTACCATACCATACCGTCCCCGAATCAGTATGCTGTTCCGGGTACATTATTTTCTGGTAACGGGGTATCATCCTATCCTCCGCTTCACCTCCCCTCCAACGGCAAATAAAACCGCCCCGCCCCGCCCCGCAACCCAACCTTCCCACCCCAGCAACAAAGTGGGCTCACTTCCATCCATACCGCCCAGCGGCGTCCCGCTTGCTCCCTTTCGCCCTCGCGAAGCTGTCCTCGAGCGCGCTCTGGTTGCTCTGCGCCATGTTCACCACCTGCCGCAGGCTGTGCTTGCCCGACGCGATCGACCGCACCGGGTTGTACACCTGCTCGCCCGACGCCCGCAGCGCCTCGTTGCGCGCGTACTCCTGCTCCATGTCAAAGTTGATGACCTTTGCGTTGGGCGGCATGATCGCTGACGCATTGTCCCGGGCGTTGGGGCGGCCAAAGAGCTCGCGGCGCGCGGCCGGGGTAAGGTCGAGGGAGTCGGCTAGGGATGTCAGGGTATGCTGTTGCGGGGGGTGTTGCGGAGACTGTTGCGGGAGCTGTTGCGCGGGTGGGTGCTGGTAAGTCGGGTAGGCCGAGGTAACGGC
The DNA here is from genome assembly GCF_045866475.1 of Madurella fahalii. Lineage (NCBI taxonomy): Eukaryota > Fungi > Ascomycota > Sordariomycetes > Sordariales > Madurella > Madurella fahalii. The sequence continues at coordinate 2,295,658 of NW_027263976.1, forward strand.
GTCTTCTTCATACTCGGCGGCGGTGGAAGTGCCGGTTTGATCGTTGGTGAATAGAGGTTCGTAGGTCCCTGTGGCGGCGGCTGTGGGAGCGGCCGACGGGGAGGCATCGTCGTCTCCCATAGAAAAGAGAGAGATCTTCTTCCGTTTCGGAGGTTCTTGTTCTATGCTTGGCGGCACCGCTGCTGTAGCCGCTGCCGTTGGGCCGTTTTGGACGGTCGTCGCACTAGGGGTCGTGCTGGCTGCTGCGGCGGGGGCGCCTTTCTTGCTCTTCACCGGCGCCTTTTTCCTCGCAACGGAAAGGGGCTTAAACATGAGCGGTTTGCCCACAAGCTTCACCTCTTCTTCTGGCTTCTGGCCATCAGGTATGGACGGGCCTCTAGAGTTTGGCGGGTTCAGATCCAGCCCTGAAGCGTCCGCGGTGTTTGTGTCGCCATCGCCATCCTCACTGGTATCAACATTGTTACCGCCCCTGATAAATGCCGGCTCGGCAGCCGTCCTCAGATGTATCCCGGGAGCAGGAGCACTGCCTGATTTCTTTACGGCCCCAGTTGCGGCTGATGCGGCGTTTTTCTTGGGTGGCGGCAGAAACGAGCCGAGGTTGCTAAACCTGCTGCTGCCCGCCGTCTTGACGCGCTTCGCCGGCGGCTGTTCAGCTTCGACAGTGGTTTCGGAGCCCGCGCTGGCGGTAGGAAGGTTGACCACGATCTTGCCACGATCGAGCAGCTTCTGGAAAGGCTTCTTTGGCGCCGCTGAGGTCGACGTCACGGGCGCTGTCGGCTTCTGCTGGACGGCTTCGGATTCGGATTCCGAGTCAGAATAATCGACCAAACCCATTGTTGCGGTTCTGCGTGGGCGATTTGGCTGGTGACGATGTCGTGAGGTCTTGGATGCAGGCGGAGAGTTTGGCTCGGCCGCCGTCGCATTCGCCCCAGAAAATCGAGCTGCTGCAGCTGGGTCAACCAGGGCGCACGCTTATTGATAAGATATGGTTACCAAGCATGGCGTACTGTAACTGTAATGTACTCCACGATCGAGCCAAGGGACTGTTCAATCGACCCTCGAATCGCCGCCAGAAAACCAGTCGGTGGCGTTGTTTTGACTTTATGCGTATTCCTAACGCGCTCGGCATCAACGCATGTCTTAAGGATCCGACATATTTATTTTCTCTGTCCCCGTTCTTTTCGGTTGCGGTCCTGTGTTCGGTGTGATAGGTACTTGAATCGTCCCCACTTTGAGTCCTTTGTTACCGCGACGGGACTTGGGATTGGCGTTTCACTGGGCCGAGTCCCATCCCCACTCCATTCAACGGGTCCCCTTCCCCGGCTCCAACGGTCCCCAACTTATCACCGTGGCTAACATCGCCCGATATCACTAGCTTTACTTTCTCCTCACTTCCTGTCATTCCTTTTCCGTTTAAGTAACCTCGTCCTTCAGTCATCGGACGAGACACCCGACTGCAGCTTCCTTTGTCCCTTCCAGTCTAAGGCGCTCATTCTATTCTCTGAGTGCGTCGAATTCGGATACCAACTTGACATTCTCCACCAGCTGTAGAAGTGCCCACGATACGGATACTCAACAGCAACACGTCGCAATACATGCGCGGTATGTGCGACCATGTCGGTGATTCAAGTTGAAGAGTACGAGCTCCTATGATCCCAGTGGATGCCAGACTGCTGACCATCTCCAGTTTGGTCCTGTACCAGTTGCGGACCAGCTATCTCAACGACATTGCCGACGGCGTGGGAGAGCGTCTCTTCACTTTGAATGAGAGCCTCCTCAATTCGGCGCCCTTCAAGGCTGCGGGGTGGCGTCCGGACCCCGCTCTCATCAAGAGAACCCACTCGCCACCCATTCCCACCGCCGTCGCCTCCGAGTATTTTCAGGCGCCCAGGCTCGCCGGGCTTACCCTCGAAGATGAAGGCGAGGAAGGTAACTTGTTCCCAGAAGATGCCCCCGAAGCCGTGGGTCCCAGTTTGGCGACGAAACGGCGGCGGCGGCGCGAACAGATGGAGGAGGACGACAGCAGTGATTTGAGCGACGAGAGCGACGACGAGCCAGACCAGCGTGCTGCGCAGCAGATCAAATTCGCCAAGATGCCGGTGCGGAACCGCTCGGGGTCTTCGCCGCTTCAGTCGTCCAATCTTCGCCAGACGACCACCCTGTCTTCGCCCCGTCCGGCGACCAGAAGGGGATCGCAGTCCGCGCTGGAGACGGTAAAGGAGAGAGCACGACGCGACACCGTGACCAGCAGCGAAGTATCGTCGGAAAACGAATTTGATGCGTCGGGCTTCCATAAGCACCGGGAGGCGGCACGGGCAGCTGCCGCTCGCGCCACCAAGCTGTCCGTCAAACTAAACACAGAGCCTATCGAGGGGGTCAAGCGCCAGGGGAGCGAGCTTCTGGAGGAGGAGGAAGATGACTCTGACGCTTCGGATATGTCCTCGGCTTTTATCGAGAGCATCGATTCTGCGTCAATCCTAGATGCTGTCAAGAATCCTCTGAATGCATCCCCTGGCGCTCCTCCCCGAGATTTCGCACGGAGATCTACCATACGCAGGTCGGCCGTCCCTCCGCCGCTACAGATGTCTGTTGGAGAGCTGCCACCTCCACGGCCCATGAGCACCATCCGGCCACTGAGCATGATGCAGCCCAAGAGCTTGCTCTCGGCCGCCTTGAAAGCGAAGAAGACAAAGCCGGCCCTCCCATTCGACGGCTTCGCTTCGCTCTCCGGACAGGGCGATCCTAATCCCATCACGCTGCGGATCTATGCCCCGTTTTCCAGAACCCCCTCGAAGCCCTTCGAGGTCCTTATCAGGCGGACGGTTCATCAAGGCGAGGGCGGGGACAGGGTCGTGACAGTTGCCGATCTGATTGGCCTCAGCCTATGGCGCTACAACGAGGAGAAGTTGGAACCGCCGCTTCCCAACGACAAGCTGAATGTAAACTGGTGGGTGCTGCGCATGGTTGAAGAAGACGGCGAGCTTGACGACGATTTTCCACCTCTCGAACGCAAGAAGCCACTGGTTTCATTTACCACGGCCAACAACAAGGCCGGACGCTCCCGCTCCAATTCTAAGGTCTACGACATATTTGCCCTGGCGCCGGCTTCGCAAGATGAGTTTGAGGAGAACCAACGCACCACGCCAGAATTTGAACAAGAAGGAAATGCCGAGGAGGATGACAAGGATCCGACGCCCCGGAGCACCCCACGCCCAGAAGCTGTCCTGCACGTTCCCGCCCAGCCCCGAGAGAATCCGCTGCTGAACACGGCATACCGCGCAAATACAACCATGTTCGCCGACATGCCCCAGTCTCAGCCGACAAACGCACCTACCGCGCGCGGAGAGAAGAGGCTGCTGCGCATTCACATCCATTCCTCCGATATCGCTCCTGGGCAGATGCTCACGCTTGATGTTAGCACCGAAACGTGGCTGGCCGAGGTTTTGGACATTGCGTGTCGGAAGCGTCAGCTCGACAAAGCTAACCACGTCTTGAAGCTGCCACATTCGGGGACAGTAGTAATGCTCGACCGTACGGTTGCTTCACTCGGTAGCATCACCGACTTGGACCTCTACCGGCGCCGCTTCGCCACAGACGGTCCCCTCATCATGACGGGATCGCCCAGCAGCTCATCACCCAGGCCGCTTCTCTTTAGCGATAACGCAAGCTGGACCAAGACCAAGAGGTCAAAGCTCCTGGGGACTCACCCGCTGGCCAAAGAAGTGCTGAAGCAGGACGAGCTCGGCGTCGGGTCCAATTACAAGAAGTACACGGTCTGGCGGAAGCAACCAATGCGATTGTTGTCGGAGAAATTATTCGCCATTGACGGGGATTACATCCATATAATGCCTGCGTCTGGCGGCAAGATGGCCGACGGAGACGGCAAGTTGACTACAGTCCACTTTAGCAATGTAGTAGGATGCAAGGTGTCTCGAAAGCATCCCACCAATTTCAAGGTACGTCGTTGGCGAGATTACCCGATCCTTGAGCCAAAATTACTTTGCTAATGGTCAAAAACCAGCTTGTTGTGTACAAATCGACCGAGAGCAAGAGATACGACTTTGTGACGAGCAGCCAGGAATATGCAGCTGAGATAGTCGAGGAGCTCAAGAATCGTATCTCCCCCTATCGGGACGTCTGAAGGCCCTGCAGCAATCACGAGCCGAGCAATACGAAAAGGCACTCGTCAGCCCCCGCGGCCGAGAGCGGACGGGAGGCGGCATTTGAGACAACGACGTTTGGATGCGCGTCCCCTCGGGTTAAATCCTAGCAGCTCGGTTTCCGATTGAGACGGATACCTCTACACATGCGACAAAGTGCGGGCCCACGGCATGCGTTGACTGAGTTGGTGGCGACTTCATGTAAGGGAGACCAGATCCACAGCATCTGGGCGGCCCTCAAGCCCCATTGGATGACGAATACTAGCAAACCGACCTCGGGTCAACTCGGTTCGTCGAAATAAAGTTGGCAATCCCTGTCCGCCGAGCAGCGTGGCTGCAGCAGATGTTGCAAGGGGGGATTGATGGGAATAGAGCGGCTAAATATCCAAACGCTTCCTTGCAGTAGCAGTGGGCTAGTGGAAGCAAAGCAATCCGAGATCCGTGCTTCTCGCGTTTGCTTCCCCAGCGGATTCTAGGCCGGACCCTTGGTCGTGGAGAAAATGGATGATGAAAAGTTGGCAACGTCACTCCACGAAAGGCCTAAATGGGCTGTCCAGCCTGCTTACCGTTGGACTTCTGATGTGATGGCAGCAATTACTCGCCACGTCGCGCCCGGGAACTACGGAGGCTAAAATGTTCCGCCTGGTACGGTTGACGGTCTGTGGGGCGAACAACTCCACACGATGATGCCATTGCCGCGAGATGGACCAACCCCTTGATGCATTCAACAAGTTTTGTCGCACAGCGGGGACGAGCAAGCTAACCTGGGAGAGTTCCAACCGGCTTGAATCCAGGCTGTGGCCCTTGCATACCTGTAAAGCACACGGGCGTCAAGACAGTGTTCACTTGGATCACCCCCTTCGCCTGCGGTTCCCGGGGTTGCGCGCATTCCACGTCGTGGCTGATGTGTCCTCCCGCCGCCGGCCAAACCCTATGGCAGGAACCATGGTAGCAAATGCTTCGTTATGCTGTGGCTTAGATGGTTCTAGATGCGTGTTACGCATCATAATCGCATGCCTGCGATCCGGACACTTATAAGTAGGTTACCTCGTGGCTGCCCGGCGTTCATCGGACTACCGAGACCTCGCCTTTCCCTTTCCACTTTGCAACAGCTCGCTCGTCACCCGCCTCTGTACACATCTCTTATCACACCCTTCCAAAACGATACCAAAGTGTAATCTATCCCCCTCGGATTCGAAAAGCTATCAGAAAATGCGTTTCACCCCGATCATCATCACCGCCCTCGCCGCCGTGGTCTCGGTACGTTCTTTTCCCGACCCCCATGCCTTACCTACCTAGTACTAACACCCCACCCTATTAGGCCCAGGACACGACCACAGCAACAGGAGTCACAACCGACACGTCAGCCGCGGCGTCCATCTCGTCCTCGTTATCATCAGTCCTCTCGTCAATCAACTCGGCCGCGTCGTCCAGCATCGCCTCGATCACGTCCGACGCCGGCTCGCAGGTGCAGAGCCTCAGCTCGGCGCTCAGCACGGCCACGGGCTCCGACGCGGCCTCGATCAGCTCCGCCATCGAGTCCATCTCGACCTCGGCCGAGTCTGGGGTCAGCTCGGCCACCGAAAGTGCCGGGTCCGCGGCGAGCGACGCCGCGGGCGGTGAGGGAGGAGGCGACAGTGGGGTTGGTTCCTTGGGGGTTGGACAGGGGCTGATGGCGATGGCGGCATTGGTTGCGGGCGGTGTGGCGATGTTTGTTCTGTAAATTTGGTTTTCGCATTTTCTTCATTTTGAGGGGGGTTTGGGGTGGGGTGTGGGTGACGTGTTACGGCAAGGGGGCTTCACAGGGAGGTGTGGTTGGGTTTCATACTACCCCTATGGCTCTCGTGTGGGCATTGGAAGCTGCTGGCGGTGTAACGGATCTCCTTTACAATTACACACGGCAAAGGCTGCCTGGGTTGACTTGAACTTTTCTTTCCAAAGAAAAAAAAAATGAAGCGAAAGGGATGGCCTCGTAACTGCCATATTTGTCGCCTACTAGGACACGAATTGATGGGACACGGGATTGAGTTCCCTCATCTCGTACACGTTTTCGCCTTTCTTTCGTTCCCCACTCACTGTGACACTTTACGGACGCCCCGAGTTTCCTATCATCAACACAAATGACGACACCATCGACCATCTGGGAAGCTCACAAATGTGCTTATGCATGCTTCTGTCCTTCTCTCTTACGTTTCTCTTTGCTAAACGAAACGAATGCATATTTACTACCCCCGCCTGGCATATGTCCATAGATTACCTACTTCGCTCCGCTTCTCACCGTCACGGGTTCCGGAATGTGATGGCGTCAACGATCGCATCGCTCCACCAGGCGGTCCACTTCCACTTATACGAGCGACGCTCCACCGATGGCTGAGATCTACTGCGTCTGTACTTATTAGCCCCGCAGTCTCCTCCCGTCGTGCCTGGAAAATCTCGGATGAAATGGAGCCGGCATCCCCGGGGTTCCTTGGAATAACATGGACATTCCCTGGCCGGAATTCCTAGCGATCCCCTGGGCGTGACATACCCCATCAAGCCTCGAGGTGCAAAACAAACGGGACGAGAGTGAAAGTGGGGAACCTACAGACAAGAACAGCGGGTCGCGATATGTTTCACTCGTTGGCCCTTTAGCGAGACTGTATTTTGTGCTTGGGAAGTTACCGACGATGTCTGGGTCGGAGGAGCAGTCAAATACAGTCAGTGACTAGGTAATTGAGTGCTAGCAGGGTGAGGTGGGATAGCGACCAAACGCATCGATTGCAAGTATGAAAGGATGAAGAAAATTTTGTCTGACCTTGGCCCGAAAGCCAGGGAGGAGAGTTGGACTGGGCGGCAACCAGAGATAGTGCGGCGGATTGACGGGGCTGTCGGATTCGCCGAGGAAGGCATCATCAAGTCTCGCAAGTAGCAGCGGAATCAAGCCCGCTGGCGCCGCCGCGCGGTAGATTCAGGGGAGTGGTCAATCTGTGGTTACCAAGGGTAACTGGCAGACGGGTGGTTGGGAGGAGTGTGTTCGTCTCTAGGCTGGTCAACCCCTAGCTTCATCTTCGCGGCTATGGGCTGACGTTATTTTTATTTTTTATTTTGGCTTCTCCTAACTTGACATACTTTCCTTTGCGGCTTAGACTGCCTAGTTGACCTGTTGAGCTGCCTCAGATGCTCAGTCCGGTCTCTCTCCTAAGTTTGCGGTATCGGGTAGCTGCAAGCTTCGGGTGCGAAAGTGGTCGAGGAGAGGGACCTGAATCGGATTGAGAGCCGAGACACACTAGGCAAGAGACGCATGTGAATCTATTGACATGCTGGGGTAGGTTCGGTTGCCGCGTTTACTTGACGGGGTTTCTATTAGACGGGCGGAGTCCCGAGCCTCTGTGTTATTATTTTTCCTGTCTCTTCGCTTGGAAGGCAAAAACACTCTAGCATCATCATCGCATATCAGCAGGCGCACAACAAACCAAAATGGAAGAAGGCCCTTATCCGCCATTCTTCCGGGTATCATTCCACAACGCATCCACCACCTGAAAAATCCCCGTCACCTGCTTCATAACCTCCTCATCCACCTTCCCCCCCAACCGCTGCTGCAACTTATCCGGATGCCACCTGAACCTCTCTTCCTTCAGCCTCGCCGCAAACTCCTTCTCGCCCACCTCCTCCAGCCCCAGTCCGTGCACGAAAAAGGCCCTGATTCCCTCGGGCGTACGGTCCTCTCCAGGCCAGGGGATGCCCTCGACCGTCGCCGCCGCCCCGACCTTCGCAGCGGCATCCCACTCGGCCCAGAGCCCGACGTAGCGCGCCCACCTCTCCCGCCACCCCTTCCTCCGCCGCCTCTCCTCGCCCCTCCTCAGACTCCTCTCCATCTCGCGCGCGATCCTCTCGCCTTCCTCCCGCCGCCTGCGCGCTTCCTCGCGCTCCTCCTCCCGCCGCGCCCGCGCCTCGAGCAGGCCTGCGTGCGTCTTCTCCCACATCTTCTGGCGCACGTACGCGGCGTACTCCTCGTCGCTCATGCGCTCCAGATGGCCGCCGGGACCGCCGGGGCCGCCCGAGGAGGAAGGGGCCGGGTAGACGTGGATGGGCTGGCCGTAGACGGATTCCCAGTAGGCGGCGCCCTCGTCGTCGGCGAGGGCGTCGAAGAGGGATTCGCGGAAGGCGGTTTCCGGGTCCAGAGGCGGGTCCGAGAAGGGGTCGTTGCCGCCGCCGGCGGTATTGTTGGTTGGGGAAGGGGAGGGGGACCGGTGGCGGTGGCGGCGCCGTCGTTTTGATGCGTCGCTGCGCGCATTGGTGTCTCCGTCTCTCTCTGTGTCCCGGGATCTTTCGCGCCGGTGATGGCGATGGCGGCGGTGGCGGCGGTGGTCATGGTCGTCTTCGTCATCGTCGCCTTCGCGGTGCCGTCGGGATGACGACCTGGACGATTTGGACTTAAAGCGGAATTTGGTTGGCCTGGGAGCTGTGGTTTCGGTGTCCGCCTGTTCCCGTTGTTCGGGCTGGGTTGGGATGTTGCCTTCTGTTGTTCGAGGATCCTCCTCGTTGCGAGGGCCAGATGTGTCAGGGGACATCTTGCTGGCGCGTTTGTGTGTTCTGGAGGCGTCTTCATCACCGCCAGACTCTATCTCTGGCGGATTTATCGAGGCGAGGATGCGCCGCCGTTTCGGTGAGCGAGGCGACTCCATTTCCATCTTCATGATGTCGAGAAATGTTGGAAGTGACGCGGGGCGGCTCAGCCCGTGGCTGCCTATCCCTGCCCGTGGATGTGGCGTCTCAGTGGACCCACTTTGATCAGCTTGTGTACGTACACAGTAGTGGGGCAGCCCTGCTGCCCCTCACCTGGCTGACCGTCATGGCACCTGCCCGGCACCTGCTTTTTGTCTTTCTGAACGATATCGGATTTCAAGGCAAACCGTCCCTCATTGTCACTAATCAAAGTCGCCCTGGGTGTTAACGCTCAGGCTCTGCCTCTCTCCCGGCGGGCGCTAGCAATCCCACGCCCAAGATGACAATCCCCCGTCTCTGCATTCAGGCATCGCCCAACCCCGACATGCGTACATACCACGCTGGAATTGCCCTGGTTTTATTTTCTCTTCTGCTTTTCCCCAGTATTGATTTCCTCCCTTCAGCATCCCGTGGGGTTGCGCAATGCGGTCATGCAGCTCATGCAACCTGTCAGCACTCAAACCGACAAAAATTGCTGCCTCGGTAAGGCTGTGGAGGGCCGTTTGACCCACGCAGGGCAAACCCGAGGGTTCGGATAATGTAACGTCATTGCAGAGTGGCAAAACAACTAACCTCATGTGCCTCAGATCCAATTCAACGGCGCGCACAGATGGGGCGTCAACACCACCAGTCACCCACCGATCTGTCCACTTCGGTCGGCCAGCATATTAACGTGTAGCTGCCGATTCCTTGGGCCCCACTGCCTCTTCAGTCCCAATTTGAGTCTTCTGTGTTGAGCGGCCCGCGTCTGCTGGCCGTCACTGTAGCTGGGATCACCATTTCGGCCGAGCTTCCTAGAAGCCATCTGTGACATTCCGTCCCGACTCAGATGTCACGCTGTCATCTACACCTGCCCCCTGTACTCGGACATCTTTTGAGCAATTTGTCATGGTCTGACTCGGGTCTTCCAAGGTCTCACCGCCGCGATGGCAGGTCTCGGTATTCCTCGTTGGGTAGCACCCGGACGAGCTCGTGTTACATTCCTTGTGCTGATGGTGGAGAGCCGTCCTTCAAATACCGAGAAAGGGTTACATCGTATCGCGGACCCCAAGTTCACTGCCTGCCCGTTTTCGACTTGGCCGTGCCTGTTTCGGACATTTGACGGCGACAAAACCGGCCAGCCCAGTGAGCGCGCGCTAGCCCCACGGGGCGGTTGCAAGTACTGTACGGGGTCCTTGCACCCCTCCAGATGTATGTATGTATGTAACCGACCATCGATCACACGCACGCCCGTCACGGGGCACCCATCACAATCTCCCCGGTCCCGGGCTGGGGGATCCGCATCTCATCACCCAGAGCGAGATGAGACAAGAGATGAGATATTGCAGAGATCAAGCCGAGACAGAACCCGGAACGAGAGCGTGACATTCCGAAACGAGGAAGACCGGCCACCAAGCCAAGCATATCCCCCCTCCCCCCATTACCCGTTTCGATTCCACTTTGGACCATGGCGCCGCTAAACCGACGTCGACATTGGAGTACATTACATACTAGTTTCTCCGAACCTTGGCCGTGTCGCAGCCACTGTGGACGGTGCTGTGTGACACTGGATCGACGACATGCCGCTCCATTTTCCAGCCTTCTTGGCTGCGGAAGCACGAATTATGGCCGTTCCCGCCCCTCCCAAGACAACAAAGTCTTACTAGTTTCTACCAATAATTCCATCACTTGTGTCATATCTCGCCATAACTAGACAAGGTACCCTGATAAGCTCGACATCTGGAAAAAAGAAGTTGTGGTAACACAGAAATGCGGCCGAGAGAACCCCCATGTACATGTACGGTACATGTATCTCAGCGGCGCCTAGAATAGGAATGAAAAAAAAAAAAAAAAAAAAAATTTTTTGGAAGAATCAACCTACAGCCGAAGTTAGCGGCTAGGAAATCCCAGATGGGTTATCCACATCATGTGGGAGTTTGCTGAAGGGTACTAGTTCGATATGCGAGGCGGCGGCGTGCGAACCAGAAAACAGACGAGAATGGTCCGGGACTTTTCTCGTTGGGATCAACGGTAACCGAGCCACGCGATTTTCCAGTTGGAAGAGAGACAAGAGTCGAAAAGAGGCTGCGGCTCAGCAGCCGTCGTTTGAGGGGGGACCTCCGCGCATCAAATGAGAGAGAGAGAGAGAGAGCTCGAGCCTCCAGTGGCAGAGCATGGCAGCTCGGGGAATTTCGCGAACGTGGTCAGCCTGTCATTTCATCAAACTCGACAATCTGATAGGCGAACGGTTTTTCTGCTAATTTTGCCCCCAATTCGGGCAGTTTTCCATTCTTGGGCTTTCCTGCCTGACCAAGCAGCGGCAGGCAACGAGATGATAGGACGGGATGCTCGCTTGGGAGCCTTGCTCCTTTCCGTCTCTCTTCCTGGGCTAGCTAGCGCGGGCCTGTCCGGGCTGAGAAGACAGCCTTGGCAGCCCGATCCTTATCTCTCTCCAGCCGCCTACGTCCGTGCAGACAAGATGCAAGATTGGCTGAGACCGGCGGAATCAGGTAAACAGACGGGCAGGCCGGCATGCAGCCAAGGTAGTCGGTACATCAAAACAGGCAACACAACCAACCTCCTCCCGTGGTCGTCAACCAGTCACTTCACCGCGAAATATCCTATCCTTCTGTTCATTGGCTTCGAGCTTGGCTCCGCCTTGTTGGGTATCCAATGAGAATGAAACGAAAAAAGAAAACAAAAACAAGACGCGAGCGAGTGAGCGGCCCGCAGGGACAAAGAGGAAAGAAAAAAAAAAAAAAAAAAGAAAAAGAAAAACACACTTTGCGAACCCCCAGGAGGAAAATGGAAAAGAAAGGGGGAAAAAAAAATAAGGAAAAACAAGATCCAATCTGGTATCAAATGCTTCTTTCCCAACCACCACTTCGCTATCCGCAACTAGAGTAAACAAGGGGAAAAGAAAAAAATAAGAGCAAGAAAAGACGAAGTAACTGTGCCACCAACTTTCCGAGTCCGTAACACCATGTGTCAGATACAGCAAAAGAAATTGAAACAAAGATTCCCAATTCCCGTTTCCCGATTCCCGATTCCCACCCCCCCTCCCCCTCGCTATGTTTATGTAAAACAAACGGACGCTTGTTGAGATGCTTGCGTTGTGTAAGGCCGAGATGTGGTGCTAATTAGAAGGTAGTAGTAGAGTAGTAGTAATAATAAATGATAGTGTATGTGTATGCCGAGAACGAGAAACGAGAAACGAAGGTGAGAAGACGAATCTCCGGGGCCGGCTTAGGCGATGAACGAGCTTTCCAACCCCAATTTTTTTTTCGGCCAGATTGATGCCATCCCCAAACGCCGCGCCAAATGATCGAGAGAGTGAGAGAGAAAGAGGCAGAGACGAAAAAAAACAAAAGAGTGCTCCTTGCTGGTATTTCTTTTTTCTTTTTTTTCCCCTGAGATATCCTCCCTCGGGTTTGCCGGTTGCCCAGCAGGTCCTCTAAAAAGACCCAACGACAAAGGAAAATGCAATAGACGAGAAAAGCAGAGATTAAAGCCAATCTATTTCCAATGTCCAGCCGTCTCGTGTAGTACTGGTAATGCTAAATGTCGATGAACGCGTGTTCGAGGCTGTGTTAAGGGGAAGAGAAATCGTGGATTATTAGATCATGGTGCTGATAGAGCAATCGCGCCGTGTGAGGTCATTCTAGTAGCGACGCTTAGAAAGCGATGGGATCCTTCACCTAGGACCGCCCTCTGCTTGACCCCGAGGTTCTGTGGCCCATCCTGTCTCGTACGGGTGTTTCCTATAACTAGGGTATGGACTGGCGGATTGAGGAGGGACTGACGGCGGAGGAGGCGCGCTTTGGATTGGGGGGGGTGTTGTTGATGGAGGTCGAGGCTGGTCAAACCGTAGCGGAGGTAAGGGGGGCAGCCGCGCCGTTCCCGGGGGGGGGGTGATGTGCGGTGACGGCGGGATACCGAAGGCAGTGGGAGGAGGACCTGGAATTGGCGGTAATGAGGCTGGAGTCATCAAGCTGTACGAGGTAGTCGGGAGCTGTGGTTCGGAATCTGTCCTCCTCCGTCTAGCCGGGGGCTCAAGCATCGAAGGGTCGCCGTACGAGCTCGAGCGCGGGTGAGGGTGAGCGAGGGCATGAGGATAGGGAGCCGGACGAGATTGAATTTGGGAGTGGGAGTGGGAGTGGGTGTGGGTGTGGGTGTGTGACGGGGCTGGAGGCGGCGGCGGCGGCGGCGGCGGCGGCGGGTGAGCAAGAAGCGTGTTGCTGTCGGGCGCAAAAGCTCCTCCTCTTGACGGGATCGGGCTCGGCGGCCCTCGATCAGCCCACTCACTGATGCCGGGAGTGCGAGATACGATCTCTCGCAGGCGATTTCGCTCGCTTCGGTAGAAGTTTCGCTGGTTCTCCAAGTCCTGGCATTGCTTCCTAAGCTCCTCGTTCTTCTTCTCCAACTCTCGGTTTTGATTTTCCAACTTCTGCATTCCTTCCTGTTGCTCCCTTTCGCGCTCCTTCTTCCGCTGTCGGAACCTTGCCGATGCTCCCGCGTTGCGCTGCCTCTTCTCGTCTGCTTGCTTGGATGCCTGGTGGACGTCGACGGGGACCACAATCTCCTCCCCGTGTCTTGGTGTTATGGTCAGGAGTGTCTGGCCCTCTGCGATCTGGAGATTCCTTGCTGCAGAACCTCCAGGAGGCAGCGAGCTGATGAGCCCGGCCCCCCACCTCCCATCCCCCAAAAGTCCAGATGGACCGTACCCCCGATTAGCCGGAAGCGGAGCCGCGAATGGGGGACCCGAGAAGACGGGCCGCCCGCTATGCTCACGCTTTAGGCGTCCAGGCTGGAACGGTTCTCCGTGAGGGTTGGATGGGAGGCCGTGGCTCAAACTCGGCTGGGAGAGCGATCGAGCGAGGCCAGACGGTGGCCGAGTCGGCGGGGGTACAGCCGTCCCTTGGCCCGGTATGGAGCCATGAAACGGCGGGGTTCCTCCAAGAGCCTGGACGTCGTGCGATGTTGTACCGCTTCTCGGTCCGGCAGCGGGAAAGTTCGCGAGATGTTGTGCCTCTACCGTCCTCAGAGCAGCTCTGCTGAGACTGGTTGCCCTGGGCGACTTTGGCGTCAGAATTCGTCGCGCAGCCAAAGGATAGGGGTGAACGATGGGGGGCGATCCCCGGTCAACAGCGGTCGAAGCTGCGACGGGCGATGGTGTCGGGGGGGCGGTTGGGTTAGTCGGTTGCGGTGTCGCTGACCCTTGGGCTGGCAAAGCGAAAGGGCGGGAGGGCGACCCTTCGGACCCGTATTGGCCTGTTCCCATGGCGGACTGAGGGTTTCCTCCGGCAACCGAAGGCTGTGTAGGAGTTGCGGCCGGCGCGATCAAGGCCCCGTGCGGTCCCGCCGGGTTTGAAATATCGCGCGAGTCTACGGCCCTGGTTCCGGGATACTGGTCTCTCTCATCTCCCCCGGTTACCGTAATGCCACCGGGACCGTGAAGTGGCCGAGCTCTCGGGTCATCTTGAGGTACACGGCTTCGCCGAGATGGGGGAGAGGATGCTGCAGCTGTCGACGGAGACCGCAAAGAGTGGCGGGAGACAGGGCGAGGCGCAGATTCCCCCTGCGACATCTGTTCCCCTTCGTTCTTTAGGTCTCGGGGACCCTGACATTGACGTCTGCAACCGTTTTCAGAAAGCTGGGAGGCGGGTTCTTGCTCGGAGCCGACACCCCGCGCCCAGCTCGCGTCGATGCTCTCGCCCAGGCGCCGGGGACCGCAGGCAGCTATCGAGGGCAGCTGCAAGAGGTCCGCGCCAGCCCAGCTTCGCGCTGGTTCTTGGGCCCACCAAGAGAACGATTGGATCGCCACGCTGACTGACTGTCGTCCGAAACAGTGACGTGCCTGTTGCCCTGCCGCTAACGACAGGAGAGTCGGTGTCGGGTGGAGGTAGTGGCGGCGACCCTATATGTCGTACAGACGGCGTGGTCCACTAAAGATCGGAACCTCGCGACGGCCACGTCGGGGACGGAGGGTGAGTGTTCGCCGTCCCGGGCAGCTAGAGCGGGAAGGCCGGGAAGACGCAATAAGTACGTGTTCGAAGCCCACAGCTATTTGGATGTGTTGGCTTTGCGTTCAGTTGGACGTGCCACACAGGTTTCCGGTAGAAAGTCACGGAGCGAGCTGCTTGAACGAAGGGGTGGGGAAGGGGCCCAGCCGTGACGGAGTGACTTCCTAGCTGAGCATGACAAGATGGCAGGTGCAAAGAGACGGCAGGCTATCGACCTAAGAAGTGTACTTGCTGTGTGGGCCGTGGACTGAGCTTGCGGGAGAGACAGCCACTGGGAGCCCTTGCGAGGGCCGTCCGGCAATGAGTGGCTACGAGGGCCTGGGTGCGCTAAAAGCGTCTTTGCCGCTGTGAATGGACAGGACCACAGAGCACCAAAGAACCTCTTGTTTTTAGCCGTTCCTCTCTCGTACTCTCTATGTAGCGGGGCAATGATACTGTGTCGGGAAGGTGTCAAGGAGCTCGAGGGCAAATCTAGAGCTGGCAGCTGGGCGGCTATCGTGAGAATCAGGCGGCGACGGCGTTTTTGATATTGGCACCCCAACCACTTCTCGGGGAAACAGCTGGATCCTGTCGATATCTCCGGAAGGAAAGCGGACAGTTAAAAGAGATGTGGAGGAGATTGGATGCCCGGCCTTAATGGCGAGTTTCTGCTGCCACAGCCGACCAGCAAACCAACCCTTTAAAGCAGCTGGGTGGATTTTTCCTGCCCATGTCCTTTACAATACACCCCCATTGCGTCCCGGGTCGACAGGGCCCAGCACCGTCAGTCGGGAAATGGTTGTTTACCGGGGTACGAAGCAGCCAGGGGGCCATGCTAGGTAGTTGTGTGCTAAGACATAACGGGGCTTGGGTGTGCTTCGTTCTGGATTGGTTGGCCCTGGACTCTCCTCCACTCCCTACCGCTCGCTCGTGTTTTTTCCTTTTTCGAACCGAGTATGACGGACGTGGGCAACGTTCTTGACGCAAGACGAAAAAGCCCGTCAGGCCGAGAGTGGGTGACTTGCGTGACTCTCGATCAGAAGCCCGATATGCTCGAAACCCCCCTTGAGACCCAAAGAACCGGCGCCGACTGTATGGATGTGGTGGCTCGCATCAGCAAGCAACCTTGCACGCCCTGCGAACCCACACTGCTAGTGCACCAGGAGCGGCAGCCAGTTGACGGTTGCTTGGCGGGCTTGGCCAACAGCTTCACCCTCAGATTCTGTCGAGAGCGAACCTTCAGACGAAAGCTCTCTTCTGGAGCGCATGAACTAGTAGATGCCCGAACCAGGCCGGTAATTAACAACCCCGTATGTCGAGCAAGCCGACGGCGACAAGGCTATATTTCTCTCATACCATCCACGAAGGATCCCCTTCCGTTGGGCCTGGGGGTTCTCTACCTGCCTCGCCGGCGAGAGAAAAGTAGCGCGGCCGGCGGGCTGTAACTACACGTAGTGTAAATGGTCAATGGGCCCGCGCACGGGGAGATCGCCATCGCCGACGAAGGCCGCCGCGATACCATCTTGGGAAACGGTAGCAGATCCCACCGCACGCGGCTCTCTGCAGCGGGCTCATCGTGTCAAAATCCCCGCGCTCTGGTCTGTCAACACGGCGTGTCTTCGCAGCCAGATACAGAGTGCATCGGCGGTTGGAGTTGTCCAACACATCGGTCTCGGCGGATTAGCTACTAGAGGCACCCCGAGGCTGAATTGGCTGCACAACAGCTCCAGCGCGGGCAGCCTCAGCAGCAGACCGTCTGACGTGTTGGAACCAGGGTGCGTCATCCACGCGCCTGCGGGTTGAGGGCTGGCCAAATCGAGCAAGACAGGCCACCCCAAAGCGGGCAGGGCAGCGGGAGAGGTGAGAGAGCCAGAGCGAGATCTGCACGGTCTGGGTACAAGTCGTGTTGTCAGAGCTCCGCTGAACGTTAGCGGCCAGCTCCAGTCGGGGCGCAAGCTGGCAGGCGCGTCAACAAGGGCAAGGTAGGCATGGGTTGGCGGGTCCGAGATGCCCGTCATCCAAGGCGCAGCGGCCATCGTAGCAGAAATGAGAACCCCAGAATAGCCCGAGACGGACCGTTCCCTGGCAAAGCCTAGCCGGCCGGTTCGACGAACCAGCATTGCGCGGTACCGGCCATGCAAGTGACGCGAACCCGTTGCCATTCGACGGAGGGTAACGTTATATTACGCAGTATACGTTACGGGCAGGGCCGCGGGGATGGCTGATGGGTCTGACGCGGTTCCAAATTCTCGAGATGGGGTTTCTGAGTGGGGAGGAATGGCGGGATTCATCGAGCAGTCTCGTGTCAGTGCATGGCCCATCACGGCTGGGGCCCTGGGCAGCGGGTCTTGCGCTGCCGGGTGCCAAAAGGCATGCCCGACGGGTCCAGTTGACTGATGCAGCGCCAGACTGCGTTGTCCGTGGTTGGTCTTGGTGACCCGATCTGCGTCAAATTCCTTGTCTGGCGATACCGAGGGTTGTGCTATTGATGTTCGTTTCGTTCTTCTTCTTTCCCTTTCTTTCCTCTCTCTCTCCCTCTCTCTCTTTTCGTCTTCCGAGAGAAGAAGAAATTTCCGGCCTCGGTAGCTACATCTCGGAATGTACATACTGTACCAGGGTCTGGGTCAACGCCCGCGGACAACCTGAGGTTCTGGAAGCGCGGGCGGTCGAAGGAATGGGGTAAAGGCGCCAAGAAGAGCCTGGGATAACGAGCGCCGACTGACACTGTGCACACCGCTGCTTCCCGGAACACCCTTGGAGCTAGTAGGTGGAGCATTTGCCGTAGGTTCTGGCAAGAAGCATGTCAAAAGGGCATAGTGGTGTCCCGTCAGACCGTTTTGGCTCCTGATCATGGCTGGCTATGCTTTCGGGGAACGCGGAAGAGCTATGCGCTAGCCCTAAATAACGTCACCTACCTACCCAATTTGTGCATAGCGCAGGTCAGGAGCTTTCCGTTCTGCCATCATCAGTCTCGTTATCGAGCAACTTCCACCTCGCTCCGATAGTCACCGTTTGCCCGGTCTGTGGACCGGCTGACAACTCACCCCTCTCGAGGTTTGCCCCGTGGCACGACATGAAGGAGGTGGTGAATCTGCAGCTGTGGCCCAGTGCTGGTCCTCTTCGATCCTGTCTTACCCGGACACACCCACCGCTGCGGATAGAGCGCGAAGGGGGGGGGGGGGGGGGGATAAATAAAATAAACTAAAATAAAATAAAACAAAAATAAAACATAATAAAACATAATAAAAAAAAATAAAAAAAAAAAAAAAGAGGAGAAAAAAGGTTTCGGCTGTTTCTAATATGCGCGAAGGAGCGTGTCCCTGAAGGAGCACTTTTTCAGGCGATACTGTGTAATTGCAAGGCGGTCCGCCAAGAAACGCCCATATATTGCGTCTAATTTTCCGTCATCTTCGTACCAGCAATCTGATGAATTCCGATGATTGGAAACATGGTCCCGGGGGGAGGCAAGGCAGGCAAGGCGGGCGCGAGGAAGACAGCTACTGTCAGCAGCGCTTCCGCCAGGACCACGCAACGCTTCGCCGCCAACCTGCTTGGATGGAACCTTCCAAAGCTTCCACATCCAGGGTGGCTGACCGCGATTCTAACTGTTTGTGGCAACGGAATCCTGCTCTTTTACCACGCGATGCTGACTTTCCCGTTGACCCGTTGAACCGTGATTTTAACATGCCGTTGTCGTGTCCCAATGACGGCAACCGAGCGCGCTCTGTCGGACTCCTAGCCGCCTGCAAGCCATTGATTAAAAATAAGGTACAACACGCTGCGTCACTCCATCACTTGTGTTTCATGCAGCCCGCATTGACGCCTGAAGCGCCCGCAATCGACTTGGGCTGTCGTGCAGATAGTGCCTGTGCGGGCCACTGTGATTGACACCGTTCTTTGGTTGCGGGGATCGGGTAGCTGCTGATCTGATCACCCTGGTCCAGTACTCGTTTAGCTGGCCATTGCGTTCCAGCTTCAAAGCAAATGAGGCTGCTGCCAGCTCGGCGCTGCGGCCAAAGATGCGGCCGCAGTTACCAACTGAAGCATGGCGGTATTTCTCTAAGCCTTGGATTCCAGGGCAGGCCCTTTCCAAGACTTGCCTTCACCGCTCGTCCGCTGAACCCATGGTGCAAACTCGCCTGTTTACAAGACGCACTGACTTCCAGGGGCTGGGGTCAAGGTCATGAGAGCGAGGACCCGGGCGGGAGACACGGCGGCGGGATACTGATATCATGCGGCGCTGCGCGCCAATACAAGACGGTGGTGGCGCCTCACATACATCGGTATGGTACCTGCTCTAACACATTTGCCGAATCTCCCCACCCACATTGTTTGGGTTTTAGCGTTAAGGAGGATTCGAAGCCGCTGCCAGCACGCGCATGCGCGTGCTGGCAACTGCAGGAAAATGAGCAAAAAAAAAAAAAGAAAGAAAGAAAGAAAAGAAAAGAAAAGAACCCGGAGGTACAGCCAGAGTGAGATGGAGAATCGTACAGCGTATGCTTGTCACAATCGCCTAAATGTGCACATGGCTTATGTGGCGGCGCCTGAGAACAGAACAAACCGGCGGGAACTTTGGGGCGTAATGAGACGATTTGAATCCATCAAAAGCAACAGGCGCATATCATGTGGGGAAAGCAAGGAATCAGAAACTCGAGCCTGCTGTCTAAATCATCAAGGCCTACATGGTAGCTCGCCTAATTGTTTGATAGTACACGTCGCAAACGAAAACCTGCGGTGATGTTATTTGTCTCGATAAAACTAGGCCTGAGACAGATGTGAATGTCTCACCCCTCACTTGTGGTGCAGTGTAAACGCCGGCAACAGCGGAGAGAGTACCACTTGTAAACCGCCCGAGCAGCCCCTAGCCGGTCTCCTTCGCCCTGTTACTTAACCTTGGTCACTCAGACGATGATGGCTTAGATTTATGGCAGGTTTGACTTCCAAAGCGAAGAATCAGGAATGGGCGGTGATGGTCCACAACGGCGGTGTCGATGGGGGACGGCCAGGGTCTCCTTGCCAGCTCACAGAGAATACCCGAAGCGGGAAGATGTGCAGCGACGGTGCATCGATGGCATGCAGCGTGCGTGGGGACCTTGCATGCATCGGAAGGCAGAACCGCCCTCTGTCCAGAGCCCGATGTAACCTTATTCCGGGTCCTTGTCGCGGGTGGAGGAGGGCCGAAAACAGGAGAAGCTGCGCAAGAGTAACACATATTCTTGCACCAAGCCCAACGAGCTCGCAGGAAACTATCTTTGCTGTGACGGACTGTAAGGCGCGTATGGCTGTTGTTCCCAGCATCTGGTCCTGGGGCCTTGAATGTGCCACAGCAGAATGCAAGCTACGTAATCTCGCGCTCTCCCCCACGAACCGGCTCGTTGCCCCCATGCAAGTGCTCCTGCACCCATCCGAAAACAACAGGACGGCAGTTGCCGATTCCAACTTTTGCACACCGAAAGAGCCCAGGAGCCTTCATGGGGATGGAACGACGAGTTTCCTTCGGCTCGTCTCTCCCCAGCTCGGTCCTCCCCAGTGCGACCTGCCACGACGTTCTGGGCCGTTTGGTAAAGTCAGCCGCTGGGAGCCCGCGCAATATTGGACCCTTGATAAGCCACAGTCTCATTCCACGTTTGGCACCCCAAGACGGCAGGCGCGCAGCTGTTGCAGATCATGTGTTTCTCACACAGGGCAGAGACAAATTGGGATAACAGCGGCAATTGAGATGGGCCACGAAATAGGGACGACCCGAGACATTGAAATACCATGCTCTTGAAGCAAATTGCCAAGTGGCGCGGGAAGCAAAGCGATAGGCTGTTGCAGCCGGAATACGGGGATCTCCCACCACTGGATTTTGGGCAGCAACTCAAGGTCGCACCATCAATTTCCCGCGTTGGAGCGCCCGGCCGCGTCCCAGCAGAAGGGACCATGGTTCAAGATGCGCATATGTATGGGGGTGGAGGGCATCCCACAACAATGCCACACGTATCCCATCCCATGGCAGGCGGACAGCAAGCTCGGCACAGAATGAGGCCGACACGTCGTCCTGCACGACAACTCAGGCATTGGATCCTCTCACCGGTCTCCAGGTCACGGCGGGCTACCTTAATCAGGATGGCTGACTTGGCAGGTGACCGTAGCAAGGGAGCCCCGAACGCCCTCCATGGCAACATTTTCCGAGGGCAGCAGATCAACCGCCAGTCACGAGACAGCTATGACATGCGAAAAGTACCAAACTCTCTTTTCTTTTTTACGTTTTCGACTTGGACAGTGCATTTTCTGGGCGTCCAGTGGGTCAAGAGCGTTCGGGCACGGGCACCATGAAACCCCGCCTCCAAGAGCCCCAACAAGTACCGAGAGCCGTGAGCAGAATGCGGCATACCTGGCTGGATTCCTGCTGCGAATTTCGCGTCTCGCTGCCGTTCACTTTCCAGCCTTTCGGGCTACCGTTGGAGCGAGGACAGGCTTCCCCGGAAACAAAATCGCTTCCCGCTGTTTTCCCGTCGGCTATCAAAATACATACAAACCGCCCCAGCGGATCAGAGGGCCGTCTTCCGCCTCCAGAAACGGCGGCTCCATGTCCATGTCCATATCTCGCCCGTCCGGGCCGCCGGACGCTCTACTGGCTCCGCACCTGTAGTGCAGGATCGGGATGATAAAACGTGGTTGCAAGCAGTACTTGCAACCTTCAAGTTCTTGTTTTCCGCAGAGGAATCACTTCCCCGGGAACCCGCCATTCGCTCTTGCGGAGCAAAACGCAGAAGCCGGAGACATCTGCAGACCCCACCGCTCGCCCCAGACCGACCAGCAAGACGACGACAACTCACAACAATGGCAAAGACGAACGCCATTCCGGAGAAATGGCAGGCTGGCGCCCCGTACCTGGACATGCACTGCTCGCTCGGCGAAGGGCCTTACTACGAGCCCACCACCGAGACGCTGCGCTTCGTCGACATCAAGAAGAAGCAGCTCCACACCGTTTCGGTTACTGACGGCCCCTCGTCACTCAAGACGCTCCAGTTTGAGGAAGCTGTCACTGTCACGGCCGACGTCGAAGGTCGGGACCCGTCCGAGACTGTCTTGATCGGGGCCAAGCAAGGGCTGGCGCTGTTGGATCGCAAGTCAGGCAAGTACGAGTACCTGACGAAGCTGCCCGAGGTCAAGCCAGAGAGGATCAGGCCCAACGATGGCGCGGCTGATCCGAAGGGAAGGTTCTGGCTGGGGACCATGACGGATTTCGGGTTGGGGCCGTTTCAGCCCGAAGGTGAGTTTTTATTTTTATTTTATTTTATTTTATTTTATTTTCTATTTTGATTTATTTTTGCTTTCATTTTTTTATCTTATTTTTATCTTATTTTTTTTTTTTTTTCTTTTTCCCATTCATTGTTAGCTTCTCTGTCACCGTGTCACCAGTCTCCTGGAAGAAATGGAAGAGACCACATTCTCCTTTCCACGTGGCTAGCTAGCAGGTCAATGGGCCAGCGAGGGCAACAAACACCACATCACCACGGTATAGTTCAGGCCGTTGTCCCGCTTGGCACAGGTTAATCTATGCCACGCGGTCTGACGTGCTTGCTACGCTTCCGTCCATCTCCGTAATGAAACCAACCCCAATGGGTAACCAAACAGCAAGCGGAAGAATGAGCAAATCTCTAACATGTCACCCAATCACCGCCTTTCCCACCAACAAACAGGTTCCCTCTACCTCTTCCCCAATGGCAGAACAGTCACGCGCTCGCGCGCCGGCCTGACCATCCCCAACTCGGTCGGCTGGTCCCCCGACGGCCGCACAATGTACTTTACCCACTCGACGGCGCGCATGGTCTTTGCCTGGGATTTCGCCGCCGAGGACGGGTCCCTGTCCAACGAGCGCGTGTTTTACCGCCACGACGGGCCCGGCGAGCCCGACGGGTTCCGCGTCGATGTGGACGGCAACCTGTGGCACGCCGTGTACGGCGAGGGCAGGGTGCTCAAGATCTCGCCCGAAGGCAGGCTCGTGGGCGAGATCATCTTACCGACGAGGAACATTACGTGCGTCGAGTTTGTCGGGGAGGAACTGTTCATCACGACTGCCGGGGATGACGAGGGCGAGGGGGAAAGTAAGCGGTTGGGCGGTGGGGTGTGGAGGGTGAATGTCGGGGTCAGGGGGACGGAGAGGTTTAGGTTTCGGTTGGAATAAGGACCGTACGTCATTGTCGGGGATAGATTTTTTTTTTTATGTTTTATTCTTTTTTTCTTTTGGGAGGAGAGGGGGGGTTTGGGGGGGTGTTGGTTGAGTTAGATTTAGAGAGCTTGATCCCGTGTAAATGGGATGCAGTAAACTTAGATCTGGGTGGTTTAGCTACTAGAATGTAGACGGGCATGATGCCCTATGGAGATGACCGTTTTCGATGACGAACTAGGCGGTGTAGTGACCACTGGGCTTGGCCTCTATACCTAACATGAGCTTGACTTGTCATCACCGCCTTTCGGGCGCTTTCAGGAAACAACAACTGCCCAAAGCTGTCTGGGGCATTGTCACCGTTGCAGTGGGAGTTAGCGGAGAAATCCGCCGCCGATGCTACCTAGAAGCAGATCCCGGCCGCGGAATGTGGAATTTAACTTACCAAGTGGCAGACCATCAGATCTCCCTGCCTGCCTGCCTGCCTGCCTGCCGAGCAGCTCGCGGCTCCGTCCCGAGCACGAGCGGAGTGTGAGTTGGAAGGGTGAGGATACGCAGAGTGGGCTCTTCGAGTGCTTGGGTCAATGGCTTAAGTTGCATATGCAGGGTCTGGATCAGTCCCAGAACGTCTGTGGGGAAAGCACAAAGGTATGACAATCTAGAGGCTCGGGCTGTTCAGTAGGGGTCTTGATGGAGGGACGCCCCTGGGCAACGGCGCCTGCTGCCTGCCGGCCGTGGGCATTCCTGCTCATTTTTATCACAAAGAGGGGCTTGGCTGGATCAGAAGGTGCAGGGAACAGCGTACTGCTGCGGACGAGTCACGCGGCAGGTTTCTCTGCGTTGAACCGGAACGGGCGGAAGGCGGCTTAGGTCGGGTACTGCAGGCCAGTTGTCGGAGAGACTTGTCATTCCCTCCGGCCCACACGGGCTATTTGGACAAGAGGGGGCGGGAATGTAGGGCATGGCGGTGGCTGGCTAGTTGGTGACAGTGATTGTGTGACGAGCGTGGGGAAAGGGCGGGTCACAACTGGGCGAGGGCTCAACGAGGCTCGTCCGGCACGGCGGTACTTGACGATTACATCGAGGAACTTACTGTGTACAAAAGCGATGATCCAGCCATTGGGATCTCGAGGGGATTTCGGCAGGCTCTCGGCGGCGTTGTGGGGGTGTACCTCGTTTGTCTTGGTCTAGATTGTGACGCTCTTGCAACTCCTTCACTGCTCTCCACTGCTCTTTCCTGCTCTCCGCCACCCCCCGCCCCAGATGACGCTGCCATGGCGCCATCGGTGTGACCCGGGCGGAGATTCTGACCATGGAACTGAGGGTTTAATCGCTGTATGAGACTGGGATTGGTTCGAAAGAGGCGGGCTGGGGGGCTGGACGGAGTGAGCGGAGCCGGGAAGCAGGGGGCAACAGACGGTTCTTCTAGCCAATCCTCACCGGAACGGTGCAATATTGGCTGAGGATAATCAGGAGCGGTTCTTTCGAATGGCCTAGAGGGCTTGCTAACGCACACGGGACGGGATGCGACGTCCTCTCGGGCAAATCGCTGTCTGTAGGCCGGTCGATGGGGCGTTAATAGTATGAAGTGACGCGATGCTATGGTTGACTCCCTTTGCTTCTACCTCACCGGTCCCTAAAAACCCTGAGCTCGCGCCGGGGAAATCCGAACCTAGATTCTCCGTACGAGAGCGGCTGCTGCCGCCGGCCGAGCTTTCGCCTACCCTCGAGAACCCATTGGCTCAGGATCGCTGAGTAGTGGCTGGGGAACTCTGCCCCGAGACCTGGGCACCTAGCTCTAAGCCTTGTGTTCATGATAGAAGGATATATGAAGTCACCATACGACAAACACTGAAGAGAACGGTACGTTCATAGGCCAATAGTTAGGAACTTGACGGGGTTTGCCGTTCGAGGCCGACGAGACGCCGAGAGAAGGGTGTCGCCGCTGCTCTCGCTAGTACTTATTATTCCGTTGCCGACCTGACTAGATAAGGTATCCATGCATAACTGGGCCGCGAAATCTTGTCCGAACGGGCAAAGTTACATAGGTACTGTATCGGCCGCGTCCCGCTCGTCGATGTCGCTAGGGTGTGCGGGGGGAGGAAAGGGAGACAGACGATCAACCACAGACATGGTGTGCACCTCATTTGATGCCCTTTTATATTAACTGCAAAATGTTGCGCAAATCCAGCCATACCCACGTGTCGCCGTATCCCTCTTGGTCAACAGGAGTATGCTCCGTTGGGAGCGCAGCAGGAGCAATGTGAGGCAGAAGGATGCTTCCATGCCCACCGTATCTCTGTGAAAAGAGGGGGAAAATAAATAAAATAAAATACGGAAGAATCAAAGCTATTAGCTGTTCGAACAATGGACCTTCCAAGTTGATACCCAATGAAAAGAATTGCTTTCGGATTGTAGGCGACTACTCACAGGCCCCCCGGTATACGGCGAATTGGCTAACGGAACCCTAACCCTCTGAAGATGGTAACTAGGGTTAGGGGTTAGTTGCGGAATTTGTGCACAACGTCTGGCTACCAAGAATGAAGCTGCCTCGACTAAAATGAGGAAAATGTCACAATAATACACTAAAATTGGAAACGGCCGTTTCAAACTCCCTTTGGCGTTTGGCTAGCGGCGTTGGGCGATGTTCATTGTCACGGCAACGCTGTCGACGACGGTGATCGCCGCCCGGGTCAGTCTCCCCATTGTTGAAGACGACCTGGAGCTGCCCCCTATTTACTAGCCCGTGTAAGGCATGCGCGTATAGGAAAACCAAAGAGGGATATAAAATCGAATATGTGGAACCGGGGACTTCAATTAGTTTGATGGCGCGCGTGATATGCGTTGATGTTTCTCGAGATATATATATATAGAGCTTTCCAGGTAAAAGCCGCTAAGATATGCTGAGGCATACTAAGACGTACTAATACTTGCCAAGATTTGATGAAAACAATTGGAAGTTGCTTTTTACATCTATTAATATCTCAACGCGTGTCAACCTCGCCATGAAACTGATGGAAGATCTGGATTCTACATATCCGATTGTATATCCCTATGTGTTCTTCTTGTGCGTGCACGCCTTATGCGGGCTGGTAAGTAGGGGGACAGTCTCGCGTCGATGGGCCAAACTGCCTCGATGTTGACAAAAGGGGGATCAAAAGTGGGGCTAGTGGTGTTTGCAGGGCAACAGGGATAAATAAACTGCAGCCCCCCCTGCTGCTGCCTGCTTCGACCCCCACTTCTAGAACACTTCAACCTAACATCGTCCTGTGCCGTGGCCGAACTGGTTGCCCATCATCGTGATGACGCCAGACGGATTCGATCATCAGCTTATCCCCGGTGTTCTGGATGTCAGCGACGCGGACTCGCTTTTCGGAGGCGCCGACGACGTCACTGACCTGGCTTCCATCTCTACGGCAGTCACTCCAGTCGGGTCGTCGCCGTGGACCACGTGCGGGCCGGGGCCGTCATGGCCGCTGCAGCCTCAGCTGACTCTGCCTCAACTTTCCCTACCTCAGCGTAATCTACCTGTGTCTGCTCTGCCCGCAGCTCCTGATCCTCTCGGTGCCTCGTTTTTATCGCATCCGGATGGACACACTTCAGGTAGTCTCGTGGTTAGTAACCAGTTTCCAGGTCATGGTACCCCTGATACTGGACCGACGCAAGAGCTGTCTCCCGATGAGACGACTCTAGATACGGTCTTTGAGCAAGAGTGGGAATTGATGATAGGCAATGGCCACCCAGTTAATCCGTGTACAGCCAGCCAGGAAAGACAGGCGGCACCGGAAGCAGACTTTGGAGGACACGATTTGTTGAGAGCTCCCAATAACCAGCCAGGCGATGCGCAAACAGAGAGCCAGCAGCGCGCGACCGAGCAGGATGACAGTTTCATACCACCGTCGCGAATTCCGGGGTTCCGCTACGCCAAGAGCCAAACTAACGTCCATAACCGGGTGCGCCGCCGAGTCGATCAGAACCAGCAACAAGCCGAGGAGCTTTCGCGCTACGTCACCCTCAGTAAGCTCTCCATCTTGCCCCTTCCCCGGCCTTGACCTATCAGTAGCTAATGGAGTGCAGACCGCCGGATCAACTTTAACGACCTCTACAATCAGCTCGAGCTGGGTATTCCCGAGGGTAAGCGCCTACGCAACAAGATCAAGGAGCAACTCAAAGTGCCACCATTCAGAGGATTGGTCGAACAGGCCAGCTCTGGATCCTTAGAGACGAAGCTAGCCCTCATCAGAGCTTCTTTCTACATGCTGGTCTTCGAGGGCTGGGGAAGCGATTGGTTCGGCATTGGCTGCCAGACCGCCCAGTCGCGGACCCTATTCTGGCCCACAGACTCATCAATGTAAGCCCTTCTTCCCGAGCTTACAGGAACCGTGCTAACTCGCCATGACTAGTCTCCTGGTCGGGTTTGTCAGTCTCCTTTACAAGGTCTTATCCAACCAGAAAACGGCATATGCAGCAAGTACCTTGCGTCGCGAACCCAGGCCCCAGTCTTCCGGTACTGACTCGACTCGTTCACCCTCCCTGCCCCTCCCACCCATGCTCCCACTGGGCGAATCATCTGTCACGTCGCCAGACACTCCAGACCTTGCAAACAACCAACTCCACTTCACCTCCTTGGCCAAAAACACCACCACGGCCAAGAAACGCAAGCATGCCGAGTCGGTCATGGGCGTCGGTCGTAACGAGCCAGTGTTGGAGGTCAAAGTCCCTCGTAACGCTAATCTCACCTATAACGTCTACGTGAGGGACCTTGCCGACGGTAGTGAGCTCACCCCCGGCACCACGTGTCGACATGTCGACATGATGGAGCGCGGCGCCTTCTCTTATCTCAGTTCGTTTTTCAAGGCTGAGGGACACACGCCTGCCATCACAATCCAGACCCCGTTTCAACTTAAAGAAATCGAGAACGACGAAGACTGGGATCACGCTGTTCTCAGTGTCTACAATGTACGGCGGTCAGGCGGGGTGGTGGTGGTTGACGTTTGGGTATAAGTTGGGAGAGTTTTTGCTTCTGGTTGTGAAAAGATCCATAATATAGTGGCGATGTACGTGGTGGTGTGAATTGCCATTCTTTGTCGCCAATACGGGATCGATGGGATACGGTACAAAAAAGGTTGGGACGTTGAACGACTGCAGTGCCTCTTAAGTTACAGCAAACCGAGCGTCGCCTGGGAGTTGGAGGGGTGGATGGAGTGTTATTCACGATTATTCTGCTTGGGCTGGGTTTAGTTTTTTTTTTTAGTTTTTTTCAACTCTTTTCCCATCTCCCGCTCTTTTTTTCAGGAACGCTTTGTATGCCATTGTGGGTACATTGCTCATTTTGGAAGCGATTTAAATTTGTTGATGGCATGTTGAGATGGCGAAGCTGGCAGCGCAATAATCTGTAAACACCGCCAAGCAGAGAGTCAGGGCCATATTGTTGTAGCGCACGACAGGACGTATCGTCTCACAGCGTATAATTACAAACAAATCTCGAATCGAGGTGGTATCTTCTTCATCTTTCTCTGCCCAAAACTGGGCTGTAGTACTGTTCCTAGGGATACCGATGAGCACCCCTTATCCGAGAACCTTCCGAGAGACTTCTGCCATCCAAAACGCCAGAAAATGCCCCCACCTCACCGAGTATGTCACTGTACAAACTAAAAAGAAAAAGAAAAGACAGCTATGCAACGCTATGAATACAGACAAACGATAGAGATAGCGCATCACAGCCTAATCCTTCCCTCTCCACCACCACCACCACCACCAAACCACCGTCTAACATCCGAATTCCCGCCCTCACTGCCACTCCCACCGGCCCCATCTCCAGCCTCGTGGCCACCCATCCATTTGGGCTTCTTGATCCCCTGTCCGATATCTCTCATCCACTTTGGCGTGTCGAACGTCTCAACCGTATTCCTGAACCGATGGCCCAGCGCCTCAAAGAAATTCTCATCATCATCTTCGGGCTCCAACACAACTCCCGGTCTGGCCGCCCCAACCCTCCTTGCCGAAGTATTCGCCAGCGGTCTCCTCCCGGCAGCCGCCACCCCACCGCCAGCACTAGGCGAGGTCCCGAATGGGGTGGTGGGCCCACCATCCCGTCGGTCCCGACGGCCAGGTATAGTCAGCACCGGCGCCGACCGAGTAGAGCCAGAGCCAGAGCCAGAGGGTGAAGAAGAAGAGGCCGCAAGTCGCGACGCCACGTCCGCCCGGCGCCCACGGATAGCCGCCGAAGTGCCGTTCAGCTCACGCTCAATCAGGTCCCGCCCCTCCCTCCACGAACCCGTTCCGTAACTGCCACCGAAAACCCCACCGCTAGCGCCACCGGGCTCCCCTTGGTCCTCCTCCTCGTCACCATAATCCAACACCCCCCACCCCCCAAACCCAACCACCCTCTTCACCTTGCCGTACAGCCCAAACAGGGTCGCGCACACGGGCAGCAGGATGAAGGCGGGGAACAGGTAGTCGAACCGCTCGCCCAGCGGGGTCAGGTTGATGAGCTGGCCCAAAAAGTGGTAAAACACCGTGTCCTTGTAGATGCCCGCCCCGAGAAACGTCATAAAGTTGTACGTCAGGGGCACGCTGAGGCGGGCGACCTGGCCGGCGTACCAGAAGGCCGACTCGTGGGCCGTGTTGCGGCGCACGAGCGCCCGCCCGCGCCAGACCTTGACCTCGGTGACCGAGATGAGGGCGGCGGCGCACATGTAGACCATCCACAGGGCCGCGATGACCTGGCCGGCGAAGCCGACTTGGCCCTTTTCGGCGCCGCCGTCGCCGTTGCCGGCTTGGCGACGGTGGTGGACGACGCTGTAGCGGATGACGGAGAGCTGCGGGAGCAGGCCCTTGACGACTTCGGACCAGACGATGCAGACTGAGGCGAGGGAGAGGATAGTGGCGAGGGCGACGTAGAAATAGGGAACCAGGTGGTAGTGCAGCAGGAAGCGTGTGTAGGGAGTGAGCAGAGAATGGCGGTCCCAGAAGCCGGCGTGGGGGGACGGCTTGCCAAGGTCGAGTTTCCTGGAGGCGGCCGAGTCGAGGATGGCTTGGGTTTTGACGGCGTCCTCGAGGAGGCGGTTCCATTCGCTGACGTATCTGGATCGGGCGTGTTTGGCGCGGACGAGGCGGCGCGTGAGGTCGGCGAGGTACTTTTCTGTGATGACGTTGGGCAGGGCGCTCTGGTTTCCGGAGCCGCGGACCACGGCTGGCCGGCCGGGTTGGGATTCGGGGAGATTCGTCATGTCGACGAGCTCTTCCACCCAGTCCTGGAAGAGGCTTACGCTGCCGCCCTTGCGCCGGCTGAGCTCGGCCACCTGCAGCTCGAGGTCCTCGAGGTCCATCTCGGCGTCTTCCATCTTCTCGTGGACTTTCGGCGCCCGTGACTGGATCCGGCGAAGTCGGCCGCTAATGTTTGCGTTGCGGAAGAGGCGGCGGGGAATGGCGACCAGACCGTGCCCCATAAGGTAGATGGCCAGTACCAAACCCCAGCAGTAGGCCAGAGCCATTGCGGTGCTCTTGAGAGAGTCTGAGAAGTGGCCGTAGGATATTAGGACGTATACGAGCACAAGGGCTCCGGAGCCGAAGACTATCGCATAGTACTGGGCATTCGCGCGGAGGGAGTCGAGCACCTTGGCCTTGGGTTCGCGGCAGCCCGAGTCAGAGTACTCGGCGAGGATGGGCAGGATGAACCTGCGGCATGTTAGGGCTGGATACAAGTGAACGGCGGGCTAACGGGTAGCGGCGCATACCAAGTCAGGGCAAACGTGAGCCAGTATGTGATCCTCCACGATACCCTCAACGCTCTCGGATCAAGCCAGATACCCCGCGCGTCAATGTCGTCAACCATGGCGCTCGACGCTAGGTCGATCGGCACCAGGAGGACCATGCTGGCGGGGAGACATAGCGCAAAGAATACGGGTACGAGGAGAAAAGCAGGTGTCGTCCGGAGTGGGAGGTAATACCGGAGGATGAGCAGGACAATGGCCGAGATGCAGAACAGGGAGATGATCGCAAAGACTTGGGACGCCACGGGCGACGGCGATACTGTCGCTATCTCGACCATGGTGGGGAGACCTTTTGTTGCATGTCCGTCAAGGAGCAGATTGGGAGGCTAATACGATGAAGACCGATGGCGTTGATCGCAGCTTGGGGTGTTCTCAAGGGCTTGGGGATGCCAAAGTTGCATGGGCACAGCAGATGCCGATTCCAAATTATGTCACACGACCCTTGGCCGGGACAGCGGGAAGCCTTGCAGTGGCGACAGGGGTGCTATTATTGGTCCGCAACGGTGGTGTCCTTGTCCTCTGATTGGGTGGAGAGTTGTAGTGCACATATGTCCTGCATGCCCTGTCGACTGGCTAGTGCCCCATCCAACTGCTGCAGCAGTCCGCGGCTCTTGAACGGATGCCACCTGAAGGCCCGGTTGACCAAGAATCGGTAGGGTTAGGGTCATACCTATCACTGAGTTTCTCCTTAAAGTGGTTAAAAAGTCCTGGCCGGGAATAGCCGACGGTTGGTGATCCGCAAAGCAGGTTGCACTTGGCCAGACGCAGTCCGTCCAGATCCGCGTCACTCGAAGCAAAGGAAGCGGCAGCTCCCCCGCCCTTGTGCGACCCTTGTTGCCCGAAGAGGAGGGGTTGAGCGGGATGTAGATAAAATGGTCGTCATCCTGCTGCGGACCTCGAACGCTTGGAAGAGGGTGGCCCTCGCAGCTAGAAACCAATCGACCAGGCTGCTTCCTGTTGGCACTTTGCGTAGTTTCTCATCAACTTCTCAGGCCAGACAGCCGAAGATGGAGGTAGAACTCACGGCCCCAAACGGCAAGAGGTGGACCCAGCCGCTGGGCCTCTTCATCAACAACGAGTTTGTCAAGAGCAGCAACGGACAAAAGATTGCCTCCATCAACCCCACGTGCGTGAGCCAGCTGTGGCGTGTCAGCCCACCACTAACAAGCGCCCCAGAACCGAGGAGGAAATCTGCTCCGTCTTCGCGGCGACCGAGGACGATGTCGACGCGGCAGTGGCTGCTGCCCGCAAGGCATTCAAGGATCCCTCGTGGAAATCGCTCTCGGGCACCGAGCGCGGTGCCCTGATGGTGAAGCTGGCCGATCTGGTAGCTCAGCATGCCGAGACGCTGGCCACTATCGAGTGCCTCGACAACGGCAAGCCCTACTCTGTGGCCCTGGGCGAGAACGTGCCCGAGGTGGTCAACGTGCTCAAGTACTACGCCGGCTATGCCGACAAGAACTTTGGCCAGGTGATTGACGTCGGCCCGGCCAAATTCGCTTACACGATCAAGGAGCCCCTCGGCGTCTGCGGCCAGATCATCCCGTGGAACTACCCGCTTGACATGGCCGCCTGGAAGCTAGGCCCGGCGCTTTGCTGCGGCAACACGGTGGTTCTCAAGCTCGCCGAGCAAACGCCTCTTTCGATGCTTTACGTGGCACAGCTTATCAAGGAGGCCGGGTTCCCGCCCGGGGTGGTGAACATCATCAATGGGCACGGCCGAGAAGCCGGCGCGGCGCTCGTCCAGCACCCGCATGTGGACAAGATTGCCTTCACTGGCAGCACTGCTACCGGGAAGGAGATTATGAAGATGGCTTCCGTTACTATGAAGAACATCACGCTTGAAACGGGCGGCAAGTCGCCGCTGATTGTCTTCGACGACGCCGACCTCGATCTCGCAGCCACGTGGTCCCACATCGGCATCATGAGCAACCAGGGGCAGATCTGCACCGCTACATCGCGCATCATGGTTCACGAGAAGATCCACGACGCCTTCCTGGAGAAATTCAAGGCCAAAGTCAAGGAGATCTCGGTCCTGGGCGACCCCTTCGAGGAAGCCACGTTCCACGGACCGCAGGTGACCAAGGCGCAGTACGACCGCGTGCTCAGCTACATCAACTCCGGAAAAGAAGAGGGCGCGACTATCGTCCTAGGCGGGGAGGCGGCACCGCACAAGGGCAAGGGCTTCTTTATCCAGCCAACAGTCTTCACCAATGTGAAACCGGCCATGAAGATTTTCCGGGAGGAGATCTTTGGCCCTTGCGTGGCCATTGTTACGTTCAAGACGGAGGAGGAAGCCATCGAGCTGGCGAACGACACGACCTATGGTCTTGGGTCAGCCATCTTTACCAAGGACCTAACCCGGGCGCACAGAGTGGCTAGGGAGATTGAAGCGGGCATGGTCTGGATCAACAGCAGCAACGATTCTGACTACCGGATCCCATTTGGAGGCGTGAAGCAGTCGGGCATTGGGAGGGAACTGGGCGAGGCCGGGTTGGCGGCGTATTGCAATATCAAGGCGGTTCATGTCAACATGGCAGTCTAATGGATACTGATGTGTAATTAAAATATTTTCATGTGCGTTTTTATTTTACTTTATCTTTATCCTGTTTGGTGCGTGTGTGGTACGAGGTACGAGGCACGAGAATGAAGACTGAAGACGCTCTTGTACAGCTCCGCTCCGACCGCCGGTCTATTGCGCGGTAAATGAGATGTTTGTCCATGTCCTTCCCCCGTCCGAACTTTTGAGCTGCCCCAGCGGAACCAGGGATGCAACAGACGGGATCGACGTCATTCCCCGCGTTGCAACAAGGCTCTGGAGCTTCCCCCCGGCTCGGACCCACGCCAAGATTCACAAGCTTACAGCGAAGCGCATTGCCGGCAGCTGATTGGCTTTGGCCCAAAGGACACAAAAGTCGCTGTCCGTGTTGGCTCCACGGAACTCCATCTTCTCACGGTCTCACAGTCTCCGGGTCTCCTGGTCCCACGGACTTCGTCGCAGTTGCTTCCAGCCAGAAGAGCCATCCGGACCCAAGTCCCGTACGTCTTTAGTACTGCAGGCACGCACCCGCCGAATTCTTGTTCTAATCGTCCCCTCACAACTGCTGCGGCCCAACCAATGGCACCTGCCATTCCCTCGGCCGAGCTCCGGCTGTCGTACCCTCTCTACGCCGTCGACTTTGACCCCCAGAATGCGAATCGTCTCTTGGTTGGCGGTGGCGGCGGCACCGCTGTCGCGTTTCGGAGCGGTGTCGGGAACAAAGTGACGGTCCTAGACGCCTCGCGCGAAGAGTCCTTGCAGATCGTCTCCGAGCTCGAACTCAGCCGCGACGAGGACAGCGTCAATACGCTCGCCGTCGGCTCCCGGAGGAAGAATTCTGTACTCTTCTACGCAGGCATCAACTCGAGCGAAGCCGACATTCAAAAAGGAAAGAACGAGCATTTCCGCGTGTTTGCGGCCGACCTGCCCTCCAAGACAAAAGCCGGAGCCGCTGCGGCGCCCAAGATCGTCGAGCTCTCTCGGTCCGGCCTGTTCTCATCGACCGACCCCGAGGCATACCAGAGGGTTCTGAGGATATCGCCGCAGTATACCGGGTCAAGCCAGGTCGGTGCAGTTGCGACGGGCGCCACCGGCCGTGCCAAAGATCCGCAAATTGCCATCTTTGACATTCCTCCGGCTGGCAACAACAGCCCGGCGCCAAAGCTCCGAGGGAAGGTAGAGCTCGTGAAGGAGGCGATGGACCTGGACGTGCTCCAGATCTCCGACGATGAGTACCAGCTGGCATACTGCGACGACTACGACCTCTACGTCATGAACATCTCCAAGGCCGACACCACCGGCCCCCACTCCATCTTTACCATGCCGCATGACGAATCGAGCGGAGCCAAAGCCCGCCCGTCCTTCCGCGCCATCCGCTACCTCACACCCAACTTCATCTTGGCCGTCGCCAACCTCCCCCAAGCAGGGGGCGCCGTCCTGCAGGGCTTCCGCCTCCCAAAAGCGTCTGACCTCGGCAAAGGAGCGGAAGGCGAAGAAAGCAAGACCAAAGCCCGCCTCGCCATATCCGCGCACCTCCCCAAAAACATCTCCCGCGCTACCGGCATGGCCGTCCGCAACCTCTCCCCACCAATCGGCCCCTCGACAAGACAGCTCGACACCCAGTTCACCATCGCTGTCACGGGCCAGGACAGCTCCATCGCCGTCTACACCCTCGAGCATCAGACCTCAACTGTGTCCGACGTCAACCTCATTACCAAGCTCCACCCCGTGACGACCCTCAAGGCAGTCCACCAAGGCCCCATCTCCGGCATCGCCTTCTCCCATTTCACTCCGCCGCCTAAACCGATAACCTCAACCTCAGACACCCCCCACCGAGCACCCCACCTC
The DNA here is from genome assembly GCF_045866475.1 of Madurella fahalii. Taxonomy (NCBI): domain Eukaryota; kingdom Fungi; phylum Ascomycota; class Sordariomycetes; order Sordariales; genus Madurella; species Madurella fahalii. The sequence continues at coordinate 2,330,820 of NW_027263976.1, forward strand.
AAGCTAGCCTCCATCGGCTCCATGGCAAACACCCTGGTAGTGCACTCCCTCCCGCTCAGGAAACTCACCTTCAAAACCACCAGCACGCCCCGCGGGCCGCCGCGGCCGCCGCGCTATGTGCTGGGTCTGAAGAGCCATGGCCCCTCACCGCGGGAGTTGATCATCTTCTCGGCCATCTTCTTTGGCATGGTTGCCCTTCTACTGCAGGGTCTACTAGAAGTCAAAGGGCTGGCGCGGCCGGTTATTGGCGCGCGGGGCTGGACACCGGCCCGGTGGCACGGCCCCGAGTATGCGTATGGGAGTGTACCCACGGCGGGGGTGTTTGATGAGTTTCGCGAGAGGCTGAAAGGCGCGCTGGGCAAGGAAGGTGACGGTAGTAAGTTGGTGGTGTTGAATGCTGCTCCTGACGGGGAGGGGGGTGGAGTGAAGGTGGAAGGGCTGGATGAGGAACGGCATGGCGAGGTGAGGAGCTGGGAGGAGATGCACCCCGCGCAGAAGGAGGCGTGGAAGGAGAGGCTGAAGAAGGCTGGGCACTGGGGCGAGGAGATGGGCGAGGCGGTGTTCAAGGGGGTGTTGTTTGGCGAGATTGCTGGGGTTGTCGGCGCGATGGTGCGGTGAGGCCATGAACGGATTTGATTTGACTGATGGATTGCTATGTGCAATGAAGTGTTATGGGTGAAGGATGAGACGCTTGGTGTTGGGGGAGGTGTATTCGTAGTTTTTTTTTTTTTTTTGTTTGGTTAGAGGGGGGGTACGTGGGACATCTGTATTATAATCCTTATTTTTCTCTTTGTTGTTGCGGTGATGGATTTCCCATCGCGGCGGAGATACAGCATATAATACGACCCTTATTTATCGCTCGCTTCGGTCAGCCCGCATCACAATCCGGCAGCTATACTATGGCCATGGTAGGTTGAAGACGGAAGGCAGCCTGTCAGGGAAACCTCCTTGGCGGAAGAGATGTCAGTCGGCAAGCGCGGGCTGCTAACATTAGCCAGGCACCGATTTCAAAGGCCACTGCACGCGCGGAACCTATTCGAGATTCCTCTACCAAACATGTAACATCTCCATTTCAGAAGCACGGCCCTGGTCGGTAGCGGTTCAAAACAACACTCTATCCCCGGCTGGAACAGAAAACGGCCTGGAAGAGATCAGACTCTAGATTCACCAAGGCACAACCCCCCTCAAAACAGGATACTCTTCCCCATCGATCACCTCCGTCTCGAACCACTCCTCATCCCGCTTCCATCTCGGGTTACAATCGCCCGGCATGTACTGGGCCACGTCCATCTTCAACGTCATCTTGAGCTCTGGGCAGTACTCCCACAGATGCTTCCGCAGCTCGGGCGTCCCAAAGATCCTGCTATGCAAAAACGACCCACCAGCTCCGGTGTGGTAGCCCATGGGCTCATAGAACCCATGGCGCCAGTCATCCAAGCCCTCTACATACGTCGCGTCCTCGGCCCCCCCTTTCTCCTCCGCCTTACCGCTACCGGCAGCAGTACGGTTCCGGCCCTCCCCCCCGTACACGTCCACCGTCGCGCCCGCGTACTGCTCGCCCGAGAACTGGCTCCCCACGGTGCCGTTGGCGAGCCGCGCGCCGGGCCGGTGGGCCAGGCGCTCCGTCAGCCACAGGTCCTCGGGCTCGCTCCCGGGCTTGCGGGCCTGGTTGCGCAGCACGTCGACGACGGCGCTGACGCGGCGCAGCGACAGGCCGCCGTTGCCGCCGAAGCTCGCGTTCAGCGCCCACGGCGCGCCGACCCAGTCGTACTGCAGGAAGTCGTTGAGGCTCCGGCGGCTGTTGGCGCACAGCACGCTGTCGGTCTGGAAGACGAGCAGCCACTCGGCCGGGGCGAGCAGCGTCTCGTACAGCCACAGCGTCGTCAGGAACCCGCTGATGGCCTCCTGCGAGCCCGTCGACAGGTTCGCCGGGATGGGCGCCAGGTCGAGCTTCCCCCGCGCCACCTGCTCGCGGATGGCGACCGACTGGTTGATGTGGGCCAGGCTGCGCGGCGAGCCCATGAAGCGGAACTTCCAGTCGGGCGGGACCACCGATATGAAGTGGAGCATCAAAGGCGCCAGGATCGGCTGCGGCCGGTCTTCGATGAGGAGGGCGAGCTTGGAGGCGTTGAGCTTGCTGGATTGCAGCGCGAGCTGGGTCCGGTACTGGAGGGAGACGGATGGGACGGGGATGCGGGTGGTCCGGGAGAGGAGGGCGGTCAGGACTCTGATGTTTTGGTTAGAGACCCGGGGAGGTGGCTCCGACGTGGTGGTTTCGGAACATGGTGCTTCTTACAGGAACAACGCCGTCATGGAGAGAAGGCGTACTCGTCGACTTGTCCGTCCCCAACAGGTCTGAGCGAGCAACTTTCCCTTCTGCCACGAGCCGATGATGAGGGTGACGGCTGCTTTCTCGGCCATCCCTCCACTAGGATTGCTCAAAGGCTTCACGAACGCGGCCATTTCGGTCTTGGAGGACTCCGTCGTGAAAGGGCCCTAAGGTCAACGGACCCGAGTAGAAGCCGAGACGCTCAAACTTCAGCAGATTTAAGTCTTCTAACTAATTCACGATTTCCAGCCGATGAGGTCCAGTCCAGCACAGCCAACATGGGGGAGGACATGGTCAATTCGCCTTCTCGACCGGCAGTCATGGTGCTGTCGACGTCAGCCGGCTCAACGCAAAGGCTGCCAACTCTCATAAGTGAGGGGCTCCCTCTCCCGCACAACGCGCCAACCCCAGTAGTACAGGCATAGTTGGCGAGTGCTAAGCAAGGGGGCGTGTCTCTTTTGAGGATTATACGTTTTCAGCTGAGAGGGGTACTTGGTTGGTACCTCGCTACTCATCTGCAGCTTTGCTGTCTGCCTAGCCGGATACGGATGTAGCGCCTGTGCTATTGGTGTGTTGCAAGGTAATGTAACGGCGAAGCTTTTCGTATTCCATGCGCTCTCGATTGTCCATCAGGGATGTCGACACCCTTTCTTATGCCCAATGTGTGCACTACCACATAATACATAGGGCCGTCGACAGTTTTGATAGGTAAGACGGGCAACGGGCTCACCATGGGAGCCAGCCACTTGTTCGAGAAAGAGAGTTGGGCCGCGTAGTATCCAGCATGCGCTAACCTACGTAAAGTCTAGCATGCCGGGTGTTGGTCAGCTAGAAACTGCTAGTACCTGCATGGCGTCCTCGCTTATGAGGGCCAAGTACCTACGAAGTATGCGATCACACTCCCCGAGGGCCTTGGGAAGTTGGTGCTTACTTTCCTTACTTTCCTTACTTTCCCACTGAACAGAGGACCTGACCGTTCTCGTCCCCTCGGGCCCTTGAGACACAACTCTTCGATGCTAAATTCATCATGCAAGAACTGCCACTACGAGGACGCCCTCGCGAATGTCCGATTACCCATCAGTGTTAGATGGTAGCCCGTCGACCGTGGAAACCTCGTGCAGACGGTCAGTCCAGCAAGGCCCTTCGCAGTTGATTCGCGATGGCAATTGTGCCTTCTCCGTCGCCGAGAGGGTTTTCCGTCTCGCGGACCAAGGTATTGTTGGCCGTTTCTCTAGCCTTGACGTGAGTCCGTCAACCCTCAAGGTGATGCCAATGTACTCATGTCCCTCGCCAGATGGTGGCTCGCCTCCCTTCTCCCACATTACAAACCAGCAATCCAGGCTAAGTTCAAGGCCCGGCTTGACGAGGCGCTGATGAGACTTCCAACCATCAAGGTTGACTGGGCCGTCTCAAAGGATCCTCGTGACGCATACAATGCCTCCAAGGTCGCCCTGCTAATCGAACCGAGGCCGTTGCCGCATCTCGTTCCGCAAATCTTGTATATGATATCAGTAGTTCCGCCGGACTGGCGCTTCCTGTTCATCGGCTCCGATAGGAGCGTTGCCAACGTCGAAAGAGCGTACGCCACAAAGCACCAGCAGGTCATTGGGAAGCTGGACCTCATGAGGTTGCCGGAGCCTTGGGAGATAAATTCCAAGGAGCACGTTCACCGTCTGCTGACGGATATTCGGTTCTACGACGAGTTCATGCCCGGGGTCGAGTGGATCCTGAAGTACGAGTCGGACAGCATCATGTGCGCCAACTCGAGATCAAGTCTCAACGAGTGGTTAGATTGGGACTTTGTAGGGGCACCAAAGTGAGTCACCCCCGCGGCTCGGCATGCTCGACGGCTTTCCAAGATGCCTAACCGGAGCCAAGGCAACTCGGTGATCACTTCTCGGAAAATGGCGGGCTTTCACTTCGCCGAGTGTCGGCGATCCGGAGAGTGCTTAGCTTCCAAGCCAGGTTCAACGACAGCGAGCCCGAGGATGAGTGGTTCGGAAAGCGTGCGCTGCTGCTGCCCGGCGCTAATGTGGCGTCACGAATCGACCAAGCGCTAGCTGTAGAGAACATATACTTTGAGGGCGCCATGGGGTTCCACGTCCCGGATGGCGGCAAGAAGCTCAGTGCCGCAGTCTGGAGAGATCAAGCTCGGAGGAAGAGTATACTCGAGTACTGCCCCGAGCTGAGCATGATCATGGAGATGAAGTTAGAGAAACAGCGCTGCCCGGGGGACAACAGGATGGGCGAGATAAGCGGCACCTCCGGGGTTGGCGTGAGCCGCAAGCCGCGTTGAAGTCCTAGGAAAGACCGGATGTTGAAGGCGAATGGTATCCTAAGCCAATGCTTGGGCTCGACGCGGGGTTTCGATAGCGGCGGGCCTGATCGAACAACACCTCTCCGGCCACGGTTTCTCGTCCAGTCGGGTTCGGACTCGGCCATGACGGATCGGGTCGCACAACGGGGGCTGGCCCTACCATCTGCCGTCGGGGAGAGACTAGGTTCTTGCTTTACGCCGCAAGTGCGACAACGATAGGCGCGGGAGAATATGCATGGCACGTTACCCTGGTGTCTAAGTGAGCGTTGGGATCTGGGCTGATCGGCAGATGCTGTTGATCATTGTTGCGCTTGTCAGCGTGCCCGAAGATATTGCAGCGCAATGACGACGGACTATTGTCTCTATTCGGGCTCTCGTCGCACCCCTTCCGGCCTTGTTGCATCAGAGGAATGGTTGCGTCGGCTGGCACAGCAGGGCGGTGATGCATCGTTACGCACTTAGACGAGGAACTCGCAGCGCAATTATCGCAAAGCATGGTGCATGCAGGAAACATCCGACATGACCGTACCTTACATGGCTACGAATGTGGATGTAACAGCAGCAATGGGGGTCGTATGAGCAATTTGCAGTCGGCCACTAGAGTTGCCATGTGGTCTCAGGGTACGCGCTGTCTTACTCCCGGGCTGAACCGCACTCGGTCGAATGTTACCATTGTTTCCTCGTTCTCCGTTATCCTCTTACTCTGCTAAGTTACCTAGCCATATGTGCTGTACTGTACCTTATCGCCCACCCCATCACCCGTTGTCGCACTCGCCGTTTGAACCCACAACTCGGCAACGCTTCTCGCAAACTGCTTCGGGTCCCGGTCCGCAAACCGCCGCAGGCGCCTGTTCTGCAGATCCACCGCGGCCAGCGGCCATCGTGTTCGACTTCAGCCGGAATACAAGGTCGTGATTCTCAATTTTGGGGTTATTTTGCCGCGTCATCCTCTTCTGCGGGAATACCAAGCTTTCGACATAGAATTCCCGGCCTGTGAGATCTGCCGGGAAGCGAACATCAACCATGCGGCTGATCGTTGCAGGCTCACAGCGCTTGCTACGGTCGATCATTGCGTTTGGTCAGCCCCTCGGTCTTTCGGCCTTTGTGTGTCTATCGGTCGAAAGATTTACGGGCTGACCACTTCCGCTCTTGCCTGCCACTCGCTGTCGTGCGGGCGTTGAAAAGCTCGCTCAATGTGAGGGTACCATCAACAAACCGGTCTCTGGGCACCTTCTGATATTGGGCTTGCGTTACTCAGCATATGCAGCCGGCTGCGCTGAGGCGCGAAGCGAAAACAGCTTCTGGTCAGCTCGCACCACCAACATCCGGATATGCTCTTGTTTCCCCTTCAGCTCGCTGACGGGGATGGCGAGATCGGCTGGCCCCTTGGGATAGATTTGACAAGCCTGGTGCCAACGAGCACGCAACAAGCCGGAGAGCTCCTACTATCAGACATGCCTGCCCCCGCCCCGCCCACAGAAACGGACGGCAATATGGAAAGGCCACCCCAAGGCGTGGCCGCGTCTCCCGCCGTGGTGGTATCCAACCATTCATTTATACAGTCCACGTACCCTTCCATCCGTCTACTAGCTCTTTAGTCTGCAACCCTACCCCGTATGTTGAAAGCCTGGTGCCGCTGCGGGAGCAGAAGCTTGTCTTGATATTCTTGGCATCTTTTTTATTTATCTTGCTCGAATCTCTCTCCCTTTTCGCTTCGACCTTCACGCTGTCGGGGCCCGTCTTTCGTTTACACCTTTCGCGCCTGGGCGCGTATATGACTTTAGCATTTCCCAAGCATCGGATATGATACTACCCCGTAGACCCTAATCCATCATGAAGTTGTCGTCTGCACTCCTCGCCGCCTCTCTAGGCTTGGCGCTCGCCCATGGTGGCCACACTGGTCAACACGTCCCCAAGATCCTGGGAGGGAGGAAGTTTCTGTCCGAACTGGGGGCGCGACGGAAGCTAGCGTCTCATGAGAACTCGGTTCCTAGAAAACATGTCACGCCGGCCAAGCGGCGAGACAACCTGCAGAAGCGTCAAGAAGACGACAATACGGACGGTCGATGCGGTCCGGGTGTCGGAGTCTGCGCCGATGGGTACTGTTGCTCCGCTGAAGGGTATGTTGGCTCTCTCCATGTAGCACATCGCCCAAGCTAATCTGGCAGATAGATGGTGTGGATTGGGAATAGACTACTGCTCCGCCCCTGACTGCCAGATGAACTATGCCACCGGTTGCGATGCGGTACGTACCGCTTTGAGATGCTTGCAGCTTCTAACTAACGCGCCGCACAGAACATGAAGCCAAGCGGTGCTGACACTTCACGGGTCGCTCGGCCTCAACTAGGGGACATTCCCTACGGAGGAGGAGGCATCTACGACTGCGTCAACGCGGGTGAAATTGCCCTCACGTTTGATGATGGTCCATACATCTACACCAACGATCTACTTGACAAGCTAAAAGTCTGAGACCATGTCTAATATAGTCCGGGTCGCCAGTAGCTAACGGAGGGACAGAGTTACGGAGCAAAGGCCACCTTCTTCATCACAGGAACAAATCTCGGAAAGGGGATGATCAATGACCCCTCAACCCCTTATCCTGACATTATCAAGGTAAGAGTTCCGCCACGGTAATGGCAAACAGAGGGGCTCACTGCAATCTAGAGAATGCATGCCGAGGGTCATCAAATCGGCAGCCACACATGGTCTCACCAGAATGCCAGCCAGCTAACAGTCACGCAATTCACTAACCAAATTATCTGGAACGAGATTGCGATCAATTCAATCCTGGGTTTCTTCCCGACGTACATGAGGTAAGAAACCGAACACCACCGGGCCAAGCATCAGAACTGTGTTAACCCACCGTGGATCTGCTCCAAAAGACCACCCTATTCCATCTGCGAAAGAAATTGCCAAAACATCCTCGCCACCCTGGGCTACCACGTCATATACTTCAACCTCGACACGGCAGGTTACCTAAACGACAGCCCGGCACGCATCCAAACCAGTAAGGACATCTGGGACGACGCCATCGACAACTCGGACCCGGAAACCGACAGCTTCCTCCAGATCGAGCACGACATCCACCCGCAAATCGTCTACAACCTGACCGACTACATCCTCACCTCACTGTTTTCCTCGGGCTACCGAGCCGTCACGGTAGGCGAGTGCCTAGGCGATCCCTCTTCGAACTGGTACCGCGCCGGACCGGGGGGAGGAGGGGACACTCCCGGTCCTTCGGATACGGCGACCAGCGTCCCCACGCGGACTACCGTCCCCGTCGGCCCGACCGGCGGGAGCGGTCCCAGCACCGACGGGACCTGCGGGAACGGCGTGACCTGCGAGGGGACCCGGTGGGGGAGATGCTGCTCTGCCTTTGGGTACTGCGGCGTGGGAGCAGAGTTCTGTTCGCTGGACGAGGGCTGCCAGGTGGAGTGGGGCACGTGTGACGGGGTCGAGCCGCCGGAGACGAGCGTGGTGCCTACGACGACTACTACTCGTACTACTCGTTCTACTTCTCGTTCTACTTCTCGTTCTACTTCTCGTTCTACTTCTCGTTCTACTTCTCGTTCTACTACCCGTTCTACTACCCGTTCTACTACTCGTTCTACTACTCGTTCTACTCGTCCTACGACGCGTCCACCTTCCACTCCTACTTGTAAGTTTTCCCTGGCCCCCCCCTGTATTCGTCCTTTCTTTCTTTCTTTCTTTCTTTCTTTTTTTTTTTTTGGGGGGGGGGGGGGGGGGGAAGGGGGGGTTCTCTGCTTGCTTCACTCCTCCCATGGCATCGCCATTTCGCACCCTTCTACCCGGTGGACGAATAGTATCCCCGTCTACCAGACCCGGAGTCTCAGCAGGAAGACTTGAAGCTAACCTCCCACACTCATTCCAGCAACATCAACCTCAGCTGCCCCGACACAGACGGGTCTCGCCACGAGCGATGACGGCCGCTGCGGCCCGGAGGTGCAGCAGACGTGCACGGGCAGCCGGTTTGGGAGCTGCTGCTCGTCCTCGGGGAGGTGCAGCTCCAGCGCCCTTTCATGCCTGGCTCTTCTGGGTTGTCAACCGCGGTATGGAGAGTGTCTTTAAAGTGGATGGTGGATATTCGGGTGTGGAAGTAGTCCCGAAGGTTCGAGGTGAGAAAAAGGGAGCCAAGACGGGTGGCCAAGCATAGTAGATATTCCCAGTACATTTCATGGAACGATTTGGTTATCTCGGAGAGGGAATGTGTGTGCCGAAACTGAAAGGCCAGCTCTATTTCGGTCTGAAGTCAACTTCGGTTTGACGTGATTCGAACTATGCTATACTCTGGTCACTCCTTTTCAGATTCGGATGAAGAGATAAGACACGTCCATGCACATTCATCCATATTATACATCCATCCATTCCGTTACCCAATTCCTTCATGGTATCGTATCCACCGCCTGCGGGTGGCTGGTGCCAATGTATAAAATAGGACGTCGCGTCCTCCCAACCCGACATCCAATCGGCCAACCAGAAACATCCAATGCAGTAGGCCAGGCCGCATAAATAATCCGTCAAGCCTCCCCACAAATCTCCTACCAGGGAGTGATATATGTTCCATTACCCCATATCCAGAAAACGTTCCCAAGCCAACCCAATCCGAGTTAACGTGGACCTGACAATATAACTCCCGAAACCCCTGTCTAATGACCGGGAGCTGAGTTGAGTTGAAATAAAAAAAACGTACCGTGCTAATCCATCTACAAGGAAAAATCGAAACCAAACTCGTGGGTGCGTAGGAGATGATCCGGTTCCGAATCGTACATATTGTACGTGGCGTCGTCAAACAAGGAATTGGTTGCTTGACTATGCTGGTTCTGGTGAGGTATAGGTGTTGCCGCCGGGTCGCCGTGGGTATCGTCGTTGTCGATGTCCCGGATCGCGTTATTACCCTTGTCTAATGCAGGCAGCGGGGTGAGAAGTTTGTCTCCTCTGGTGGGATACACGACGTCGCCAACGCTAGGGCGCCTATTCTCGGTACCGTAGCCTGAGTCGGGAATCGACGCTGGCGGAGGGCGATGGGCAAGTGGTTTCTTGCCCTCTTGGCCTTCAGTGTGATCGCCACTGCCTTGCTCAGGGTCCAGGGGCTCGGCGTGCCAGGGAGGCGGGCTGTTGGGGACGTGGTGGATGGTAGATGTGTGGGAGGTTATGCTGAACCCCGAGTTCATCCTGAATAGAGATTGACGCGTGGAGAAGTTTTCCATTTCGTCCATGAAGGCGTGGACATCAACGTTAGTGGATTGCGAGTCCATGTGCCCGACGAGGTTGTCCTGGTCCGAAGCCTCTGAGACGCTGGCTGGGTGGCTGTCCATGGGCGTCCCAACCGTTAGCGGCTTGAGGACCGACTGGGCGGTTCGACACATGGCCTGCTGGAGGTATGGGGCGAGAAGAACCTGAGCCATCTGCTGCAAATGTTGGTGGCTTTCGCGTAGGTCCTGGTGCTCCTTTTGAAGCTTGCGATGCTCGTCGGCACGCACGAAAAGGGTATCATTCGGATTCGACGCGGCAAAGCCCGCGGACGGGAGCGCCGGTGATGGGACTGAAGTCGGCGGCGTGCCGCACACATCCGGGAAGTCGCCATCGCAATCGGAAACCGGGAAGCCACCTAAGGAAGTTGTCCCCTCTGGCCATTGGTACTTTTCCTTACATTCGCTTGAATGTGACTCAGGATGGCCCAGGTCGACCAGCGGGGTAAAGGTCTCGTACAGAGCACGCCACTTTTCTTGCTTTCCTTTGGAGACTTTTTCGCAAGGACGTGACACGTGAGCATCGAATGTAGAGCGGTCGAAGAAGGCGCGCCAGCACCAGCGGCAAAGGCCAGCCCTGGGGTGTCTGTAGTCTTGGTCTTGGATATCAAACGAGGAGATAATTCGCTCGTTGACCATGAAACGATGTGCTGGCCTGCTGAGATGCCGACTAGGGCGCTGGGATTAGCATTGATGCGGAAGACTCTGCAGTACACGACGACTCACACCAATGTCGAGATGTCTCGGTGCAGCGTGTGGCACGGCGAATACTTCTCCTTTTGGTCCCTGTCACTATTCGATTGTAGATGTCAGCAAACGTCGGCTGGCCCTAATTGCAAGCAGCGCTCCGCGATGGCGGCGAATCTGGGTTAACTCACTAGATGTTGGGGTGAGCAGAGCGAAAGATGTCGGGCATGCTCGTGTCGGTGAACTTCGCAGGGGGACTCAGTCTAGGCTTCTTCATCGGAGGGCGGTTGCCTTCATCGGACCCGCCTCGCCGATTAGGATTCGGTTCGGACTGTTGCTGCGATGCCTGGCCGGGCCTGGACTTTCGGTTCCCGAACAGTTGGCCGCCGGATGGTGGCATAATATTCGAGTTGGAATCGCCGGGGGGCACTTCCACAAGCCCGTGTTTCCGTTTCCTGGGAACAAAGAGATCCGCCGCAAGAATCTCATCCGCCGTCACGACCGGTGACTCGACCTTAATCGCGGGGTCGTTGACAAACAGACCAGGGGCGTCGACGCCCTGATGGTTTTGCGAGTCGCAAGGCACCTGGCCGCAAAGCATCGGATCCACCAGGACGTCGGTAGCGCCAACAGCGGTGGTCTTGTCGGCGAGGTCACTGTAGGTCTGAGCCTGGGTGACCATTTCAATGATCATCTCGTTCTTGCGAGTTCGTGTATTGGGCGAGGCCCATGGTAGATAGGACTCGAGATAAAGAGTGTCATCGTCCTCGCCTATCGCGTCGACTTGGTCGCTGTCAAAGAGGATGAAGTCCATGCCGGGCGAAGGTCCTGCTGGGGGGTGAAGCGAGGCGACGGCGACGGGGGGATTGTGATGCTCCTCGGTGGGCGTCTCGGGCTCCGTTGGGCTGTGCTGTCCTGCGGCGCGGATGCCCTTGGACTTGCTCCTGACATAGACCCATTTGTGAGCTTTCTCCATGTGTTGCTTGCAGTTGGACTCCCGCTTGGACCGGTACGGGCATGGCTGATACCAGCAGGCAAAAGTGCGGGGGGAGGCCGAGTGCTTGTCGTTCTCGTGTCGTTCTAGCTCCTTCTGCGTCGGCCAGCCGAGCGTCTCGTACTTGCAGTTTGCGACCTTGCACTTGTATGGGCGGCTGTGGGACTTTGCATGCTTGTTCAGGTCACAGTTGCGAGGGAAGGACTTGCTGCATTGCGGGCAGACATGAAGCGCGGCACCAGCGGCGCTCTCATCGACCCGGGAAGCCATGAGGCCGTCGGGAGAACGAAGACGGCGAGACGGGGGAAGCAGTGACTGGCCTGCCACAACGCGGCTGGGGAAGGGGAGGCCGAGGGGGGCGGGCCTTGGGGCAGAGCAGTACTGGTATTTCGTCAACGGAAGGGCCTCGGACAGGCTGGAAGGGAGATCAGCTCACCAGCGGCGAGAAGACTGGGGGCCGGCCCAGGCGAGAGGCGGGGGGAGGTGGCCGGTTTTTAAGGCTCCGAGGTAGAGAAATGAGTCTTCAAGGTGGGGTTGGGGAGAGACAGGTGTGGTGCGGCGAGGGCGCCAAAGGAAGGAGCGAGGTACGTAAGGTGTATGTGAGGCAGTTTGCGGAGGTCACCTCACAGGCGGCCGGTGCCTCTTGGCGGCAGGCGTCGACCTGGGGAAGCAGGCCTCAGGATTTTATACAGTCGAAGAACATGGCTTCGATCCCGGCTTTGCTTGAGAGCGCTACGTAGGTGAGTGAGGTGAGCGAGTGACGTGCTTAGGGCTGATATAAAAAGGCCGGCTAGGCAGCGGTGGAGACACTGCAGCTTATATACGTCCGAATCCGCGTGGGGGAATAGGACGGGGGACTGAGGACGGAGGCCAGCGGTCACAGCCTCGCGTGGGCTGCAAGCCCGATCCTGTTGCAGATGCAGGGAGAACGCCAACGCCTGGGGACAGCTCAAGCAGTTGTGGGGATGACAGCGCCCTTCGGGAACTCCCTAGATTTGATTCTGTATGCATAGGGCGCCACGCAGCCCGAGGGAATCCTCATCGTGTTCGCGCGAGTTCTGGATGGGCATGGTGGACTGATGAGAAGGGTCAAGGCAAACATCATGATTACATCCCCCGCACTGTAACAAGGCGGCCGCCGCCATTTTTCGAGCGCGGACTGTTGATGACCAAGGCTGCCGCTGTTGGTCGTTGGTCCTCAACCAGCTGCGCATTTCCTGCGCAGCGTAGAGGCTCAGCGGCCACTTTTCTAGGACTTCCTCTACCGTGCTTGGCGATGTGCTAGGGTTCGTGCTCGGCCGACTGGCCACAGGCGAGGACCGCTCCAACGGTCCTGACCAGGGTGTCCTCACTGGGCCGAGCACGGACCATGTGGTCCCCGCCGCATTCTGCCATGGCCAATCGTGTCGACGCTGCCCCAGGCTGCCGCCAGGATTCAACCGCCAGCTCGCCAACAGCCCTATGAGATAGCTGTCGTCATGCCGGTGACGCGAGCCACTCCCGCTGTTGACACGGACATTATCCCCAGAACCCGCTTTGGGAGTCCTCGGCGGAATATGTATCACCATTGGACCGACTCGGATCCGGCACACTCAAACGGCCAAATAAAGCATTGGTCAATCGGCCCATTGCGGGCATGCGAGTGCTGTCGGGACTGTATGACTGCCCGCATTTGCCGTCGAGTCGAGAGCCATTTCGTCGTCTCAAAGCGACGATCATGGCCCTGAAAACCCCGGCAGCCAACAGCCTGGGCGGCCGCACCACATCTGGGGACCGGGGCTGTGCGCCCAGCGTGCCCCCATAATAATCCCGTGTTGTGGCCAAGGCAGAGCTGCTGAGTTGACCCGATCCGGCAACCGACCGGCGACATTCTCAACCTGCCGAGATGCCTCGCCGTGTTCTTATCAGGACTGATCGGTTTTGGTCGCGCGCTTCTGAATTCCGCTAACTATCGCACCGTGCACCTGACCCGACCGAGATTCTCATGTTCCGCTTTCGAGCGGCGGTTTTCCGGCCGTTCCCGACAGCAAAATGTGTCACCGTCATCCACAATAGCCAAACCGGGAAACATGCATTCGCCCAGTAACCATCATTACCATTTGCCGATGACTGTCACGTCGCGAACCCACTCACAGAAATTGTCGCTTTTGATCGGGCTCAGGTAGCCCCGCCGCTCTTTCCAACACCGATAGCCTGCGAAACAATACTAACGCCACGCCGGACTGGTTTGCGACGTTTAGAATGCACTTCTCGTAGTAAAAATATTTAGCGGCATTTTATGGGGAATTTGGCGGCCAACTAGACTCTGTCAGTAATCTAGCTCTAATCGGCGCCGTTCGGGTGGGTTACTGTATTGCGCCAGGCTCGGCTTAATTGACCCGGCCTTGTGATCAGTGCATGGAGCTCAATCTCTCGGTGAACATCGCGACCACTCACACCGAGACCAAGCACAACGCCATGAACCTGGTGACCATTAATAGTGATCGTACGCGTTAAGGTTCCCGTTTCCGGTTATTGACCCGGTATCGGAAGAATAACATCCCTACCTCTAACTCAATGGCATCCATATGCAAGTTATCCCCGAAAACTGCAGCATGGAAGCTACCATTTTCTAGCTGGCCAAATCCTCGAGTTTAGCTTGCTCTACGATAAGCCTTTACTACGCTCCCCATGACATTTTGGGACTCGATGATGTTCCCTACGACGCTGGGCACGCCGCAGACCGTACGATTGAACAATATGGCGTCCACGTTGTCAAGGCTAGGGGGCATGGGATGAATGTGTCTCCCACCTCAAGTGTTGCCAAGGGCGTCATATTCTGGGCGCAGAGCATGACGCCATTTGGGCTCCGAGAGCCCTTCTAATCACGCCAGCTGTTTTGAGTTGTGGGCCTGGAGCTGGGCTCCATCAACAATAAAGGAAGTCTTGACAGACTGCTCTCTCCGATCGGCCGATTAGCACACTACATCGCGGAACTCAGCAGATGCCCAGACCGCCGCGAGAATTCGTATCATGTAGATTTGCTCACTCTATCACATGAGCCCCCCTCTTAAGGAACGGAATTCTAGAAAACCTGCATGTTCTGGCTCCGCATGGTGTTGAGCGGAATAGCACTGAGGGTAGCTTATCAGCGTCAGCGTGGTGATTTGGGCCCGTGAGGGTTGGTATGATACCCATTGTAACGCTTCGTCACGCCGTAGACACAAAACACGACTCTTCCTCAATCCTCTCTGCATTAGCTTATCGACACCGACAACTAGCGCCGTTGCAGAGAGACCAAAACGGCCAAGGACGACACCGGCCTCAGCCGAAGTAGACAATTACCTATCGTTTTCTGCTTCCACCACTGTTCCTCGTGGCTCCAACCTCAAAATCAATAGGCGACCTTCTAACGCAGCTTCAACGAACCATGGGACCCGGACCTTCTGTCATCGTCACCCGGTTCGAGGTTGCCTTTCCCCCCCTCTTTCTCCTAACCTGGTAATTCCTCATCCACCCAATTCAACCCCCACCCCCTGGCGTCTCCTCTGTCAACCGTGGTCGACCTCGGGGAAAAAAAGGGAGGCAATGCCAGTCCTCTCATCCGCCACAGCGTCTCTCGCCTCGTACACTCCATCGCAAAGGGTCGAAGCGGCAGCGGCCGTCTTCTCTCGGGGCGGGAGTTCCCGGCCGCTAAAATTACCATGTCTGTGGGAGGTTGATGATCGTGACGGTGTATGCGTCCGCGCGCGGTCGCTAGCTGGGTATGTGGGAATGGGTTCTCGAAAGACCGGGCCCCTCAAGGTCATTGTGCACAGTATGCGACTTATCCAGTCTGGCTCCGGTCCCGTCGACTAAGACGTTGACGAGGGCTCGCTCTTCATTGCTGGGGCGTCGTTAGATGAGGTGGTTGGATAGGAAAGAAAAGTGAGCACTGTATGAGGTAGGAACGCAGTATGCCGTCTCGCAACTGCTACCTGCATGGGTACCGCATCGCCCTCCGCCTCCATCGTAAACAAGCTAGTCACCCTCCTCTTTCGTCACCTTCCCGTGAGCCCTATAGACTTAGTGACACATCATCAAATGCATTCATGAACCACGAAAAATAGGTCATCCATCAGGATCCAACTCGTCAACCAGGGCACTCGCCTCCGCGACTGAACCGGAAACTGGGAACCGCCAGCGACCGGGTCGGCCGGTAACGGCCAGAGAGCGACTTGGATGGGGTTCTCCCGTAAGAATCCCCAGATGGAATTGTTGTGATTCGAGTCAGCCGCATGACTCGAGCTCGGTCCCGGTCCAACGGATTGGAAACGACAACTCTTGACGGGTTCAAGCTGTAGAGCGCTGTCCCTGTGTATTGGATTGTTCTGCTGGGAAACGCCCTTTCCGTTAGTGGCAATGCGTGCAAACGGGGTAGTGGTGAATCGAATGAGCAGTCCGCAAGCAACTCTTGAATGGGCACAACGTGTGGAACATGCATCCCTTCCCGCTTGTCCCAAGGTTTCGCCCCTGCGCAGGCGCGAAGATCGGTACATATAATTGTTGCCCGACTGAGAATGAGCGTTGCACTTGACTCAAATCACACGATGGATGTTGTGGAGAAGGCCTGCTATGTCCGAGCACCAACACCCCCCCCTCCCTCTCTCCTTCGCCCAATCCAACCCAAACTAACCCAGCCCCGGCTGTCTCCTTTTGCGGGGATTTGCCAGGGGCAATTTTGGTTGGATGAGATGAGAGATCTAGGAGAAGCACGCGAGATTAAGCATAACCCATCTATGATAGCGGCCATATATCGTTTATTGAAGACTTAGCAAAAGTGGCGTTAACACCTCACCGCAACCGGCCCGGGCAAAAATGGCTGCAGATAACGTAATGGTGGAGACGTACACCGACGTTTTCAACCGAATGTGTATAGAGCGATGATCTCAACCATGTGAACGTTTCGTCGGCTGTGGAGAGCGGGAATTTCTCTTCTTCTCAAACACGATCACCGTTGCTTGTCTGCCGATCCGTCCACCGCCTCAGGAGGAGCAAAGCCCTTGCAGAAAAGATCTGCTGAGCGAGCGACGGATGCATGAAATTCCCGGATTTCAAGAGATCCACAGCGTGGCGCAACCTGTCGATTAAATTAAGCACCAAACAGCCGCCAAGCAGGGTGCAACCCAAGGACCAGGAGGAGCATCCCTCCGTTTGTGATCTCGCTTCTGTTTCGTCAATGTGCTTGTCGAGGGGGGTGGGCAATGTCGAATGAAAAGACGCTGCCTGTTGGTACCTGCATTAGCGCAATCAATCACCTCCAAAGAACCGCATTCACACAGTGTCCGGGTCGTCTCCGCGCAGGACAGCCGCAGCAGCGGCCGGTGTTTGTCTTGACCAGTACTGTGAGCCCCAGCGCCGGGTAGGGCCCAGAGTCTCAAGGAAGCAGACAGAGATCCAAGCCAAATCGAAAACACGAATGGAAAAAAAAAAAAAAAACAATAATAAAAATTCACATGCAAGCCAGAGCAGAGTGAGTGTGATTAACAAGCCCGTAGAACAACGTAGAGGGTGTGACAGCTGACAGCTGCCACCTGCCACCTGCCACCTGTGAGGCCTCAGCTGTGGCGATACGCGCTCTCACGTATCGCGTGGTGCATGCTCATCTCACGCGTCTGCTGGCGGCAGGTTCGCGGCAGCCACTAATAACCGGACACTACACCGCTCAACGGTGCAAGTAGTGCAATGCGGAGTAAAGAGGAGCCAGGGCCTCCGCTCTCGCCCACATCGCTCGCGCTGCTTTACAAGGTGTTGAAAGTGGTGGCAGATCAGACCTGCTCAAAGCAGGCAAGCGAGAGATGGAACCGCCGGGATCTTGTTGCCTCCTTCAGGGCAGCGTTGTCAAAAGTGGCGAATGCAACATTCAGACGAAATTGGTTCCCAAGCGGGCGGCCCCTTGTCACCGGGAGAGCGAAGAGAAGCTGTCAAATCAGAGCAGTGCACTGATGAGTTCATCGGGCCTAAGCGCCTCCATTTGACTAGAGACTGACCAACCCGGAAATCAAGCTCACATCAGAAGACCCCTGTCTTTCCGGGGCTGTCTGGATAGGGGGGGAGGAGGGAGAGAGGGGGAATCGGTCGGCTTCGGTTCGGCGGGTCGTTGTCCGCACGGGCGGGGGCGGATTTGTTGTTTTGTTAGGGTCCAGCAGCCACGGCGGGGTGCCAATGTTCCCTTGATGTTCCCTCACAATGTTGTACCATCCACCGAGCCCCTGGATTAGCGTCCCGAATTGGGCAGCCCGCCGCTGACGGTAATTTCCCGCTCTTTGCGCGAACGTATCCAGGCAATGGCCGGGGTGGCCTATTTAACGATGGCCAGTGTCCAACTCGAACCCGTTCTCTCTCTTCTCCTTCTCTCCTCAGCTCGAACAAGCCAATTCTAAAGCTCCTTTGACTTCGGTCGTCCACTCTTTAACAAACGCTTCAAAGCTTTTAGCTTTTTTGTCGGTCTTTACCAACCCCTCAACACCAAAAACAATACCTTCGTTTTAAACGAACCCTAAACAGTCATCAAAATGCGCTACGCTTTTGCTGCCGCTGCCCTCGTCGGCACCGCTCTCGCCGGTGAGGCCCAGAGCACTGTTTACTCGACCGAGTACTACACCGTCACCTCGTGCGAGGCGACTGTCCCCGACTGCCCTGCCTCCAGCACTGTCGTCAGCTCCTCGGTCTACCCCGTCACCACCTCGACTATCTACTCGACCACCACCAAGACGGTGACTGACTGCCCGGACACTGTTACCCACTGCCCGGCCGACTCTACCATCGTCGTCACCGAGACCGTCGCCGTCTCGACCACCGTCTGCCCGGTTGACGAGGCTACCACCACGGAGGTCCCGCCTGTCGAGACCTCGGTGGTTAAGCCGCCTGTCGACAGCAGCTCTGTTGTCCACCCCCCGGTTGACAGCAGCTCGGAGGTCCACCCGCCTTACCCCACCTCGACCTTCGTCACGGCCGCCCCCGAGTGCCCCGGCACCTCGATCAAGACCATCTCGACCTCGATCACCACGGTCATCCCGACCGTCATCTACGAGACCGTCGAGGTCCCGTGCCCCACTGTCGGCCCGTCCTCCAGCCCGTCGGGCTACACCCCCTCGGGCAAGCCCACCGGCACCAAGCCTCCCCAGCCTACCTTCACCGCCGGTGCCTCCACCATGGGCGGCTCCATCGCCCTGGCCGCTGCCGCCGGTCTCGTTGCCCTCTTTGCTTAAATTCTTTCCTGTTAAGCTTCTCTAAGTCGCATAGCAGCGTTGAGGGCCTATGGCGAGCGGTGAGAGTTTGGGATTTGGGAATTGTCCTTCAAAAGGCAAGCGCGGATTAATGGGCATGATACCTCTATGTACTTAATCTTCTAATTGTATTTTTTTTTTTTTTTGGCGTTCATGTATGGAACGGCTTTTATGAACGTCTTTTTTTTAACCCCTAAAAATTTGTTGAAAATACCTGGGTCTTTTCTCACTGCATGTGAATATTGCGAAAACGATGAGTGTTCCCAACGTCGAACGACAACAAAAACAAACAGTAAAAAGCTCCCTGGGCTTCCCTGAGCTCCTGCAATGCAAATCCAACTGACCAAACGTAATGGGAAAGGTGAAGGGTTTTGCTGTAATGTGAGCGCCGTGCCACTACCCTGCCTTTGGTTCATTTCCCGTGGGGCGGGTCAGTCGGAAATTGCGCTCTGTTGATCGGTGGCCGGCTCTGGCTGCTGATTCTGCTGATTCGCTAAGATAGGCGGTGCTGACTAGCAGACGGTCCCGCTCCTTTTTGTTTCAACCCCAGATTTTTATTACAGGCCCCCCCAAGGCCTCCAAGACTGGGGGGTTACCAGGGATTGCAGACTGGGCCAATCAGGGGTGTCATTGACAAGTCATCTATTCATGCAGAGCTGCGTGGTACAGAGCCGGGCGGCGTGGTTCCCTCAGTCTTACCCAGCCCCCTCCCATCGGGGCGTTGGATGCATTGTTGCTGACGGAGAAGCCAGCTGAGGTAATTAATGCTGGGTTTAGGAGAATGAATGTTCAGCTTGCGCTCTCGTATTATTAGAAGCGACGATTGGGCGAACTTAAGCCCCTCGGGATCATCCGACGAAGAATGCGTATAGGTAGTGTAGTCCATGTTTTCTTTTTCTGCTGTCTGGGGGTGAAAATAAGCTTTTTCTTGCTCTCTCTCTTCCCTGCCTGGCGCTCTCTATCTCGGATCAGGCAGTCTTACATTACATTATGGTATTTGCACAGCATTTGCTGAGCCGGTCCGAGCCGGCCGTAGATTCGGTCGGGCGGTCCCCACAGCTTCCGACCGTGTCTTCGGCGCCGGGGGAGTTTTGTCTCGGAACGACCCCGGCCAGCGCCGTCCTCGTCCCGTCCTCGTCCCGTCCACGTGAAAAAGTTTCACCCATCATTCCGCCCGGCCCCGAGCAAGGCATGATCTGCAAAGCATCATATGGCGGCTCTGCTCCCCCCACGCCAGAATCGGATCGCATGAACATACGCTGCTCAATGCGGGGAACGGAACGGCACCGGCACAATATCGATGCGCGGCGGCAGCGCCCTTTAGCAAGCCCGTACTATCGGGCGCCACGCAATCCCGAGCATGGCAGAATATGGCTGCTAGCAAATCGCCGATTTTGTCGGCGCCGCGGCTAAACTCGTAACTAGCTCTCAACCCAGTCTTGAAAACCCGTCTCCGCTTTTAGCTGCCTCTTCTATCTGGGATTGCGAATATGAGATGCCCAAGGCGGCACGCGGCCGCTCTCGGGTTCTTGATTAATGGTGAGATATGGATTACAAAAGACGGGGAAGGGACGAGAATCCGGCAACCTGGCCATCTGGCACCTGGTTTATATTCATTGATGATGCCAGACTCCCCGCATCTCCCTCAATTGCTCTTGGACTTTCACCAGCAGTGGCCTGGGGATCCATCCGCTCGTTTCTCACCTCTCTGCTTCTTTGCTGTGTCGGATCTAGCTCTCCTGGCGACCGGGAGAGCCGGGCTCGTACATGGCATCTTCCACTCGCTCAAGTGAGAGGGGCCGAATACAGCCTTGAAGCTTCTTTCTTCATCTTGTTTGCTCGAGCAAGTCTCGTAAATACCAAGATGGCTTTCCCAGTTTCGATTTTCCTCTTTCTCCTTTCTTCCCTCTCCACCACCATCCTCACTCCGGCGCTCGCACAAAACACCACAGTCACGACCACAACAACTGCCACCCAAACCATCACCCGCGTAGTCGATATCTTCTTCCTCAACCAGCCTGCGTACGAAGGGCTCCCTTACACAATGTTCCACCGCGACTCAGGGTCCGTCATAGCCGTCGACAACGTCAACAATCTCACCACCTACGTCATCACCACCACCCGCGTCGACCGCCGGCCCCCTCCGTCGGCCACCCGCACCGACAACGTGACGACGGCGATCCCAACCCTCGAGCCCACCCGCAGCAGATACTGGCGACCGCTGAACGGCACCGGCGAGCCAAGCACCATCACACAGGGGCCAGCAACAGCCATGTTCACCGGCACCCGCCACTGGCCAGATCACACCGTGTATTTACCCCCGCTGTTCCCCTCTGTGCCCTGTCTCTTTTCCCTGCACCCCCCACCCGAAACAACATCCCACCACGCTCTCTCAATCCCTCGTCGACTGACTAAGGCACTAACGGCTTATTCTCCAAAACCAAAAGAATCAACCGCTGCTCCCTAAACGGCACCGTCGAGGCAGCATGCAATCTAACCCACGTCGGCGACGTATGGTACGTTTTTGTTCCAACTCCCCTCTCCTCCGATATGCTGTTAGCTGTGTCATGGAGGGAGAAGAAGGGGGCGGCGGGCGGCAGCGGAGGAGGGAGGGGAAGAGCAGAATTATAACTGACATTTTCTGATTCTCCTCCCCAATAAAAAGGTATACGAAAAACCCCGAGTGGAACGGCACCTATTCGACCTACAGCTACAACTGGACCAGCGGCGACCGGTTCGGCTTCGCGCCCGTCACCATCACCGAGGGCGCCGAGCTGCTCACCGGCCCGAATCCCACGCCCAGTGGCGCGTCGGATGCGGCTTGGGGCGCGGTCAGAGGTGGACCGGCTAGGGCGGCGGTGGTTGTGCAGGCGTCTGTGTTGGGCCTTATGTTGATGGTTGGCATGGGGTTTTGGGGTCTAGGGGCTGGAGATTGAGTTGCCCTCGGGAAGGGTAAGGGAGGTGTTTTGGGTGGGGAAGGGGGAGAAAGGGACGGATATTGGTGAGTGAAATGCGTTGTATTCTAGGGCTGGGCGTCACGGAAAAGCTGATGATGAGAGTTCATGAATTTGGGTTGGGTCCGGTAGGAGAGGAGAGGTTGGACTGGAAAAGGGGGGGAAAAAAAAAGACACGAAATGTTACGTTTCATCAGGGAAGTAGAGCCTTTCCAGGCGAGTTACTGGGAGCCGCTGCAGTGTTGCTTGATGATTGTTTTAATCTGTATTTGCCAACCATGAACCCGTCCTCCGATAATCAGGACTGAATTCAGACTTAAACACAATAGGCAATCCGTTCCAGCGTCACATCCTTGCAAGCGTGCGTAGATGGTAGGGTGTTCCTTGACCTGGAGCGCCCGAAGTATAGAACACAAGCTCAAAGTATCTATTGTGGATACTCTATGCCTGTCTCATCCTCTAGTATGATATATCTACTCTTCGGAATGCAGCTAATATGAATGCTACAATGCTCAGATCATGCTTGACGCCTCCCAGTAACACAACCAAGCATGGACGAATAATCCAACCTGGCTTGTCAGTACCAGCTTCCTCAGTCAATCTGCCCCTCAGCGCCCGCCAATCCCATCGGCGTAGCAACCTTCGGCTCTCTCTCCCTTGGTCGGATCCTCAATTCCTCCTCTGTCTCCCCGCCGTCAAGGTTTACTCCGGAATCCCCATCCCCATCAAAGTCCGTGGTCTCGTCCTCCGTCCCCGTATTACTCCCGCCTCTCCTGTTCTTCTTCAGCAAACTCCTCAAATCGTCTTCGCTCAATATACTCTCAATACTCCCCCTCCTCTGATAAACACCACCATCCCCGCCAACAATCGGAGCACCATCTCCAGCACCGACTCCAGCACCAGCACCAGCACCAGCACCAGCACCCTTCGCACCCATTCTACTCTCCCTCCGGCCTCTCTCGACAAGTCTCTCCACCCTCAGCCGATTCCCCACAAACCTCATCTTCGGGAACGCGCTCTGCTGTCCCTCATGGATCATCCTCGCCAACGTGGCCTCGTCGGGGTCACTCAAGATCCGCCAAAAATCGCTGGGGATGCTCTTCGGCCACACCGTCACGGTCCCGCCAAACGTTTGCAGCCAGAGCATGCTCCAGTCCTGGCCCAGCGGCCGCGGCAGCAGTTCGAGCTGCCGCAGCACGCGCAGCCACTTGGTCAGGTCCAGCTTGATGTACTGCTCCGTGGCCGAGCCGAGGTAGCCCCCTCGCCAGCCGCGCCCGCGGCGGTGCGTGACGGGTTGCCCTACATTGCCTCGCGACGAGAAGAAGAAGAGGTTGATGTGGGGGTTGACCTGGCTGACGATGGTAAAGTTGACGTTGAAGTGCAGGTTGAGCGCCTTGATGGGGATGTCGGTCCGCAGCGAGCCGTCCTTCCACTTGTGGCCGAACGAGTAGGGCACGAGCTGGCCCGACCGCGTCTTCATCATCAGCACCACCGGGTTGACGATGCCGGGAACGGCGGCCGAGGCCAGCACGGCGGACCAGATGACGCAGTCCGGGCTGGTGAGGTAGTTGCACAGGATGGTGGGGGAATGGGGGTCGGCGGGGACACACGAGACGTTGAGGATGCGCCCTGTGCGCTCGTACGCCTCGCGGAAGGTCATGGACCCCCGCGTCCACCAGGCGCACTGCTTCGCCCAATCGACCGAGTCGAACCGTGCGCCCGTCTTCCACCAGCGCCAGAACCAGACGGTAATGGGCTCGCGGCAGGCCGTGATGCGATGGGCGAGCGCCGGCACCAACAGCTGTTTGAGCTCCTCGTTCGTGCGAGTCGCTACGAGGGCGGCCACCAGCGCGCCACCGCTCGTGCCCGTGATAATATCGGGTAAGTAATCCTCCTCCAGCAGCGCCTTAACAACACCAAAGTGGTAATACGCAAACGTCGCCCCTCCTGACAGGCACAGCGCCGTGCGGCCGTAATTTGCGCATACGCCCTTGAACAAGACCCGCTTCTCCTCTTTAGTGAGCTGCTTCGTCTCGATCAAGAACCTGATACTCCTCTCGACTAGTGATCAAGTCAGACCCTTATTCCTTCCGAAGACACACACACACACACAGAGAGAGAGAGAGCAGAAAGAAATTAATAAAACGGGGGTGCGTGATGAAAGCGGTCTCACCTTCATCAATAAAGTTCTCCACCAAATTCTTCGTCCCATAATACGTCTGGCTATACAGCCTTGGATTCTCAACTCCGGCAAAATTATTCTTGACGCAGGCCTCAACGAGCGCCTTCAGATCCTCCACCGCCTCCCTCCCCTTTGCTGTTCCCTCTCCGTCTACCACAATAGTCCCCTCCGCTTTCTCCGCCCTCCCCCGCAACCTCACCATCTCCTCCAGCACCCTCCGTACGGTCTTACTATCGTAGTAGGCAAACTCGTCGCTCCCCTTCCACTCCCCGTTGCCAAAGAAATCGTCCATGGCCCTGGCCGCGCGCACCCAGTCGGCGTAGCGCCCCGTCGCGCGCATCGCCCGCCGCAGCCTCTCCCGCTGGCCTCGCCACGCGACCCACTGCTCGTACAGGTAGATGTACGTGCGCGTGAGCAGGTAGGCGAGGGATAGCCCGCCGATCCACGCGCACACGGTCAGCAGGAACGGCCACTTGAGCAGGCTGTACAGGTACCCCTCGCGCGTCTCGTCCTTGGAGCGGCTCCTTTTCTGTCTCTGCTGCTGCTTCTTCTTCTTGTTCTTCTTAGTGCTGTTCCCCGCGACATCGTGGTCGTCCCGGCCCGAGCGGAGCACCTTCTCGTGGACCGGGGCCCAGTCGTGCCTGGCTGTGAATAGCAGGCCGCTGCTGCTGGACCGGCGACTCCGGGATGGTGGACCCGGCGCTGCTACGCCAGCTGCCTGGGCGGTTTCTTGCCGCGCGTGTGCGGTGCGGTCGGCGTCGGCGTCGGCGTCTTCATCGTGGTGGTGCAGGCTCGAGGCGGTCCCGCGGCGAGTCTCGTCAATATCGAAGCTGCTGGGGCTTTTGCGAAGCGCAGGACTGTTAAGGCGCGAGGAGAGGAGACCTCCTCCCTCGTCGGGGGATTGTGGGACGGGGTCTGGTGCAGAGAGGGCCTGGATAAAGGCCTCGATGTGTTCGGGTGGGAGAAAGTCGGTGTCGACGTCTGGAAGGCGGGTCCAGTCGAAGGCTTCGGGGGGAAAGCCGTAGGTGCGGGCGGGGATGGTGATGTTGATGCGTTCGGATTTGGCCTTTGGCCTTGCCGTGCCGTTCCTCAGTTCAGCCATGATGGTCTGCGCGGCGCTGGGCGGCGCTTCGGCACATGATGGGGAAGGGTGTCTCTTCTAGCCAAACGCTTGGTTCGGTTTGAGTTCGGCCGATAAACGGTATTGCGTAGAAAGCGAAATAATAACGATGAAATATGCAGTTGTTCGAGAAAGGAAATAGCGAGAGAAGAGAAACAGGGACACTCAAACGAGATTCATACAATCTTAGGAGTGATTGCTGAGCGGTCCTAGGATTGGTGGCATGCTGACGGCGATTCCAATCGGTAGTGGTGTGCAGGGTGCAAAGTTACTCCTGAGTGGAATGACGTCGGTCGATCATTCCAGCCTCAGCAGAGCAGGTCAGTGGACCCACCATCACCAACGCTCATAAACATGATCAGCCCCTGCCAGGGCCTCAGCGACTCAGCGGTGGGCGGGCGGCTGAGCCAGCTCCGTCCCAAGACCCCAGGGTTACCTAAGATTTCATCTGCGTCTGCGTCATTCCAGGTCGTGGAGTGCGCAAAAGGACTCGGAGACCAAGATACTAGACCCGCCAAGCCTTGCGGCTGCTGGCCGAGTCCACCCGAGATTGTGAACTCGGATCGAGAAATCCGAGTCGTCACCCGGCACGACAAGGAATGCTGAAGCGACCGAAGTTGCCCCCAACGCCCGTAGACGCCTAGGAGAGAACAGAAAACACAAAGTACAGTACAATCCCAGCACGTCGGTAGACTGGAACACAATCTGCAGAAGCCAGGCCCTTCGCCAGCAAAAAAAGCATCGCGCAAGTCTTGGATCTATGTTTGATTCCCCTTTCGCTTGGCCCGTGTTCGCGCTGGACTTCGTCCTCCTGACGCTCTCTCCTCATTAACACCTTCATAACCCCATCAGCCCCTTACACATACTGAGACAGCCACCGGATACCTTCACCATAACCCTGTCTCATGACCACCGAGCACATGAAGACCTCGATGGGCCGGATGCCCTCGAGCGGCACCTTGCCCTTGCCCGTCGTCTGATACATGCCGAGCTGGTGGCGGAGCTCGTCTTCGGACACGGCATCCGGATGGTCGATCTTGTTGCCGAGGATGACGAATGGCACCTTGGCCAGCTCCTCCATCGACAAGAGTGCGTCGAGCTCGGCCTTGGCCTCGGGGAACCGCTCATAATCCTTGGCATCGACGAGGAAGACGACGCCATTGACTTCGGGGAAGTAGTCCTTCCAGAGACGGCGGGCTGCAGCACGCATTCCCTAATTAGCTCTCGTCCAATGGTAGCATCACCTCGGAAAGGAAGCAACGCACCCTGTTGATGACCGCCCAAATCGAACGTCGTAAACCTCACATTGCCAATCGCCAGCTCCTCGGAAGCTATTGCCCCACGGAAAGTTTTCAACCGTCAGCTAAACCTCCCCTTGTTCATAGATTCTCAAAAGCATAAGCCGGGGGAAGCCTCATACTCGGATGCAGCGTCGGTTGCAGGATCGCAACGCGGTCATTCTTCAGCATGTGTAGCAGCGTCGTCTTGCCGGCATTATCGAGACCGAGGAACAGCAGCTTGGCGTGCTTGTTAAGCAGGCCGAGCGACGACAGGATGTCGTAGACTGCCGGTTGTTGCAGCGTCAGCATCACCTAGTCGACTCTTGATTCGTGTTGGCCGTCATCCTCTCCCTCTTGCGCCCTTGACGGCCCCGTCATCCTCGGGCGGGGAAAAGAAGATGCCATGCACGGTTATCGAACAACGGAAAAGAGGAATGCCTACACCAGTTAATGATCCACATTGCGTCTTGATTTCGATTCGATTCGGCGTCGGGCGGCGGCGGACGGGCGTATGTCAGCAGATCGAGTTCTTCGCACTCGCTCCCTCTCTCGCTTGAACCCAAGTGGGAGGACAGGTACAAGAATGGATTCTTGCGGTGGCTGAAACTCCAAAAAGAAAAAAAAAAAAAGAGGCAGAAATTGATCGTTGGTTTCGATGGGGCTGGTCGGTGGTAGTTATGACGACGGAGGAAAAGGGAACGGGGATCACCATCGCTCGATCCTCGAACAGGAATTGGCCAGCAAGCACCCATGCGCAAGGGTGGCAGGCCTGGTCGGCGTGCCGGTTCTGACACCTCAAATTTCAGGCCAACATTAAGTGAACCAACGCGCCTTTGTTCTGGTTGGACAAGCAGCTTCCCGCTCGGGCGCCGAAGAGTGCCAGAGCCACCGAGTGGTCCGACCCAAGGCCATTCGCAAGCTCGAGGGTACCCGGCCGCTATCCATCCTCGTGCCCTAGCATCGTTGACTGTTGTTTGTTTTGTTGGCTCAGAAGCCAAGTAGTAGCGATTATTCATAAAGCTACGGTATGCGAATATATTCTAATGGCTGGTCTATGGTTGATCGATCCGTTTGGTTTGGTTTGGTTTCGTTTCGTTTCGTTTCTTTCGTTTTTGACATGCTCTCCGCGGCTCACCAAACGGACGTTGCCACCACGTTGCACTTTTCACGGGGAAAAATATTCTCCAAGGGGTTTGATCAACACCACGACGCCACTTGCCCCTGTATGCAAAAATTTCCCATTTCCCAAAGTATGTACCGCGAATTCTAGATTCAGTCCTCCCCACAGGATGCGTAGCTTTCGAATAATTACAAACAAACAATAAACCACAGAAGAAACAAAAATTCAAGAATACGCCATGGTCGTGAACCCATAATAGCGGATGTATCCGCCCAGGCTCTTGTCAAATGAATCGTCAAAATGCTCCTTCCCAGAACCCTATGATGCGCTCCCGAGCAACTTGTCCGCGCGTTGTGAAAATGCTAATCAAAGAATCCTCCGTCCCTCTCAGATGGAAAGTACATAATTACCATGGCCGCCCGTCTTGCCGGCCATAAACAGGCCCAGCTCCCGCATGCGCTCAGCGCCCTGCCCGGGAGGGGGGCGTCTGACATGCGCCTTCTCCTTGCGCGCACGGTTGTAGTACTTTTGGTAGAACTTCTCCTTCCGCCGCTGCCGCTTTTGTTCGAGGCCCTTGACGATGTCGATAGCGCCCCGGACGTGCGTGTCCTTGCTAGTGACATTGGCCGTATGCTTTCGAGCCTTGAGGTGTGGAAACATGCCGCGTGCTCTCGGTAACGATTTGGTTTGCGTCACGCTAGGCTGGAACGCCATGGTCTTGAACGCGATGCCTTGGGTGTCCGGTACGGGGGAGACGAGGGGTGACTTGGATGCCATGCGGGGCGGTGCCGGAGACCGAAGCTTGCGGGGAGAATGTTGATCAACGTGCTTCCGTGGTGAACGACCCCGTATTTTGGGTGCCGGCGAAGGGCGCCGCTTCGGTGGTGGGGAGCGGCATCGCCTCGGAGACGGCACACTCCCCTTCTTGCGGCTCCTACGATCACGGTCATGGTGGAGATCCTCCAGCTCGCCGTGGAGCCAGAGATGGTCATCGCTCTCGCCGTACCCCTTCCTGTACAACTCCTCGGCCTCATTCTCTGGTTCAGAGGTGGGAAAGCTGGGGTCGATATCTTGCGGAATGAGCTGGTGCTTGTCCCGCTTTCGAGCCTCAACGCACGAAATGTACGCCTCTTCCAAGGGTTTGTCCTCGTCTAGAGTGCCGCAGACGAAATCCGTGCTATCGGGTAACTCGGGTGTCGGGGGTCGGAACGGCACAGCGCGAGATCTCGAACGCTTCTTCCTCCGTGAGCGGCCGGCGTCCCGATTGGAGCCCGCCGAAGAATCAGAGTTCTCGCCCGGTGACAACCTCCGCGGCACTGATGCCGCACCGGACACAGAGCAATGATGGCCGATGCGGGCGG
Organism: Madurella fahalii; assembly: GCF_045866475.1. Taxonomy (NCBI): domain Eukaryota; kingdom Fungi; phylum Ascomycota; class Sordariomycetes; order Sordariales; genus Madurella; species Madurella fahalii. The sequence continues at coordinate 2,359,681 of NW_027263976.1, forward strand.
TCCACAGAACCAAACCATCATCCTCATCGTCAGATTCGGCGAATCCAGTCTCGTTGTCCGTCTTGTACCCGTCGGAAGCCTCGTCATCCCATCCATACTCAGTATCGGCATCATCATTCACGCCGTCACCCGTCTCCTCGTCGTCCACTTCGTCATCCAGATCATCCCCATCGTCGGCATCCAGAGAGTTGTCCTCGACATCCTCGTCGTCAATCAAGTATTCTTCCTCCACCTCTTCCTCCGCTTCCTCATCGAGTTCTTCCTCGAGATCCGCTTCCTCTTCAGCTTCCTTACCCAACTTTCGAATCGCGTTTTCCTTCTCAAGCGTGTCGTCGATGGTGAGTTTGGGCATCGACGATGTATCATCACGCCGTATCCAGTCATCTTCCTGCGGTTCGTCACTCGCAAACTCGTGGAATCGCACGCACTCGCTCTCTAGATCATTGAGATCTGCCGTGAGCCACCTCTTACTGCGAGCGGCAGCCGGGCTGCTAGGTGGCCTGTGGGGTGTCAAAGAACGAATGGCGCGGACGGTAGACGAAGACCGCCGTTTCTCGAGGCCGGGAGAGCCCTTTGGCGTGCTGGGCACGAACCTCGGGACTGGTGTGGGCGGCCGAGCTCCCCGCTGTGGCATATCGGCGGCCCTTGGAGGTCGAGGCGGGCAGGCAAACGTGATGGATGTCTTCTTCGGCGCATCTTCAACCCTCACCCCGTCTTGGGAGGGCGGTGGCGGGCGCACCGATGCCTTCCCGTCGGGGTTTGGCTTGGCTGCACAGGCAAAGGAAATGCAGCGCTTCTTCTCCAAGGCATGGATGGCAGGATCCTTGCTTCCTCCGGTCGCCGCAGCAATAAATGGGACGAAGCCGGTGTTGGGGAGCCGCGGGCTCGGGGAGCTCGTGCGTGCGGGCGTCGTGATACCCGTTCCGCAAGTGAGCTCAACGGTTGAAGCCAGGCTGGTAGTACTTGTAACGGAACGTCGTCGTATGGGCCGGAGGAGAGACCGAGAATCATTGGCTTCGTCGTCCGACCGGTTTTGGAAAGCTTTCGTCAGGAGAGATTCGTGATGTTCGCTCCCACGGCGGATGGGGTTGCGGCGGAACTGCGTCGAAATGGTCGATATAGACCTACAATCCGGCGGTTCATCGGCATCGGCACCCGCGTCCTCCTCCACCGATGGCTCTACGTTAGCTGAATGTGTGGCTGTCCATGCCAGCACATTCGACGTTGCGTGATCGCGGGGTGTGTGGTACTCCATCTTGGTAGATTGGCGGCGCGTGGTTGCGGCCGACTTGCGGGGGTTGGGCCAGTGATCGCCCTTTGAAAAACGAACAAGGATGTTTCGCGTCCAACAAGACGCGGGGTTCCGCCCTCAAGGAGGTTAACTCCAACCTTGAAGGCGTTTTGGTGTTGATCGTAGTATCGTATCCGGCTGAAAGGCTGCAACGGATGCAGTCCTCTAACTGAAAGCTTGCAGCTCGTGTGCAAGGTGGTGTGTCCCTAGGGACCGCATTGCTATAACCGCAGAACCATCGTCGGCGATATAGGAAAGAGTCGCTAGGCCGGGTTGTTTGATGGTGGTTTCGTTCTCAGGCGCGGCCGTCGGCCGTCGACGAGCGAGTCTTCGAGAAAGGTCGTGTCGGAGCGAGGTCGGCCTTTTGCAGACGGTAGAATGACGTCGGAAAATGGAGGAAAGTTCCGCGTATTGGGTCGAGGAGGTTGTTGGGAAGGGGGACGCAGCACAAGAGCGCTCTGCACGACGTGTGGAAAAAGACGGGAAATATCAGGTTTTTGGACCGGCGGAGTACGCAGGGCAGGATAAGGTACGGCCGTGTATCCGTCGCGAGATGCAAGGAAGAGAGTTGCAGGGTTCGGGGTGGGATGTGGGCGCACGGGTTGCCCTGCATTCCAGCGGCGCAAATGAGGTACGAAGGGCCACCGCACTAATTGCTTGGCTTATGGGATGGGCGGTCTGCGAGCGGTCGCAGCGGGCGGCAGTGTTGGAGTGGGACAGCAACAGAATATCCTTCCAGTGGACTGTTAGTGCTGAGGTCACCGGCTCAGAGACAGGGCAGGTCTGCCGCCAGACCTTTGTTGGCGCAACCCAATGGCAAAGGAAAACAATTTAGCCAAGGCCCCACCTCCGTCCCAAATTTATCGGCAGAACAAGGAACAAAAAGAGGGTCCAAAATGGTACGCTACCGATGTCCACCTTGTTGGATGTTACTGCGCTGCGCGGAGCTTACATCACGGACTCTAAGGCAAGTACCTATCTAGGGCGGATTACATAGCCATCACGGGATATATGAGAGGTTTGGTGCTAGATTTAGGTTTTCTTGTAACTACCGCACTGCGTAGTGAACTTGAATGAAAAGTGTTGAGCCATCGAAAGGCTTGGGTAGTATAGAGCGCCCTGCGGGTGTGGGTGCAGCTTGTGGAGCGCCAGCAGAAACCGGCAAACGGCGGGATTGTCCGGCTTTTTTCTTTTTTTCTTTTTCTTTTTTTTTTTTTGGGGGGGGGGGGGGGGCTTGGCCACCAGGTCCCTGATTCTATCCAGTAGGCACGCACAGGCCAGAATATCATGGGAGTTCCCAACAGAGTCTTACTTATATCAGCTTATGCTCCGCTCAGTGTGCTGTAACACCGAACGGTAGGGTACTGATGGCATAAAGACACATGGCCAAACTCGGGTCCTCCTGCAATCTGCAAACCAGACGAGACAGACAGGTGGGCGTCTGACCTGCAGGAGGCATGCAGTTGGTTGCTGGGCTCTGAACTGCTCCGCCGTGGTTCAACGCTCACCAAGAAAACAGATAATAGCGCGTTGAGGCCGTAAGCAGCGTATGCATTGCAGAGTTGTGGTATAAGGACCCAAAGGACATCATCAACAAAAGAACAGCAACCTGGCGTCAGCCCCAGCGCTGGATTGAGGATGTCCGAAATCCCCACCTGCAGGATATCAGATGCACCGAAGGCCGCTGGTCCTCGACTCCACCTACTGGCTGTTGGTACCCGCCTGGTTGAGCAGGAGACCATAAGCACCCGCGTTTAGAAAACAGGGCGATTGGAACCCGTGCATACCATTCGTAATGGACTTTCATCAGAATGGCCTGACTCCAAATCCATTGTTCTCTCGCCGCCCCGCGCGCAAGTGATAGGCAAATGCGCTGCCACCCCGATGCCCGCCAAGCCCCAGGTTCATTGGAGCTGACACTGCCAAAATCCGTCCGGTTGATGTCTGAAGAAGCCAAGGTGGTCGTGTCGCGGCCACATGAAAGACCCCTCTCACATCGCATCCAACGAGCTTCTTCTTGGATCCAATATCGAGCCAGGGTCTAACTGGCCAAACCCCGCGATCACCGTCGGGCAGGCAAGGGATTGAAACACAAGCAGATGACCCCGCATTCCACGCCTCCCAGTAGCGTGGGGGACTCATCCGATCAAGAAGACGCAGTGTGCTGGAAATGGCAAGCCGAAGGGCACGTTGGCTGCAATACCTGTGTCACTAACAGCAATGGCTCTTTCGCGGGTGCTCTCCAACAAACTCGGCTCGCCACCTGAGGATCTGAGTCGCCATGTGAGCGGAACTGAATCACTGCATCCAATATTACTGAGATCCCGGGATTCGAGTTACCGACCGCATGGCAATGCATGGCGCAGTGTACAATTGCCTCGGAAACTGCGAGGCTTGACTCCGTAACTCATTTGGTTCCACATTAGGAAATAGACCCCCATTTAAGGGTGGAAATGCGTAAATCCAATATATGCTAGAAACGGAAGCCCCAGGCTTGGCAGCTCTCCTCGCGCAAACGTTCTTCCGTCTCCCCTGCCCGGACAGCCCCGGCTAAGCGAATTTGGGTCCGCAGCCAAATCTGCTCGAACGACGAACGATAGTGGCCTCGCCGACGTATTGCACTCAATTGAGACCGCAACAATCATGAACTCCCTCCGCATTGCTCGTGCGGCCCTTCGGGCGCGCCCTGCTGCCGTGCGCGCCCCCATCCAGCGCAGAGGCTATGCCGAGGCCGTTTCCGACAAGGTGTGTTTCTCCGGTCGCTTCGCCATGCGAACAGCTTCAGCTAAGCCAGCATTACAAATAGATCAAGCTCAGCTTGTCCCTTCCCCACCAGGTACGGCGCCCCGAATACTCTTCTAGTCTCGGACGGCGGTGCCGCCTGACTTGCCGTCGACGAGACACGAGAGAGCGACTTAGCATAAGAATGCCGTGTTCAGTGGAGTTGATTGTTTATTGCCGCATCTAGTCCATCTACAAGTCCCACGATGTCGTCCAGGTCAACATCCCCGCCGAGTCTGGCGAGATGGGTGTCCTCGCCAATCACGTTCCGTCGATTGAGCAGCTGAAGCCTGGTGTCGTCGAGATCATGGAGGAGAACGGTAGCACCACGCGGTTCTTCCGTAAGTTCCATGCAGAACCCGCCGGGCCAGGAGAGCTTATGGCTTACGCAATTCGTCGCAGTCTCTGGAGGTTTTGCCGTCGTCCAGCCCCAGTCGGCCCTGAGTATCAATGCCGTTGAAGGCTTCCCTCTGGAAGACTTCAGCCCCGATGCTGTCCGGGCTCAGATCGCTGAGGCCCAAAAGGTCGCGAACGGCAGTGGCAGCGAGCAGGATATTGCCGAGGCAAAGATCGAGCTGGAGGTAAGTCTTGGATCAAAAAGAATAGTTCTGCAGCCACTAACGCTGCCCAGGTCCTCGAGAGTCTGCAGGCTGTCTTGAAATAGTTGTATAAAATGCCCATAAACCCACCCTGTAGTATACACCCAAGATTCCCTAGTTCAAGAGACGCATCTCAAGGCATGTTGCTTTGAGGCCCGCTGATGACGCTCTTTTGGTCTATGGACAGCTCATGCTGGTCATCCTAACTACCGTTTCATTCGTTGATTGCCCAGCTGAGCCAGAAAGATGCCGACAGTCACTACGAGACGAGCAGGACACATCCTTGTGGATTTCCTCAGCACGTAGACTCGCCGATTCGAGTTGTCCCGAAACCTTCGTCACCCGCTATTAACAGGCGGCCTTGGAAACTGCAAGTTTCACACCATGGCTTCAGTCGGCGATGGTCACGTCCGTCATCGGAAGCAAACACACTCAGCCTCTACACGTTCAACTCCCTTTACGGTTTCCCCCCTTCAGATGCACGTTAAGGTATTGGCTCGAACCACCGTCTTGGGGCAGCAAGGCCAGAACAGTTTGCGGAGCTCTGAAACCCTCATCAACCCCAAGCCGCACAACATATCCCGTTCCCTTCTCAGCCAACAAGCCCAAGCGCCTTCACGCGAACCACACCAATCCAAACATGACTCCCTCCCGCTACCCAACCGGCCGATGACCAGACACTCTCTAACCGAACTCAGGAACGGAAGAGACGAGATAGGCTAGAATTATGCTGCTATCACAGGCGTCAGTTATTGCCCCTATCCTGAAGGGTCATCACTCCCTCACCCAAAGCATAGCGTCAGGTGGTATTGATATGCGATGTCTCTTACCGTGCAGATCCCTTGTAGTTTTCGAGGCAGTTTGTTAGTCAAGTGTGCCGGGCGGGGATGGTTGATGCGGTTCTGAATCCCTACTGGCTACGTCAATTCCATGGTGGTGGTTCTAGATGAAAGATGGGAGTGTTGCTATAGGGCTGGGTGATGGTTAAGGGGGAATATTTTGTGTCCAATAAGGGGAAATGGTGTTTGTGGGATATAGAGAACAAAAAAGGGAACGTGGATCGAGAGGGTGCCAGATCGTGCTTGCGTTCAAGGCCTAACAACCTGTTTAACCACTTGGTGGTAAGTAGCTTACCAAGAGACCTAGGGGTCGTGTGAAGGGGATCAGCCTGAGTTCGGGCTAGACCCGAGCCTTCTGTGGCGGACGGTTGAGAGCTTCCAGGAGCTGTGTTTTGAAAAGGACGATGTAAGATCGCTATCCTACGGAATGGCAATCAATCCTAAAGATCTTTGCAAGTCATGTACCTTGCCGAATCTGTAAGATTTTGTAAAACACTGCAATCGACACTGCCAATGGATTTGACGGCTCTGGGTAGTTTGCCCCGGATTACGGCAATTGTATGGCTGAAGCGATGGGATTAACCGTGGCAATTGTGTACCCGTATTTATCATAGAACGTTTATCATAGAACGGAGGAGCATGCCGGTTTCGAAACTAGCAGTGAAGGTGTGAAGTGTACCTATTGAAGCTCGGTCCCGTCCCGTCCCATCGAACAGGAGGTTGGCGGCACGGAAGAAGGTGAGGCCGAGGCTAACTTTGACAGTACCGTACTGGAACGAGAATCCTGGAGCTCATGTATCTCGTGCCTCGGTCCCCTCACTCACAAACACGTTTTTCAACGCCGACTTGCACTTGGGTGAGGCTTTCCGTTACAATACACAAAGACATGGGATGGGACAAGCCCCTGCGAGAATCTCTCTCAGCGCTCTCTGGCGTCAGCCCTGGACAATGGTGCCAGGCCTTTTTCCTTCTCGCGGCTATAGGCGTGGGAACGGTGGCAGCGATGCCGCATGGCGCAAAGACACTCCTGGTTGACTATGGCGCGCGCAAGGCTCAGAAACAGCCAGACGACGAGAAGCGAGGCGGCCTGGTTTCGCTCATCGCTACCCTTACATCATGGACCCAGGTACCGCATTCGTGGTTCGGCGCCTTCTACGTGATGTCCGTGGCGTTATCCGTCTTCTGGTTTGCCCAGTACCTTTGCGATGGAGCCGTGTTACGTCTGATTGCGTCTCGCCAGATGGGTGTAGGAGAGCCATCCGCTACACTAGGACAGGTGGGGTTGGGTTGGTTCATGCTGTTCCTCCAGGGCGCCAGGCGTGTCTTTGAGCACGCCACCGTCTTCAAGCCGTCCAAATCCACAATGTGGGTTGTTCACTGGCTACTCGGCCTCTCTTTCTACCTCTTCATCAGCATATCCATCTGGGTTGAAGGATCAGGTATGGTTGTTCATCCGCACGGGGTAGTGTGAGGTCACATCACTGACTGCAGCACAGCAGCAGTCTTGAACCCGACGGCCGGTAATACCAATGACGTGGAGTCTCTGTTGAAAATGGCGGTCGCGGCCCCAGCATTCCTGTACGCCTGGATCAACCAATACAGGTGCCACAAGCATCTTGCTGGGCTGAAGAAATATTCGTTACCGGAAGCCGGCCTGTTCCGCCACTACATCTGCCCCCACTACACCTGCGAGTGTCTCCTCTACCTCTCAATGGCGGTCGCCACGGCTCCCCGCGGCACATGGTGTAACAGGACACTTCTGTGCGGCCTAGTTTTCGTCGCAGTCAACCTCGGAGTCACGGCTTCGGGAACTCGCAAGTGGTACGCTGAAAAGTTTGGGATCAGCCCGGTCGCAAACAAGTGGAACATGATCCCCTTCATTTTTTGACACGATCGCGGCCCATCGATCAGACTCCACTCATGGGCGTTTGAACATGGGCCCAAGCTTGTTGCCGAGCTTGGAGACCTTGAGCACATCGCGATATGTGAGGCTGGTGCGCGTTTGCCGCTTATTCAGCCCGTCATTGTAGAGTGATGGCGCACGCAGAAGGCTCCAGTTCACGATGGTCTGCTCCGAGATGTTTACGTCGGCCGAAATCGGCTCTATGCCGTGGAGATACTCAGAATAGAGATCTGCGGTGGTGACCAAGAGACTGCGTGGCTCTTGCAAGATTCTCCATACCGGCTCTGGGTCCAGCGCACCGTCTTCCTTGCTCCTGTAGAGATTGAGACAGAGGCTGGAGCCAAGACTCACTGTGCAAACAACGGGATAGTAGGCGCTGCCGTCTTTGTGCGGCATGATGCCCGTGTTTGGCGGATATTCGTTGATAAGGACATGGTTCGGTCGGCCGTGAGGACTCTCGGCAAAGATATTCGGCTCGTTATCGGATAGAGGGATCGAGAGGAGACGCGAGACGACGGGCTGTTCTAGCCAGTCGGGCAACGGTCTGGCATCGACAAGAGTGTCCTTGACGAGATCTGACGGCCAGGGCTGGAGGCGCCGATGTGTCAGCTGCCTCCATCGCGCCTTGGGCGCCGTCTCGACCTTGCGGCGTCGGGTTAGATGCAGCGGTTAATCGAAGAACAGCGCGGCGCCGGAACTACCTTGTGCAGGATCGCCTTTTCCTCTTCTTCGCTGATGAAGTCGGCGATATAGTAGGCAGCGGGCGGCAGCGCATTTATCCTACTGGCTTCCAGCGTCGCCGGGGTATTGGTCTGGGGAGGCGAATCCATCAAGTCGGTTTGTTCAGAGCCTGGCCCTTGTCAGCCGGAGGGGCGAAGCAGACAGGCTGTGGCAGAGTTGGATGCAAGTCTTGGTGTCATGCGCACCCAGAGAGGGCGGGCCTTTTCTGCTTGGGCAAAACTGGCAAGGGCAGGAAAATGATGAGGGGCAAGGCTGCAGTGGGAGGAGACCATGCGAGCCGATGACAAACGGGTCGGGTCAGAAAGTGCAAGCAGCAGGAAAAAGGAGAGGGCGCTGCTTTCGGACTAGGCGTTGTGAAACATGGATGGGGAGCTCTGGACTCGTCGAGTACCGACGAATTAACGAGCCGAACACGGCGCAAAGCGCTGCTGAGCACTGAACCCGCCCCAAGGAAAAAAAAACTGGGCTTCAAATTTCGCTCCGGATCCGAGGGAGGGCACCACAAGGCAGCAGGAACAACAACAAACACAAACCCTTGCTGAAGAAGTCGTCAAGAAATTGCATCGGCCGGTTGCGACGGATGCACAGGCAGTCCAGGCTGTAACTACCCCCTCGCACCCTGGTCGAACGCGTTGGATACGCAATGCGCGCAAGGATCCTGTCGCCTACCGTAGTGCTCTCTGGCCAATCACGGCGGTGGCGATCAGACTTTGATCTGGGAATCTCCAAGTGCCCGCCTATCCGCAGCTGCCTTTCCCTCTGCGCCCAGCCAAATGCACTGCTCTGTCTGTGGTTAGAGACCGTCCCGGCTCCTCTTCTCGAAAAACCACCCTCTATCGCCAAACCAGCAATCCGCGGCCATCTCTAACGGCAGCCTGTATCAGTATATCGTTTGACCCGTTTGTGCAGCATTTCCGTCCGGTCCTGGGTGTAACTTGTTTTTATTCCCCCCCCCCCCCCCCCCCATCCCGCCCCCCCCAACCCTGTTACGCTGCCGCGCGCTCGCTCCGCCCGCCTGTCGCTGTCTTTTTTTGCGTGTTCGCTGGCTATTCTGGACAGTGGACACGGGGCGGCTGTGCGTCTGTCTGTGCCCGGGTTTGCTTCTCACCAACGACTCACTCTTCGCTCCCCACGATCTCGGGCTTGTCTGGCGCACCATTTCCCTCGACGTGTTCAATCGCCGCACATCCCCCATTCCGTCGTGTTCAAAAGTCCCGGCCAACGCAGCGACCAGGATGGTGCAAAACGGTAGTCGTTCTTCGAATTAAATGACATGGATGCGCAGAATGCTGCTGAGCCCGCCTCCACGAAGCCTGCTGCTTCCCCCAAGCGGCCGGGCAGCGACACCGATCATCCCAGGGCCTCCGCCGTCGCCAAGTCGTCGAGTGCCCTGAAACCCGAGCTTTCCTTCAAAGATGGTAGGCCAAGTGCGTCCGCCTCGCGCACCAACGACGACGATGGCGGTGCCGACGGGAACTCTGATGCTGAGACTATCGTCCTGCCGGGCAAAGACGGCCACTCACCCTCCAAAGTGCGCAAGATCATAAAGCACGAGGACAAGAGCGACACAGAAGACGCTGCTTCGGTAACGCTCGGTCGCAAGCCGTCTAATTTGAAGCAGGATCGCGAGGGCGACAGAGCCGACCGCAGCGGCAGGACAGACAAGCCCGTGTCGGTCACGGCCACGGGCTCGAATGACGGCGCGGCGTCTCTGGTCGGCAAGAAGAAGAAACACCTCGACAAATCGAAAATCAAGGACGGGTCCAGCGGCTTGAGCTCCGCGCCGGCATCTCCACCGCAGCCCCAGCGCCGTCGCCGCCCCTCGAATGCACGCTCGGATTCCGAGACGGCCCATGTGGATTCGCCGAAAACCTCGACCAAAGAGAAGCCTAAATCCCTGGACAAGGTGGTTCCTCACAAGCGCAAGGCGCCAAGGCCCGACTCGGAAGACGAGGCAGAGAATCGCAAGGTCCGCCGCCAGCGCACATCGGGCTCCGGCCTCGACGCGTCTCGCAAACAGCATCTCCCGGCTAAAGCGTATCACGAACCGCATTCGTTGGCCCGGAATAGGTCCGTTTCTCCCCACCCCCGAGCACACCGCCGGAGCATTTCGACGCAGCTTCCCGCGCACTCTTCCAACGGGCTCAGCCAGAAGAAGAAACGGATACCGGCGCCGCTCCAGTCGACCGACTACCACTCCGACGAGTCGTCTGCGAGCGGCAGCCCACATCCGCGCAGCTCCAAATTGCGTGGCCTGGCCACGCCTGCGACCGCAGAATCTACCATTTCTCCCGCGAAGATGGCGCCGCACAAGAAACATCTTGACGCTCACGGTCAGACATTCCTTGCGAGAGCCTGCGCCAAGGGTGAGTACGAGACGGCGAAGCAGAGGCTGCAGGAACGTCCCGAAGACATCAACGTCGCCGATTACGCCGGCAACACTCCGCTGCAGATCGCGGCACTCAATGGCTTCGACGATATTGTGAAGCTGCTTGTGGATGCGGGGTGCAACCTCGATTGTGTCAATAATGACAAAGACACGCCTCTGCTCGACGCGGTAGAGAATGGTCACCTGGAGGTGGTCAGGATCCTGCTCGACGCCGGCGTGAACCCTCGCAAGGCCAACGCGTACGGACAAGAGCCGATTGACCGGCTTAATGACGAGCTGGATCACGCCGACGAGATAAGACGGGCTCTTCAGGAAGCCAAGCAGAAGATGGGTGAGCGACGGCGAACTTCGGAGGAGCACCATCTGGACCACACCGATGCTCGTTCCTCTCACGGCCCCGAGAGCCCCCGGAGATCCCCTGGAGCGTCCAGCTCCATCCGCGCCGGCGGCGGTCGGAGAGCAGGCACCGTTCGCGCGACCAAGACCAGCAACCACTTGCTGTACATGCCCATGGACGACAAGACCCTCCGTCAAGCCGCCGCCCGTGGTGATGAGGAGACTGTTACGCGCATTCTTCAGGTCAGAGACACCTTTGACGACCCCGAATCCATGGTTGCAGCCGCCCGGGGGGGCCACGATATCGTCATGCAACTCCTACTCGCTCTGGGCAGGGCAAATCCCGACCCTCCGCCCATCTCAGACGGCGAGTACTCGACGCCAATATTAGCCGCTATCGGGCAAGAGAATATCAAGGTCATCAGGTTGCTCCTCGATCAGAACGATTTTGATCCGACCCGCCGCACTAAGGGGGAGACGTACTACGAGATTGCGAGAAGACGGCGGGGTCCGAATTGGATGGAGGAAGAGCACATGCTGAAGGATGCATATGACGAGTACAAAAAGACGCATAAAGAGACTTCGAAAAATCGATCGCCCAGCAGGCGAGACCAGGACCGCGAACCCAGGCGCCGTGCCGATGCGAAGGACGATACTTCAAAGGCTCCTAGGAAGAAGGCCTCCAGCCCTACGCGAGACGCGAAAAAGCCGGCTTCTGCGAAACTCTCCGCTAGTCCTAGGGAGAAGCGCCGATCAAGCTCCCTTGCGGCGCGCCAGGACGACCAAAGTTCCCCTAAGCGCGGCCCCGGCAGACCCAAGAAAGAGGACCGCATCCCAGCCATCGCCATCTCTGACCGTGAAGCCTCGCCCGCCGCAAAGCCCGTAACGAAAGCGAAGCGTGCCGAGTCCGACCTCGCTGCAGCATCGTCTGAAGGGGAGACAGTCAAGCCGAGACGGAAGCTTGTTTCTGGACGAGAATTGAAGGGCGAGCGCGAAAAGCAACGGCGTCCTAGTCTGGCATCTAATGCTTCTTCCATGAAGGAACCATCCAGCCCGAGGGAGGAGTTCGAAAAGACGCACAAGACGGAAAAGTATCACGACAGGACCAAGGCTCTTAAGCGGGACGAATCCCGTGATAGACTGTCTGTGTCTGGGGAAAGTACTGGCAAGCGGTACAGGTCTAGCGAAACCCCTCCTCACCTTGGATCGATGGAGAAGGACACCAATGAGGCGCCGGTCAAGAGGAGACGTCTGGATGCCGACGGCAAGGAGAAACGACCAAAGTCCAGTCACTCTGATGATCGATTGCTAAAAGCACCCGCGCCTCGGGATCCCAGATCCGCCTCAGTCTCGGCAGGGCCGCGGCTCCCTTCAAAGAACCGCGACGAAGAGGAACGTAGGCCCACACCAAAGCCCAAGAAGACGGATTCGCTGCTTCACAATCGACGGGAATCCGGCAAGTCCGTCTCCTCCGAGAGCAGCATTCACGTCAAATCCGAAGATCCAGACATCGAGATGCCTGATGCGGCTCCGCTGGTGAATGACACACCAGAATCTCGGATTTCTCTGTTAAAGGAGAAGGAAGAAGACGAAAAGAAGAGACGGGCTGAGCTCGAAGCCCAGGCGCGTGAGGCAAGGAGGAAGGAGGAAGAAAAGAAGCGGAAAGAAGAGGAGGAACAGGAAAAGGAGCGGCTTCGGCTAGAAGAAGAAGAAGCCAAGCGGCTTGCCGAGGCAGAAGCGCGGCGACGAGAAGAAGAGGAGCGACGGCGAAAAGAGGAAGAAGAGCGGAAGCGGAAAGAGGAAGAAGAACGGAAACGACGCGAGGAAGAAGAGCGACGACAGCGGGAGGAGGAGGAGCGGCAGCGGCGGCTCCAGGAGGAGGAGAGGAAGAAACGGGAAGAAGAGGAGAGGATCAGAAGAGAGGAAGAGGAGCGGAAACAGAGAGAGGAGGAGGAACGGAAGAGGCGAGAAGAGGAAGAGCGGCTCCGTAGAGAACAGCTCGAGCGCGAAGCTGCTGAAGAGGCGCGACGTAAGCGTGAAGAAGAGGAGCGGAAAGAACAGGAGCGGAAAGAGCAGGAGCGCAAGGAGCGGGCTCTCCGAGAGGAGATGGAGCGTCGGCGAGCAGCTAGAGAGGCTGAGCGTGCGGCTAAGGAAGCCGATCAACGGCGGATACGTCTCGAGCAGGAACGGGCTCGTCTCGCCAAGCTCCCCCCGCTCCTTCGTTGGCTCGACGGTTCCGTCAACCCAAAAACACCCGAAGTGGCTGAGAAGTTCAGCATGATGCAAGGAGTACGATATGACTGTATCTGTCCGGAAGCGAACGGCACCAGGGATGGGAGAGAGCAGTGGTTGCTCAACACTCAGGTTGCGCTACTCCTCGGAGAGAAGGACTTGGAGCTCTCGCGATGTAAGTTTTCCCGTCTGTCTATCTGGTCCGATTCGGAACCCCGACTAACGAGACGTGTACAGACACGGCCTGGACCCGGATGCCTGTCTCAGCCGTTGCAAAGCGAGTCATCTGGCGGCTAGAGTCAGATCGGTATGCGCTGACAACCCCCAGTCTCTTTGAGCTTGGGCAACAGCTCCCGGGTTACTATGGGGAAGACGAACCGCACCGGATGGGCTACCGCACGCTCGAAAGGCTTCGGGCAGAAGCATGGGAGAAGTTCGCTGCCATGGACATGTTCTTCGTCAAGGTGCGATGATGCCGGCTCAATTCACTCTTGTACGTCCCTATGCTAACGCGCTTTCAAGGCCTCCGATTTCATGTATATCATCCCGACGATGCATCATCTCCGCAATGTCAAGCTCACCATGGCATATTGCGAGCTTCCGGAGAACGAAGTGCAGTCCATCAGCTGGACACCCCACCAGAAGTGGAGGAGCGATCCGGAGGTCAATGGCCTCCATGGGTTTGCGCCAAGCAATAAGCATTTTGTCAACGGCGAGCTAGTCGCTGAAGACAAGCCGAGGCTCAGGGCAGCCAGCTCGTCGCCTTTCCGGAGGCAACGGATCCCGCGCCGTGGCTTTGTCGCTGTTTCGCGGGACGATCCGGCGTACAGCAGGCTCTGCAAGGAGCAGGGTCTCGACGACGTGATGGTTGATGCCGAGTCGCCACGCTTGCCGAACGGTGTACACTCATCGCCTGGGAGTGCCTCGTCCCATACGGCGGCAGCAACGGTCAACGGTCTGGAATCGCCAAGGTTAATTACAACAACGACGGCCAACGGGACCGGCAACCAACCGATCTCCCCGTCTTCCGAGTCGGGCCCAGCACAGGCTCGACCGTTGGTTAATGGCATCCACGGCATGCTTAACGACAGCATCGACTAGCTAGGCCAAGCGGGGCCAGTCCCAGCCGGGAAGTGTGGTTTCTCCATTTCCACGATTAGAATAATTCATCTCGTTTATTTTCAGGAGCAAAAGGGGGGGGGAAAGCATGGATAGACCGGAATGCTTTCTGGGATTGGAACCGGCGCAAAGCGACATGCGCTCTGCTTTGAGCTGCCGCCCAGTATGGAAAGAGGCCGTCACTGGCAACAGCTGTCTCGGAGCAGGATCGGGTCTGTCTCCGAACGGGTTCCGGGAGATACCCTTGATGAATTTGCAGTGTATGTGGCTTCACGGTTGAAAAGGACAATGATCATGTCGTTGTATCTTGGAATTTTCTCTGGAGGGCTTCTCCAGTCCAACAGGGCGGTGGACCATCACGGACGCAGGGACCGGGGGTTGGGGTCTCGGGGGGTTTGGCTGGGGATCGAGTTCCAAAGTGTACATAACATGAAGTGTATGTGAATGCCGTGGATGGAACGAGAATCATGAACGGGATTGATACAACTTGTGAAACATCTTTGGGCATCTGATGTGGAGTGAATGATCTGACACCCTTTGGAGGGTGGGGGGGTTGTTGTTCCCATCAACCCTTGGGTACAGTAAAGTTACCAATTTGCCCCCTTGGCGCTCTCTTGTAACCTCGTCTCTTATCGAATTTTGCCCCACCATCAAAATTCCCACATCGACAACTCAACATCATCCTTCAAGGCCGCTCCCATCGCCACCACCACCACCACCCCGCGACGCAAAAAGCATAGTTCCCAGAGGCAGGATATTAGTAGTGCAACACCGCAAACATGTCGACAACAGTGGAGAAGGTATGTCACAACGACCGCTTCAGCGATCGCGATGACTCCAGAGAGCTAACCAAGTCTCGGCGCGCAAATAGATCAAGGAAATCGAGACCGAAGTACGTCTACCTCTATCCGCCCCTCCTAGATCCCGCTCAGCAACCTGGGAACTGCGGCTACTGTACATGCTCTAACCCCCGCCAACAGATGGCTCGAACCCAAAAGAACAAGGCCACCTCGTACCATCTCGGCCAGCTCAAAGCCAAGCTCGCCAAGCTCAAGCGCGAGCTCCTCACCCCGTCGGGCGGCGGCGGCGGCGGCGGAGCGGGCTTCGATGTGGCTCGCACGGGCGTCGCCAGCATCGGCTTCATCGGTTTCCCCTCGGTCGGAAAATCGACGCTCATGTCGCGCCTGACGGGGCAGCACTCGGAGGCGGCGGCCTACGAGTTCACGACGCTGACGAGCGTCCCCGGCCAGGTCAAGTACAACGGCGCGCCGCTGCAGATCATCGACCTGCCCGGGATCATCGAGGGCGCCAAGGACGGCCGGGGCAGAGGAAGACAGGTGATTGCGGTGGCCAAGACGTGCCACCTGATCTTTATCGTGCTGGACGTGAACAAGCCGTTGACGGACAAGAGGGTGATCGAGGCGGAGCTGGAGGGGTTCGGCATCAGGATCAACAAGGAGCCGCCGAACATCACGTTCAAGAAGAAGGACAAGGGTGGGCTGAACATCACGAGCACGGTGCCGTTGACGCATATTGATCATGATGAGATCAAGGCGGTCATGAGCGAGTGGGTCATCTCCTGGTCCCGCATGTTTTACGGATGGGCGGCTGATGCAAAGGCGACGTACAGGTACAAGATCAGCTCGGCGGATATCTCCATCCGGTGCGACGCCACCATCGACGACGTGATCGATGTCCTCGAGGCCAAGAGCCGCAGCTATATCCCCGTCATCTATGTGCTCAACAAGATCGACAGCATCAGCATCGAGGAGCTCGATCTGCTCTATCGGATCCCCAACTCGGTTCCTATCAGCTCGGAGCACGGGTGGAATATTGACGAGTTGATGGAGGCCATGTGAGATTTTGCACCCCGCCCACGCTCGACTTTCTCTAGTGCTAACTTTTTGCGCAGGTGGGAGAAGCTGAACCTGGTCCGCGTATACACCAAACCCAAGGGGAGAATGCCCGACTACGAATCCCCCGTCGTGCTGCGTTCTACAAAGTGCACCGTCGAGGATTTTGTAAGTGTTGACCGCCCCATGATCCAGCGTTTGGGGACCAGGGACTGACCCATAACTAGTGCAATGCTATCCATCGGAGTATCGTCGAACAGTTCAAGTCCGCCGTCGTCTATGGCAAGTCTGTCAAGCACCAGCCTCAACGGGTCGGCCTTTCTCATGAACTGGCCGACGAAGACATCGGTAAGTTGGAAATTGTTGTTGTCGTTGGGTGTTTACGGATCTGGAGTGCTGACACAACTGCCTCAGTCACCATCATCAAACGGTAAACCCGACCTAGAACAAGTCAGACGGGTCGGCTAGGCCAGGAAGGTTGTCTCGAGCAGCTCCCGGTCAGCCAACCTACGATATGCCGAGCCCCGTCAGCGCGAGCTGTATTGGCGGGCTCAGCACGTCAGTCGAGTTCCAGATACTGGAACGGCTATGTGACGATGTTTGGGGGGAGAAGAGGCCGCTCCCTTGCTTGAACGGTGATGGCCGCGTCACCGAATCCGCACGGCACTCGGACGCATGCACGCTTACGCCGTCGCCACCTGGGGGGGGGGAAAAAAAAGGGATGGAGGGGGGGAGATGCAAGGAAGGAGAATCGGATGGAAACGAGAGAGCTAAACCTGAAATGTTGAATGCCCGTCACGATATATATCCACATTCCCTTAACTTTGTTAGACATGGCATGCGAAATGTATGGGACAATTATAATGAGAAAGCATTGTTGCTGTGTTGTGTTGTGTTGTGATGTGTTGTGCTGTGTTGTGCTGTGTGATGTGTTTGCTCACACTGTTTACACCGCAAGGGGCTCGGTTTCCATGCCACCTCCGTTCAAGTTCTGCAAGTGCCTGTTGAGTTTCAGCCGCACACACTTTCAGATTAGAGACGTGATGGCTACTGCAGGTGAGGATTGTGGAATGTCGCGGCTCATCTGATGTAACTAGCACTCGGTAAAATGTAGGGAGTCGGTTTTTCTGTTTGTTTTTTCCATCGTGTGATTCTTATCCCTCCCCCCCTTTTTTTTTCCACTTCCGTCCTTTCCGTTTCCCCCTCTGTGACTATCAACTTTACTTAAAACCCGCCTTCGTACTGCACTAGTGCCGTTACCGTTACCGCTGGGGGTCTCTTCTTTATTGCGGTGCGTGGCGCCGCCGTCTCATACACCGAGGCTGAGGATACCCACCCCTTCTACACCAAGGCCACCGAGTGTGCAAGACGTTGGAGCAGATATCACCCCTTCACCCCGGTGGGTTACATGGCGCTGCCTGGTGGACCATCATCTGCCGGTAGAAGCGACTGGGTCGGGTCGGCTACGGATAGGGGCCGATCTCTAAGCGCCTATGGAGGGGGGCCAGAGGCGGCCGTGAGTTGGGCCGGGTCCTCAGAACCGGCTTTGTTTAGGGGGGTTGTCTATGGCCGTCTGGCACATAGAGATGTGATATGCGCCTCTACCGCGCTTGTGAATGTGATACAAGATGGGGCATGTTTCCAAGACAAGCGAAAGCCGTGTAAGTAAGGGGCGGACATTACGCACATGACGAATATCAAAATCTTAGCAGCTAGCCAAGGCACGGCCTGGCCTATTCTGCCCCAGTTTCAGAAAGCAGACGCCACTACGTGAACAATATGTCGTTGGGGCCAAATTGTGCACGCTGAGCCGTCTCCTTGCAGTTCGCTCGCAAGTCCCCAACCGCCAAAATGCTGGAAACTGGGTAGCGGGCGGCGTCCATTTTTGTGCATGACGCTAAAACTAGATGGGGAGCTGATGTTGGGCCTGGCACCCTGAGACAGGTAGCAGTAGCAGTGGACACAATGTAGGTTGGTTCGTCCCTTGCGTGTTGCATGCTGCCGATGCCCGCTGCCCGCTGCCCGCTGCCGCGGCGCGGTGCAGCGCGGTACAGTACTGTACAAATGCGGTGCGGGGAGGCAGGGTTCGGCTGAGCGAATGTGCATTGACCGGAGAAAGATAAAAAAAAAAATAAAAGATCAGACGAAAGAACCAACTCAGCCTTCCAAGGCTGCGCCTTGTCCATACCTGTGAAACAGCATGAGAGGTCCCACATCCGACTTCATGCGCGGGTACGAGATGAGGATGGCATTTCACACAGCGCCAGCCGATCTGCATAGAGTTAGGTAAAGCGCACTTTTCGGACATCTCAGAAGAATCTTTCCCGAATTTCTCTAGCGAGCACTGAGAGAATGTCTGCGCCGCCGTGGCTGGCCGCACGCACACCGTTGACCCCCTTTGCCGCCGACGACTCCCCATGCTTGATGCTTGGGGGAGCTAGGTGGGGGGAGCAAATATTCCGAGTTCGCACAAACCGTTGAAGAGCAAGGCAATTGGCCGTCCCGGCCGGCAGTCGCTCGAAAATGCGGGTTTTGGGTCCCGAAGCAGGTCGTTGGCCCCCTCCCCCTCCCCCCCCCCCCCCAAATTGTCATCCGCGGGCGGCTATCGCCTTTTACCCAGCAGCCCGAAGCCGGCGTGTGGCCCGGGCGTCGCATGTCGGTTGTTCCAGGTTTGGAGCTTGTTTCCTGGCCGGCAGGTCGTCATCGGCGGCCGTGCCTGATGTCAAAGGGCGGCGGAGCGGCGGGGCAGGAGAGTCGTCTTGATGGTCGAAGGAGGGAAGCGTGGGCAGCACAGACATTCTTCTTGATCATCACTCTCATGTCGCCCCTTGCACGATGCAACCCTCATGGTGCCTCGTGTTGCGCTCCCCGCGCCCAGAAAGGAAAGCAGGGGGGTTTCCAAAAAGGGAACGAAGCTGCAAGATGCAACAGTGGGCTCAAAATGGCCTGTTGGTGGGGGGGAGCGCGACGAGTGAGCGAGCTGCGCTTGTTTGATCTATTCTCTGTCTCTCTTTTCCCGCTCCGTTTTCTCATCTTTTCCGATTTTTTTTCTTTCTTTTTTTTTCTCTTTTTTTTTCTCCTTCGTCGACCAACCGCCACGGCCTCAACCGTGGATCAAGATCTCGCCCTGGCCCGTGGATCGCGGTAGCCTTTGCGGGGCTCGGCAGCTGATCGCCGATGCCATTCTTTAGTGGCTGCCTCGTCGCCGCTGCCTGACATGAAGATAGAGTCATTGGTCCTTTGATGGGGTTGCTCGGCGCAATTCGCAGTCAATTGGTCGTCCCAAGACACGTCCGCTAGCAAATAACGGACCTGGGTTTGGGCGTGGATCAAGAACTCCCCATCATGTGGACGCAACTGCACCTCTGCCGCAGACCAATCCTCCCGCCGAGGGGGGTTTTCCTTGGCAGGAGCAGCTCCTGTTAATAATTACTCAGTCTACACTACGCGACTGGACAAAGTCGGGATTCGGCGGTTTCTCACTAACTGCCTGTGCCGTCCCAAGTGCGAGGCGCTGTCTCGGCTCGTGGAAGCCTGCCGGGCTAGCCCGATACAGCATGTATCCAGTCTGTTAAGTTATCGAGGGTCAGCAGCCAGCCGTCTGTGAGCGGGCTGTCGAAGATTTACGAAGGGGTTGGCCAGTGGGAAGCCAGGCCGGCCTTGCGCTTGGACCTGGTTATGGAACACATCCCCATTTTCTGTCCAATGGCGGGAGAAGGAACCCGGAAATTGTGCCCAATGACAATTCCGCCCCATCTCTCGTCCTCGCCGTTGGACGGCCGCGGCTCCCGTGCAACGGCCCTTTTCGAGAAAAGTTGGCTGCGCGAAGACGGGACCCCCCAACGAGGACCCTGGTAAACAGATGGCATTGCAACCCCGATCATTCTGGTCGATAGCATCTCCGCACCCCCGCTGTGACCCGAGGAAGCCGTTCTGATGGACTACGTAGTATCTCTCTGTCGAGGTCCTTTGGAGACCTTGGCGC
Source organism: Madurella fahalii (assembly GCF_045866475.1). Taxonomy (NCBI): domain Eukaryota; kingdom Fungi; phylum Ascomycota; class Sordariomycetes; order Sordariales; genus Madurella; species Madurella fahalii. Next base: position 2,379,749 of record NW_027263976.1, read on the forward strand.
GGCTGGACGCGGTGAGAAGGTGCATCTGGGTCGGACACTTTCCGTCCCGCCAGCTTGTCGGCATACCCGGGGGCATTGCTTGCCTCTCTGATGCGCAGCAGATCCCGCACTTTGTCGCTCCTCGGATTGTCTGGTGTATGGCTGCTTCCGGATCCTGGACGTCGTACGAATTTGGCGATCTGAAATAAAAAAGGCCGACGAGATGCGAATCTGTGCCTGACAGTCAGCCGAGACGTTGGAGGGGCTAAAGCATGCTGCTATGTACAGTACATCGTACACTAAAACAGAAACAGAAACAGAATCAAACTAAAACAAAAATAAAAGTGCTGCCGGGGTCCGCTGTCCATCTTCATTCCATAGCCCGCCCGTCGAGGCTCAAGATAGCGTCAAAAGTTAACCGACAGCTATCGAATATCGATCCGGGTGGTCCCGCCGCGGTCTCGGACGAGACGCCGCGGGGCGACGGCTGAACCACAAGACTATTAGTTCCATCAGGGGATTCGTTTACACGGCGCTGCCTGCCCAAACCGAGACCATGATATCACATCCAGTAGCGGAACGAACTCATTCACCAATGCTTATTAGACGCGGCCGATCGCATTGGCGAGCAAGTGACGGCGCCTCCTTTTTTCGAGGATCGCGGGCCAGTGTAAGCGACGGGACCACGCCTTGTCCCCAGACGCATCCTTGTGGGTCCCGGGGAATGCTGGGGGCGGACCTGCCCGAGAGCCTTCAGGGCAGACGCGGCCCACTGACGGCCCTAACACCAAACGTGCAAGAACGTCGCCGAAGGGGCGCTTGCCCGGCTGTGATTCGCACACTGCGCAAATGTCGTATGGGTACTGCTGTGGACTAGCAGTTGGTAATGTCGAGGGGGATTTGCAACGACGCGGACGAGCTGGGAGCTGGACGGGGCCCGCTGGCGATTTTCTGCTCTGGCTATTGCCGATCTGGAGGGAACGGCTCTCGGGGCATTGCGGATTTGCGACCCTGCAACTGCCCGTTTCTGCCGTGCCGGAGTGTGGGTTTGATTTGATTGATTTACCTGGTGGGCGGCGCCTCTTCTTCAGGGCAAATGCCTCGTTGCGGTCTGTGTGTTGCGTGTCTAAGTGGTAGCGCAGGAACGGGTAACGTTAACGTCGAAAGTGGTGTGCGAGGTAGAAGAGGCGTGCGCCAGCCATGCGAACAGCCCGCTCTTGACATTCTGGTTTCTTCGACCTAGCGTCTCTTGGAGCGCTCTTGACACCTCTCTTGAGCTCTCGTGGCTGTCCTGGTTCGTCTCCTCCGTAACAGGGAGCGCGCCAGTCGCAAATGGTCGAAGGCAGCGACATCTGCTCCGTCAGCCACCGCGTTTCGCCAAAGCGTGCTAACGGCGCCAGCCAAGCTCGCGGTTGCTTTTTCTCCCTCCCATCCCCTGGTCGATACCGGGATACAAGGGTCGGTACGTACCTCTCTCAACACGGTACGGGTACAGTATGTGTAGTTAGCCCAGCGCAACGCGGGTCGACAAGGCAGCTCTCTCCCATCTCGCGACGCTAGCAGCGGGCAAGGTCCCCAACATCCGCTTTTGCTCCTTCTGGCTTCCTTTGCTGCTCTGCTCTTTTCTCGTCTTCACCTCGCCTGAAACCTGTCAGCGTCTTGACTTTCTCCAGAACCAACCCGGGAGCCTGCCCAGACTCGCCTGAGCATTTCGTCTGATCCTGGTCTCCCCCATCTCGTCCACACACTTCCATGGACCCTTGTCTTGGTCCCACCCCCCTGGCCCGCCTCTCTTCTCCTCGCTGGACAAACACCCCTCCACTCACCCCCGGCCGGCTTCCCATCTTCAGCGTTTCGTTACGCCGTGTGCTCTTCCCGGTCACAACCCTAGACGCCCCCTTCCCGAGAGGATACAGCGCGCATACGGATACATAGCTTACACATGCCGCCCGGGCATGGTCCTCCACCAAATGCCTGCTGCCCTCTCTGCACGTCTGACTTATCTTGTCCCCGTTCCAGAGCTCCGACTGCATTGCGGCGCTCGCTCTGCAGCCGGTTGTCGCCCCACGACTGGTAGATCGCTGTCTTGTTTGCTGTACTCAACCCGGATCCCTTACTGCTCCTGCTGTTGAGCCAAGCACATCCACACCTCTTCGTCTCGGCAGTGCCGGTTCTATGTCGCCGGCATCGACTGGTCTCTTGTTCTGCGCGCTTTGGGAAACCTTCCGCGAATAGGACAACCCCACCACCACGGCCAGAGGAGAGGAGCAGGCGAGCCGCTAACCAACAACAACAACAACAACGACAACCCCCACCCCCCCGTCTCTTCGTCGTTACCGACTTGAGGCCGGCCAACGTTTTGCGCAGAGCGACAGCCCCGACAGCAAAGCCTGGCAAAGCCTGGCAAAGCCGCAAGCCGTACCGCCCTGATAACGCTCGTGCTCCCTGCATGGAGGGGCACCCCGACTAGAGCGGCTACGGTTTATCTCTCAAGGCGGCTTTCCTCTGCGTCGGTGGCCCTCCGCAGGCGGCCCTATCCCGTCGAGTCCCGGGTCTGCGTCTTCGATCCGCCCTCCTCGAAGCGACCTGCCGAGCCGGCCACCCCCCAGACGCATTCTTGCAGTAGCGACGTACCTCTGCTACACCGCACCCGGGGGGGGTTTTTTGTTCCCAAGAGACTTGCAACCTCCTCCACGACCAGACCGCTGCAAGTCCCGTCCAAAGAACCAATTGCTGTCCCGCAACCCCCCGTATCATGCATGCCGTCTCCTGAGAGCGTCTTGTCCCATCCCTTCCGGACGGGCTGATCCCCACACTTGCTAGACCCTTGTGTGGCCCCTCAAACCCAGTGGCACTCTCGCAGCACCAATCCCACCGCCCGTGGACAACTTCAGTTTCCGCCTGCCGGCTTTCTGTTCTTTGCTTGCGTCCATCTCGCCGCCCGGTTCGTAGGAGCCAGACGAAAAGCCCCCCTCCCCCCCCTTTCCCCACCAGTCACCATGCACAACCAGATCGCCCCCTCGACGGGGATGGACCAGGAGAGCCACCTTTCACCAGACAACACATATGGCAGTGACAGCTGGGTAAACATGAACTCATTCCACCACCAGACGACCATGCCCGACTATGGCGGCGGCTTCGGATTCATACCTCCCATCACCCAAGGCCTCCCTTCAGAATCCCTCAGTAGGATGCCGCCGCCGCCGCCGCCGCCGACCCATCAGCCAATACATCAGCCTCAGGCCGCTCACACGCAACTACCAATACTCATGATGCCCCATGCGACGTGGCCGAGTATGTTGACGAACCCGAACAACTATGGCCCTCCTCACTCGGCTCCGCCAGTCGCCATCCCCCCAATGACGACCCCGCTCAAGACGTCCAAGCTGCCTGCCATCCAAACCACGTCACAGCCGAGGAAGACACTGACGGACGATGACCGGCGCGCAATGTGCCAGTATGCTGAGGACCACCCCACCGCCAAACAGACAGACATCGGCGCCCGGTTTGGCGTTGAAAGGAGGTATGGCACCAGAACCCTCTTTTTTTTTTTTTTTCATTTTTGTTGAATTCTGAACATTGTTATCGGTCGGTTCTAACATTGGGTTTGCTAGCACTGTGTCCAAGGTCTTGAGGAACAAGGACAAGTATCTGAACTCGGAAGAGCGGAGCAGCTCTCCAGTCAAGCGAAACAAGGGAAAGGGCGCCGACATTGAGAAAGCGCTGACAAACTACCTTCGAAAGGCCCAGGATTCGGGCATCGCCGTGACAGGCGACGATCTCAAGGAGAAGGCGCGCCTTTTCTCGGCCATGACCGTCGGGGAGCCGCTTCTCAAGTCTAACAGCTCGGCATGGCTTGACAAGTTCATGTTAAAGCACGGCATAGGCCCAGGGAGGTTGATGCGCCGCGCCTCCGAGACCAACATTTCCGACACTGTCCGTGGATCTCCGTCACTGTCGACATCTCAACCTTCAAGCGCTATTTCCCCTGCTTCACCGTCGGGGCACCTCTCGCCGTCACCCTTGTCGGCGAATAAGAGCGACGAGGAGAAGGAGAACATAAATAGTTTCATGGACTTTGCTCCAGATGGCGTCTACAAGCACTCGACCTCCCAGAGCACGGCGTCCCTGTCTAGCAGTTTTACAGACACCGCAACGCCATCTTTTGCCGGGAGCGCACTGAGCCCTACGGCCCCTTTCAACTTCTCCCCCGACCCGAACGTCGGAGGGTTCCTCGCTGGGGACCGGAGCGGGCAGATGCCACCCCATGGAGCCGGTCCCGGATTCCAACGACCGCGAAGCCAAACTTTTCCTACTCTGGATATAGAGTACATGAACCAACCGCAAACATCGGAACCGCTGACTCCAAAGTACCATGTCTCGTCCACTGCACCCTCATCGGCGCTTGAACCGTCTGCGAGCGAGCAGTCCGTGTCCAACTTTAGCCTTGACCAAGCAGTTTCCTCCCCCCGGCTCCGACACAGCAACAGCAACAGCAGCATTGCGGGCCGGTCAACAACCACTCCCGTCACGGCCAGCGCTGTTGGCTCGTCTCCAGGTTCTCCTACACAGGAGGATGCGCGCAGGGCCGCCGATACCTTGTTGTCGTTTATCACAAATGCGAGCGGATTCGTGGATCAAAACGAGTACTTGACGGTTGTGAGGTTGACGGAGAAGCTACGCATACATCAAAGCCAGCTTGCCAAGGCAGCACATGCGATGGGTGGGCTCTCGCGCATCCCTGAAGGTGACAGTGAGATGCCAAATGCGCCGGCCATGGTCAAGATGGAGCAGACCATGAGCGCTTAGGGGGGGGGGGGGGGGGGGGGGGGGCTTCCATATCCTTCTCGACGATCACTCATGAGCCTACGATTCCCACGAGCGTTGACCCATTCCGGCATTTTCTAGCGTTCACATGGTTTCGGCGGTGCTCCTACCCGCCGCGGATTCTGAGTTAAAAGGGGTAAAGACCAACCAGGTGAGCCGGAGGCATCTTGGAGGACAGTTCCATGGGGTTGCGGCACAAGGAAAATGTGGTCCCATGGGCTAGGCGACTTGACAAAAACGCCGTTTCCCGAGGGACTCTTTCCAGGCACCCCGCCCTCCAGGAGGATTGCAACCCTATTTACTGTGGACGCTAGGCCAGAAGACTGTACACGACCTTCTCGACTTTACACGATATACCCCTTTCCGCGATTCCGAGTTTTATATACCCACCTTCGGCGTCGTCTACCATCCAAACCGCTCCCGCCACTGGAAGACTTCTATACGCTCACGCGAATACGGCCTCGAAAATCACTTTTTGATATTTTCTCTCTCTATTTCTTCTTTTTTTCTAAATTTCTCTGAAGTAGTTCCAGCTTTTTTCGCTTTCCTTTCTGGTCAATCAATTTGTTATTTTCTTTTTCCTTTTTTTTTTTTTTTTTTTTTTTTTTTTTTTTTCCACAGCGGTGGTACCTCCCCGTCGCCTTCCGACGTCGGGACACATCTTCTGCCTGTTGGTGTACTTTTTTATTCTCTTTTCCCAATCTCTCTGTACACTATCTCCGCATCATCCGCATTATGTTTTGCTTTTTCCAGGGAGCTTGGGATAAGGAAGGACGGTAATGCAACGTTTGCGGCTGTTGGGTTAGCTGTGTGGGAGGGACTGCGGCTTGCGACCAACCAACCGACCGATCAACCGACGGAAACCGTCCTACCGGAGCCAACAATACCGAGCGTTGCACATGATAGGCAGGGGAAGAGCAAGGACTGTTGGGGCAGGGGAAAGAAAGAGTGGGAAAGAGTAGGATAAGACCCGCGAGGGTCTAACCAAGAACGGGGGGAACCAGCAATAATTGGAGTACGAGTTGTGGGTTTGGATTGATTGGATTTCTTGATCGGATTGTTGGTGTTCTGGGTTGGTTGGCTAATCTGGCGTGTCTTTTCGGTGTGGACTGGAATGGGATACGATAGGATGGCGGGCGGATGGGATGGACCGCGAGGGGAAGAGGAGCTGGGTAATTCTGCATGCGCAATGGGACATCCACGAGATGTCCCTGTTTACAAATTGGGAGGTTCCGTTTTTGTTTTCCTTATTTTTATTTTTTATTTTATTTTTCTTTTACCGGGACGGCGCGAGGGTTGTCAGGCCTGTTAGCAGTGATGGAAACATGGGGATGGGCGGACGTACGGACGGTCATAATTTCTCCTGACGAGGAGAGGAAATCTTTGATCGGCCTGTTTCAAATGCGTGGTATTTGAAAATTCGTCCACCCATCCTTCAAATCGCAAAGTTTACTTGGTCCTTCTATCCGTCTTGTACAGACACTAACAAGGTGAGGCTTATCTCGTGAAAACACAAGGGAACCCACCGTTCGTCTATTCATCCGCTCATTTTATACCATGAAACATGGATGCAATTGCTATCATGATATTATTATCTACAGACCGTCAAAAATCAACGCCAGCCGCGGGCGGCGGCGACAAGGGAATCCTCTCCCCCAAGAGCTCAATCACCCCTTTCTCGGCGAGCTCGGGTACAAGCCTCACGAGCACCAGCTCCAGCATGGCATAGACCAGGTGCCTGTTGCAGTAGGCGTCGCCAAAGACGTCGAGGACGGAGCGCTCAATCTCATCGAGGATCATCTCTTCCTCTTCATCCGCCTCTTGGTCGGCTGCCCCACTAGCCTTCCCCGCGCTAGCATTAACGGTATTAGCAACAGTGAGATCGACGGGACCCCGGCCCCGGTCCCGGTCCCGGCCCTTGTCATCGTTCAAACCAGACGAGGACGAGAACGACGACGACGGCGGCGGCGGCAGCGGTGGCGGAGACGGAGGCGGAGGCGCCGTGGCGGGAGCGGACCGTCCTGATCTTCCTGATCCCGACCCTGACGACCCTGCTAGGCCGGCGGTTTTGCCTGGCTCTTCTTTTCCCTTTTCCTCCATGTGATCAGGTCCGCCGGGTAGCTTGGCCGTATTCATACTAGGATCCCTGTCATCATCGGCCCTCAGCTTGATCAGCGACGCAGATCCTTCCCTTCTACCTGACTCTTGCACGGTCGAATCGGGGCTAGCACGCCGACTAGCACGGGAAACAGCCCTAACCCCTCGCAGCCGTGATGGCAGCAGCAGCAGCAGTAGATGACCTACACCACCATAACCACCACGGCCACCACCAGCAGTACCACCACCACAAAACACGCTCCCCACACCTCTCGGCACAAGTCCCAAAAGCGAGCTAGCGCACCTTCTTTTGAGTGCGCGCAGCTCGGCGTCGGAAGAGGGAGGTACCAGAGCCGGTTTCCTGTTATTAGCAGCCGTGTTATTGGGGAATAGGGCCCCCCGCACGCTGCGAAGAAGTGGGGGCAGGTTGGCGGCGTCCAAGAGGAAAGTGTGTATGCCATACGACAGGAGCCTATAGAAGGAATTAGGGTATGTTATCAGGCAAAGGGGAAAAGCCGAACCGGGGCCGGGTATGGTAGGGTCGCATTCCAACAATGGCTCTTTTCTTCTTCTCCGAGACAAACGCGACGTCAAAGTTTCATTCATGCGTGGGGGTACATGAGCATTGGAAAAGTGTGCGTGTGTGTGTCTGTGTGTGTGTGCGCCTGGTGTCTGTGTACCCGGTGACATTGTAGTGTACAGTACCGTACGTATTGGGGCCGTTTTCTCCGAACAACGGGACGGGGGGAAACGGCAGGGACAAGGGAACAACAAGGATTCGGATGAGTTGGAAAAAAAAAAAAATAAAAAAAATGAAGATGCCGGGCTGATCCAAAACGGTCAAGCGGCAGATGCACAACCGGAGCCATCAAGACAAGGGAGACGGATTATCGAGGTGGAAGACGCGGCATGAACGCCACGAAGAATGTCAACACAGTACGCAGTGTACCAGCATCCGGCTGAGGCGGCTTTGCTTGCGAGGCCAGAGCTCGGAATGCGGGGATGACCAGGGGTGCAAAGTACGGGCCATCGGACTTGGGTCGGAGGGAGGCACTTGCGCTTGAACCCTTGCGTCTCTGCTCACGTCATGTCGTCGAACAATTTTCCATGAATCGACAGTTTCGGCAGCGGGGCGGGCAGGGACTTGTCCGGGACTGTCCAGGATCTCCAGACGGACGCGTTCATGCGTGAGCGTCACGATGGGCGCTCAGCTGTCCTCGCCATGACCGAAATTGCACGGCGGGGCGTCGACCGGAGAGCAGACTTATGCATGAATCTTGCCAATCCGCGTCATGACAAGCTTCAAAATGTGACCTGTCATTCTTTTGGGCAGCCCTTGGACGGCCTCGGTCAATTCGGCCGTGTAGGACAAACGCCAACCGAGAACGGCAAAGATTCATCGGGACGATCGGTCTGCTAAAGGAAACGTCACGGAGCCGACGGCGCGCGGTGGGGCGGTACGAAGCGCAAACTGGCAGCCGGATTTGGTGCGGTCAAGGGACTCGCAAGGTGGGGGGCGAAAGAGGAGTTCAAAAGATGGGCCAGGGGGGTGTCCGATCCCTGTAGCCTTCTCCAGCCCGGCGCGTAAATAAGGCTCGTCGATGGTTTGACTGGCAAAGCCCGCGAAGCCTTTCGAGCAATCAGACGCAGCCAAGGCCATGCGGCGCCGCGATTGGCCCAAGCCGATGAGGAAGCCATCTGCAGGCTGTCGAGACAAGAGGCGGCAAGGGATGTACAGTCTGCGGGTCGCCGATTCGGCCGCATGACATGTGGACGGTGTGTTCCACTACATCCAAAGCCCTTTTACCCCGAAGCCTCGACCCAGCCGGGCATTGGTGGACACACTACATCCAGTGACCCCCTCCTTGGTGACCCAAGACCTTCCAGACGTTTTGACGCTGCGTGACAGAGGCACGATCGTGACCTTCTGCCAACTACCGGTGGTGCACTTGCAACTTACGGCACGCCCACTTGATTCGTGATCCGGACCGCACTTTGCCAGGTCCAGTGACTGATGGGCCATGCAGTGTGACAGGCTGATCTGTGAAAGGGGGTCGGAAACGGCAAAGTAAACTTGGGTCCCCTACCTGTCAAGCTTGCCGTCGGCGGCGGCGATTTGTCCCGGGCCCGTCACGGCGATCCACTGCAGCATCGATAATGCGCCGCACAACCAGGGCATCCGCGCGTCGGCCTCGACGAGGTTCGATACTGCACGCCAGCATCCAAACGCCAACACGGGCGTGTTGGATAGTTGCGGATCTGTCTTGGACGCGCTAGTGGGCGACGTAGTCCCCTCCTTCCGTCTAACATCGTGGCCCACGCCGCGAGATGCTCGTGGAGGCAGCGAACGTGACACCGCCAGAATTGCAAAGGTTGTCCTGATGAATGAAGTTGCGAGGAAGCACCACTGCAGGATTGTCCAGAACAGGGCCTGGACCGAGAAGACGCTGCGGGTACCTGGGGATGCACTGCCTGCTCGTCCCGACGTGTTCTCGTCCTCGGCTGCTCTTCGCCTCGTCAGGGTCCTGGACGCAATGATGAGCAGCTCCCATAACAGCCACGGCTCTGATAGTCTGTTGGCGACTGCATTCCCGATGATTAGCTCGGAGAATATCTGGCCAACCAGAGCAGTCAGGCAGCTATTCTCGAGATCCTCGGTGGGGAGCAGGACGGCCAAGACGGCTTGGACTAACAGCTGACGATACGCTGCTTCGCTCTCGGCTTGGGTCGTGATGCTCTCAGGGTCCTCCGGGCGGGGGACTGGGGATAAGGCGGGGAGAGGACATAGCGAATGGTAAATCTCGCGCGGGTCCGTTCTGATTGGGGGCTGCGTGATGGGATCGTGGGCTGCTCGGTAGGCTAGAATTCACGGGTGTCAGCACTTTCCCGAAGGAATTCGGTTTACGCTGGGAGGGGCGCCGACGGACCAGTGACATGCTTGTCGAGAAGGTCAGGAAGTTCGTCAAATAGTAAGCTCTCCAGGTCCACTTTCCTCAGCCGCTGCTCCAGCGCCCTGGTGATATGGGCAATAATCTGGACGATCTCGGCGACAAACGTCTCGTCGGGTGTGATCTTGGTGTACCAATTCTGTACATACTCCCTCAGGATGATGGCGATGAGGGCATACAGCTGCAGGTCCACATCGTTGCGGCTGGTTAGCGGCGGCAAGAGGTCCTCGATCGGTGCTGGTGAGCCCCTGCCCTTGTCGGGGTGCTGGGGGCAGAGGATACGACGGATCAGAAATGTTGTGGCCTTGTCCGACAGAGGGTCGGGCGTCGCCGTGCGGGCGGCGCGACGCGCTGCGCCTCCTTCTTTCTGCGGCGATACGCTGCGCTCTGTCGGCGCCGAAGCCTGGCTGGCTCGTGGTTTAGACGTCGAGATCGACTCGGACGGGAGGCTCGAGGTGCGTGATGGCTTGGGTCTCGAAGGAGGAGTGGGGACGCGGGCAGGAGCCTGGGCGGCTGCGGTTGTCATGGCGGTGGTCAAATCTGGCAGAGCCAGGTCGTCATGATTGAATTTCGACTTTGTATCGTCATCTCGGCGCCCGACTGGGAGCAAGCGTTGCTCTTCTCCGGGGGGCGATTTCTACAGGCGAAGCTTCAGGCAGAGAGGTGCAATGGGATGAACCGGAAAGCGGTGGCCAGATCGCTTATCGGGCGTGCATGAAAGCGCCGCATGCTGCATCATCCCATTTCAGAAAACGGCAGGCGGTGAGCATCCCGGTCAAGGTCTGCGCGACTGGGAGCCATTTTATCACAACATCATCTCATCCTGCGTTGCCGCTCATTTGTCTGAATGCTGTGGATGAAGGAGGCGGTCAATGAGTGCACAGCAGCAAACTTATCGAGTACATTGTAGAGGTGAGGCCGACGTTGACTGGTGGGTATTGAGTGGCATGGGTGGCCTGAATCTCGATAACACAACTACCTCGACAAAATTGGTTGGCTCAAAGGCATACTTGTTGCAAATGAGGCCCTCCAACCCACGAAACACCAATGTGCCATTCGCACTTCTAGCCCGCTCGAGCGGGTATGCAATGGACGTATGCTGCAAAGGGCAATGATTTGATACAGTGACCAAGACGAGTTGGCCGAATCTATCCTACACTAAACATCCGCAAGTGCGGTGTAGCGGGCGGTCCGGTGGCTATTCCGCAGACTTGTGGGTTGCCTCGTATCTGTATTAGAGCCCTAGTTAGTGCTCTGAGAGGCGTGGTATTCTCAAACCAGGAGTCACGGCTTACCTCTTGCCTCTAAATGCCCATACGCCCCAGTTGCCAGCGCTGATGTCTTGGGGGTCCATGTCATTCAGGTCCCACCGGAGGCTGCGGAACCTGTTCTCGCCTGGTTCCATCAACATGTCGAATTCCCCAGCCGCCGTCTTGTTGACCCATTCAACGTCGCGCTCCATATCAGCCTGAGTGTAGCCCGTCACGATGATGGGCACCTTGGTCTCGAGCAGCATGGGCACCGTCTCCTCCCACTCGTGCGAGCTGGCTGGGTGGCCGAGCCCCGGGTGGAACATGACGAAGCAGTCAAAGTAAGGGTCGTAAGGGTAAAAGTAACCGGCTTTGTGGATAGTGTGATAATAGTCGACGATCGTGCTGATCTTCATGGTCGGCCACACTCGATCTTCCACGATGGCACCAAAGGGGTTTGACGGTGTGCGGGCGGGCAGTGGAAATTCGTCATCTCTGTTGGCCATGCTCTCGGGGCCGATGAAGACGAGGTGGATTCTCGACCGAGGGAACAGATGGGCCAACTGAACCCAGACGTCCCGAGGGAGTGAGGACTCAGCGCGGGCCCCAAGTATGAATAGACGCACGGCCGGCGCGCCTACCCGGAGGCCCTTTATGTCCATTCCGCCGCCGGTCTTTGGCGGATGTAGAGTATAGCGAAGTGCTTTGACAGAAAGGGGTTAGGCAAGTACGTTATGAATACCGGCGAGGGAACCTACCGCTGAAACTCTTGAGGCCTTCGGCCGTAAGCCTCCCGCCAGCCTTGATGTTGTACGGACTGAGCTCATGAATAATGCTGGCGATGGTGATGGGATACGTAAGCAGCCTCGTTGCTTGCCTCATACTCCGGTCGGCGTTGATGGCATTGAAGTCGCGCGTGTACAGGAACGTGTCCCAGTTAGTCATGTTGACCAGCGCCTCCTCCATCTGCGGCCCGGCATACTCAAACTCGGGGAAGAAGCGACCGGACCTGAGGTCATGGTCGTCCTCGTTGATCTGCCGGAGGGTGTCGCAGATTTCCAGATGGGCCTCGTAATCGCTTGCCCAGTGCTCCTCGCTACAATACACGGGGATACCGCAGTCGGGACATTCGAAATCGACGTGGGCCGGGGCCATGGAGCCGCCTGGCTGGTGATCATGGTGGGGGCAGCCTGCGTGCTGTCTTATGAAGGCAGCCCGCCGCCGGATCTCGGGAATCGGCGAATTCGTGAAGGAATGGAAAAGGTCGTCCTCAGCTAGAACTCGCCTTGGCGAGACTTGGGAATGGTTGTTAGAACTGAAGCCGGTTTGCGCAAAACCGGACGAGAAGCGTTTTGCGACGGGTCCCGGGGGGAGTTGTGCCTGCTTTGGTCGGGAGCTCAAGGTGCGTCGCTGCTGTTGGGAAGCGCGAAGAAGGCCATTGCGCACCAGGGCCTCTCGCCTGAGCGATATGGAGCATCTTGTGCAAAGCTTCGACAGCACTGAGCGCGCTGCGAGATCTGCCGGAAGAGCCATCGCCGTTTAGTACGCAACGCCTGCCGGTGACGAGGTAACGTGCTACTTGGAGGACTTTTCGAAGCTCCGAGATGCTGGGTGCCAGGCCGAGGTTTGCCCAATCAGCCCATCGGCAGCCACTATCAGGGGCCCACAGACGGGAAGCCCGTTTTAATTTGACCATGCCCTCAGGTATCTGTATGGCCCCTCGGTCCGTACCAATTCACTCCGACAGCATCCGCCCCAAGAAGAAATGTCTCTTTTATTTTGTTGTCAGAAGTTGTCCACATAATGTGGCATGTAATTACCTATCCAGTATCGGTGATCAGGACTGTGTCATGGTCGCAATCTTGTCCATGAACTTGTGCAAAGGCGGCAAAAAGGGAGCACTGTGCGTTTACGCCTTGGACAATGGCGGGGTGTGGCTGATGGGGCTGGCCAGCTTCGGGTTTGTTGATAATTATTTTTTGCAGTCCCAAGCTCGGTTCGTCTCAGGCAACATCTGCCCATAAGTCGCAACATCGCCAAGTTGGTTCACCACAGCCAAGCCGCGCCGGCTTTCTGCGCACCCTGAGGATCATGGCGACCACGTCGAACATGTTCCTGTACTCGCTGACGATCCAGCCGCCGACAACCATCACGCAGGCGCTGCTGGGTCAGTTCTCGGGGACGAAGGAGCAGCAAATCATCACGGCCTCGGGCTCGCGCCTGACCCTCCTCCAGCCGGATCCTAGGCAGGGGAAGGTCAATACCCTCGTATCTCACGACATATTTGGCATTATTAGGGCCATCTCTTCGTTCCGCCTCGCTGGCAGCCACAAAGGTGAGTAGCATTATCAATCATCCGCCGCTTCTCGGACAGTTTAGTGATTCTGGATCCGCTCCGCAGCTTTGGCGGGATGACCTCTCCGCTTGGACTCGCGTGGTGGTCTTCGGATCGTCGCCGAGATGTTTTCTGTTGGCCGAACTGTGCTAAAACGCGTGTGCACCTAGACTACATCATCCTCGCAACGGATTCGGGCCGTATCGCGATCGTCGAGTATCTGCCCAAGACAAACAGATTCTCGAGGATCCATTTAGAAACGTTTGGGAAGTCGGGAGTGCGTCGCGTCGTTCCGGGTCAATACCTTGCTGCCGACCCTAAGGGAAGGGCGTGTTTGATCGCGTCGTTGGAGAAGAACAAGCTCGTCTACGTGCTCAACCGGAATGCACAGGCCGAGTTGACCATTTCATCGCCGCTTGAGGCCCACAAGCACGGCGTCCTTGTGCTGTCGCTTGTCGCTCTTGATGTTGGCTACGCCAATCCCGTCTTCGCCGCATTAGAGATCGACTATTCGGAAGCAGACCAGGACCCTTCTGGCAAGGCGGGCCAGGACACCGAGGCGCAGCTCGTCTATTATGAGCTTGACCTGGGCCTGAATCACGTTGTGCGCAAGTGGTCAGACGCTGTCGACCCGACCTCCTCACTTCTCTTCCAAGTTCCCGGAGGCAATGACGGCCCCAGCGGCGTCTTGGTCTGCGGCGAGGAAAATGTCACCTACCGCCACTCCAACCAAGAGGCCTTCCGTGTCCCCATCCCCAGACGACGTGGGGCCACAGAGGATCCGCAGAGGAAGCGCACCGTCGTATCCGGCGTGATGCATAAGCTCAAGGGCAGCGCCGGCGCGTTCTTCTTTCTGCTCCAGACTGAGGACGGCGACCTGTTCAAGGTCACGCTCGATATGGTTGAAGACAGCGATGGGAATCCGACAGGTGAAGTCCAGCGTCTCAAGATCAAGTATTTTGACACCATTCCGATAGCCACGAGCTTGTGCATCTTGAAGAGCGGTTTCCTTTTCGCCGCAAGCGAGTTTGGCAACCATCACTTTTACCAGTTCGAGAAGCTCGGCGATGATGACGAGGAGCTCGAGTTTACCAGCGATGAGTTCCCGACAGACCCGCGAGCCTCGTATAACCCAGTGTATTTCCGTCCCCGACCGTTGGAGAATCTGGTGCTTGTCGAGAGCATCGATTCGATGAATCCCCTGATCGACTGCAAGGTGGCGAATCTTACAGGAGAAGATGCGCCACAAATCTATTCGGTCTGTGGGAATAGAGCAAGGAGCACGTTCCGGATGCTTAAACATGGACTCGAAGTGTCTGAAATCGTTGCATCTGAGCTCCCAGGTACGCCTTCCGCGGTATGGACGACAAAGCTCACAAAGTATGATGAGTTCGATGCGTATATCGTGCTTTCGTTTACCAACGCGACACTTGTTCTGAGCATCGGGGAAACGGTGGAGGAGGTCAGCGACAGCGGCTTCCTGACGACCGTGCCAACCCTGGCGGTCCAACAGCTGGGCGAGGAAGGGCTGATCCAAGTACACCCCAAGGGTATCAGGCATATTGTCCAGGGCCGCGTCAATGAATGGCCAGCGCCTCAGCACCGGTCGATTGTTGCCGCTGCGGCAAACGAGAACCAGGTGGTGATTGCTCTGAGCTCCGGAGAAATTGTCTACTTTGAGATGGATGCGGATGGGTCGCTAGCAGAGTACGATGAGAAAAAGGAAATGTCCGGGACAGTCACGTCTCTCAGTCTAGGGAGAGTGCCAGAGGGGCTCAGGCGAAGCTCATTCTTGGCTGTCGGATGCGACGACTGCACCGTCCGCATTCTCAGTCTTGACCCAGAGTCAACTTTGGAGATGAAGTCCATCCAAGCCTTGACTGCAGCGCCGTCCTCCCTCTCCATTATGGCTATGGAGGATTCAACTGGTGGCACGACATTATACCTGCACATTGGTCTCCATTCTGGAGTCTACCTGAGGACCGTCCTGGACGAGATTACTGGCGAGCTGACCGACACTCGGCAAAAGTTCCTCGGACCGAAGCCCACCAAGCTCTTCCAAGTCTCTGTCCAGAACCAGCCATGCGTCCTCGCCCTCAGCTCGAGGCCATGGCTAGGATATACCGATCCCATCACCAAAAATTTCGTCATGACGCCCCTGAGCTATGCCGAGCTTGAGTACGGCTGGAACTTCAGCAGCGAACAATGTCTGGAAGGCATGGTCGGTATCCACGCCAACTATCTCAGGTCAGTACTGATTTTCCTTTTTCCATTTCTGCTCCATGATGATACAGGGATTCCGATGCCATGTGGCCATGAGGCTTGAATACAACCAAATGTTGTATCAATTGTTCCTTCTGAAGCAGCTTGTTCCACTTACCCTTGGAAGACGATGCTCTTTATTTACTTGCGCTGACACGTGCACAGGATATTCACCATCGAAAAGCTTGGTGAGAACATGATCCAAAAGTCGATCCCCCTCACATACACACCCAAGCGCCTTGTCAAACACCCGGAGCAGCCGTACTTTTACACTATCGAATCCGACAATAATACCCTCCCCCCAGAACTACGAGCGCAGCTTCTAGCGCAACCGAGCGCTGTGAATGGGGACGCAACGGTTCTGCCACCGGAAGACTTTGGATACCCCCGAGCGAAGGGCCGGTGGGCGTCGTGTATCAACATTGTCGATCCCATCAGCGAAGAACCCCGGGTCCTTCAGAGGATTGATCTTGAGGGTAATGAAGCCGCCGTGAGCGCAGCTGTGGTACCCTTTGCGAGCCAGGAAGGCGAGAGCTTCCTCGTTGTCGGAACAGGAAAGGACATGGTTCTCAATCCCCGCCAGTTCACAGAGGGGTATATCCATGTCTATCGATTCCACGACGATGGCAAGGACCTTGAGTTCATCCACAAAACGAAAATCGAAGAGCCGCCAATGGCCCTGATTCCTTTCCAGGGCCGTCTTCTTGCTGGCATAGGCAAAACGCTGCGGGTGTATGACCTTGGTCTCAAGCAGCTGCTCAGAAAAGCCCAGGCAGAGGTAGCGCCGCAACTGATTGTGTCTCTCCAGACCCAAGGCAGCCGCATCATTGTCGGAGATGTCCAACAGGGTGTCATCTACGTCGTCTACAAGCACGAGAGCAACAAGCTCATTCCGTTTGCCGATGACACGATCAACCGATGGACAACATGCACCACCATGGTCGACTATGAATCGGTGGCCGGAGGCGACAAGTTTGGGAATGTGTGGATCCTGCGCTGCCCGGAGAGAGCCAGCCAGGAGAGCGATGAGCCCGGCTCTGAAATCCAGCTGATCCATGCCCGCAACTACCTCCACGGCGCGCCCAACCGCCTGAACCTGATGGCACACTTCTACACGCAGGATCTCCCGACGAGTATTGTCAAGACAAACCTGGTGGTCGGCGGGCAGGACGTCCTTCTGTGGAGCGGGATCCAGGGTACCGTTGGTGTGCTCATTCCGTTTGTTAGCCGGGAGGATGTCGACTTCTTCCAGAACCTGGAGAGTCACATGCGAAGCGAAGACCCCCCGCTGGCGGGCCGCGACCATCTGATCTACCGCGGCTATTACGTGCCTGTCAAGGGCGTGATTGACGGCGATCTCTGTGAGAGGTTCAGTCTGCTTCCGAATGACAAGAAGCAGATGATTGCAGGCGAACTGGACCGGTCGGTGCGGGAAATCGAGCGCAAGATCTCGGTATGTTGTCCCATTGTGCGTGGGTAAAGAGTAAATGCTAACATTATGATAGGATATCCGAACCAGGTCTGCTTTCTAATCGATGAAAGGCATCAAACGGTAAATGTATGGTTTGGGTCGGGCTGGACTGAGTTCACGAACTATGTGTGTGTGTGTGTGTGTATTATACAGCGTAAGCGGGCGGCGCTCTGGGGAAGGGATTATGGCGTTTATACAACTGAGAGACTGAACTTTGCAGCAGCAACAGCAGCCGCAAAGAGGAAACGGACATTTTTACACCCCATCAGTCTGTGTCCCGTGGCTCTTACCCTCTTACCCTTGAAGATAAACCCCATCCCCATCCCCATCCCCGCTTCGCCGGCCCCTTCTGCTTTCCCCCTCCATCCTTACGCTTATGCTTGTGCTTATCCAAGGAATGCTCCCTCTCCCACGCTTCGTCCTCCACGTACCTTCCCACCGCCTCATCCAGGTCATATCCTGCCTCCTCGAGATATACCAGGGCCATGTCGTAGTCTGCCTCTTTGCATGCCACCATCCACCGCCGGATAGTGATTTTGCGGGCGATCTCATCGGGGCTTTCGGGCGGGTGGGGCGAGAGGCTGGTTGGGTTAGGATGGGCGCAGTCTGGTTGATTGGTGTCAGTCATGTCGTGCTTACGCTTTCTGGTTTGTCAAGGAAGAAAATAAAAAAGGGTGATTTTTCTCAGCAGGGCGCTTTCCCTTTCATTCTGAGATGGTAGTGAGAGCTGTGGGGGGTTCGTATTATACGTACGAGCTTTGGGGATGAGGAAGGTGCGGCGTGCCGCGAGGAGGTCGGCCCCTTGCGGTAGGTTGTTATGCTGCTGGAGCACAGGGATGGGAATTCCGTAACGGAGGGAGAGGGAAGGGAGGGTGTCAACGGGGTGGGTGTGGCGGAGGTGGTGGACGATGTAATCTTTCTGTTGTGATGGTTCGTCGGGCGGTTGTGGTTGATGTTGTTGTAGTTGTTGTTGTTTTTGCCGTTCGGAGATTGGGGGATGGGATGCGGGCGGTGATGCGGAATACGGCGGCGGGGGAGGGTAGGGGGGATCGGGAGCTTTGGTGTTAGTGCTGGTGGATGTGGAAAGTGTGGAATAAGGGGGCGGGCTGGGAACCGCTGCCGGATTGCTTTGCTCGTCTTCTTCACTCTCCACTTCACGATGCTTGTCCCTGGGGCGGCTGACCAAAGGGGATCGTCCCGACGTTTGGCAGTAGGGGCAGTAGCTTCGGAAGCGGGCATTATTCTGTTGGGCAGTTTTGTTAGTCGGATCCGTTGAGAGACGGAAGGGGTTACATGCCTGGATACAGTCACCGCATATTGTACGGCCACAACACTCTAGTCGTCGATTTTCGGGTAGGGGTTTCTCAGTTGAGGATACGAGAGGCACGGCCGAGAGCAGTGTTGCACATGTGCAACAGGCTTCCAGCGGCATCATTCTCGACGAATGGGGAGAGGTGTCTTGGAGCATAATCCTCATACCTATTTGTGCTAAACATGTAGCATTGAACGGATGAGGCTGAACGGAGAGATGTGACGGCGCTAGCGTGGTGGTCGACGTCGTGGGGTAGCTGCACCCGATGTTATCGATAAGCGTCAGCCCCCCAGATCAGCGCACCCCGCTTCCTTTCGGGCTCGCCTGGAACCTGTAGTGATGTCGGGTCCTTCACCGCCAATGGACAACCGGCTGCATGCAGCTAACTTCATGAGCCCCCCACGTACTTGTGTCTGAGATGCAGACATCCAACCGTCCAACATCAATCTTCGTCATGCGGGGCAAACACTCCAGCGACCCGGAATGCTGGTTTCTCAAAGGTAATGGATTGTCGAGAGCTATCGACACCGCCTTGCGGGGTTCGGGACAACGCGGGCCGTCAGTGTGCGAGACTACCGATGAACAGCACTATTGGCCGTGGGTGTCTGCGATATGCCCAGCTCGGGAAAAGACGTGCATCTTCCAGATCGCAGAGGTCACCATTCCATGTGACCGGCCGCCAATCGGTGCTTTTTGTTTGCTCTCGCAGCCAATCTGGCGGGACGGTGGCGTGCTCGCATACTGTCGCTTTGGCCTCTCAAATGCGAGACCAAGCCAACGCGGCCAAACATATTTCTGGGGTCCTGTAGAACCAACCTGCGTCAACGGCTTCCTGCGGCCTGCGGGGGTCAGGGGACTAACACAGGCGAATCAACGCGGATATGCTCCGATTCTCTTGTTGAGTATCACGACCTCTTACCACAGCCGCTCCAAGAAATCTGCAGAGGCCTGCGGGGCCGCCGACCAGTGGGGCCGCTTGGATTCCCCTGTGCCGTGCAAACGAGCTCGCTCTCGCAACGGCGGGCCAGTGAATGGGCCAGGCAGGCATTGGGGATATTTGAAGGGACGGACTCGCATGTCGCGCAGGTCTGTCTGTGTTCTCTTTGTTGCCGGGATTCGAAATCCAACCAATAGACACTGCGGAGTCTTAGACTACTCAACAAACCTACCATGGCCGTGAGTGCTCTCTGCTCGAATGTCTCGCTGCGTTCTCGCGAAGAAGCAAATTGCTGATAACGATAACGATACCCCGCCGCAGGCCTCCTATCCTCAGATCGTCCTGTTTGGCGACTCGCTCTTCCAGAACGCGGCCGAGGTGGTAGATGGCTTTTCCTTCCAAGCTGCTCTTCAGTCCCGTTAGTAGCCGTTTTGCATTCACTCGAGAGAGACGGGACACGCGAGGGTGAGGATATAGAACTGACGCAACTGCCCCCGGCCAGAGGTCCTCCGTCGATTCGACGTCGTTAACCGCGGACTCTCGGGATACAACACATCCAATGCCTTGAGTGTCTTGCCTCAGATTTTTGCAAAGCCAGCTCCTGGCCTACCTAAAATTGAGTACTTGGTATGTCGCGCCTCGTTGCAACATTCCGTTGGGGTTGGGGTGGAGGTGAGGGCGAGGTGCGAATCTGGCTGACCTCGGCCAGTTCGTCCTGCTCGGGGCCAACGATGCGTGCGTCCCGTTGCCCACGAACCATCAACACGTCCCCTTGGCCAAATTCAAGGAAAACTTGACCCGGATCATCCAGCATCCCAACATCGCGGCGCATAAGCCCAAGATCTTCCTCGTCACGCCGCCGCCGCTGGACGAGATCTGCATCAAGGTCCTCGATCTGGCCAATGGACATCCTGCTCCAACCAGACAAACCAAGGTCAGCATGGCATACTCCGAGACAGTCCGCCAGGTGGCTGCTGAGAATCCCGGGGTCACGCTGGTAGATCTCTGGAAGGCGCTAATGGACACGGCTATCGCGAGGACGCCGGGGTTCAACCCTGGAGGACCAGCGCTCGGTGATCCAGAGTGTGGCATGCGCGGCTATCTCGAACACCTACTCCCAGATGGCCTCCACATGAGCCCCGAGTCGTACCGCATCTTCTACGAAATCGTCCGCGGTCACATTGGCGCTGAGTGGTCGGGGACTCCGGATGAAGACAAAGTCGGCTACGTGCTGCCCGATTGGCGTCGCGCGCCGTGGTTGGAAGAAGATGCCCATCTCAAGGGGTGAAGTCGGAAGGCGATGGTTGTGGGGAACAAAGCCCGGCAGCGGGGTTACAGTCCCCGCTATAGGTAAGGTACACTGTGGGAGCCAGCGCTTGGCACACACAAGACCCTGAGACTTCCTTATGTAGAAGCAGCATATTGCCATAATCGTTTGTAGTCGTTGTCGACTCTCAGGTTACCTAATAGACTTGTATGGCTTAATAGTGCACTGTATATACAGGGCCTAACAAGAGCAACCAGCATCCTAAAGGTTCAATCAGCCAAGTATTGCTCATACTGTGTAGGCATCGGGCCCGGTCTCCAATTCTCCAACAGCGGCTTAGTCAGGCGCGTCGGCACCGTCTCCCCTGGAGAAGGGAGACCTCCGACGTTTGTTTGAACGGACCTTAGCACCCCCGGCCTCGTTCACATCGAGGGAAAATTAGAAGTGTACGAAACAAGGGATCTACACCTCCGCGTTTCCCGCAGCGCACGCAGCACATCATCGAAGCATTCCAAGGTCCGTATCGCCTCGGTACGGCGTACACGCTCGCTGCAACCGAGTTTCGACTCCGTTCGGTGCACGCAGGGTGGGAGAATACACAACACATCTACGTGCCTTTAACACGCCACCGCATTTGGCATTCCACCAGCCTCCTGGGTCTGCCCTTTCTTTGAACGCCCAATCCAATCCCGCGCTTTGTCCCTCGACGCTGAATATACTCGAGATAACGACGTTTTTCAAGACACTGGTGATTAGTCGATAGACACGCCTTTGGCCCTCCGCCGAGATCACCCCCCCCCCACCCCCCCCAACACGACTGTGACCTGCGGGACCTTTGCATTCATCCACTTTACATTGTCTTCCCGATCTTCGTTCGCCCCTTCGGACGCAGCATCGTGTCTCCAACTTTCCGTCGCTTCAATTTTCTCAAAGGCGACTTGACCCGCACCGACGACGATAAACACATTACGGCGACGACCACTGCTGACAGAACCAGCCTTATAACAATTACCCTCGGAAATAAGGCCGTCCTTACCTTGCGCGAGCAGCCACACAACATCTACACGGCCGTTTCGAGCCCCGATCCCCTCCGCCCAGCCGTCGACGTCGGACCAGTTGCACACACCCCCCGTTAGGCGAATCGGATAAAGGTCCACAGCGACACGCTGAAAGGCCTGGGGGTCTCTTGTGGGCGATGTGGGGGGCGGCGGACCTCGAGAGTTGATACTTTCAAGGATCGAGGTCAGAAAGACAGAGAGCAGCGAACCTTGGCTCGCGAGTTGAGTCCAGCCGGCATTCGGTCTGCGCAAGCGCTCTGGTGCCGTCTCGGCCGCGTTCTTTCCAGATACAAGCTCCTCAACGCGCATCGGCATCCTGTAGTCTCCCCCCCACCCTTCGGGCATGGAGCCGGTCTTCATCGTCACCCGCGAAGAGTTACACGATGTTCAGATGGAGTTGAAGCGCATCCAACATGTCCAGCAGCTGCACGGAGATAGATTACGGTCGCTGGAGAAGCGCCAGGCTGATGATGCCGCCCTTAAATCCGTCTGGAACTCGCCCTTTCCGAGTGTGCTCGGCGGTACGCCTCAGCATGGTAAGCTATAGTATTCCATGGGCGCGTATATTGCCTGTAGCTAACCGCCCCTGTTAGGACCGGTACATATGCCATCGACCGAACTGTTCAGCGACCTCGACGAGGAGCAGGGCCAGAACCTGCTCGGGACACTGCAGCTCGAGACGGAAGACGAGCCGATACGGAGGGGTGCAGCTTCGCGGGCTAACAGCGTCCGGTTCGACGAAAGCGCCCTGCACGGCGCAAATTTTGGCGGCCATGGCGGCCGCCACTCTAACGAGTTCGGCCCCATACGCCCCGGAAGCGGCATGGGAGGCCATCAGATGATGGAACGGTCGTACTCGCACAAGTCGGACGGCCGACACAGCTCGGCGGGGCACTCTGTCCATTCGATGCATTCAGGGGTGTCGGGGCGTACGAGCAGCCTTGGGCTCGACAACCACTTTCTGATTGGTGGCCGTGAGGACGACTCGTCCGTGGATATACCGGAGCCGCCTCCCGTTTTCTACGTACTGGGCTCGCCGCCGTCCATCATCCGCTGCTGGCTGACGGCAAACTTTACATCGGACGGACTCCTGTATGCCGTTGTGTGCACCGGATCTCAGAAGTCGACGGTGGAATACTCGCTTCTCAGGGAGCTAGACCTGGTAAACAACATCCATAGGGATGTGGATAGTGTTCACAGGATCACGCTTCCTGTGTTCCTGGCTGAGGCACGCGTGACCCAATCAAATTCTCGGTCTACCAGTCCGGCGCCACAACTGCCCAGCATAACGGCTTCCTTCGAAGTGACGGGCATGGATCAGCAGGAGACGCCTGACGGAAAGCGAGCCATCCGTGTCTTCATCGGCAGCCATACGTTACGGATGCACAGCGCCGACATCTTGCTGTCGCAGAACCTGATGACGCTGTACGGCAGCGACCGCGATAAGCTTTCCATACCGTTCGTACGACCAGAGGACGACGCAGTCTTCAAGCACCTGACCACCGCCAACATGGTGCCGAGCAGGACGAAACTCAACGCTGCCGCTCCAGAATTCGTCTCGAGTGACAAATCCGGGAAAAACTCTGTGCAGGACGGCAGAGAGTCGGGCCTCGCCGAGTCCAAAGCCGGAGATAGCAGCTCTGAGGGAGTGTTCTCTCCCACAACGCAGCCAGGCCAGCCGGTCAAAGCTGCGGCCACCAGCACTGCCTCGGAGAGCGGCGCCGAGAGTGAGAAGCGGCCTGCGGAACCAAGTTCGGCTGAAGTCTCAGGAAAACAAACAGCTTCGGCCGCGGATACTAGCCGACGCGAGCCCAGCGCCGCCATCCGAACGCCGTGGCGGCAAACGGCAGCGGGACACGGAGAAAGCAGCACGCCATTGAGCGGATACCAGCCGGCTGCGCGGCCCCGTAGCATGAAAGTGCTTAGACCAAACAAGTCCAGCAACTCGTCAACCAGGACGGGGGCGGCGTACGAGCCGGCATCGGCACCGCGGTCCAGCGGCGAGCAGCGGCGCAAGGCAGACGGCGGCCCACCAAGCAGCGGTAGCTGGGGGAGTTCAAAGCGCAGTCTGAGCGGCTCCGCGTTGGGCGCCCTGGGGGAGGGAAGACAACAGTTGGCGGCGACAACGACGACGAACAGCCAAGGGACCGGAACAGTCCCGCGGACCGCGAATAACCCTCTCGGGAGCGCGTCGGCGTTCTCATGGATCGCGTCGAGCAAGCCCAAGGCACCTACGACCGCTGCCGACTAGCGGGGGATATGCTGTCGCGAACGTTAACTTGGTTAAGAGTCCGGACGGGGCCACTGCTGAGAAGGGGAAGTGAGACATTTGGCGGGTACTGTATTGTACAAAGTAGGGCGTTCCATCGCCGGCCTGGGGGGGGAAACAGACGCACTGGCTATAGGTGCAACGTCACGGCTTCCCCAGAGTCACAAAACAAAATAAAAAAGGAAAGAAAAAAAAGAAGAAGAGCTGCCTAGTACTGTAAGGGTTGCCGTTCGAGCTTGGCGTCGGCACTGTTTCTTTTGTCTATTGAAACATGCTCACTCCTCTTAGCTACTTCGTCCTCCCCTTCTTCCCCTCCTCCTCCTCCACCTCCTCCTCCACCACCATCAAATCTTACTCCCCACCAACCCCTGCAGCGCAGCCTTGGTATCCCCCATCGTCTCCTTCACCAGCCCGACCATGCCCTTGAACTCGGGGATCGCCGCATCGCCCATGCACTCGTAGATCCAGCTCTCGCTGGTGGTCACCACGGCGCCCGCCTGCCTCAGCCTCGCCAGCGCGAGGCCCACCTCCTCGCGGTTGCAGCTGCTCACGCCGTCGGCGAGGACGTACACGCCGTGGCCGGCGGCCAGCAGGTCCAGGGCCGTCTGCGTCACGCAGATGTGCGACTCGATGCCCACGATGGCGACCTCGGCCGGGGCCGCCGAGCCGAAGGTGGCGTGCGACGACACCTCCGGCAGCCACATGCTGAAGCGCGTCTTGTCCACGTCGGCCTTGACCAGCCCGCCCGCCGCCGCCGACCCCAGGAGCGGCTGCAGCTCGGCCACCGTGTCGCCTAGCCTCGGCCGGTTCTGGGTGGTCACGAAGATGGGGAGGTTGAGGGCTTGCGCCGCGCGGAGGAGCTTGCGGGCGGTGAGGATTCTGGTTTGTGAAATATTTTTTTTATTCTCCCGTTAGAGAGAGAAGGAGAAAGAGAAATAGGGAGCGAGGAAGAGAAAGAGAGAGAGAGAGGTTGCAGATCAGGGGCTCGCTGGGTGAGTGTGCGCAACCTCCGGATGGAAATGCGGGGAGGTGACGGGACAGGGCGGGACGGGACGTACACCTTGTCAAACTCGTGAATGGCGGGACGGAATTTCTCCTGGATATCGCAGATGCTGGTTTGGGGTTCGATGTTAGGAGGTCAATTGGGGTTTCGGGTGTGGTATATGGCGGCCATACAACACTACTGGGTTCTCTGTGGTGGTACGAGGTGTCTTTGTTAGTGACAGAGCCGGGGACGGGTGGTGGACGAGAACCAGGTTAACGCACTAAACCGCCGTTCGGGGGCGGGAGCAGCCATGGCGGGCAATCACGATATCTCGTTTGTAAGATCAATAAATAATGGGATGCCGCTTCGGCGCTTATAGTGGGAAGATAGGTATGTTCTAAATGGGCGATTTGGGACGTCCCATGGGTCTTAAATCGGATGGTGGGGTCCAGGCCCAGGGGTGGGTTGGGGGGTCAAGGAGATGCCGGGACGGCGCTGATGTTGGGGTAAATGCAGCCGGCAGGCCGATTTTACCCCGCAATCTCATGTGGCAAAGCCGAGCTCGATCTTCGCCCACACACCAGGCTCTTGGCAATGGCAGCACAGAAATGGATAAGCAGGGAGCGCTCTGGAGGATTCTGCTGAACCAGCACAGCTACAAATCGACGCGCCGGATCCTAGCTCTCTGCAACCAAGCCAACTCGCCGTTCGCCGTGGCCTGCCGGATGCGGTACAGCTCGTCCAGGAAAGCCGGGACAAAGGTGCCCGGGCCCCTGACTTCGGCCCTCTCGGCAGCCATCTCGGCCGCAATCTCAAAGTGAAGCATAGCCGCAATGACGGCCGCTAACCTGTCCATGGGGCGCGATGCTATCGCGGCCGATATGGCCGTGCCCAGGGTGCAGCCGGTCCCGGTGACCAAACCGAGATACTCGTGGCCATTGTCAATAGCGAAGGCTTGTTGACCGTCGCTGACAAAGTCTGTCTTGCCCGTCATGACGATCACGTTTTTCTCCCGCGCCGCTAGTTCCCGGACCAGCTTGGCCTTTTGCGAGGCGTCCAGGGTGCTAGAACTGTCAACCCCGCGCTGCTGCTCCCCGCTGTCGCCGAACACGGTTCGGATCTCGCCCTCGTTACCCTTGATGACGTCGAGATAGCCGTTTGCCATGATGGTTTTGACAGCTTCCCGGCGGACAGATGTCGCTCCGGCCCTGCCGTTCCGGTCAGTGACATAAACTCCTCCTGGGACCTGGGAAAATAAAGAACTCCCGGGGTACGCACCCGACTGGGTCCAACACGACCGGGCGTTGCGCCTGGTTGTAAGCTCTGAGTGCCTTCACGTAGTTTGCGAGTCCCTCCGGGGTAACCGTGCCCATGTTGACGACTAGCGCGCCTCCCAGCTTACACAGATCAGGCGCTTCCTCTCCATAGTTTGCCATGATGGGGGACGAGCCGATGGCGAGGGCGACGTTTGCCGCGAAGTTCTGCACAACCTGCTCTGCGTTAGGAGCCCATCCGGAAACTAGCCACGTACGAATGAGGCGTGCATACGAGGTTGGTCATGTTATGAGAAAGGGGCGTGGTGTCGTGGATTTGTTTGATGATGCGCGGCACTAGTTCAAGTGCCGTTTTCGGATCGAGGGCCTCTGGGCCGGTGTGTTGAAAGGCCGGCCGGCCGTTAGCAAGCCCAAGCAGCTTCCTCGCTGCGCCTTCCGGGTCCCCGGCAGCCATGATGGCGCTGACCACGGCAGCACCGTCTAGGCGCTTCTTTGCGGCTCCACTCTGGAGCAAGATGCGTTGCAGGTTGGACTCATTGACACCGCCGATACAGACCGTCGACGTTGTGTATCCGGCCTCGGCAATTGCCTCTAGAATCCTTCGCACCCCAGCTGTTCCGATGATCTCTTTGGTATTTGTCTTGCTGCGCAAGTATGTCAGTGGCCAGCGACAGATGCGTGACAACACAAATCCCTCACGTCGGTGTGGCGTATACGGTGCCAATGCCCAGATAGTCAGCGCCACCCTCGCAAGCCCTGAGGGCCTCATCGACGGTGCTGACTGTGACGCCAATGATTGCGTTGGGTCCCAGGAGCTGCCTTGCAGTGGACAATTCTGTGGACGACCGTGAGTCTCGCGCCCCCCCCCCCCCCAAATCCAGCAACTAACTGAGATCCCACTCACCCATGTCGTCCTGGCCAACGTGGACGCCCTCACAGGCCACGGCGAGTGCCACATCAACACGGTCATTGATAAGTAGTGGCACATTGTATCTTCGGGTTATCTCATGCACCCGCCTGGCTGTTGAGATCAGGTGGCCCGTGTCGCTTGTCTTGTCGCGGAGCTGCACCACCGTCACGCCGCCCTTGAGCGCCTCCTCGACGACATGGTAGAGGCTCCTGTCACCGAGAATGGCGGGCGTTGAGTCGGTGACGAGATACAGGGAGTAGTTTACGTCGGGCTTTTCCATGATGACCCAAACCGAACCGGTATCCTGGGATGATGTGAGCTTTCCAAGACCTGGGACCGAACTGCTGGGAAAGGTGGAGTTTTGGAGATCGAGATGGGCGCCAATTACGTAGTGAGCAACCCCCTCCGTTCCCGTCTTGGCGTCCTCGACCATGAGCAAAGGGTTCATCGAGTGTCGGTTCATCCCATCCGTCGACGTCTAGTCCACAAGAGCAGTCTCTTATAACTTTCATCTTTAATCTCCTTTTTCCCTTCCCCCGATGGCATGAGACTAGACATATTCCGACTCAAATCCTCCTATGTAAAAGCAACTTTGACTTCCATCTCTCTGCAGCTCACTTATCTCTCATCTTTACCCCTGGAAAACAACCCAAACAAACCCCCTTCCCCCTTCCCCCTTCCCCCTTCCCCCTCCTCCCTTTTCCTTCAACCCAAGACTCTCCGCTCTCACTCCGCCCACCTCATCCCGGGGCGGCCTACGCCGCTGGCAAAATAAAAAACGTTGTAATCGACCTCGCGGCCACGGACCCGGAAATGGTCCCATCCTCGGCGAGCGTGGCCTCGGTGCGAGCGCAGTTCCTCGTGCCATCCGACACGAAGGCCTGCACCGCCACGGGCGGCGAGCCGCCCGAGATCCTCACGTTGACGTTGGACGCGGAGCCGCCGGTGCTGATGGCGATGACGGCGATGGTGCCGTCCTCGTTCCTGAAGGCGGCGGTGCGGACGCCGCTGCCGCCGCTCGTGCCGACGCGCACGGCGCCCGGCCGCACGTACCGGGACCAGTTGGCAAAGGCCCACAGGCGGCGCGAGACCTCGTACGTGTTGGTGCTGTTGTCGACGCGGACGATCTTCTCGTTGGTGTTGGGGTTGGGCCACTGCACCCCCTCCCAGTAGAGGTACCCGGAGATGTTGTAGTTGACGACGGCGCTGTAGATGTTGTTGGCCCACGTCAGCCCCTCGCCCGCCCCGCCGTTGCGGTACCACTCGGTCGTCCACTGCCCGTTGAGGTCGCACTGCTCCGACAGCCACACGCTCGCCCGCGTGTTCATGGGCCCCCGCGGCGAGCCCGTGTACGTGTGCGACGTGACGGCCTTCAGCTGGTCCTCGACCCCGGCCGAGCGGATGTTGTTGACCATGCCGGCCTGGTTGTTCCAGTTCATCGAGTCGCAGCACGTGATGCCCACCTGCGACGTGAGGTTGGCCGCCTCGAGCGTCGGGTAGAGCACCTTGATGAAGTCGGCCGCCTGGTTGCCGTTGGACTGCATGCTCGCGTAGCTCGCCGAGTAGTCGGGCTCGTTGAGGAAGCCGACGTGCGAGATCTTGACGCCCGCCTCGGCGTAGAACTTGATGTAGGCCACGAGGTAGTCGGCGTAGGCCTGCCGCCAGTCGCCGCTCCCGCAGTTTGCCCCCGGCACGCCGCAGAGCGTGCCGCCGTTGGTGTCGCGTCCGTTGGTCTTCATGTAACCCGGTGCGCTCCAGGCGTCTTTTTACCGAGGGAGAGGGAGGAAAAAGGACGGAACGTCAGTCGCTAGACAAGATACCTAACGGATACTTTTTATACGACAATTCGACATCGGCCATGTCCAACTTACTAGCATAGATGGTCTTGACGCCGTAGTTGTTCACCGCCTCCTGCGAGACAAACAGCTGGCCGCTGTCCTTGCCATCCCACACGTACTGCGGCGTGGCTCGCGGCCCGCCGGGGTTGTTCGGCGCGATGGTGTTCATGAAGTCCGAGTTGCTGTTGGGCGTCGATCCGATGCCGTTCCGGAGGATGCTGAAGCCGGCCCCGGTAGTTCGGTTGAACAGCAGGTCGAGCAGCTCGCGCTGCTTGGTCTTGTCCGACATGTTGGTGATGAGGTTGGCGCGCTGGAACGCCAGGCTGAAGCCGAAACCGTCCATCTTCTGAAACGTCCTGGACAGGTCCACCGTGATGGTGTTTCCCTGCCGTGCCTCGAGGATCCCGTCCGGCGCTCCGGCCACGCCGTTGATGCCGGCCGCCGCGGCGAAGAGCACGGTCTCGGTTAAGCGCATGATGGGCGAACAGCCTGTGTCTCGGTGGTAACGAGTCACTCGGTTACGGGGCGGTTGGTTTTAGAAACGAGCTCTAGTACCTAAGCGGGTAGATCTCATTCTCGTACACACGTTTTATACGTTGGAGTTGTGTACGCTCTTAGCCTCCATCTGCTCCGCAACCCTATTTCTCCCTTCCCCCTCCATTCACGTGGATGTAGATATTGCTCGTATACGGCATATTAATTGCCTTCGTCGGACATTGTTGTTCTAGCACTCGCGCCTGGTATTATGCTGGTTTCCCCGCGTCGTTCCTGATCGCCGCCAGCCTCTATCCCTTCATGTGATGCCCTTCCGGTCCAGGCTCAGCCAGTGCAGCGCCCTTCTCACCGTCCCATCTAGAACGGAGGGTGTCAGCCAGTGGACGAAGCAACGGTCCCTGATTTATCCAGTCGTAGAATGGATGGCCCAGCGTCACCCTGAGCAATCTCAGACATTTACTCTTCCTCTATTTGTCGTGAGTCTGCCGGAGTCTTGGGCGGATGGTTCCAAGGGCTGCCCAGAAGCGGGTAAATACCCCACAAGGCTTCCCCTTCCCCGAGATTACCCAGCCATGGACGGTGATAGGGGGGAAGCCGCACGAGAAAAAATGTCCGACGTGGCATGCAAGATATTTCCGGCACGGCCCTTGTGGCATGCTCCGTGAATTAAAACTGTGGGGTTTGTCACTCGTGTATCCCTCCTTGCCCCAGGTTCTCGGACTGCACAGTTTTGGCTCGTCACATCCGCTCATCCACAGAGTTTATTGAGGCCCTTTTGCCATGTTCTAGTTCATCCCTCGATCAGCCTTGATCAGCCCCGCAGTGCTGCCCCCAAATCCAGGGGAGGCATGCTCCCTTTTAGCCCCCTATTTCCTTTTCTATTATGACGCGCATCATGTCCGATCTACCCCCTCTTTTGGCGAGTACCTTGATATGGCTGTATCAAATCGACAGCTGGGCTGTCAGGGCATTCTCTAGTGTGTCCTTGTACTTGGCCAGCTTCTGGGCCACCTCGCCGTTGCAGTAATCCTCGACAATCTTTGGGCTGTTGCCGATGAACAGCTTGGGGTCCACTAGGCTGTCAATCTCATCCCAGACGGGCTGTGTGACAGCGTTAGTCTCGTCTATCAGGGCCGCCAGCCATCCTGCAAACGTACCTTGAAGAACTCGGTCCTCTTGATGCGCTCCAGGAGGTCATTCCGGCCACCCTGCTGCTTAACAACATCGCTAGCTTGATGGGACTGCCATCTGTCAGCGTTCCGTCCAAGATTTCATCGATTCTGCGTTGGTACATACTAGGACGCGGACCTCCTCGTGAGCTTCCTGGCGGGACACGCCATGAGTGGACAACTTCATCAGGATCGACTCAGTAGCCACTAGGAAGAGTATCAGTCAGTATTGCGAGGATATAGAAGAACGCCGGGCCTCATTAACGTACTGAATGGGAGTTCCTGGTCAATGCGAGACCGGATGACATTCGGATAGACGACGAGACCGTTCGTCACATTGTCCAAGGTAAGGAGAATGGAGTCGGCTAGTAAGAACTGTGAAACAGATCAGCGCAACATCCACGGACTTATGGCGGGTTAAGTCTAACCATCTCGGGAATATCCATCCGGCGAATGGCACCTGTTCAAGTCGACGGGTGAACATTGATACGTGGTGGATACGAGGTCACGGGTCGTCAGGGGTGAACTTACTGTCGTCGAGTCTGTGACCTCAGTCAGCATGACAGCCAAGCGGGTAACGAGGTATTGTACTTGACTTACGTTCTCTCAAACCACTGCGTCTCAAACGTGGCTGTGAAATTGGCTGGCAGACGGGCGAGCTTGCGGCCGAGGGCTGCGATGCGTTCAGACCTCATAGGGTTTCTCTGACGGCTAGGTTAGCATCGCCCCTGCCCGGGTGTCTGTGAAGTGTCTCCCACCTTGTAGGCCATCGCAGAGCTTCCCTGTTCTTACTTAGCATGTGGTTGTAAATGGGTGAACGGGCAGTCTCACGATCTGGCTCTTCTCAAACGGCTCTTCCATCTCCTTTAGGTTCGCCAAGTGACGAATGTCGGAGCAGATCCGCTCTGCTGTGGCGCCAAGGGCGCAGACGGCATTGGCAACCCGGAGATCGACCTTGGCATGTTAATAGGGGTTCCAGGAGCTACCAGTGGGAGCTTCACCTTTCTGGTGTAGGTCTGGGTGGAGATCGCGTAGGTGGAGGGGAAGCCAGCCTTTTTGCATAGAATCTTGGGACGTTAGCTGGTAGGCAGCGTGATTTACAGGGTCCTTCTCTCACCTCATTCAACTTCGTGATCTTGTCGGCGTCCCCGTCAAAGAGCTCCAAGAAGGTTGCCTGCGAGCCCGTGGTGCCCTGGGCACCTCTGAACTGAAGTCTTTCACGGACAGTCTCGATATCTTCCAGGTCCATCATGAGCTCCTGAATCCACTGAGCCGCACGCTTGCCTTTGTGGGTGTTAGGACCTGAGTTCCATGGCTGGGAGGAGGAGAAGCGTCATTCATACCAACAGTAATGAGTTGGGCCTGATACGGTTGTTATTAGCACAACTGGACCCTTCCAAGACGACTTGTCCCGGCTTACCGGCTGATAGTGGGTGAAACCCAGAGTGGGCATGTCCTTGTACTTCAGGGCGAATTCCTGGAGGTTCTGGATGACCTTGGCCAACTTGGGAAGGATAAGATCCAGAGCACGCTTCTGGAATATCAAGTCGGCATTGTCGGTGACTTAGTAGCCATGTTAGTGCGTAGTCGTTCGGATTAGAAGAGGGGCGGCGAGTCATTCCGGGTGGCTCGCAACTCTAAGGACGCAAAAAGGAGAGAGAGAGAGAGAGAGAGAGAGACTTGCCATAACAGCTAGTTGCCTATTGCGGGATTAGAGCCAGCTCACAATATCTTGCGTAACCAGGAGGTTCAGTCTGGACAACATGAGGCCCACTTACACCGAGATGGATATGGCCGGCGGCAGCAGGTGCGTCCTGCATACCGTTCAGTTACACCAGTCCGGCAAAGTCACTTCCAAGCTGTCTGCCGCCGTGAAGCAGCAGCACAGTCTGCAGAGAAGCCGACAGCGTACCTCACCGTAGGCATGGACGTGAGCCATGACGTCGTGCTGTTTCCCGCCGTCAGCACACCGTCGATTCAACGCGGTCAAGGGACCAAAGAAGTACGTGTCATACGCGGAACTTGGCCTCGTAGTCGCGGGCAACCGCAAATGCCTTGTCCGACACGACTACGTGGGCACGCATCTGCTCGAGGGCCTCGTCCGGGATGGCCAGCCCCAGCTCCTGCTCGGCTTCGGCCAGCCAAACCCAGAGCTGGCGCCAGGTGCTGACACGCTCGCGGGCCGAGAAGATGGTCATCATCTCCTGCGAGGCGTACCTCGTGCTGAGAGGGGTCTAAAGTCATGATTAGCGACCACTGGCCTGGCTACCTGGCGATGCTCAATCTTGACCACACGAAGCTAGCTCGCGCAGGGGCAGACAGCCAACTTCGTGCGTGGCGAAAGAGGCAATTGGGAACTTGCCTGGTATTTGTCGTAGCTCGACATCTTTGCCACACTCCTTTGTTTGTGTACCGTCAGGTGTTATGCTGTATGAAGCTACCGTTAAGCTCTATGAGGTATCGACTGATCCAAGATTGCGGGGGAGGGGTCGAATTGAACTTTTTCAGTGCCGGATGTGGGGGAATGGACCGAGGCTTTTCGTTCTATTTGCGAACATCAAGTCCAGCCCCACCTGTATGAGCCGTATCTTTGAGCGAAGTTGAAGTCGGAAAACTGTGACAAGTACAGGTCCAGGAGTGGTGGCGGGACATGATGTTTGGAAAATGGACCTGACGAGGAGTTACATACATATCCATTGCAAACCTGTACATGTGCTGTACAGTACGGCATTTGCAGAATTCAGTAGGACAGAAGATTCGCTCTACACAACGAGGCAGAGAACGAAGCCCTCGAAATCAGAACGCTAGGTGTCTCTACCCAATTTCAAGGCCGTAAAATCCCGCACCATACTGGCGCCGAAAACCGGCCGTCTTCTCCCCGGCGTTTCCTCCAGGAAGGGGAAAGCAACCACGGCATGAGACCAGTGCCATCGACGGTGACTGCCGTTGAAATAATTGGCATTGGGTAGTACTCTATTCAATATGGCTCCCCAGGGCTTAGACTGCGCGCCGTCAAAACAACGGTATATTGTAGCATAACCGCTTCTCAAGAGAATCAAACTGCCCAAAGATCCATTCTGCCATCTTACTGGAACTCATTGCGCGTACCCTGGCTCGCCCATGTCGTAGTTCGCAAAAACGGCAGCCCAATCTACCGACTCGCCGAGAATAAAAGCATTCCAGTCGGGCATGCTGCTCATCACGTCCTGCCAGAGGCCGCCCCCCAGATCCTGCATCAGGTCTTGCGTCGCGTCGGCGAGTGTCATGGGCACTGGGTCGCAATCACAGCTGGAGGCCTGCGCCGGCTGCGAGGTGGTGTAGACGTTGTCAAACCTGGCGAGCTAAAGGAAACCACCAAAGTGAGCGACTCGTTCTACCCCGGACGGGCCCAGAAACCTACCAGGACTTGATCCTTTACGCTGCGGATCTTACGCGCCACTTTGGAAAAAGGATCTTCGGCTTCTCGCTCTCCCTGTTCGTCCGCTGACACCGACCCGATATGTCCGTCGTTGTCTCTGCTAGGGCTGCCACTCCCGCCACCGGCAACGTGTCTTCGCCTCCTTTTGCGTCTCTCGGCAGTGTGCTCCATATCTTTGATTAGCTGCGTCACACAGTCTTAATGGTACATATCAAGATTTAGCATTAGCTCTGGCACCTCATCAGACCCTCCCATCTGCGCCCCGGGGGTGGGTGCCTACCGTCGAAACACAATTCATCCCTGGCTCTGGCCAAGTCCCAACCTGGAACCTGGAGCGACGCCAACTTGAGCATCGTCAGAAACACATAGGTCAAATCAAACGAGGACATGCACATGTAGCGCGGATAGTCGCCTATCTCGTTTGCAAACCGGTTGGTCATATACGCACGTACGGCACGCACGCACGTCCACAGCAGCTCGAGGTGTTCCGGGTCTGGGTCTGCCGTCGAGCCCGGAGTAGGGGCTGCCGATTGTTGTCCGCCCGAGAGCACCGACAAGGGGCACCAGGAGAGCTCTGGCAAGATATTTTCATAGAGGATGAGTTCGGCTACTTGGAGATGGCCAATGATGGATGCTATGGGGCGCTGTCATGTCAGCTCGGCCTTTACTCGGCAAAAAAAAAAAAAAAAAAAAACTAATAAGATCTGGAAAGGGATACTCACGGTTAACCCTGATATGCGGCGGAAGGCCGACCGCGAACGCCCGGATACGGTCTCGCAAGCCCTGGACGAAGGCCGCCTCGGGTACTTGGTTCTCCCTGGGGGTAGCGTTGCGTCTGGCGTGCCCCTGAGATATGCTCTGTGATAGCTGTTGCGCGCGGACCAGGTGGACGAGAAGCTCGTCCGTGGGATACTCCATCTGGCTGTGGAGTGCCCGGCAACAGGTCGTCAGGTACGACGTGTTCATCAGACCGTCAGGCTTCTTGTTCGTCGTGAACGTTCTGATACCTGTCATGTCAGGGGCCGCACACCCGGCTAGGTCCAGACAATGGGCACGCACATGGTAACGAGGTAGTAGGTGCCGGCGAACGCCCGCATCTTCTCCAAGCTCTCAGAGGTATATCCCCCTTTATCTGGTAGGGCTCCTGTCTCGGCGAAGCCAAGACCAGCTGTGATTGACCGCGCCAGAAACAGGAGGTTCGTCATCTGGAATTTGTTGAGGTTGTAATGGAACCTACCAACAGCCCGGCAAGATGGTCAGCATCCAGTTTCGGGCCTCTGACAACATCCCTGGGAGCGAAGGACTAACCAGGAAATGAGGATTTGCAACCCTTGCAATAGATCGAGGCTTTTCTGCGGCTTCATAAAGGCGGCCTCGGAAATCTCCCTCAGCAGCTCGTTACCGAGCGCAATCTGCCGTGGTCCGTCGAAAAGGCACGACTGCGTCATGATGGCCTTCCAGAGGAAGGGCTTCTGCTCCCGCAGTTCAGCCGATGACATGCGCGGTGGCACGATAGCGAACGGGTTCAGATGACCCATGTGGGTCTTGTATTCGGCCAGCAGGCTCTCGGCCTCGTCCTCATGAGGCCATAGGCTTTGCGCCTGTCGCTGCGGCGGCTGGGGTGATGGCTGCTGGCAGAAAGGTCTGTTCGGGGAACTGATTGCCGTCGAAGCAGACCCAGGGCCAGGAGGAAGAGGAGGAGCTAAAACGGGCGCTAGAGACGGGGTGTCAGCGCCTACCGCTACCTCCATACGGCCAATCGCCATCCGCTCCTGTTGCTGCTGCTGCTCATCCGGAGCTTCGA
This sequence comes from Madurella fahalii, assembly GCF_045866475.1. Classification (NCBI taxonomy): domain Eukaryota; kingdom Fungi; phylum Ascomycota; class Sordariomycetes; order Sordariales; genus Madurella; species Madurella fahalii. The sequence goes on from NW_027263976.1 coordinate 2,415,654, forward strand.
AGATGCTCTTTTTAGGGAACAGATGTGCAAACTGGGATGACCAACAATCCCGGCCAAAAGTAGGCGCGGAAGCGCAAGCATTGGGCGGTATCACCGATCCCCGTGGGCCCTCGGAGACCCCGGGCGCCCGAGGAGGGGCGCAATGATCCTCCGAGTCAGGCGGGCTCTGCACGGTTGACCCCAGGCGCTGGACGGACTCGATGCGGGCCGTGAGGTCTTCGAGGCGCCGCTCGAGCTCAGCCACGCGTGTAGGTTTCGGCTCCTTGCGTTTACGTGGTGGCGCCGGGGTCTGCGAGGAGCATGGTTTGCGTAGCCGGTGGCATCTTTAGTTGAAACCGGGTTAGCGGCCGTGGCTCGAGAGAGCTGGACATCAATGAAGGGTAGGGGGTTTACAGGCCTCTAAAAGCTACCGTAACTGTCCTCGGGAAGAGGTGAATTTCACAACGGGCCAGGGCTGGAGCGGGGCGGCAACCGAACACGAAGAACAGAGTCAATAGAGAACGACCCCTTCCACTCACCGCTCGCACTTCTCCTGTCCCTTGGGCCCCGGGATGCATCTAGATTTTGCTCTGGCACAGGTGGTGCATGCCCTTGGGCCTTTGAGGACCTTGGCCACTACAGAAGTGGATGACCCGACCGCCGCCATGGCGCCGTACCGCAGCGTGCAAGTTCTTGTGTCTGTCGGCCGCCAAGTCCGCTTACAGAGGGTATCCGCCGGCTTCCCAAACTGCCGCGTCTCCGGCCGCATACGCCGGTGCCGATGGACAGGAACGGAGACGGAGAACGGGGACGGAGTGTCGCGTACAAAACGGGACAAGCGTGGGTTTTGGAACAAATGATATATATGTGTATAAAGCTGAAGAATTGGCAGCCGTAGAAAGTCAAGAGACTAGTTGGTCGTTCGGCTGAGAAAGGATTGCAGTGCCGACGGACATTCAACCTCAGCGCATTCTTCTCTCCTTGCCTTGTCAAGTGCGCGAAGGACGATTTTTCAAACAGAAATTATTAATCCCAACAAAGAACAAGAGGAACAGGGCCAGTCGTCATCAAACCAATGTACAGCCACCCCAGCGGCTCAGTTTTGGTTGGGGCAGGGCACCGAAGGAACACGCAACGCACAGCGAGGCCGCGCCTGCAGTGATCTGAGAGCAATCAATCAACGCGTTGTCAGCGACTTACACATCTTCCCTTGGACGGGGCCGGGGGAATTGTGAATGTGTCCGGCTCCGTCGGATTGTCAGATTTACTCCGGCTCCGCTTCGCATTATCAGAGGGTCGAGATTGGTTGGTGCGCAATTTGGGTCGGTTGCAGGGGATATGACATGGTTGCCATGGATCCACTACTTCAGCCTCTCGCTCAGGTTGTCCAGCCCAACACCATCCGCTCAAGCCGGGGGTGGAAGCAGAGGATGGGCTTTTCTCGGTCCCACAGATTTTGAGCTTCTCTTGCTTAGTATCCGCAGGAGAATTCGGGATCACGATCGTAAGAGAGTCAGTAGCCGCGCGGCATTGAGCTTGGGAGATCTCCGTGAACGAAGGGCAGATTTCAGCAGCACAATTTCATCTCATGGGCTCCCGTTTGGTGGCATCACACCCGTGGTACCAGCAGCAGATGATGATGCACTGCACTCTATCCTATCTTCTTGTAGGTATCCGTTTGGCCGCATACCTAAGTCCATTATCCGTACCTTAGATATGCTTAGTCTCCACGATCGCCAAGGAGCCCCGCAGCGGGCCCGTTTGCGCATCGCACCTGGAAACCCACGTGCACGCACGGGCCATATCACCTTGGTGGAAGGACCAAAACAGCCAGGAGAATCGACAGGGCAGTGTGCAAAACTGAACCCGCAAGCTGATGCTTCTCATATCCCACGCGTTTAGAAGAACTGATTTGAACGTCGATGCAGTCGTCATGAATGCTATAAGAAAGTGTGGTAGATTTAGGGAGGAAGTCAATTTGTTGGCCTCGGGAGCATTGGCCGTGACCCAGGGACGAGCCTGCAATAGCATCTACGACCGAAAAGCCTGTCAGAAGCCTTTTCACCCCATTGAAAGACGAGGCACGTGCGTCCTCGTGAGCTTGCCGTGCCAGATCCGTCCCTTTTCTTATGAATTCTCTTGATCCCAGACGAAGCTCGCTTCCCATCGCCATGCCAACAGCTCTCGATAACATTGTCTACGGCACCATCGACCGAGAAATCGGTGGCCATTACACATAAATTTTAGCCCGCCTCCTCTCATGCCATGCCTCAAATTCCTTTTCGCCGCCCTAGTAGTTCCCCAAAAACAGAGCTGGCTTCCATCACCCTACAGCAAGAGAAGTTGATCGCCAACACGATCGAAGCCATGCTGAAGCGTAAATGTTCTCAGCCATCTGCTCTTTTCCGTGTTCTTGGCCTATTATTGGGTGTGGTGCCGTGCTGTGTCTAGTGATTCGCACCGGGATGGCGGTTCGTAGCTAGCTTCGAGCCAAGGCAGACTTGACGTGTCAATTCGACCCCTCCGTCGACCTTTACCGGACCCAGCGAAGGCGGCTTGGTGAAACACAATGTGGAGGGGGCTGTCTACCCCGAGTACCGGGGCCACATGATATGGCAAGACCTAACAATTGCGACACCGAGCAACGTATTACTCTCACTCTCACTCTCAGGAAGCTGGCAAGGAACGTCAAAACAGCATGGCAAAAAGGCTTCTCAACCTGAGAAGGCCAGCCAATATAATTGTCCAGTTCTTTCTGTAACAAGTTTTGTGCAAAACGACCTCCCTCGGTCTAAATACGTCCGAGAATGAGGTCATGATCATCAGTCCAGCGCGGCGCACCATCGTGTTCGGACGGTAGCAGCGCATAGACAACGAAGCGAAACCTTTTTATCCCCGAGTCACACGCAACGCAGCATAACGCATCTCCAAACACACAGTTTTGACTGTGTATCGCCCCAAACCACACGAGATAAAATAGATTCCTCATCGCTGCCGCTCGCTCCAAGGAACGTTAGTCGCTGTGCGTGTGCGTGTTGCGTTTGTACGAGAGTGTGAGTTTGTGTATGTGTGCGCGTACACGCATGTGGTCGGATGAGCTCCCCTAATAATAAGTAGCAGCAGCGACGCCCGGGATAGGACGGACGGATGGACCGACCGACCGACCGACCGACCGGGAGAGAAGTGAAAACAGAGAACCCCGTCCATTCAAAGAAACCGGGGTTGAAGGTGGGCTGGGTTTTAAGCTGCCACGCTGGCGGCTCTAACCCCCTTCATCTCTCGTTCAAGAAGCCTCTCGGTCAGCCCCCCCGTCATCATCTGCTTCTGCTCCTGCAGTTTCTCAGCCTCGGCAGCCTGCAACAGCGTCCGCGCCGCCTCGGCAATTCCCAGCTGCTCATCCGTCCAGAGCGGCTCCTCGGGCGCGGCGTTGGGTTCACCGACTCCAATGAAGCCGCCCTCGGAGGCCCACTCGCTCGTGCGCTTGATGCCGAGCTCGGTCCAGATGGACTCGATAGCGTTGACCAGCTCGTCGCGGTACTCCTTTGTGTGACCCGGGGTGGGCGTGACGCGTAGGCGCTCCTGGCCGACGGGCACCGTAGGGTAGTTGATGCTCTGCACGTAGATGCCGTGATCCTGAAGGAGCTTGTCGCTGGCCTGCTTGGCGAGCTCGGCATTGCCGACCAGGATGGGGATGATGTGGCTCGGGTTGGGGATCACGGGGATGTCGCGCTCACGGAGCGACTCCTTGACAGCGCGCGTGTGGAGCTGCTGCAGACGGCGGTCGCCCGTGTGCGTCATTTGGTATTCGATGGCCGCCCGGGCACCGGCCATGACCGCTGGCGGCAGCGAAGTGGTGAAGATGAAGCCGGGTGCGAGCGAGCGGACGGTATCTACGAGCTTGGAGCTGCCCGCGATGTAGCCGCCCACGCAGCCGTAGGCCTTGCCCAGAGTGCCTGTGATGATGTCGACGCGGTCCATGATGGTGCCGCGCGGACGCCCTTGAGCGTGCGCCTCGAAATCGAGGTGCTCCGCCACGCCCGCGCCATGTGGGCCGTACATGCCGACTGCGTGCACTTCGTCGAGGAAGGTGATGGCACCGTACTTCTCGGCGAGGTCGCAGATCTCTTCGATGGGGCCGATCGAGCCGCACATGCTGTAAACGGACTCAAAAGCGATGATCTTGGGGACGTCGAGCGGCAGCGACGCCAGCTTCTCCTCGAGATCGCGCACGTCGTTGTGCTTGAAGATGATCTTCCTTGCGCCAGAGTGGCGGATGCCCTGGATCATCGAGGCGTGGTTCAGGCTGTCCGACAGGATGACGCAATCGGGCATCTTGCTGCCCAGCGTAGCGAGCGTTGCGTCGTTAGCAACATAGCACGAGCTGAAAACCAGCGCCGCCTCCTTGGCGTGGAGTTTGGCAATCGTGTGCTCAAGCTCTACCGCGTGCTTGTTATGGCCGGAAATATTCCGAGTGCCGCCGGCGCCGGCGCCGTATTCGTCGAGCGTCTCGTGCATCGCCTTCAGGACCTGCGGATTGCGGCCCATGCCTAGGTAGTCGTTGGCGCACCAAACGGTAACCTTCTCTTCCTTGCTAGCCATGTGCGCGCGGGGGAACTCCTTGGCCAGGCGGTTGATGTTGTTGAAGTAGCGGTACGACTTGTCCTTGTGCTTCTTCTCCAGCTCCTGGTTGTAAAAGGCTTCATAGTCGAACTTGGCCTTGCTCGTTTCAGGGGCACCGGCGTGAGCGCTGACGGCCGGGCTTGCGCCGACATGCTGCTTGGTCGGGATCCGGGGAGGCAGCTGGACTGCAAAGTGGGCAGATGTCAGTAGACGCTCTCGCTCATAAAGAAACCTCAGTGTAACTAACCTTTCTCGCGGCCGTTGAACAGCGAGCCCTCAACGGCCTGCGCATCCTGGGAGCGGCTGGTGTGGAGCTTGGCCTTCCCGACCTTCCCGTGGCCCGAGAAAGTCGCCATGCCGGCCTTGGCGGCGACACCGGGAAAACCGGCGGGAGTGTGGCCAAGGCGAGCCGATTGAATCGCCATAGCCTTGCCCATGACGGGGCAGCGGCGGGCAAGCACCTGCAGCTTGGAGATGGCACCGCCGCACGGGGAAGCGGCGGGAGCGGCGGACGTCACGGCCGTCGACATGGCGCGGAGCCCCGCAGCGGTCGCTTTCCGCATGAAGGGGCACATGGCCTTGGACTGGCGCAGAACAGAGTCCATGGCGGCAGCTCTTCTAGGATAACCTGCTCGGTTCAGATTCGTTCCGATTTTTCAAGTGCTGATGTAGGTAGAGTGTGTTGGGGCGGGGTGAGGATCTGTTCACTGGCGGGGAGGAGGATAAATTCACGTTCCGCGGCGCAAGCGAGAAAAGTGTTCCTACGTCCCTCGGAGGGGCGACAAAGCAGGATTGAGCGAGAGACGGAGGCCGAGACCACGCGACGAGGAGCAAGGGGGGGAAGAGTATTGCGATGTTTGAAAGGAGAACACTCCAGAAGCCGGCGGACAACAATTGAGCACTGCCTGCCGGTCGCCATCTTTTTAAAGCATCGATCCACCCTCGTTGGATTTGATCTCACTAATACTCGGCCTTTCGGGATGTGGCTTCTTCAATGAGACGCAAGCCATTTTCCCTCCGGAGTCAAATTCGCCTTACGCTATTGGTCGAGAAGCAGTTGCCCTTCGCACGGCCCGGCGCACAGGTCACCGCAACGTACTCCACTACGGTATCGGAGACTTTCCCAGCCGTGAGCCTGATGCCACTTGCACTTTGCCTCGGCCGGCACGGAGAGCCAGACCGTTGGACAGGGCCTGAATGAGGGCACGTCACACAGCAATTAATTGATAGAGACGACTTGTTTTGACCAGAATTCCGCTTAGTATCCTTCTTCCTAGCCTTGTTCTCAGTTCAGGTTGCGGCTTCACCAAGAGCCAAGCCCGCAGCTTTTCTAGGTGAGCGCTCATAAATAAACATTCCCTGGCAAAGTTAATTTTCCATCCATCTCACCACCCATTATTCTCCCATTCTCGCCGTAGACTTGTGACTCATGATGCGTGTTGTGCTCGCCGAAAACGCCAGGCAAAAGGTGTACCGTGTCCCGTATCCTTGGAAGCAACCGGGGTATCTCGGAAGGGTTAAAAAAAAGAGGGAGAGAGAGAGAGAGAGAGGGAGAAAGAGAAAGGGAAAAAAGAAAGAAAAAAAATGGGAAAAAGAAAAAGGCGGAGTCAGAAAAGGCTTGCCTGAGTTAGTCAATGATGTGTGGTGATTCGGCTGAATCGCCGGGTCGTATCGCGCCTCGGTTGCCCTCCGGCGTGGCAGAGCCAAATGGTCGCGGCCTTGGCCTAACAGGTCGGTTTTGCTGAGTCCCTCGGTTCCCCACATCCCCTTCTCCTTCGTTTAACTCGCGTGATCCCTTCGCCTTCTGCCTCTCCGTTTCCATCTTGATCGATAACCGATCGCGCAATTGCTATCGCCGTCTACATGTTAGTCGACTGCCGGAAATTGTCTGAAGGTGGCTAGCCTCTTGTGGGCGTCGGTGCGTACGTTAAGATCAGCCTTGGACGTCCATACTAGTTGCTTGAACTGAGCGTCGGACAGGCCGTCGAGCGACGTCGACAATGCATCCATCTCAGGCCTCGTCATCGACGCGAGCTGCTCGGGCTTGATGTGCCCAGCAAGCATCGCCTCGGCGAACCTCGGATTGCGGGAGGATTTCTGCAGGTTCTGCATCTTGTCCATCAATGGCAGCCCCTCCACTTTTTTCTGAACCAACACGCTCTTAACTGTGTTGACCAGCTCGTTTGGACTGTACCGCATACACTGCCCCTCGCGGTGCAGCTTGTTGTGGACGTCAAACAATGCCGTGAAGTCTTGGTCGAGGGCTGTAGCCGAGAATGATGCCTTGTTGGGAGTGCTCATGATCGACGCCGCAATCGGAGATGAACCGGCCGGAGACGGCTTAGTTAGAGACGCTGGAGATGGTAACGGGCCTGGGGTTTTGTACTGCGTGCCTGTAGCTAGTATAGGCTGGAGATCCGTTGTCCTGGATTCCTGCGTAGAGACGCCTTTGGGATTGCCGGTCGGCGGCGGCATGATCGCTTTTACCACCTGGGTGTTTCCCTGACTGGCACGTGGCTGTGTGGACGCTGGGGCCGTGGAGTTGGTGCTGGGATGCGGAGGGGCAAGAATGGGTTCGCTCACTGGAGCTGCATCAGAAGTCAAAATTAGTACTTGTTTCTGAGAAGGAACTTCGTCTGTTGTTGAAGAAGACGGTAAGATGTCTTGCGCAGGACCATCGGAAGTAACTGGGTTGTCTAAAGAGGGAACTGCCGGTCCCGGACGTTTCTCCCTCATATACTCCGGTACCTTGATCGTGACGATTTTATTGCTTCGATCGCCTATGCACTGAGTGACTGCTTGTAACTTACTCTCAGCGGAGAGTGGTTGGTAGGAGCTGGTGGTTGGAGGCGCCATCCCGAGCTCTATCCTCGACTGCCAAGGCATCTCGTGCTCTCGCCGCCTGTATTCCTCTGGGTTTTCTTTCCGAAGCCGTTGGAGTTCGAGCATCTTTTCTACGTCTTGTTGATCCTCGGCGCTGAGCTCATATGTCTCCTCCTTCTCAAAGGTTTCGGTGGACGTGATCTTCCGAACTAGTTTGCCAATGTCCTGGTCCATGAGCATTGCATCCAGAACCTGATCCTGGCCAAGGGCCTTGGAGAGATCCTCTTGATCTGGAATCCTCGGCATGGCGAAGTACTCGGCAAAGCGTTTGGACCAAGGATCAGGGTTCTTCTTGTCCACGACTCGCGAGGCGAGCTGAGTCTTGAAGATGGCATTGTTGTGGATGGTGTCTTCGAAAGTGCCGCCAACGGTTAACCAATAGACATAGACTGGTTTTGTTTGCCCGAGTCGGTAAGCCCTGCCAATGGCCTGCTGCTCTTCGGCCGGCGTGTACTTGAAATCGAATATCACGACTCGGTTGGCTCCATATATATTGAGACCCACGCATCCAGCCTTTGTCGAGATCAGGTAGACTTGTGAATTAGCGTCTGTGTTGAACTTCCTGATGGAATTCTGACGCGCTGTCACAGGAGTCTGCCCGTCCAGCCGCTGATACACTACTCTCCGCCTCTTGAAGATGTTCTCAAGGTAGTCGAGTGTCGCGATGCTCTGTGAAAAGACTAGAACCTTGTCGCCTACTTTTTTGCACTCTTCCAAGATCCGTAAAAGGACGACGATTTTGTTGGAGAGAGCATAGTCTTCAATGTGCCGCACTGCAACCTTTGCAAGCAGATCGTGCAAAACGTCCGGGGGGGCCTCAATTTCGTCCTCGTTGCCTTCTCCGCCTTCGGCTGCCTTCTTGGAGCGTTTCGAGGCCTCCTTCTTAGCCTCCGCTACCGTCTTGAAAATGATGGGATGGGCTAGAACCAGAGCAAGGGTGTATACAAGGCTCCAAGCCCGAGCTTGGCCAGTCACCTGCGCTCGGGCCGCAGGACTTCTCGCCCATACTATGTACGTCTCGTACAAGCCCATCTGGAGATCTGTCAGAGGCAGCGTAATGATAAATTCCTTCTTTGTTGGCAGCTCTTGGAGAAGGACTTGAATGTCTTTTCGGTGGACTTTGGGGCCCACAGTCTCGTTGAGCACCTTCAGCAACTTCCGGGCCCTTCTCTTTTGGTAGGCGTCGCTGTCAGCGTAGAGACCTTCTTTTATCGGATTGCCGTATCTTTCCCTGAACTCGGCAATATCGGCCAGGTAACCGGGGGCTACCCAATTGATCATGGCGTAGTAGTCCATGACATTGTTGGTCAGCGGCGAGCCTGTCATGGCGATGCGATTCATGGTCTTGAAGTTAGCGCTCGCCTGATGCCGTTGAGAATTTGGGTTCTTTAACTGGTGTGCCTCGTCGCCGACGACAATATTGGGCGTTTCCCAGAGAATTGTTGCGATCTCTTCGTCGTCCTGCACCAGACTTGTAAAGAGCGTGTACCCGATGATCAGCACACCGCCGCCCGAAGCCCATTCCCGAACCGTTGAAAGACGGTCCCGCTTCGCAAGTGTCGAGTCAACCCTCCTTACTGGCCCTAGCGCGCCGTCAGGGGCCCAGATAATGATCTCATCGTGCCAGTTGTCTACTAGTCCCGCCGGACATAGGATCAGCGTTTTGGACTGCCGCAGATTCTCCGGAATCTGGGAACGGACCGATTCATCTGACGAAGCAGATGCCTCCGCGATGACGACCAGCAGCGTGATTACCTGCATGGTCTTGCCGAGGCCCATAGTGTGTGCTAGCAAACAACCCTGCCGGACGTTCGAATCAACGACTACCTGGTTCCACATAAACCGGACACCCTCAATCTGGTGGTCCTTAATCCGGCTCCCAATTCGGTCATTGACGTAAATCAGGGACTCGTGGGCTTCTTTGGTCTCATTGACAATCAAGCGGGATTTGTCACCAGGCACAGATCCTGACTCGGCAATCTCCTCTCGGAGCTGACGAGCGCGCCGCTCGCGCTCCTCATTGAGTTTGACGTTCTTGAGCCGAAGGTCTTCTGCAGCTTTGTCGCGCCGCTTGCGAGTTTGCCGCCGCCGTTTCTTAGACGGCGGTATCTGTGCGTCTTCTGAGGACCCATCTGAGGTATAACTCGGACCGTCTATAGGGCTCTGGGTTCCGGCTGCGTCCTGGGGAGGAGTTTGCTTTGACGAGGTCCCGGGGGAAGTCCGACTCGGTGTGTCAAAAATATCGCCAGCTAGCAAATGTCGGATGATCCTCTTGAGATGAGCACAAAACGGGCCAAATAAGGCCTGTTCCCGCTTAAACCTAATCGTCGTCAAGGGTCTTAAAAATGATTTCCGAAGTCGTTGAGCGCTCTTGCTTATGAAAGCATCGAAAAGCTGACCTAGATCCAGCTCGACTGAGCCTTGCTCGGCTACTTTGGGGTTCTCAATAGACGGCAAGATATACTTGTCCCAAACTTCGTTGTGGTCGCGGTTGTTGACCGCTTTCGCAATCCGAGCTATTTTCTCTGGGGACCAACCGCCTAGTATAGCTACCACGAGCCGTTCAGCGTCCTCGACGCTCTGCCAATGTTGAATCCCAATCTCTTCGATTCTCTCGATATCCTCGAGGCAGTCGAAGCCCGGAACCTCGTCGGTCATCTCCACGGGCGATGGGGAAGAGTCAATCATGATGACTTCGTGATTCGGGGGAATGCTCCGGCCGGGCGTTGCGGGTACCGATGTTTTCTCGGGCTTGATCTTCTTTGGAGTGGGCCGCATTGGTGGAAGATAATTGCCGCTTTCATCACTAGAGGACGCTGGAAGTGACTGAGGTAGCTCGCTGTCCGCTTGCAGATCGGGACCCGGGCTAAGTTGGGCAGCACGTTGCGCAGGGAATTGATCCCAATCGATATCCATTTCATCATTCGGGAACGTAACAACATTGTCGTCGTATTCGATGAAGTCATCGATATCGTCGGAATCGCTGGTCAGGACCTCCTCGTCATCGTCGAGGATTAGTTCCTTCCTGGGCTTGGGGGTCGGTCTCGGAAGCGCTGAGGGTTTAGGTGGCTGGCGTGGACTCTCAAGGATACCGATGCACCAGTCCTGATATTTCTTCTCAGAGACGCCCTCTTCCAAAAAGCCAGCGGCCTTCTGACGAAGCTCACTGTCATCGAACCACGGCTGCACGATGATTTCCTGTGCGAAGCGAGCAACTCGGATATCGGCACCATCCCGCAACTTTTTTGCCGAGTGAATCAGACCCAGGCGGTTCGGGCTCCGGCGGGCATCTTGCCAAATCTTCCAGGCCTTGCGGTCGCACTTTGGCTGCTTTTCCGCGATCCACTGCGCCTCAAGGTCCTTTATTACAGTGTCGACTGCTTCGATGACTTTGTCTTTGCTGAGCATACGTCCCTGGTCTGCTGCCACGCGTGCTTCCATGGCCAACCGCTCCTGCTCTTCTTCCTCATATTCGCGCCAAGTTTCAGAGTCGAGACTTTCTTCATCGTCAGATTCTCCAAACAATGGCAAGACTGAGCCCTCCCGATCGATGCTCGGCGTGACGGCATCGAGGCGATTTGAACGGAGGAAGCGCTTCAGCGCTCCTGCGACCTGAATGCGCCGTCCTGGAGGGATCGCCTTGCGTGTCCACGAAAATTCATGTTCGTCGACGTCCATGTTGTCGGTAATTTCGGGTTGCGTGAGCCGCTCTCTCGAGAGTGTGCCAGGGCCGAGAAAGCCAGAGGAACCATCTGCTTGCAAGAGATCGTTGGCTGTCCTCATGAGAAAAACATCGCCTTCGGTTGGGATGGCGGCAAAAGCTCGGTTGTTGGTCGGACCAGCGGTTGTGGTTATGGGCGCAATCCTTCTCTTCTTGGTGGACGGCTCTTCCGCAACCGGCTGATTTGGGTTCCGGATCTCCGGTACCTCGGCCAGCGGCGGGACGCTAGGTTCTGCAGATGGTGAGAGTGCTGGAGACAGAACGCCTTGAGAAGGAATGGCTAGCTCCGGCAGCACAGGCGTCGGCCCTACAGCGTCCCGGGCGGCAGGCTCATTGTCTAGGCTTGTTCCAGAAGCAGTGCCTAGATGAGCAGGCAGGCCGGGGCCAGTTTGATCGTGTGGTTCGGCCCCAGCTGGCAAACTGGAGTCCTCTTCGCCTCTATCCGCTAACTGTTTCGACCTCTTCCACTCGCGGTACCTGGGACTGCGCTTTCTGAATTGTGCGATGGCCTCCTTGAGGGATAACTGATGAGACAATTTCGTGATTCCTAGGTATTTCCAAAGCAACTCAAAGCTGAATTCGTCCGCATATGTCAATAAAGCATCTCCCTCGACCCCGCATTCACGAAGCTTTGCTTCGAGCGTAGCAGGATCTGGTAGTTTATTGACCGGAGGAGCAGTCCAAGAGCGGATCGGGGTACAGAGTTCTCGCACCACCCGACTCTCGTCCCAGAAAAAGGGATCGCTTTGGTCGTCCCCAGCCATGCTGGAAGCCAGATTCCCTGAGGCTGCAGTCAAGTCAGCATTGGACGGCGGACGGGTCGAGCGAGACGTTGTAACTCTGCTATGAAGGTTGAATGAAGCAGTTGGGATTAGAGACGTTGAGGACGACAAAGCGTCGAGAGAGTGGTGGTAGCACAAGGGCCTGGGATGCATAAACTGGTTATCTTTATGGACGACTTACCAGCATAGAGCTTGTCAAGCGTCGACTCGCGTGCGACGGGACTGCCCGCAAGGCAGGGACGAACCAAACCAGGTAGTCTCGGGGTGTCCGAAGTCCGCGTGGCGGTTTTAGAATCGGGACGTTCTGGTTCGTGCCGACTTCTTCTTCATCAACCAACGCACATAAAACACATCTGTGTGACTCGATTGATGGGAAAAGATGTAGCGCTCAAGAATTGCCTCTCAGCGGTTGTGTAGCGGGAAATCGCCCAAGTTGCTGAAGTCGACCCGCACTTCCAGGTGAATTGAGCGCCTCAGGTCTAGAAATGGTGATGATGTAATTAGAAAGAGCGCACCTCGTGGTTTTGAGAGTTACCATTGCATACCATTGAATCTTCCTGCACGAAGCGGCTGGAATGGCATGGGATTGGCCAGGAAGGGAATGTTTCTCCCGACGGTCGGTCAGGCCGCAGCAAGGTCGGCGGTTCAACCTCGTGGTAAATTCCCGGGATGAGATCACCAATGAAATAACGACTATAATCCTGTGCGGTTGCAGTGTTGACTGGTAGATGCTTGAACGAATGGAAGTTCAAGGTAGCGAACGCGTTGAAACGCGGGTCGGGGTGGTGATGGGTCTGCAAAAGCAACGGGTGCTCACGTTATCCACTGAAAGCGATTAAATCCGGTAGAGTGAGTGCAAAACAGTGGCTGTTGCACTGTGTCGGGTGCCTTTTGTTCGTTGGTACTCGTCAATTCCATAACTAGCTTCTTCACTAATATACCTAGGTACGAGGTTATAGGTGCGCCAGGCGAACACAAACTCTCCTCTTCCAAGTGCGAGGTATGGATGAAAAGTACAGGACATCAGTTTTGCCGTAGGGTCCGGCAACGGTTAGACTGTGCAAGTCGCACCCTCTCGAGGAACCCCGATAGAAGACAGCCATGACCCCACTAAACCATCCAAGTTCGCAGATGCGGGGCAATGCGAGGATGGGGACGATTCTTAGCGCAGAACGAAGTTGGTCCATTATATCCTATTGGTTGTTAAACCCGTTGCTCCTTGTGTACTGTACTGTACCATTGGAAGGGGACCTAACTGTGCCCGCGGTCCGTTTCGCGGCCCGTTTCTTCTCCCCTACGGAAGCCGACTTCGTCCAGGTCATCCTTTATCAGGGTTGGATCCGGATTGAATTGCAGCCTGGGATAGTTTCTGCCACACCCAGGGATTATCAGGTTTCCCGGGTCGGGCGTGGAAGTCGCTAGAGAGCGAAGCAGGTAGGCGTACAATTTGTAAGCAGACCGGCTGTCTCCTTTTAATTACTGCGGCCGTCCCGTCGTTCGCCGACCCAGAACTAGCTAACTACAATCCAGACACAATGTCTTCACCTACAGGAGGCTCCTATCCTCCGGCACTGGAGGACGGTCCGGAAAGGCAACGACTGGTGCAAGTCATCAAAGACTGGTCGATCGCGAATGGGCTTGCTGTCCGGCCGCCGCCGGCAGTTGCAGGTAATGATGCCGAGGGAATTTTGGCCATGAGTGCTCCCGTCACGCTCTTTCCCAGCCCCTTCCCGAAGAGCTGCTTTGAAGAGGCGAAGGCCATCCAGACCACGTACAATGAGCTGTATGCCCGCATCAGTAGGGACGAAGAGTTTCTTGGCCGCCTTGTGCAAGAGTAGGTCAGCTGCCGAGTCTCGAGATGCCCTCCCAGCCCGTTCTGACAGTGGCAGGGTTGCTGGCGGCGATGATTTTATCGCCAACCTCTGGGACGTCCATCTGCGGGTAAAGGCGGAGGGTTATGTTCAAGTACGGGTTCTCCTGCCTCAGTCTCTGTCTCGGGCTAACCATCCATCCCCAGAACCTAGCCCTTGGCCTATTCCGATCCGACTACATGGTCCACCAGGATGGAGAACACATGCAGATCAAGCAGGTCGAGTTCAACACCATTGCCTCCTCGTTTGGCGGCCTCTCGGCGCAAACCTCCTTACTCCACAAGTATCACCCCTCACCCGGAGTGTGCTCGTAGCGTTACTGACAACAGCCCAGACATCTCGCCCAAACCGAGTATCCCCTTTTCCAGGACCCAATCCCACAGTCTTCACTCGACCTCCCAAACAACGTCAGCACCCAGGGCCTAGCGGCCGGCCTCCGCGCCGCCTTTCATGCCTACGGCAAATCCACCCTGGGCCACCCGACCTGCGTTCTCTTCGTCGTCCAAGACGGCGAGCGCAATGTCTTTGACCAGCGCCACCTGGAATACGCCCTTCAGGCCGACTCCATCCCGGTGTTCCGCCTCCCCTTCTCCCAGATCCTCGACCACACCAGCCTCGCACCGTCCTCACCCAAGCGCCAACTGCTCTACCGTCTCCCACACAACCCCTCCGTCACCTTCGAGGTCGCCGTCGCCTATCTCCGCGCCGGCTACGGCCCCTCGGACTACGGCCAGCCCTCCGCGTGGGAAGCGCGCCACCTGATCGAGCGCTCCGCCGCCATCGCCTGCCCGTCGGTCCTGACGCAGCTAGCGGGCATGAAGAAGGTGCAGCAGGTCCTGGCGACGCCCGAGTCGGTCTCGTCGGGGCCGTCGGATGCGCCGTCGGATGCGCCGTCGGCCCTCCGCCGCTTCGCCCCGGACGAGGACCGGTTCCGGGCCCTCTGGAAGACCTTCACCAACATCTACCCCCTCGACGGCACCACCCCGGCGGGCCGAGAAGCCCGCCGCCTGGCGACGCACCCGGAGGAGTGCAAGAAATACGTCCTGAAGCCCCAGCGCGAGGGCGGCGGGAATAACTTCTACAAAAGTGCGATCCCCGAGAGGCTGCGCGAGATTCCCGAGGAGCACTGGAGTTCGTATATCCTCATGGAACTTATCACGCCGCCGCCGGTGGCGAATACGATACTGCGGAACGGGAAGTTGGAGCAGGGAGGGGTGATTTGCGAGCTGGGGGTCTACGGGACGTGTCTGTGGGATCAGGGGAGCGGGAAGGTGTTGCATAACGAGGAGGCGGGGTATTTGCTGCGGACGAAGGGGGATCAGAGTGAGGAGGGGGGCGTGGCGGCTGGTTTTGGGTGTATGGATTCTTGCCGGTTGGTCTGAGGAAAGGAGACATATGTAGGGGGGATATCTAGAGTAGACTTCAACAGCGTAGAAATGCATGGCGAGTCTGCAAAAGCAGTATATCGGATAGATTTTATATCAGCTCATCCATCACCCAAGGTTCCAAAGAATGTACGTGATCCATGTACTCAGCGGTTGTGTCAGCCAAAAGTTGGATTTCGTATGGTTACTCTTTCTTTATCTAACATACTCACGAACCTCACGCAACACCAGCCAACCGGAAGAACGATCCCCGAGTATATCAGGCGAATTCATCTTCTATCCCACCCGCCCGGGAATAGTAATAATAATAATAATAATAAAAGTACTCCTTCCAACCCATCACCGCCTCCTCCCACTCCCCCCCACCTCAGGCCACCCAGCCACTGCCTCCTCAACCTCCTCCATGAACGTCGCCGCATTGTGTATTGTCGTGCCTCCAAGCACAACCCTCACCCCGGGACTTGAGGCGTTGATCCCCGCCACCATCTTGGCCTCCTCGTACGTCGCCCCGCCGACGATAAACACCACCACGTCCTGCGGCTTATCCCTCGACGTGCCGCCGCCCTCCACAAACGGGTACTGCGCCTCCTTCAGCTTCCCCTTGACCAGATTCTGCAGCGTCGTCTCTAGCAGGGGCGAGTGCTGCGTATACACGTTCTCGACGCCCTTGAGACCCTTGAAGCGGCTCCCCGTGGAACCGAACAGGCCGGTCGACTCGAACAGTTCCGTGATCCCCCCCGCTGAAGTAGGGGATTGCTGGAGCGAGTTGTGGTAGGTCAGCAGGCTGGCGATGGCGCCCGCTTTGCGCGCGGGAACGCCGCCTGCCGCGGTGAGGAGCTCGACCAGCATGGGGAGCGAGCTGGAGGGGTGTTTGGCGTAGCGGAGGGCGTAGAGCGCGACGAGGGTGACTTTGTTTTCGGCGGTTACGGAGGGGGATTGGATTTGTTTTTGGATGTTCTACGATCGAGAACGTTAGTGACTTTTTATACATGAGAACAGATCACGAGGGGGAAAAGGGAGGAAGGGTTAAACATGCTTTGAGATCCGCCGCGTGGTTGTCATTGCAGGCTATGCTCTGCTCGAGCTCGCTGACCTCGAGGAGGTTCTCGGCGCCGACCCGCCTGCTCAGTTCTGACACCAGCGTGACGTGCTTGCTCACGTTGCCGGACAACTTCCTGAACTCGGGATACTCCTCGATGAAGCGTTTCATGTCGGCTATCGACTCGATGTCGGCGTTGTTCTTGGTTTTGGACTGGTATTGCTCAACGTAATCCTTGATGTTGCTTCCCAAGTCGCCAAAGTTGAGGTACATGTTCTTCTTGAAGAAAGGATCTTGATCTTGGGACAGGACAATCTCCTTAAGCTCTGGTCGGATGTCAGGCACACCCCCGAGGTCGACCCGGCCGTTGTGGACGCCGAGGAGATGGTGTACCATGGCCTGGTAGGTCCATTGCATGAGCAGTGGGGTGATGGGGTCCTCTCTCCGGTCCAGAATCAGCAGGATAGGGGGGGTGTCGACTTTGCGGAAGTCGAATAGCTGATCCTCCTGGTTGATGTAGTAGCGCACCTCAGACGCGAGCTTCTTGGCCAAGAGACTGGTCTTCTGGTACCTGATAAGAGGCTTCTTCTTAAGGCTTAGGAGGACGGCAATGATGCCCTCGGTTGCCCGCTGTAGGGAATCGGTATTCCAGGTGTCCGGGTTGCCGCTCCATATGCGGTGCATGGGCAGGGACATGTTGAGGGAAAATAGATCCGGGTTGATGACAACATAGTCTAGGAAATATTCCTGGACCAGCTTGACCACCTCGTGGTCGTCGGCCTCGGCCAAGCGCTCCAGCGTAGACTTCTTTGCGACGTTGCTGAAGAAAAGATGGTACTCCCCGTACTTGGGCTCGCGAAGCTCGTCAATGAGCAGGCCGATCGAGTCCGGGTGTGGCCTTACGAAGCATAAGCAACGCAGATGGCGCATCTTCTCGCGATTGGGGTTGTCGAGGCGGTCCATCAGGTAGACTTCGTGGTTGAGCAGGGCCGACTGCGAGACGGCCGAGGAGATGAAGGCCAGCGTCTCTCTGTCTAGTAGTAGAATCTTCATCTTGGCCGACGGTGCCCCCGTTGCGCTCTCGCCGGCCGACACCATTTTGGTGACGTAGCCGGCCGAGGCTTGCACCACATCCATGTTTAAGTCAATCAGTCAATCAATTAGATCAATGTGTCACTGGCGATGAGCAAGTCTCGTATGCATCGTGGAAAACACCATGCCACAGCTCAGTTTCCACGCCGGGCAGTCGGGTAAGTAACTGGACGAATGGACGGGGTACAGGGCCTCTGCAACGGCTCGCGCAGCGCAAGGAGCGATGTCCGCGGGGGCTTTGTTGCCGAGTGCTGATGGTTCAGTCGACGTTGCCTGCGGCTCACATGCCAAGGCACCCAGTTCCAGGGGTTGCCTGCAATGGCACTGACTGATAAGATAAGCACTACACTTCTTGGGGAATTTTCTCCAAGGCCCGCAACGTCACCATGCGGATGCCATTGCAAAGGGTCTGTCACCCGACACGGACAGGTCTCGCAGCCCTCGTCAGTCAACGTCATGCCAGAAAATATGGCGCCGGATGTGTGTCCGGTCAAGCCTGAGCCGACGTGAGTCTTGTGCAGCGGTTTCTACTCGAATGGTCCGATTGGGAAGAGCTGACTCCGGACTTGCTGGCGCAGGCTCTCCTTTACGCAGGGATTCATCTTCGGCCAAATCTCCATGGTGCTCCTGCTGGCGGCCTTTATCAAGTTCTTCATCTTCGGTGATCCTCCTTCCCCCGAGGTCACGGCATCCCTCCGCGCGACCGAGCGACGATCGCGAACCCTTGCGCACAAGAAATCGCTACTGAGCCTACGGACGACCAACGCTCGACAGCCTGGTCAGCAACCTGCGCTTGGCAAGAAGAAGTCGAGCATTCTGCGAGCGAGCCAGCCGAACTTGACCATCGGATCGATCCTTGACAAGACGTACTACAAAGTGGACAGCCACCAGCCAGAGAGCTTGGATTGGTTCAATGTGCTGGTGGCACAGACGATTGCCCAGTTCCGCAGTGACGCGCAGCACGACGATGCGATACTCACCTCTCTCACAAAAGCTCTGAACGGCACCTTGCGGCCAGACTTTGTCGATGAGATTCGCGTGACCGAGTTGAGTTTGGGCGAGGACTTCCCCATCTTCAGCAATTGCCGCATCATTCCCATGGACGAGGATGGCCTCAGCTTCGGGACAGGCCAGGCGTTCGACGCTAGCATGGCTACACGAGAAGGCGCGCGCCTCCAAGCCAGGATGGACGTCGACCTGAGCGACATGATCACACTGGCCGTCGAGACCAAGCTGCTCCTCAACTTCCCAAAGCGCCTCAGCGCCGTCCTTCCCGTGGCCCTTGCCGTGTCGGTTGTGCGGTTCAGCGGCACGCTATCCATATCATTCATCCCGAGTAACCCGTCAGAGAACACGCCCACCAAGATGACTTTCACCTTCCTTGACGATTACAGGCTAGACTTTTCCATCCGCAGCCTTCTAGGGAGCCGTTCTAGGCTGCAAGACGTCCCCAAGATTGCACAACTAGTCGAGTCGCGTCTTCACCGCTGGTTTGATGAGCGCTGTGTGGAGCCAAGGTTCCAAGAGATCGCTCTACCTAGCATGTGGCCGCGGAAGAAGAACACTCGCGGCGGCGACGACGTGATTGCTGACGTGGAGCGGTCAATGGGCAAGTCGAAGGGTATGGACATCGCTAAAGATTTACGAGAAGAGGCTCGGAAAGAAGTCGAAGCTGAGGCCGATGCGCGAGCTGATAGGGGACACGACTCGCTGAGATATCGGCGGCGGCCGCGAGCAGAGGATGTGTTTCCGGCGCCGGGGCCGATGCCTGGTTCCTTGCCTGGCATGAGCTTGGACATTCCGACCTGAGACATCCTTCGACCGAACGAGAATTATTAAACAGCCAGCGAAATCGGCAGCTCCGCAGAATAGTGAGGCAGGCTTCCTCAGAACGACGCCATACAACATCACTACTCGCGATGCCCGAGACGAATCTGAGACGGGCCAGGCTCGGGGGCATGTGTGTATACGAGTACCCGACGGGACTGTGCTTGCCCAAGGAAGCGGTAAAGTTGCAGAAGCCCATGAACGGACCAAGCCGGCTCAGAGCTTATCTCGTATAGCCGGCTAGGGTTGGATGTCCAGTACGGAATCTATCGAGGATAGAACGAGCAAAGCGCTCGGCAGGGCTAAGCCATGAGGAGCACGCTTGCCCTGGCGGTTATTCAACCTGTTGTATGTAGTCGACAGAAAAGTATGCAACGGTAAAAGAAAGAGAATGGAGAGTAAAGTGACCACGGGGCTTTTGACTATCAAAATAATTAATATTTTAAAGCGACGGTCCAGATCCCATCCAGACTTTCTTCAGGTACTCGAACGGCAGCTCGATGGCGCAGGGGTTGCCAGCAATTGGCCAACCAGTGGCAGAGGCCCCCTGGTGGGGGGCGAGGTGGGTCCCTGAAACATCCCCCAAGCACATGCGCCAAGGCCTCGTGCACGTCCCGGTCTGGTGATGTCACGGCGGATGGACCCGCCCAAATTTCTCAGTTGTGCAACTGGCTTCGTTGTTGAAGCAAAACGGACAGCGTCGGCCTCCACGTTGCGACGAAATAGCGCCCATCCTTTACATTTGGCAGGTTTTGGCGTCTTCCTTGCTCGGCCCCATTTGCCAGTTCAAGGGGGCCGTCATCTGGCAGATTGCTGAAGATTACCCACGTCGACGACACGAAGCCGATCTCGAGCGGAACGTCCGAAGTCGAGCAGAACTCGGGCTGCAGTCCGATGGAATAGCAGAACCATCAGCGCTCCGAGTTCTGCAACCATGATACCCTTCATAAACACACGTATGGGGCGGCTACGGCTTTGTTTGGTTGCTCTCAGATGTGCCGTTGGCTGACGCGGTTGTTTGTACCAGCATTTGTCTACCTGGCCGGCAAGCTTGGTGCCGGTCCCGATGAACGTACGCCGCTCCGCCTTTCGAGAGCAAGAGACTAGAAGGAAGGCTGACTCGTTTCTGCGACGCTAGTCAAACTGATATTCTCCTTCCTCCTCTCCTACCCGCTCGCTGGCGTGTTAAAAAGGGTCCCCGATGCACAACCCGCCTACAAGAACCTGTTCTCGCTTAGGTGTGCCGCAGTGTTCAGACCAGGGAGAGGAGCCACGACAGCTAGCTAACCCCCTTTTCCCAGCATCTCCATATTCTACCTCGTCGGCCTCTTCGACCTATGGGATGGCCTCCGAACGATCCTCATCTCGGCCGCCGGCGCCTACGCCGTCGCCAAGTTCCTGCGCGGGTCCCCATACATGCCGTGGATCGGCTTCGTATTCCTGATGGGCCACATGAGCGTGAACCACATTGCGCGCCAGGCTGCCAATAGCCCGAGCTCAGTCGACATCACAGGCGCCCAGATGGTCCTGGTCATGAAGCTTAGCGCCTTCTGCTGGAACGTGGCCGATGGCGTTCTGCCCGAAGCGGACTTGTCTCCCTTCCAGAAGGACCGCCGGTTGGTGGAGCTTCCCAGTCTTCTCGACTACGCCGGCTTTGTCTTCTTCTTCCCGAGCATGTTGGTTGGCCCGGCGTTCGACTTTGCCGAATACCGCCGCTGGCTCGACACCACCATGTTTGAGGTGCCCGCCGCTGTCGATCCGGCCAAGAAGCCGCCGACCAGGCGTAAGCGCAAGATCCCGCGTAGCGGCACCCCAGCCATGCTGAAGCTCGCGACCGGCCTTCTATGGATCTTGTCCTTCCTCAAGTTGTCAGGCTACTTCCCCCCGGAGATTCTGCTCAGCGACCGCTACCTCGAGTATGGCTTCCTCCGCCGTGTCTTCGTCCTGTACATGGTCGGCTTCACGGCTCGCACGAAATACTACGGCGTTTGGACCATGACGGAAGGCGCCTGCATCCTTGCCGGGCTGGGGTTCAACGGGGTGGACCCGGCGACGGGCAAGGTGTCGTGGAACCGCCTGCAGAACATCAACCCGTGGGGCGTCGAGTCGGCCCAGAACACGCGCGGCTACCTGGAGGCCTGGAATATCAACACCAATAAGTGGCTGCGCAACTACGTCTACTTGCGCGTCACGCCCCGGGGCAAGAAGCCCGGCTTCCGCGCCAGCCTGGCAACCTTCACCACGAGTGCGTTTTGGCATGGTTTCTACCCGGGTTATTACCTAGCCTTTGTCCTCGCAAGCTTCATCCAGACCGTCGCAAAGAGTCAGTCGTTCCCCCTTCCATTCGCCCACGTGGTATATGTTCCCCGCGTTGACCCATCATTCTTATTCCGTATACAGACCTCCGACGCAACCTCCGCCCCTTCTTCTTCTCCCCCACCCAGCCCGATGTCCCTCTCCCCTCGAAGCGCTACTACGACATCGCCTCGTGGTTAACCACCCAGCTTACCTTCTCCTTCGCCGTCGCGCCCTTCTTGATCCTTTCCTTTTCCGGATCCCTCCAGGCCTGGGCTAGGGTGTACTTTTACGGCGTCATTGGCACGGCGGCTCTGACGGCGCTGTTCGCCTCGCCCGCGAGGAAGCATATCCGTAAGGCGCTCGAGAAGAGAGCTGCCAAGGCCGCAGGCGGCGACGGTGCAAATGGTAGGAAGGGAGGCGAAGGAAAGCTGAGCAGGTCGACCAGCTCGGAGAGCTTGTCGTCTTCGCGCGAGCCGGTCATGGGGATTACCCCGGATTTGGAGAGGGAGTTTGACGAGGTGGTGAGCGAGATCCGCGAGAGGAAGGCGAGGTGAGAAACGGGGGTGGGACCGGGGGATGTGTGTATGCGTGGGGAAAGGGGTGAGGCGGGGTGAGGCGGGGGTGGAGTTGAGGCGAGGGAGCTGAGTTGAGGCGAGGGAGCTGAGTTGAGGTGTAGAGGGAGGTAGAGAGGGCCGGTGGGTGAGCATTTGGTTGCCAGATTTATCTGCGTTGATTTGCATTTTCCTGGCCGGAGCGAGCATCAGCATCGAGCCAGACATAGAAGGCGCACATGCCATTCCCATTTTGGAACCGAGTTTCCAACCACCATGTATTTTGAGAATTTCGCATCAAACCATAATAATTCATAATAAGCCTGGCTTTTTTCTTCCCCCTTCAAACTGCAAGTGTCCGTCTTGCCATGACTGTGTAACCTTACCTATCCCGTATTGGCCATGGCAACGGTGACGGCACGACTGAGAGGAAGACCAAGATGATAGTGTAGCAGAGTACAAGAAGGAGGACAAGAATGACCAGTCAACAAATTCCACGAGACCACCTGTCACCCATATTACATAACGACAAAGCTCTGCAAGGTAAACGTTCACATTACGTTACGTTGCCTATCATAATCGTCATACAGAGCCCCGATCAACATTCCCATGCCGATCGAAGCCGTACGACGAAAAGAGAATGACAAGAAACTAGCTACTAGGCTTTAAACTTTAGGTTCGAGCCGGCCGCCTCGTTTTGCGGGCCGTGGGGAGCTCTTTGTAATATCATTATCATGTAGTGTGTGCTTTTTCCCGGCCATGACAGATACCCCAAGAAGAAGAAATAGTGTGAGTGTGCTGTGTGCGAGATCCGCAGACACACTATGTTGAGATCAAGCGGCAAGGCGCTTCCGTAGACAGAATTCCCGTCCCACCGGAAATAAAAATAAACAGAGTTTCACCCGACTCCTGGCTGAAAACAACAACAACAACAACAACAACAACAATACCAACAACAGACGGGGTATCTCTTTGCAGGCTTCCCCTCCCTTGAATAAAAACGAATGCTTCCGCCCTCCCTCAGGTGTCCTCCTCTCTCGGACCAGCGCCTTTCCCTTTGTAAAATAAAAGAACATGCCTCGAGCGTCTAAACCGCTTGGTCCGACCAATACCGGTGATGATAATGATGATGGTAATACAGATGGTGAATGAGAATAGAAGAAAAGATGGCGTCCGGCGAGTCCGGTTCAAGCAGCGAAAGTCAAAAAGTTCATGAACTCCGTGAGGTCGGCGCATCGCAGGAGTCTAACGATATAGTCTTGATAAGAAACCGTCAGGCGTCAGAACCTCCCAGCCGTCGTGCGTGTGTCGTAAAGGTCGTAACATGTATATACTGAAGTTTGATGGAAGCACACAGGATCCGCTGTGTGTCGGTCGTGTGAGGGCCAAGCAAAACAAGGCAAATGGCGTTGCGTGGGTGGATGGTTACTCTCAGCTGTGTACCGTCCAGCCCTGTTGGACGCCGACAACCGCAAGGGCGATGACGGCACCGATTATGAGAAGGCCAACAACGGACATGACGCGGTTGAGATTGCGCCACCACCTGGCGCTCTCGAATCTCGTCTCTTCCACGAGTTGCTGGTGGTATTGGAAAGCGGGGTGGCCGCTGATGTTGTCCCTCTCAAACATCTGGAGCTTGGGGTTAGGCGGTAACGGAAGCAGGGCAGCAACCATCCACGCTAAACGCACCGTGTTAGACGTTCCCACTCTGAAGGCTTGGAATGCGGGATGCGGAGGACATACCTAGAGGAAGGATGAATCCCAGGATAAATAGGACCACCTGGGCATTCCTCTTGCCAAGAATGCCACTGTCGGCTGACCAGCTCACGCTGGGCGGATCCCACACGCTGTAGCGGCTGGCCCGACGGTCCATCTGGAGATGCGGAGACCAGATGCTCGATGTCTGTGGCTTCAGTGACCTAATTACGCGGTAATCCTGAGCTGGCTGTGCCGGGGTAATTTCCATGGACGCCTGGTCCGGAGCACGACGCTGACCGGTGGTCGGCTGGACGTCTCTTGCCCGTTTCCGGGGACTGAAGATGGATTGCGGGAAATGGTCTGTGTTGGGCGACTCGCTGCCGCGGAAGGCCGAGCTGGGCGGCCGGCTGTCGCCAGCGTCGGAGGAGGAGGTCAGGAAAGAGGGAGAACGCCCCAACCATCGACGTTCGCCGGAGCCGTAATAGACCCTGTAGTATATGTCAGTATTCCATCATCACGGGGAAGCGAGCAACAATTGCAACTCCTTACATGGCCCATGCCGGGATCGATGAGGTAAAGCTATTAGCCCGGGAGCTCCCGCTGGAATGAAGATTACGGCTCGAGGGGTTGCTGCTCAAGAAAAGGGCAGATAACCCCGTCTTTGAGGGCCTATGGTCCAAATCCGCCAGTCCGTCACCATGCTCGTCTTGGTCTCGTACCATCCGTATCTGCGAGGGCCCGGCTCTCGCATAGCTTGGCTGGGGTCTGTCGAGCGAGTCGCTAGCCGAGGTAGCCGCGGCCTCTTCGAGTTGTCCGACGATCGACGACGAGATGCTGTGTATCTGGCGGCTGTGCAGGGAGCTCACCCAGCCGAGGCTGCTGCGGCGGCGATGCCCGCTCCCCTCCGACAGGGGGGAGACGGAACGCGTCGGGTCGCCCTCGCTGCCGCCCTCGCTTTCGGACATGACCGTCGACAGCTGGGAGCTCCATTGGTGAGGCGCAGCCTGAATCATCTGGGCCGGCGGCCGCTGCGTGATGGCCTTCTGAGGGGCGGACGAGCTCGACTCTGGCGCTTGCTGGTTCAACCATGGAAAATACTGTGAAGTGCTTCCCGAATCGCCTCCTCGGGCGGCTCGAGCGGATGAAGTGCCGAGATTGATCAACGCGGGTGCCGCGGATAGCAAGGCCTGCGCGGGATCCTGGCCGGCGATTATCGAAGGGATGCTCCTGAGGGATTGGACGGAGCCGGTGCGGGATCGGAGTGTCTCGCGGGAGCGCTGCTTATAATACCCGAACCTCTCGTGCGACCTCCTTTTGGCTGGCCTGAGGGGCGCAACGATTAGGCTCTCCTGAGAGTAGGCGGGTAGCGGCTTGTGGGAAACGGTAACGAGGGACGACGAAGGCGACAACGAGGGAGCGCCGTGGAGGACGTAGTTCTCGTTGCTGCCGGTCGGGATCGTCGGCGGGCTGCTCGGGAAGGGCGCTGGAGACGACCGGTCTAGGATTTCCCAATTCGAAGGGCCGGCGGGGTTGAAGAAGAGACTGTCGCTGGACTCTTGCGCGGCAGAGGGAGGCCCATAGACCTTGTAATTGGTCGCTTCGGAGACCGTATCAAGTGTCTGTTCAGATGCCACGGATGTGAATGACGCCTTGGGCACCACCGTTCGTGTGGGTGTCTCTTCCTCGTCCTGAGGAGCGGTAGCTTCGGGAAGCGGCGCAAGAAGCGTCTCGGCCGACGGCGCCGTTGTGTTGTACAGCGGCTGCTTCTGCTTGAGGTCGGGAGTCTTGGGTACTTTCCGCAGGCCACCGACCAAGCGGTAGTTCCAGGGCGATGAAGCAATAGGATCCTCAGCTAAGTGCGTGGATGAGGATGCACGGGACGACGGTGAGGAGGGTAGCAGCTCAGAGAAGCTCTGGTCCAGGATGGTAGTACTTGCGCCCGTCAGCGGGGTACTTTGGCCGTCGCTCCACGCGTCAGTGGAGGGCCGTTCCTGGGCGCTCGGTGTTCTCGAGGCGTAGGACAGGGGAGGCGATCTGGTGCTACCGGTGAGGCTGCCAGAAACGTCTGATTCGGGGACATGGCGGACGAGGGAGAAGGTCTTGTCGGAGTGGACGGCTACAAAAGTTTTGCGTCTGGGCAGGGGTCGTCGGGGCTGGGATGTGGCAGAGGCTGGCGATGGCGAGTCGTCAGAGCGGGACAGTTGCAGTGCTGATGCATTAAAGGCCGCGATGCTAGTTGAAACTTCAGATGATGACCTTAGGTGAGGCACGGTTGGACGTGCGGGCCCCACGCCCGAGGGGCCGGCCACGGGTTTCACGCCTGAAACCCTTTCATCCCTTGAACGCGCCAATGAGAAACCCGAGGCGGTAGGTGATGACAATGCGGACCCCGGGGCCCCAGCACTTTCCTCTGCTACCTCTCCCCGCCAGCTCGCGCGCCTCCCATGTCCGGCATTGCTAGTGGCCTGGTCGTTGTAATTTGCAGAGCATCGGCGGCTGTCCGCGTTATCGCGCGAGGATGTCTGGCTTGGCGCCCGGTTCTCGGGATCGATCCGGGGCGGGGTGTAGGGGACGATGCGAATGCCCAGTCTGCTGTTGTTCTGCGAATTCGATCGCTCGTGGAGCGGAGTCGTCGGGCCATGTCGGGCTGGTGGCGCCGACATGGCTCTGGCGTGCTGGCTGAGACGGCCGGTGCTCCAGGCCGGGAGTCTATCGATCCGTCGGGGCTGGCTGGCACTTTAAAAGCTGGGCATGGGCAGTCAGATCTGTTCCACGTCCGTGTCATGCGTGCTGTCAGATGGAGATCGAGCAAGAGCCAGCCGCCTGTGTCCGATGGCGATTTTCGGATTACTAAAGAGTGTCGTTGGCCTCTGGCTGGCCTATCGTGGTGGTGATGCGCTGCGGTATGACACGAAAAAACAATAAAACGCCCAAAGATTCGGTCGCGGGGCGCTGCGAGGCAGAGACGGTGATGGGATGCGTCGCAACGATGGGCAAAGGTAAAACAATAAAAATTAAGTTATCAAAAAACATCCACCTGGACAATCAGGGGACAATGCGTAAACGAGTGCGCAGAAGAGAATTAAAAACCACAACAGCTTAAAGACAGGAGTAAGTTGGATTGAGGGGTGTCCAAGGCAAAATATCAATTGGAGCGCATTGGGTGGGTGGGAGAGAGCGGCGTCTGGTGAAGCATGGGAGATCCAATAGATGCAATGCTATCCCAAGCGCCTATCTCTACCGGCACCTAACAGCTCCTTTCGACGGTTCGCCTTGGAGGGGCGTGAGGAAAAGGAGGGACGGGGGAGCAGGCGCGGAGTGGCCGGAGGAAAAAAGAAAACGAAGGTTGTCAAGAGATTCCTACAGTACTTTGTAAATATTCACGCAAAGCTTTTTTGGTGCACTACTCGGCCCAAGGCTGGGCCCATTGGCCAGCAGGCCTGGGCAGCGCCGCTCTGCCATGGAACCCTCTGCAATTGCCAGGGAGCACGCCGTTGAGCCATCCCCCACGAGGATTGACAGCAGCACAGCACGGCAGATCCCCAGAGCGCCCAAGGATCTTCGACTGACCGCTCCAAAGTTTCCAGAAGGTAGCGAGCCTAATTTCGCGTCCCACATGTTGCTGTGCGCCGATAGGTAGGATCGAGGCCAGTTGCTGAGTCGACCCGCAGCCTGAGCGCTCCAGATGCGTTAGCGGGCTCCATCGAAGAGCGCGAGCCTTGCCGCTCTAGGCAAGCAGCCAATGTCAAAACGGTTAGCGGATTCCCACGGGTTGTTTTACCACTCCCGATGGAGAATTCCAGAGCATCATCAGTTCCCCGGTACGGGGGAAACCTGGTTTATCGTTCGCCGACTGACAACTGCGGTGTCACCGACTGTTTGGGTCGCTGGAGCTGCAGCCAGAGCTTCAAAACCGTCGCGATGCCAGCTCTACGAACGAGGCCCTCTGGATCTCTCCAGCCTGTTTCCGGGTGCCTGCACTCCTGCACTCCTGGCCTCCAAAGCTGCAGGTGCGCCCAAAGCCATTCGCGGGCGTCGAACCGCAGTGAACCCCGGCCTCGGATGACGCCTGTCGGACGGCTTCACCGCTTGAGGCTCCCGAGGCCGTGCCATATGTGTACTGTGTATGTAGAGGCGCGGATGGCCCGAACATCCCGACGAGACCCGCAAGTGGATGCCAACCGGACATTGAGGGTGATCGCGTCCAGCAACCCTCGGTCGTATTGCCAAAGTGAGGATACAATATTAAAGGCGCGATGTCCTCGATATCTCTCTCCCGTTGCTGGTGGCATGCGGCCGGCTGCCACAAAGCCCGGCCGGCATGGGTCCTTTGCTACGTGTTCGACGGCTGTGGCAGTGCGCCGAAGCCAAGAAATACCATCCCGCAGGCTCGGCAGGGGCGCCCCCCAGGGTTGCGGTGATTTCATTAAACAGTTATGCATAACACGGACGGCGCGTACCTGATTCGCGTGCATTTCGTGCCCAATCTGCGCTGTCATGCCTTCGAACAAACCCATCCAACCAAACCCCGTGATCTGGAATTCCAGCTGAGAAGAGCTGAGCCTGGCTGGACAAGCAATAGGGGAGAGGTGGTGAGGTGGTGATACACCACACCGTGTCGACCCGCCGCCACGCGGTTCGCCCGCTTGCGCAAAAATTTCGGGAGGAGTGGAACATAGACAGCGCCTTTGGTAGACACGCATACGCGCGCAGTGTCTTCCGTACCATAATAGCACCTACGGAGCCCGTGGCTATATGATGTTAATGAAGAACAAAGCGACGTGAATGCAAAGGCGCAATTGGACTAAATCCGGGCCCCCAGGTCTCGGCCCAAGATAGCGTCAAAAACCTAATTCCCGGCTATTCGGGCTAAACAGCCCTTTCCCAGATTCCCACCCTCTAGTCAGAGCTCAGTTACTTCTTTTAAAGCCGCCACTCCATCTCAAATCGCACGCAGGGTTTTTTACATCTAATAATAGCAAGGGTTCGGCAACAGAGCGGACGGCGGAGCTGTGGAGAACAAGAGCCCTTGGCGATTTGCTGAAACGACCCGATCCGGCCCTCCCTTCCTGCAGCGGGGGGGGTACACCGCAGCCGCCCAGCGCGCGCTTCTGTGACGGCGTCTAAGCACGAGTGTACATACACTATACGTCGGATATACATACCAGCAGTCACGGGAGCGGCCCGGGCTAGGCGCCGCTGGGAATCCGAGATGCCTGCCATCGGGGAAATGCTCCAGAAGCTCAACCCCTGGCACAAGGGTAAACATCCCTCTCGTAACACATCTCAAGCACTGAAACAGGAAACTGACCTCGTCCAAGACGCCACTCCTCCCCCCCCGCCACCCCCGCCAATCACCCTCGGCGCGGCCGCCACCCTCCTGACCCTCTATGCCCTCGTCTACTTTGTCCCCTTCTACCTGTCCCGCACCACCCGGCCGTCGGCAACCCTATCCCGGGACGCGCCTTCTGTCATCCGTGCTCGCATCCGCTCCGTGACCCTGTCATGCTTGCTCTGTACGGCAACCACATACGTGGTGCTCGTCCGAACAGGCGGCGCAGCTCCCGCCGCGGCTCTACACTTCCTGGGCCTGTGGCCCCCGGCGGTGGGCGATTCTCTCCGGGTGCTGCTTCTCACGGCACTGTTGTTTGCCGGTCCACTGTTTAGCTGGCTCATCGTGGAGCGCGGCTGGTGCGAATGGATCCGCCTGGCGCCCATCAAGGAAGTCTGGTCGGAGTGGACAACATGGCGGAACATCATCGCCGTGAGTCTTTTGTTCCCCCACCCCCCTTTTTCACCCAGTCAGCCCACTGACCGACACGACAAAGGGGCCTATAACCGAAGAGATCCTCTTCCGCTCCGCTTCGATCCCGCTGATGCTCCTCGCCCAAGCATCCATCAAGGAGACCATCCTCCTCTCGCCCATCATCTTTGGCCTCGCCCACGTGCACCACTTTTACGAGTTCCGCCTGACCCACCCGCAGGTGCCCGTCTCGGCTGCCGTGCTCCGCTCCGTCTTCCAGCTCGGCTACACGACCCTCTTCGGGGCCTACGCCACCTTCCTCTTTGTCCGCACCGGCTCGCTGCTCGCCGTCTGCGCCGTGCATGCCTTTTGCAACTGCATGGGTCTTCCGCAGATTTGGGGGAGGGTGGAGCCCGAGTCGCTGGAGGGCAACGGCAGTAATGGAGGGAGGCGGCCGAGTATCCTGTGGTCCGTAGCCTACTATGTGCTCTTGGTCGCGGGTGCCGTGCTGTGGTGGAAGAATCTCTGGGTGCTGAGCGAGAGTGAGAACGCGCTAGTGCCGACTTCGGAGTTTTCCGGGAGCGCTGCTTGATTAGAAGCCTAATTTAGTTATTTGAATGCTGGTTCCGAGAAGTTGGAGACCGCAGGATAGATGAAGTATGGTGCTTCTGAATAAATCATAGGACACACAAATTTAGAGAGAGCAGGTAATAGTAGTACAATATAAACACAACTATCACACCAAGCTGACATGACTTTATGGGCACTGTCAACCTTGTCCACTTTTGATCGAACCGCTAAAACAACACCTTCCTCTGAGTCTAGCATCAGACTACGGCAGTTGCGAAGCTCTGGCCCGGTTACCGACAACGACGGCGGTAACGACGGGGCAGATAAAGAAGAGATGGCGAGGGGAGGGAGTGGAAAACGATATAATAGTTAATGAAAGGCCAAAGCTCCACAGCATAGTTTGCCCAGAATACAATCCCAACCGGCCTTAAGACTACTATCTTGAGCACAACACAGACATCTTGCCCAAAGCGACATTGATGGCAGTTGGGCACTGATAGACTCTACTGTACTTTGAGCCGGAGAGGCTCATCCGCAGAGGGACAGCGGAGAAATGTGTGGCCCCTTGAGGAGCGCATACCCAAAGCTAAGGGAATTGGCCGTTTTGCTGACCTTGGTATTCTGTGATCACCGTGACTAGGGGCTCAAGAGTCATGATATGTGCTACGCGTGGATATGCAGTGGCAACTCCGATGGTTGAGCCGCGATGCTGAAGTGATTTTTTCCGGCCACCCTCTTGAAGAACTTGTTTGTTCCTGATTGTAGGCAACTGACTTTCGGAGGTTTCCGTTTTCTTAACCTTCGCTCATCGTCGCGGAGGTTTCCGGGGATGTGGCCAAGGTTCAGTATACGTAACAAGTCACGAGCGATCATCTCTGCGAGAAGCTTGCGTAGAGACCGGGAGACATCTTGTCTAATGCCCCTTTGCATCCGTGCTCACAGAACCGACGAGAAAATTCATCACCACATCCGTCATATTATCGTCCTATTATAACAATCCCAGAAGAAAGCAACCCGACATCACCATCAGACTGCCTCCCCATACCGCTACCTCTTCCTGCCCACCTCACTCCATTCCCCTCCCATCCACCCACCGCTATGCAGAGCGAGCCCAGCACGATACAAATACCAAACGGCCCGACCTCGCCCAAAAAAAAGACCCGGTTTGCCAGGAGTCATTTGACGTCCCGCACCCCACCAAAACGCCAGTCATGCGCGGGTTTATGTCTTTTAGAACCATCGGAGGTACGCCATTTCGGTTATAACAAAGAGAGAAACCCGACCCTATCACCTCCCACAATAAAGTGTTAAACTCTATGCTAAGAAAAAAAAAGAAAAAGAAAAGAAAACAGAGAAGAGTAGATCATCCACTAAATGAGCTTAATATAAAGAAAAAGGGCCGCCTAGAACAAGTGATGTACAGGAACTGAAAAGGGAACCGACGGGAAGCATACATCAGCCTCGTAGCGGCCTAGTCCACGATTGTCATCGGTTTGTCAGACCTGGGCAAACAGTGAAACGCAAATCATGAGTGATTTGGCTCTGGTGCGGCTAATGCGCTGTGAATGGCTCGTGGTAGCACAAGAGACGGATGTGCTTTGTGCTCACGAGTTTGCCGCGTCCCTATTGCTCTGCGAGCTAGCACTCATCGTGGGCTTGTTGCTGGTGGGCAAGATACCGGCGTCTTGTGCCTTTTGCCGAACCTTGGCCCACGCAAAGACAAGCCCGCTGATGAAACCGACCAAGATGGCGGTGACGCTGCCGAAGGTGATAGGTGCATCGAAGAAGATTAGGCCGCTGACTGCGATGGGTAGCTTGTTCAGAGCGCCGACCATGGAGTAGGTCGTCGAGGAGGTGACGCGGATGCACCATGCCGAGCAGTACGAGATGAAGATAGCGCCCAGGCCCGAGTAGACCATGCCAACCATCAACTTGTTCCGTGTCTCGACGGGGAAGTTTCTGGCGAGGTTCTCGGCAGACCAGTCTTCAACCAACAACGAGCAGACGATGAGGACGGGAATGGTGAGCAGGTTATTGTAAAACATGGCTAGACAGAAGATCAGCTCGCAGTCTCCTCACTACTAGTACGGCAAACGTACTGTCATTGTCCTTGAAGTTCATCTTCTTGATGACCTTACGCATGCTGAGCAAGTATGACGAGGTGCAGACAACGTTCATGCCCATCCACGCGTATCCGGCGTTCAGTGTCGCAAGGGCGGTCGAGGTGTCGAGTGAGTGACCGACGCCGTCAATCGCAGCCTGGATATCAGCCCAAGCAGCAACGACGGAGCTGAGCACCATCAAGCCGAACGATAGCAGGGCAAGCGGGGTGACGCTCCCGCCGAACCAGAGCACTTCGCCGTAGGCGATGACGATGATGGTGAGGTTTTTGAAGATCGTGTATACCGGTACGGACAGGAACTGGAGAGCCTTGGCACCAGTGTAGATCATGCCAACGAGAAGCAGTGAAACGGGGAACCCTAGTGTTGGTTATCAGAAAAAACAGTCCGGCAGCTGGGGGTTAAGAGGCTGACGCACATCTCTTCGCCTTGGTCGTATCAAAGGGAGCAAGGTTCTTCAACAAGCCCGTTTGCTTGGAAAGCAGAATGGCCAGCGTGCAAACAAGAGACTAGAAGCCGTATCAGTTGCCCGTCGGGGTACCCCGCCCGTCCCAGGATATACATACCTGGATAGCAAGGTAGAAGAAGTTCAAGTTCCACTCCGAGCCGGAAACAACGTATTTGTTGACGACCGTCATACTGATCGACGACAGACAATATGCTAGAATGGACGCGCCAGGGCTGTGATCAAGCTTCTCGAAGTAGGCCGAGAAGCCAGCATCGCGACGGGGGCGGTGCGACAAAGGCGAGTTGTTCCTGCCCAGAAACGGATCCTTCTCCCCGCCGAAGTCGTTGCCGCCCTCGCCGGCGCGCATTTCGATATCCTCGTTCTTCTTGTTTGACATCTTGAATTATCGGCAGTAGCCCCAATCGAATTAACGAGTGACGAACGGTCTGGCGACAGACTACCCGAAGAGAGATCTGGCCCCGGATGCGATGCGCAGGGCAAACAATCAGAGGGCAGTGTTCTTCGGCTGACGAATGAAGAAATGCAGAGTGGCACCACTCAATGCTCGGGGCAAGAGTGGCTTTCTCTTTCTGGCGCCCGGAGAAAACGGAGGGTTTGTCTGTCGATGGCGGGCAGAGACGCGTGTCAAGAAGCGACGGTGAGGAAATCCTGTTAAATTAGCGATCGAAAGTATAGAAGTAACCAAGCTCCGTGCTCTGGCCCTGGGTCGCGGCTCCCCTTTTTTCGCTTGGCTTTTCTTGGAGGGGGGCCTCGGGGGACCGCGCAGGCACCGCCGTTTCGTAAAATTGGGGGCAACCCCGATAAGCGGGCAAGGCATGCAGCTAGACAGTAACCAACGGGCCACTGTGCGAGAAGGAATGGGCACCCCGCATGCAAACAGAGCCCACGAGACTGATCCGCCATGAGGCGGACACAGTGCCTATCAGGGCCGTGTTGCCGCCGCTGTATCAACCTGATGAAGTGCAATCATAGCAACCGAGCCAGAAACATCACATGGTACGGGAACGGAGCGAGCGTCTTTCCAACCCACTTCTACTCTACTACAGAACCCGCCCTAACCTGAACTAGGTGCACGAAGAATAAAGGGCAAAGCAGAAATGAATGCTTATAAACAGAAGGGAAATGAAAAGGCTAGAAGCAATAATAACAGTACTACTATCGATGCTTTGTTCTCTTCTAGGTACGGAGAGTAATCCGGAAACGGGACTCGTTCGGGTCCGCGACTGTGTAGAGGATGTTTCGTATCGGCTACGCTCCCTACTGCCCAACGGGATGCTCTGATCCATTGGGCCACAGTTAGCTCGGGAAAGAAGGCCGAGACTCCCTAAGAGTCTCTCGCATCCGGACTCGTGCCCTCCATCACCTCGTCTTCATCCTTCTCCTCGTCGCCATCCCGCTCTTCCTTATCCTCCTTATCCTCCTTATCTTCCTTCTCCTCCTTGTCGTCCTTGTCGTCCCTATCAGCCTTTTCACCCTTCTCTCCGCCAGGCGCATCTGGCGCAACAGGATAGTTGAGGTGCTTCCAATCCTCCAATTCCTCAGTCACCGACCTTAGCCGGTCGCGTATGCTCTCGATGGCATAGCTCCCCAGCAGCAACCTGAGAGGCGGGTACGAGCAGTGGCCTAGCTGCCACACCAGCTCAGCGCACTTGACCGCGCTCGTCGGCTGCCGATCGCCCAGCCACTGCACCATCCTCTTGGCATGCAGAGCGGGAGACGTAGCGTGCGAGTAGGCTTCGCTAGCGGGTTTGATCAGGAAATGACCCCAAGTAGGTAGCGGGTTCGTATTGGAGTCCGGTTCGTCCCTCCTCACCAGACCGGGCTCTACGAGTGTCGCCTTGATGTTGAACGAATCCACCTCGTACAGCATCCCCTCGATCAGACCCTCCACGGCATACTTTGTCGCACAGTAGGGCCCCAGTCCAGGCACGCCGAGTGCGCCCGAGGTGGAGCTAAATATGAGATAGCGGCCGCCGTTCTGTTGGCGGAAATAGGGCAGGCTGGCCTGAACGATGTGCAACGTGCCCATGAAGTTGGTCTCGAACTGGTTGCGCAGCTCGTACTCGTCCTGGTCCTCGCACGCGCCGATGACGCCGTAGCCGGAGCAGTTGGCGATGCAGTCGACGCGGCCGAAACGCTCGAGTGTGCGGTCCATGACGCGGCGCACCGAGGCATCATCGCGCACGTCGCACAGCTGGCCGAGACAGGTCTCGCTGTTGAGCTGCGCGATGGCCTCGGGCGACGTCTCGAAGACGCGGCCGACGGTGGTGACCAGATCGCCATGGCTAAGAGCCGACTTAACGAGAGAGCGGCCCATGTGGCCGGTGCCACCGAACACCTGCACGACGGTCAGCCGTTTGAGGGGCGCCAATGACGGTAGAACGGTGGCGGGCAGCTTACGATCCAGACCATCTGTTTTACAGGTGTCCCGGGCTGTGGCGGGTCACAACTAGCCGGCAGTTGGAGCTTCATCTTGCTAGACTCAGACCCAGCGACGGACGCCCCGTCTGCGGCGCTCCGAGCATCCATGGGGGATGAGGGGTTCTAATAGACTTGATTACGGCTCAGACAAGGCAAGGCGATGCCAATTGCGATGCGCATTCGCCTCCCTCATCAACCCTCAAGTCATGGTATTCCGCATGTGTTTAAATATCGAGATAACCGGATCTTTACTGCTACCGCTCTGGTTGCGTAGCAGATGGGCATGGAGGGTTTGCGGTTATGGATCTGTTGCGACCCTGGGTAAATTGACCCCGTGTTCTGGTAAATCGACCATATCCAGCCACAAGCCCGCCCGTATCAGCCACACCTAGATTTTGCAGTGTACAACACTCACTGAGCTCGCTGAAGATACGTTCCCGTTACATCGACGTTTCCGCCCGAAGGTCCTCTTAAACTACCAGCGCGATAGCTAGCAATCACGGCGGTATTTGGTAGTCTCTGATACACAACCTCATTCTTCCGGTTCTTTTCGTGGGAGGGGCCGTGGTGGCTGTGATAGCTAGTAAGGTAGCTAGTGGGGATCGTTGTGGCCCGAGCGTTGTGAAGTGCGGGTCACCTGACGTTTGCCTTCACCACGGGAGCAAACTGCCCGGCAGCCGTGTCATCCACACCTAAGACTCGACGCTCCAGCATTACCCTCCTCCGGTGATGGATCCCCCTTCTCTTATCCCGTGGCCGACTCTCCGCTGACTGACTCTGCCACTGGGCTGTTCCCTCGTTATTGAAGCCACATGCCCGGGCGTCAATGTGGCCCATCGTCGGCTTCCTGCAAACTCCTTCCGCCCAGGCGAAGCGCATCGTCTCCTACTCTATTACGTCTGCTCATATGCAGCAGTAAACCCGACAGGGGTAAGGTAGTACAAGGAGGTCGGTATATTGGACACACTACACCTTGAGCGCATCCTTCAGGCTCTTCACGACAGCCTCATACGCCTCCTCCCTTTTTGCCCACTCCTTCGTGCCCCTTTGCGCGCCCTTGTCAAAACCATGATGCACACCTTCAAGCGTCTTCACAACAACCGTCCTGCTCCCGTCGTCCACCTTGGCCGTCAGCTCCACGGCCTCGGGGGAGAAAATATCCCCCGACGCCGTCAGCATGATCACATGCTGCGGGAACTGGGCCGGGTCGGCCCTGGAGGGCGACACCTTGGGATCGGTGCGTAGGCTCTTGTCAGGGACGAACGCGTCGTGGAAAAAGTGGAGCATAGCGGGCGGGTGCGGGCGGATCGGGGTCGGCACCGTCTTGGTCTCGGGCTCGACCGAGAGGTCCGTTTCCGGGTAGTGGGCGACGATGGCGACGATGGTGAGGAGGTGGGCGAGGGACTCGCGGAGCGCGGATGCGGCGACAAGAGCTAGGTGGGCGCCGGCGCTGAAGCCGGACAGAGCGACTCGCGAAACATTGAAGCGCGAGGACTGCGAGCCGACCCAGCGCAGCGCGTCCTCGACGTCGTTCAGCGGGCCTGGGTAGGGATGCTCGGGCGCCTTGCGGTAGTCGGCGTCTAGGACATAGATAGACGCGTCGTGCGCGATCTGGCGGCAGTAGAGCTCGTCACTGCCTAGCAGCGGGAAGACCCAGCCGCTGCCGTGCCAGTTGACGACGACGGGGGCAGGGCCCACGGGTAGTGAGGGCGGATGGTAGAGGTAGGCGTCGATGTAGCGGCCCGGGTCGCGCGAGGGGATGCGGACGCGCTCGCGGTGGACGGGGATCTTCTGTGCGAGCAGCCGGTCCCGGCGGAGCGGCACATAGCCCTGCACGACGAGCAGGCCGCGCAGGAGCATGGCGATGACTTTGAGTCGCAGGTAGGTGAAGAAGCCCACGCGGTAAGCCATTATATGCTGCTGCCAAGTGCTAGTATTAGGTATCCGACACGGGTTACCACCGGTCGAGTTCTGCCGCCCTCTGGTGTTACGTATCCGAGTTGTGGATGCTGTAGCCCGAGATGTGCAGAGGACGAACGCGCAATGGCTCTTCGAGTGGGCGGGAGTGACAGAGCTAGAACTGAAGACCAACAGAACTTTCGGTCCGGCATAGTAATTAGCGTGTGAGAGCGGGCGCCGTTGGTTCTGCTTTTCGAAATAACTGGACAGAGCTTGCTGGGGCTGGGTGAGACGATGCCCGGAGGGACCGGATCGCTCCCACAGTATGTACATCCCGGCTGTAACCCAGAGGGGTTTCTGCCGTTGGGGGCGCATCCTGCGAGACAGGGAGAGGGTAGTGGGGTGTTGGGCGCAACAGGGGGACGCAGCGCGGCAGCCAACTTGAATGTACTGTACAGTGCCGGAGCCATTGAAGATTATTACTCTAGTAATTGATTACTTTGACCCAGCCCCTGATCATGAACCCTTGTCACATACCTCATATTGACTTGTTTACTAGCAAAACTAGTGACCGAGACATGCAACCATCCAGGGCACGACTTACCTCACCCTACCCTTGTTACGTGCCATATCAGACACGGCATTCAATCCTCACGGTGGCGCAACAAGTCCTCGAAGAGTGCTGTTTCACTTTGCCACCGCTGCCATGCCATCGGTGCTCTAGGGAAAGAAATGGGAGTGCTCTATAGCAGCAGGTAACGGAGTGGACCGAACTCTTCCGTAAAGGCAAGGACAAGCTTGTACTTCAAATAAATTCCCACAGAATTCGCATCGAAAGAGGCCCACCATGATGTACCGACGACACAGCGCCGTTCACCGGCTGTCCATCGTCACCCGGGGTATCAGCCAGCTGCTTGACGCAGCCGTCAATCTAGCACAGACTCTCCGAAACAGCCTCCATGCCACTCAGCGAAATCAACATCCAAATCAAAGCGACGGAGCTGAACAGAAACGTGCTGGAAAATACGGTATCAGCACAATTGCCAGGGATTCAGTGAAAAAAGAGAGGAATTCAGGATAACAGAAGCGGAGATAATGTAGAGGATATTAAATGACACGAATAATTAATAAAAACCCCGATTGGACGTCCTTAAGGATTCTGTACGCAGGATCTTTAGGAGCGAGAGATAAGATGAAGGTGACGAGGAGGAAGGGAAGAAGCAAGACCAGCACTGCAGGAACGGAGCGAGGAGTGTCATACTAATTGGCGGTTATAAAACGTCAGCTGATGAGAAGCGGACGGTGCCGATTAAGGTAGGCGGGTTCAAGGCGATGCCTGTCCTTGTAGGTAGATTGAACAGCAGGAAGTTTTCAGGTGTGGCAAACGCGCGTTCGGTATGAATTCAGGTCTTCCGGGCAAATTATATCACCCAGAGACTGTTGCCCGTGCAGCCTACTCGACCGAATCATGGACGAAGTGCGGATCACAGAAGGCGTGGGTGGTAGCGGGGGATGAATGCGCGACATGGCTATGAACTAGGGAGTAAAGGAGAGCTGCCATAGAATGCCTAGTTATTAGGGCGCATCCCGATTGTGGGCAAACTTGAAGATGTTATGGAAGGTCGGAATATTGAGGTTGTTTTGAGTGGACAACCGCCTGCGAACATTGTGAGGGGCAGGAGGTGGAGTTAATGGGCGAAGTGAATTGCTGTTTTACGAGTTCGGAATTCCAGGGAAACGGATACAGGAGGAAAATCATAAGCTAACGATATGTAAAAACAGTGGGCACATGGGTGAGGAGGGTTGGGCACGGAGTTAACGGTAGTATGATTATACACTTAGGGTTCGGATTGTGCGAGCCTGGCATTCGCGCTATAGACCTAAGCTGCCGGGCGGCAGCAGAGTGCTACCAATGCCACCATTATGATATTGATCTAGAATATTATGAAAATTTGCACGGCGGTGCCGACGTTCAGCCCGAGCGTGAATTAGTACTGAGAGCTGTAGAGGTAGTAAACGCCACGGCTCCAAACATAGGGTTGTCGAACTCGTATTTCGGGCATTGACTGTGACTACAGGAGACTACTCGCGAGCCGATCACTTGGTTCGGAATGTCCTGGAGGTCCGGCTCGAGAAGGAAATGAAGTGCCTCCTGAAGGGCTCATCCAAGTTGGATCAGTTAACCATTGCCGAATATTTCGATGTTCTGGCCAGGGTTTGTCTCGCCTCAATTGGTACCGGGCTTCATTTTCACTGATCCCAATCCGTGTCCTTTAGATTGACAATCACGACGGTGATGGCCTTGCTACGTTGACTAAACGGCACAACATCAGGAACCCGGAGACCAATAATGGGTCCTCCCACCCGTCCCTTTCAAACTGATGTTCAGATCGAATATTACGTTGACCTGGAGAAGAAGCAGCACGAGAAGTTCGGCGAGGCCGGCAGCCTCTCCGTGTCCCTGCTTGATAAAGAGACCCAACTGTCGGGTAAAACCACACATCGGATCATTACGATTGACCAGGAGGTCAAGTCCAAGTGACATACTTCCTCGGCAGAATCATGCTTTTCATCCTCGAGATTGGCGACGACCACACCAAAGTCCGGTTCAGACAGCATCTAGCAAACGAGATGGCCCATTGCGCACGCGACTGCTGGGACGCCGAACTCCTGACAAGCCATGGCTAAATCCAGTGCGTTGGCTGCGCAGACTGTAGTACATCTGACTTGACGGTGCACTCGAAATACACCGACACTCCGT
The DNA here is from genome assembly GCF_045866475.1 of Madurella fahalii. NCBI lineage: Eukaryota > Fungi > Ascomycota > Sordariomycetes > Sordariales > Madurella > Madurella fahalii. The sequence continues at coordinate 2,455,383 of NW_027263976.1, forward strand.
TGGCCGTCAGCGAGGCTCTCTCCGACCCAGTCAAGGCCGAAGGGTGGCACGTCACGTTGGGCAAGTAGCTCGTCGACCCACGGTTCAAGAGAGATACAGACCATCCAGGCAACCGTAGGAACTCTCGGCTAGACCGCCCTCGAGGCCCTTTCCAGAGCTCAAAGAAGTCGTCACAATCAACACTCCACCTCCGCCGATGGTAGACCCACCGTTGACCTCCCAGCGAGCTCCTCTCCAGCACCAAGTTGGGCCTACGGGAACGGAACTCGACCGCACAGGTGAAGGATTCGGAATACGAGGTGGTAAGGCGGTGAGGGAGTTGATGGAGGGGAGCGTGAGCTGGGAAGTGATTGAGAGGTTTGGCGCCGTGGTTGGTGATGGCTGCACAGGAGATGGAGCAAGTGAATTCAAGAGATTAGTAAATGATGTTATGCGATGCTCGCAAAGTGTGGAAGCATGGCTTTCACAATCAACGAAATGCCAGAGTAAGTTAAATGAGACTTGAGACCTGGCAGAGTCTGCGTAGCGCCTCCAAAACTGAGAATTTCTTCTCCATGTCGCGACCTAAAGGCCACGATCACAGCGAAAAAATTGGTAGCTTCTCTTTGAGTAGCGTGTCATCCTTAGTGCAGGGGCCATGCTAATCTTCTCTGTATCGTTTCAAATTGACCAAATGCCCCGAAGGGCGAGGAAAGAAAGAAGAGAAGAAGAGGAAGATTGCAGGAAGGTGGGCGAAACTTTATACCCAAGGCTGATTGGTCTGTGCACGTCTGCAAATTGCAGACGTGCACAGACACCTTGGGAGGTGGCGACCAGTGAGTCAAAGGTGGCAAGCCAGCCACTGTAACTCCACTGGCTGGTCATCGCTTGGCAAGCAGGACGGTGCGATACTTGAGAGCTCTCTCACAAGCCTTGCACAACCCGCGGAAAGGGTGAACCCGGCGTTTCTCAAGGTGTTCAGCTGGTAGATAAAGCTAGCCTAACTTTATCTACGGGGCTTTGCCGGTGATGTGTGCCGTTCTCCAAGTAATAGATCTCACATTCATCCCGCTAAGGGTGTGAATAAGCCGTTTGATGCCCCTCACCACCAACAAATTAAGCCGTGAGCCCCGCCAACCCACTCCCATAATTCATCGCTCAACCAAGTGCACCCAACTCTCCTTGAATAAGGTAAAATATCATACCAACAACACAAGACTAAACCAAACCAATAAATCCAAAATGAAAGCCTACCTCTACGACAACCTACCCGTAAGCCAAACCCCTTCTGCTCACTCATCAAAAAAGAAAGAGAACCATCCCCTCACCATAAATGACCACCATCATCACCATCAGGGCGACCAACGACTCCCGCACGACTCAGGCACCCCGGTCTCCCCGGCCGACCTCTCGGCACTAGGCGTGCTCTACTACCGCATCGACTCGCTCGCCGGTGTCGACGCGCTGGCAGCCGAGCGCGGGTACAAGAACCGGGACGAGATCACCGTGTCGCCTGAGCGGATGGGGGACGCGTACGAGATTAAGGTAAAGATGTTCTTCGACGAGCACCTGCACGAGGACGAGGAGATCCGGTACGTGCGCGACGGCAAGGGGTACTTTGACGTGCGCGACAAGGATGATCAGTGGGTGAGGATCTGGTTGGAGAAGGTGAGTCTTTTTTACTTGCTCCCTTTGGGGGTGAAGGGGGGAATGAAAGAGAGACCGGGTTTGACTGATGGCTTATGGTGGGTGCTAGGACGACCTGATTATCCTGCCTGCAGGCATTTACCATCGGTTTACAACCGACGAGAGCAACGTACGTGCAGCTGGGCAGAGGTGTGATGGTTGAGGTTGAAGTTGACGTTGAGGTTGGAGCTAACACAACCTAGTACATCCAGGCTATGCGCCTGTTCAAGGAAGAGCCCAAGTGGACGCCTTTGAACCGGTCTGGGGATCTGGATGCCAATCCGTACCGGAGGGAGTATGTTTCTCAGTTTCTGGCGTAGGGACGGCGTTTAACAGGGCCCTGATCAAATCTGAGCGGGAATTTCTATTTTCTTGTCATTGCTGATATCCTCTTATCGCTGACGCCACGCTGCATGATTGTTTCGATCTGCTACTTGTATGACTACGCGACATGTCTCTTCTGGACCATCGGAACATACACCGTTATTGGCCTTTCATCTTCTGAACATTGACTATGCAATGCACATGCCGTCGGCTTCAATTCTTCACGCAACCCTATTCCTGCCTTCCCAAAACACACCCAACGCCATTTCATATGCAATGCTAACCACCTCGTATGATATGTTTAGCCTGTGGCCTGTCTCAAACGCCAGGCATCCAATATTGCTGATAATATGTCACTGAATCCGCTACACGGCGAAGCCCACTGCCAGCTTCAAATCATGATACATGAACTCATCGGACTTCTGGCGGCGGAATCTCGGCCCCGGCAACAGCAATTTCGTTATCGACGCCGTTGGCGGTCTCGTCCCGCGGTCGGCCCTCTGCAACAACAGGGATTAGCTCGGCAATCCAAATATCCACGGTCGCGAGGGCTTACCAAAGAGTCGCCGCCACCACATCGGTGGATCAAGTGGCCGCGACCCGCCATAGAGCGGCGGGTAGACATCATTAAAGAAGTACCAGATGTGCCCAATGACGACGCCCATAATCTCGTCCTTCGGCACCGTGCCGTGCAAGACGAGGCTGACGCCCATAAGCACCCAGGGTAGGTACGGCGCTCGAAAGACGAGCAGGCCGAGGAAGCTCATCAGGGTGTCGGGGTTGCGACGCGACCATATGTAGACGAGCGTCGACGACAGCGGGTGGCCGAGGAAGGGCATCGACACGAAGGGCGAGAGCAGCAACAGGCTGGTCATGGCGAAGAGGAGCAGCCATGAGAAGTGGGCTGGTGATCGGCCGGACGACTCTTCAATCAGTCGGGCGTAGCGTTGTAGGAAGTAGACGTGGAAGAGCAAGTCGACAGAGAAGGGTCCGAAGTAGAGGAATGTTGTCAGGAGGCGCCAGTACTGGGACGGTCAAGTCAGCAAGAAGGTGAATCCGGCAAGGTTACGCCGTCAAACTGACCTGCGACTTGTGGAAAACAGTGCGGTAGCTGTAGAAGAGCTGGAACGGCGTTACCAGCTGGCATTGCACGAGGCCGCTCGTGAGAACTGTCGCGGTTGTCCACCACCTCGTGCAGACAGGCATCTCCCAGAACCACGTCTCGAGCGGGAAAGCCCCTTCGCCGCCCATTATTTGGTCCATGATTGCGTCAAGGTGGGCGCGATGTCAATACTCGTAGATTCGTCACAGGGTAGGTAGCAGTTTCGAGGTTGCGATAGAGGACCCGGTCGTTGGTTGCCGAGCGGACGGCGCAGGCCGCGGGCAGATTTGCGATTCGCGGTTATCGTTAGAGGGCCTTGCTGCAGAAACGCATGAACAGCCTCAGCTAAACCAGAATTATCATTAAGATGGGTGTCGAGTCGTGAATGCGCCGTAAGGCAGCTAAAAACCACAATGATGATAATGTTGAGGTGTCCTTTTGGATGTCATCCAACAAGTGGTTCCTTTATCAGCCTTATCCAAGAGCGGCGAGATGGTAAGCGAGCGGGGATGACGCCACAGGAAATCTACAGTTATGCAAATAACCAGATTTATCCGTGCATCCGATATTCCTCACATAAAGCAGTCAATTTTAGACTTGTGGCTAGTGCACGCCACCATTTCCCACCCTTTCCCACCCACCCATTAAGGCCCCTGTCAATCCCAGCGCGTCGCGAGAAAGTGCCCCCGTCGCAACCCGCGTTTGCGGGTCTTCAGGGAGACGTTGGAGAGCGAGCTCTTCCCAGCCTCCCGAATTGAGCGCTCTCACATTCCTGTGACCATTGAGGCCAGCTTCTATCCAACGGCCAGATTCTTTCAGAGAAGCATCCCTCCGCATTACAAAGCGCTTTGCGATAATCCATCGTCCTCCGACAATTCAATTTGCGCTCCATCTGCCTTGCACTTGTTCTGCTGCCGCAAAACCCCCCTAGCTCCCCTGTTGGCCTTTCAACGTTCGTCCATTGTCGTCGCATAGCTACATACAACAGCAAACGTCCGCCATCCCAACAAAGCCAATCGCAACAATGCCGCCGAAAAGAGCCATAGCCAGACCATCCGGCGCAATAGCATCATCATCACCAGCACAAGCACGAGCACGAGCACAAGGACGACCATCGACGGCGGCACCAGTGCGGGGGCAAGGGCAAGCACAGCTACAAGTGCCAAGGAGACCGCGAGCGAGCGATGTACAGCGTATGTCCCAAAGCGCCTCCAACCGAATCAGCCCCCTTTACTGACACCCCTCCCCAATTACAGCCGGCGACCCAATCCCTCAAGGCAAGAGGCGCCGCTACCGCCCAGGGACCCTCGCGCTTAAAGAGATCCGCCGCTACCAGTCCAACACAGACCTATTAATGTCCAAGCTACCCTTTGCCCGCCTAGTACGTTCTCTGTCCCCCTCTCCCCCACAACCACCCCAATACACAGGAGTGCGGGGGAATATGCAGATAGTCTGACCGGGGACCCTCAAATCACACGCAGGTCCGCGAGATCGCCCTCGATTGCCGGCCCTCGGGCGAGGAGCTCCGCTGGCAGTCGCAGGCCATCCTGGCGCTGCAGGAGTCGGCCGAGGCCTTCCTGGTGCACCTGTTCGAGGACACCAACCTATGTGCCATCCACGCCAAGCGCGTCACCATCATGCAAAAGGACATTCAGCTCGCCAGGAGGATACGCGGCGTCTGGGGCGGGGCCGGGTGGGTATAGCAGGCAGGCAGGGCGGCGGGGGTGCCGGATGCGAACTCGCGGTTTTCCTTTGCCGCTTATAATCATCGTTTATTATTTTTCTGGTGATGTTTGGCTTGCTCCATCACCCAGGGACTTGGAGGGCGGGGCTTATTGGTGTTTTGAATCGGAAGGGGGGCTCGGGGGGTTGCTCTGGGCTGGGGAAGAGGGGAGAAGGGGGAGAAAACACCACGGCCTCGCTTCTCGTCCGCGCGGCTCTGGGTACACGCTATACACACCTCGGCGCTTGCGCAGACAGCAGTTAGGGCGTTTCTGGGGAGTCAAAGGCGTTTTGGGTGCAAGCTCGACATGGCTGCATTGTATCTGGAAGCGGTTATATACCGGGATCTGCTAGGGTTTTGAGCGGCGTATGGTTTGGCTTAGATACCTCGGCTGTCTGTTGGTCGCGGCCTTTCTGCAACTAATGGATTACAAAGTCCGCATTGAGAGATGTCGCAGTGTAGCAGGTCGGAAGACCTCTGAGGGGATGTATTTGGCTGTTGAAGGATGAATGTCAAAACGTTCTTGGTCGGTGATTTTTATTATCCGCCATGTGTGTGTATTTGGGTATATAATCATCATGCCATGTCTCATCAGTTAGCTGTGAGGTGAGCGTCAAACCATTAGGCCAGCCAGTTCTCCTTAATGCAAGCGCCCTACCCTCCTTCATAAGGGTGTCCTTTCCGCCTTCTACGAATATAAGCAGAGCCGTGGGCACGGCAAAGCCAGTCACGTTAGATAGAACGGAGGTTTTAGAATCTGGAGATAAAGAAAGAGAGAGAGAAAGAAAAAGAAAAAGAAAAAGAAAAAGAAAAAGAAAAAGAAAAAGAAAAAGAAAAAGAAAAAGGGCCCGGCCGTGACCTCCTGTCTTATCCAACTCGCCTTCTCACCAGCCCCTTTTCATCCAATTGCACCCCCCGGGCCCCGTCCACTCCCTGGACCTGGGCCTCTAACCCCATCCGCCCCATATTTGAGAAATGTCTCCCTCATCTTCTGCATATCCGCCAACAGTCCCTCCCGCTCACACTCCAGCTTATCCCTCTCCCTCTCCAGCAACCGGATATACCGCGCCGACATATCCAGCACCTGCGCCTTACTCAGCCGCCGCTCGCCCAGGTCGAGCGCCTGCTGCGGGCCCGAGCCAGCGCCCGAGCCAGCGCCCGCGCCCGCGCCGCCGTCCGAGTCACCGCCCCCCGACAGGCTCGGGGCAGCGCCGGGCGGCGAGCGCATCGCTTCGGGGAGCGTGTTCATGAGCACCTCGAACTGCATGTTCAGCCGGTTGCGGTACTGCTTCTCCACTAGGTTGTGCGAGTTGCGCGACTTGCGCTCCTGGGGCGTCTCTTCGGGCCGGTACTGGACGTTCCGGGAAGCGCGGGACGCGCTGCGGAGCTTGGCCCTGCCGCCGCCGGCCTTCGCGGTCTTGGGCCCCGCCTGCGGCACGGCGGATGCCGACGCTATGTCTCGGTCTGACGACGTTTTGGCGCGTTTGTGGCGGGCGGCCGCGATCTCGGCGTCCTGGCTGGACTCCTGCTGCTGCTGCTGCTGTTGCCAGCTCTCAATGCCCTCGGATCCTCTGTACACGGCCGCCTCCGAGTCGGAAATGCCGTCTTCTGGCGTCTCGGCTAGCATCTCGTAGCTTGGGAGGGACGGTGAGCTCAGAGAACCGGGGTCTGCAGTGCTAAGGTCCATGCGGCCGTCACCAGCCTCTAGCCAGCGGTACATGTCAACGCCTTGCTGCGAAGCATCCTGCAGAGCTACGGGCGCGATGTAATCGCCCGTGTACGAGTCCGGCGCGTTCAGCTGCGATGCATGCTCAAAGAGCCCCGCACTCGGGTGTGCTGATACAGCCGGCGAGCTAGTGCTGCTGTATAGTGTGCTGCTTGTTGCAACCGGGCGCCAGCTCACGGCCAAGGCATCGAGTGGGCTGGCGGGATCGTGCAATGCTGGATATGGTGTTGCCGAGAAAGCTGGTTGGTCAGGAGCCGGGAGGACATCGGCGGGGTACGAAAGGTCCGAGTGTCCGGCTAACGAACGATTTGCGGATAAAGTGGGCTGATACGGCCGGTCCAGATCACCGGGACCGAATCCGGATGGTCCTCCGGCGGCCACCAGGCGCTACCACCCAAAAGTCAGCCGATATGTGCATGCTTCTCGGGAACAAAACTGAAGCAGTCTAAAAACCAATCCATCGGCCCCTCTGCCGCTTCATTTCATGGATCTCAGAACCCAATCCACTTTCCCTGTTTTCCATACTTTTTTATAGCCAACGAGCCCGGCTCCCGGACCACGCACACTCGTGCCCTCAGCTGGGATGACTTGGTGTTTCTAATGCCCGCCGGTTTCGATTCCACGCCATGAAATTGGTGTCAAGATTGCGGAATCATTCCCTAGTTGGTCTGGGGAAGAGCCTTCCGCTTCGGTTGTTCACCTTTCCTGAGCCCCCAGGATAGGAAGAGTGATGCCTCCGTCGGCATGGCCGACACAATCCCTGGAAGAACAGGTTGCGCCAGAATCTGTTTCCAGTTTGCATGTTATGGGATGGCTGAAGAGTGCTGCGTCATCCTGCGATGAAGCAGGTGTTGCCTCCTGAAGCAGGATAATCGAGATTCACATACCTCGGATTCTCCTACGACGTAGTCGAAAAGGAGCATCTTGTTTCCCTGTTGCGGAAGTCCCGGGTTTCGTCGTATAGGTGGGTTTTGTCTTTCGGCGGTCCGAGGATCCTTGCCTTTGTTGTTGTTATGGGTCTCCCTGGAAGTCGACATGTTGCCGGGTTCACCCGTCAGAGACGGCTATATACCCCCCGGAGTGACTCGGTTTGATCTGATACCAGCAGCAAATATTGGCGTTCGCCGACTTGCTGGCTTCTAAGACAAGATGCCTCGTGACGGCAGTCCGGTATCGCTGGCCAGGTGCCACTCGCTTCAGCTATGGGCGCAGTTTTGCGAAACTGGGACTCTGACCTGCGAATCCTGCGAACCCAATAGTGGTGGCGTAGAGAACCGTTGGGTTGCAGGCTGGCGAAGACCTACAGCCGCTCCCGGCTCGGCCGCGTGCGAAGGCCGAGATCCCGCACGATCCAGGCGCGGTCCTGGCGCGGTCTTCACGAGATTCGGCGAGGACAGAGTGCCGAGTCCGCACAAGTCTCCCCACAGTCTGCCGACCCTGTGTGCTAAGCCCAACTGGATGCCGACCCAAACCGCAGGATGTTCCTATGCTTCAAAGGAGCTTATTAGGCGGCGAATAAGGCTGCAACGTTGCCGTGTATCCGTCGTATGCCGACCGGGGTCCCGCGTAGGCGAGGACTGTGCTACTTGTTTGCAGCCGAGGCATGAGACGCTCGGCCGCGGTTCTTTCCTCGATTCTTAGAGGAACGGGCGGCGCTATATATTCTGTACCGCAGCGCATGCCGCGCCGTCCGATCAGTGATGGGCACTGCGGCATTCGCTGGCAGCGGGGCCCTTGTGTGTCATACCTGCACTAGAGACCTAAGGTACCTTAATAGGGCCTGTTTTGGAGGTGGCAGCTGAGGGTCCCATAGGCCCAGGAGCGAGGCAATAGATTCTTGCGCCACGTCCCCCCATGGTTGGCGACCTGGCGGCGAATGACGCTCCCATTTCGGAGCCCAATTGCCCCTGAACCTTTAGCGCGGGCCAAATAAGGACCATTCTGCAACCTTCTCCGCCTACATGCTTCTCTATGATTTCACACGGCATGAGTCAATCCTCCGCTTGCCGGTTCATACCTCTAGTAACACGGATTTGAATCGGCTCCGACTCAAGATCGAAGGTGTCAACAACAACACTACCGCCGACGCCGCCGCAGCGGAACTAGCTTCCTGGAGCTAGCTTCCGCTCAAACCCGGAACGCCATCCCAGAACCCCCCCCAGCATTGGCCCGCTTCAGGTCAAAGTCCGCCGCTTTTCTGCTATGCCACGGGAGGTCCAGTCGGATGCAGATTGTCATGATCGGGTTCTTGCTATGCATAGTATTTACCCAAATACGCCTCAGGATTCCCCTATTTCGTCCCTCCGAGCATTCATTCTAGAAGTCACCGTACCTCCCAGAGTCCTCTACTCGATAGATGGAGAGCTGCGTAGCTGGCAGCCCAGAGTTTAGTTTCCGAGGCGAGCACAAGACTTCTTCATTATCCCGTCGAGCGCTGGAATGAGCACCTTTTTGCCCAAGACAGCCAAGCGGTAATGGCAACACCGGTAGCCAACCATAATATGCCTTGACGTGGGACCACCCTCTCACCTCCAGCGTCTACTACTGGTCTACCACACTGCGCAAGTAATGCCGGCATAGACCCCCTGCACATCCCAATCCCGAGAGACCGCGGTGAATCGGAAAGGGGGCGAATGGCATGCGTGAAATCCAGACGCCTGCCGGTTAGTGACCTCGAAAAGCACACTGATGTGGGAGTGCAGCGAAGGCGGCATCCGATCCAATCAGAACACCCAAGTCGCGGGGTTGATGACAACGTGTTGTTTAAACCTAGGGGGTTGTGGCCGGAAAGGTGCATGGCCTTCTTGACAGAGCCATTTGGAAGGGAAAACCGAGAAAAGTGTGCGTGATGGGGATCCAGGGATCTAAGCTGCGGAGGGACGCGGCGTTGCAAGAGAGGTTGCAGAGGCGGAAATGGAAAGATTAAACCTCGAGACCCGCACATTCAACAATGAAAGACGAGGAGACCTCCTGATTTGGGGTTGCCACAGTGGCATGATCAAGAAGGTGCTACTTGAACCGAACGTGCAATGGCGGAAAGGCAAGGTTTCTGTCGGTGGCGGGGAATCGTGGCCTGGAAGTGACTCCATTTCTTGTAACTCTGTCTTGGAGTGTCCGTTGAGGTCGTGCTTGGGGATCTGCTCTCTTGAGTACCAACTGTGCACACTGTTTACTTCTTAAGCGCATTGGTCATTCCCTCTTCGGTCACCATCGTTCTAGAAATATGGCTGACCTTCAGCCGCATGTGGGCGCCATCTCAGCAAAGACCTTGCAAATACGAGCCGTGGAGACCATTGACAAAAAGTATAATATCCCAAGCTCCATCGAGAAATTAGTAGTAGTTTCCGCTTCCCCCCTGATTTTGCTGGGCCACAGCTCGTGCTGGGACCCTCGCCCATCAGCCGAGACTTCCCTCTCGGCACTCCCCAAGAGTCCCCTCTTCCTCTTCAAGGCCCCGGGTACAATCGGGAATCTGCGGTTCGGCCTATTGCATCAAACATTTTGTATCTGTTTGACCTTCCCTCTCCTTTTGACCTCGAGCTGAGCGAGTGTTATACTGGACGTTCCATCTCCTTAGGCACCGGGCCCGTACACGGCTCAAGCATCTTCGTCAAGTGAGTAGGTATGTCGCGGCCACCGATATCTTTATCTAGTTTCAAGATTTCCGGTTTTATTAGATGGCGAACCCAGAACCATCCGCGACAGCCATTCCCTCCTCTGCTCGACGCCCTCCCTTTTTCCGATCCGCAACAACTCCCCCAGAGGAACAAACATAACCCCGATGGCCGTGTTGCTGTACGTCTCTTTTCCGAGTCCCGCAACCCTCTTTCGTTTCCCAGGCGATGGATCTTGCCGTCCCTCGCGATATCGCTTTCGAAGCTCTGGGTAGTCCCTTGCATTGTGGTTCAATTGACCGATCCTGGACTTCCCTGGAATGTTAAGCACCGGACAGACATAACTATTACCCTGCCATAACGATAGACCTACTATACCTCTTGCAAGACGTCGCGATTAGACACCGAGGCCGTTGGCAATGCGATCCATCGGCGGGCCGTCCGAAACGGTCAATCGACGCAAAAGGCAAGCGTGCTGGGACAATACTGGAATGGATGAAACACTCATAACTGTTCCTATACGTCTTCCATCCTCGCAACGCGTATACACACGTCCTAGGGCTTGAAGTGGCGGCGTTACAGCAGGTGGCCTGACGACGAGCGCATCCCCTCGGCGCCTCAAGTTCACAGCGGCTCGATACTACCCAACTAATACACTCTGGGGAATGCCTTAAACACGGGGGACACTCTCGGGCCGGGCTTATACAGGTGCGGCGTTTTAGAGGGAATAAGGATGTGATGATCTGTTGTCACAATTTGCCTATTCTCTGTTCCCACCACGAAATCCGCTGGTATTAGACCTTGAGCAGCAAAAATGGTATTCCACGTTACCGTGGCAGCAGCGTATCCACAAGAACGTGCGCGGACGACCCAGCCAACCCTCAGACCGACGATGCAGCTCGACACTTCAGCGTATCCGACTTCGGCTGTCACCGAAACCTGACTTCGCCCCGTTCGGTCCACATCTTCGACAACACGTCCCGCTCCAAATCTGCCCATATGATGAGAGAGCCGGTATTACACCAGAAAATCCGGCGATCTCCTCACTGAGTGCACCCCAGATGGGTGATAAGGTACATAATCCGGTTCGAGAGAAAAGGGGGCTGTACGACAACAATAAATACCGCCACCACGTGACATCGCCCAACAACAAGGGACGGCAGGGCTGGTGATCTCCTGACGTTAACCCGCCACTCCACAAATACCAAGGCACCATCCCGCGCTGGCTCCGCAACTCTGCGCTAGCGGCAGAGCCTCAAAACCCACCGTCTTGGAAAAGAAACAAAATTGCGATGGCAGGCGATGATGTCTGGATGACGTCTGGGCCTGGCGCCCCGGACCAATCACGAAGGTGGGCATTGTACGCTGCAGCATGTACACGTATCTTGGTTCTGGCGGAGCACACGGATCTTGGAAAACAATCTTTAATTGCTCATCCTAAGGAGTTGAAACACGGGAAGGTGGATGTCTCACGTTGAGCGGGCAAGATAGAAGAAATGTAGGTAAACTTGTCAGATGCTACATATAGATAGTGGTAGGTACATACACACAAACTCGTCCAAGTTCAGAGTATATATCTCGAGTTGCATTAGCTAGAAATCGTGCGGTGGTGACCGTACTGAGAAGATTATAGCACTTCACTGTCCTTTTTGGCGCGTCCTACTCGCATAGAGGTTCGCAGGTTGAAAATTGAAACCGGATGAGAGAATGACAGCGAAAAAAAAAAAAAAAAAAAAAAAAAAAAAAAAAAAAAAGAATGGAAGGAAATAAAAAGAGAGAGAGAGGTGTAGAGAGAGTGTGTGCGAGGGAGGGAAGGGGAAAAGCAAAGCAGATAAACCAGCGACAGCCTCTTGCCGGCCCCATCCCATTTCCGTTTCTATCTAACCCACCAACCCGCCCATTCCTTTTCTGTGGTATTCCCAGATTATTGTTAATCTGATTTTATTTTCTCTTTTACCCCATCATTTCCCAAAATGTCATGTTTTTTTTTTTCATGTCCGTCATCTCGTCATTCCGAAATAAATAAAAAGAAACAATCCGTGCAATGAAATCCCCGCGCCAGGCTTGCGCTTTCCCCAGTCCTTGGTGGTCGATTGGATAGAGGAACGAGATGAGTTGGCAAAGCGGAGCTTGACCAGTAAGCCAGTCCGCCACCCTGCATCCAATCCGATCCAGCACAGACACTGGGGGAGAAGGGGGGCTATCCGTAGTTGATATTCTTCGCGAACTCGCGATTTTTCTTTGCTGTTTCCCACCTTCTTTCCATCCTTCACCCACTCCCATCTCATTCCTCTTCATTCCTCTTCCTCCTGGGACAGTTGCCAAGGCGCCGCTTTTGTATCTTGAGCTTTGCAGGGGATGAACGATAACGGTGATGATGATGATGAAGTGCAACAGTGGTGCGAAACAGAAATGAGGGGGAAAAAAAATAAGGAAATATCGAACAGTGGGTTGTCCTACCCCGTACAATCGGATCCATCCGACGCATGTGTCGTACCAGTGGTGATAACGCGAACAAAAAAAGACAGAAATACCCACAAGCCTCCAAGCGAAAGGACAAAACAAGGGTGAAAATAAGAATGAAAATATCCCAGTTCGCTCCTTGAAAATGATGGTTACTTTTTCGTTGGTTTTTTTTTGCGCCGCCAAAACCCAAGTCTATAGATTGATCCCCGCCCGGCCTAGTAGATGCTTATTGTGACAACAACAGGGTTAATTTGACAAAAAAGACAGTTCAGGGGCAGAGCTTGTATGGCATCAAGTCTCTGATGTTTATTCGGAGACGATAACTCGTTCTCCCCAGTTGGGTACCCAGCAAGTTACTGGTATATATACGTTGTGCAGAGAATGGAGGACTGGGTCGTTTAGATCCGGTTGCCGGTCAGCTGCACCGAAGGAAAAAGAGCGTATTGATTTGGCGGTGGCGGCGTGCTGAGGCTTGTTGTCCTCGCGCGTCCGCGCCTAGCCTGGATAGACATCTTGGCCTTCCCAGGCCAGGGCTCGTCCATGGCAAGCCGGCCCAGATTAGACTCGCTGCCGCGGCTTCTGAACACGCGACGGCGGGTAGACGGAGCGGACACCTCCTCTGACTCGGGGAGTGTCGGCATGGCGCCCTTGTTCTCGGTTCGTCCGTTGGATTCGAACGAAGGGAAACGCTGCAGCGGCTCGGGTTTTGGGAAATATTGGTCAATGTCGAGCGATGTAGTACTCGGGGTCAATCGCGTGAAGTCGGTCGATGTGGAGGCGGTCGAGATGTGCTTCTCGAATGCTGAGCTGGTGCTCTCGATTGTACCGGTCGTCGAGGCGCTAGTGCGGTACCGAAGGAGAAGCGCCGAGGGATCCATGCTCAGAGTAGGCTCGTCAAACTGGCGAAAGGGGAACTCGGAAGTTTCCTCCCTTTCTGCCTCGCAGGCCATCATTTGCTGTTGGTAATCCATGGGAATCAAGAGCGACGGCGACAACGTAAAGCCATGGGACTCCTTGAAGCTGGATGCATCGGATGGCTTGCGGGCGTGGAGCAAGGGCTTCGAATCGATCCTTGGCAAAGAGAAGTTGGATGCCTTCTGGTTGCTCACCACGGTCGGCGTGATCGCCTCCTGCGGGGTCGCTGACGATAGTTGGCTGACTGGGCTAAGAGCTGGCACGTCAAACCCGCCCGGCGTCAGCATGGCAGGCGAAGGCGCACACGAGTCAATCCGCCCTTGGTCGTCAACAGGCGTCGCGCTGTCGCCATCCCGACTCGTCTCGATGGACGGACGGTCCCACTCATAATCGCAATCCGCCTCTGCAGCGTGCTCATAGCAGTAGTCGATGTCGTCCTCCCAGCTCTCCCGAGGCAGTGACTCAACCTGGTTAGCCTCGAACAGAGCATCCTCGAGCGCCCGCTGCGCAGCATACAAGTCAAAGCGAGATTGGGCATCCGAGCCATCACTAGACAGACCGGCCGCTTCGTCATTCTTGCGGCTGGAGAATGCCCTCAACATCGGGACGGACTGGCTGCCACGAAGGGACGAATTGCTGGCAATACTTGCTCGAGACTTTTTAAAGACAAAGGCGCTTTCATCCTCCTCGGGGACGTTGGGGAGCGTACACTCGGATGTGGCGCTGCTCGGGCAGGGCAGAGGCCAGTTGGCGTCGTCTGCTGGCGGGCTCATGATACGGGTATACGTGTGTTCAGGAATGACGTCCATTTCCAGTCCCGGCACATAGCCGTATGATGTCGCAGGGGGGCTGCCGGGATCGGAGAGCATGGGAAAGGGCTGGGTGTAACGGCAGCCGATACTGGTCTGTGGCCGGTCCACCGAGTCAAAGCGCTCGTGGCGAACCGACGTGCGGCTCGAGATACGCGGAGGCGGGATAGGAGGACACGGAGTCGCAGACTGTTCCACGGGCGACCTTGGAGGGCGCGGCGGGGGTATGCCCCTACTTAGTTGTTCTTGGGATTGAGAACGACTGAGAAATCGTCGCGGCGACTTCTGCAGGACGGAGTGGGGTCTAGTGAAAGCGTTCCTCTGCTGCGGCTCGGGAAGCCCAACCACTGCCCCACCCTCTTGGTCCAAAGGCAGCGATTCTGACGAGAAATCGGCAAAGTTCAAGTCATCAGCTTTGATTCCCTTCAGCGTCCTAGCGGCAGGTGCTTGAGAGACGCGGAGCTGCGAGAACTCGGAAGCCAAAACGGTCCGGTTGGTCCGTTGCAAGTCCGGAAGATTGTCTTTCTGTGTGTGAGTCACATGCTGGAAGTTGTATGGCCCAGAAATACTGAACTTGCGCTGCGACTCGCCAGCCTGGTCCTGTTTCGTGCTCCGGCGAAGGCCGAAAAAAGCCGGAATCGTCGAGTCCCGACTCGGTACCGAGGTCGGTGGAGGAGGGATTGAGGCATCGGCCGTCGCATCGGTCGAGTACATGGAGCTCGCCGACGAGCTCTGGGCGCTGCTCTCGCGCCTCATCCTCCCTCTCCGGCTGAAGATGGTCTTGCCAAAGATTTGCACACTGTCAGGTCGCTCCCGGGAAGGCATGCTGCTGGACGTCGAACGGCCCGATGACTTTCTCGAGAGGGTCCTTCCTTCCAACGTGTTCTCCCACGAGGGCCGATCAGCCGAGGTCAAGGACCGCAGCGATGACGAGCCGGACGAGCTCGTCTGGTGGCTATGGTGCTTGTCCCGGGCTGATGCCCGCTTCATCTGCTTGCTTAGAGCGCGGATGCTCTCTGGTGAGGGAGGGCCATCGACGGCGGGATCCAGGAGCCCGTCAACGTGGGTGGTGGCGGTGTCGTGGTAGTGATGCGCGTCATCAGACGACGTGACGGGTTGGACGGCGGGCGGCACAATCTCTCCTCCTACCGGGGGACTCTCGAGCCCTAGCATCTTTGTCTTTTTGTCCCCCTTGCGCCGCGTGCCCCGGTCGACCGGATACACGGGCATACCTGACACCGCCCACATATTCATGGTGGGCGGCCTGCGTCTGTCCTTGCAACTACAACAACTCGGCCGGTCCCAAATCCACAACCCGCATAAGCCGGGGGAGTCGATCAGTCGAGCGTGGGTGTCCCCCGGGGAAGAGTCAACACGCACTTGGGCTCACTGACACTTGCCTGGGATATGCCGTCGATGCTATTATGCGGCCCGTGGCGTTGTGCGCGTAGTGCGCGTGTGCTTGTCAGTAGCCGCCGGCGAGGCGGTCCCAGGTCGACAGTGGGGCGCGTCCAATTGCAAAACAATGCAAAACCAATGCTTAGGAGTGAACGGCGAGTCGTTGTCCCGGAACAAGATTATTATCCTCAGGGAATGGAATGGCCGGGAAGCGCTGGGTTTGCGGGGGAGAGTGACGGGCCCGGGGTCCCATTATATTGCCCAAGAACGATTGATCTCGGCATCCTTGTTGCTCTCTGCAATGCGTTCCGTAGGAACTGGGCACGCTTCACAAACGCCTGGGCCAACGGCATGGTGCCAAAGGTACCCCAACTGCCCAGGGAGCCACGGATCTCCGTTGCTCCCTGTTCCTGCCGCAGGGGTAGGGCAATCGAAGGAAACGGTGTGGAGCCAACGGGTGGGGTGCGCTGCTTGCTCTCCTTCCCTGCATGGGTCTCGATACCTGCACCCCGCCGACCGTCCGCTACCCAGAAGCTTGGCGCCGTAACTGCCTGGCCCCAGCGCCGGTAAAACGGTGCCCTCACGCTGACGGCAGCACCTGCTCCGTCCACCACACGTGAGAATTAATCTGATGCCCGTCTAAGAGCTCGGATGGCAGTGGTGGGCACCAGGCAAACTAACCTTCCGATCTCGTGCAACCACATCCCGACGTCTTACGCGGTCTTCAGCGGGAACCCGGGACGTTAAGTCAAGACACGGGACGGCTAGGGGATATCCTGGAAACGGGCTTTCGCCGCAGAATCCATAATACGAAGGGGAATAAACAAATAAAAATAAAGATAAAAAAAATAAAATAAATAACAAAGGATCAGCGAACAACCCCAACATACTGGCCTCCGCGGCGTTACACAGCAAAGCAAGGAGCGACGGACCGGAAAATATCCCAGGGTTGCACTAATGGACCAATATAATACCTGCAGCACGCATTTAATGCCGTCGGCGTCCGGTTTAAATGAACCAGCCTGCCTTAGTCGACTGGGGGATGCTTGCACAAGAGGGAGATTGATCAAGCGAAAGAAAACCGGGTGGGCAATATTCAGCGACAGCCATAAAGGCAGACAGCGAGACAACCAGCCAACCAGACAACCAGACAACTAGACAGTCAGATAAGCTCTGCGGCCAGCGGGATCGGCATGATGACGGCCGTTGTCTCATCAGGTTGGGGACGACGGCCGAGCAGAGCATATTAGGTCCCCGCTGCATCGTTGCGGCGGGACGCAGCACCGAGACCAAGCAACAGCCGTCAATGTGTGTCAATTAGGCCGTGACGGATTGCTGGGTATTCCACGTTGCTTCCAGGCGTCGTACGCAGCAGGCGTCCCAGACATGGCGTCGCGTGCTGGCCGGTCTGTCAATACAACCCTCGCGAGGGTCGTGCATAGGCAAGTCGCCGTCTTGGAGCCGAGGTCACCACCCTACGATAAATTTAGCCCCCCCCGCTTGATTCGCCAGCAATGTCGACTACGTGCAGCTGTCGCATGCCGGCAAGTCTTTGACTGCCGCACATTCATTGCAGTTGCAATGGCGGTCATGCCCATGCCGAAAGAGAAAACGAGACATGCTGATCGCTCGTGGCGGCTCTTCTTGGGCAAGAGTCCCACGTGCCGGGGCGTGGCGAAAATAAGGTAGCTCGGCCTAGTCTGTCTGTGATAAAACGTCTCCGGGAGAGGATACCGGAGTAGGCAACGTGCTTTTCCCCGACACGGTCGCGACGCTCAAGTCTGCCCAGGACGGCTGATCGACCCAGCAGTCGGATGATGAGTGGGTTCCCGAGGTTCTTGGGTCTGAGGAAGACCCGTCGTCCCCGAAGGGAAGCCAGCCTGACTCCTAGATCATCACAGGATGAGCTTGCTTAAGTCGATCTGGTTAACCGAGGGAACATGTGGTAGGATATCGTTCCTCGAGTGGCTGCCGCCTCCACACTCTATCTGCAGTTCTCGTCCACGCGGGGCAGGACGCGTCGGATTTCACATAGACGAGTAAGTGCAGGAACTGAAGGATCACTACCTGCACGAATTTCGTGCGCTGCCTCTTGTTTTCCTCTTCTGGTTTTGGCAGGTCTTGAGAGAGTGGTCCCACATTAAGCCCGACGGTCAGCCTCCTTTCCTTGGAGCTGGTCCACTTGGGCAATCGTCCATCCTTCGGTCGCTCGCCCCGAAGAGGTCGAAATAGAGTTATCCTGCTCTCATGAACCAACCCTAGAGGGGCGCGCAAGACCAAGTGTAGCCGGTGTGCGAATTCCTCTCGATAGGTCGACATGGGTCTAACAATTCTCGACGACACACCAATGCCAAAGTCCCGGTTAAATTGCCTAGAGGGCACAACGGAACGGCGACGGCGGAAGAGGCTTCCGACAACGACCACTGGGTCCCTGCGAGTCTCCGTTACGTCGAGCTCCGTAGGGCAAGACGACCCTTGGGTCCCATAAGTTGACCGTCTCGCTGCCACCCGCGGAGCAGTAAGACGCGGTAATTGCGAGCGTGGCTGGCAGATCGGTCTTCTTGAAGAGATCGTCGCAGGATCGATCACCCTGGCGCAGTACAGGGAAGGCCCGCAGAAACTCACAGGGGCAGAGTTTTGCGCGCAACCCGCTGGAGTGTCTGAGAGGGACGGGAAAGGATGGTGGGAGTTTGTGATGGTTCTCGACGCCATTTTCCGATCAGGCTGACGAACCAGCGAAGCTGATTGACCACTAACCATGCAAGAACCGCTTCTTTTCTGCGGCGCCTTTTCTGGACCGAGCGGTTGATCCCATTGGAATCTAACACAAAAGCTGCGTGTTTGCTCAGTGCTGAGCTACTGCCAAGAAGGGCATCGGCTTGTACGACGCTGAGTCTCGGGAACCAGCGCCTAACACATTCTCAGCTTTTGCACTATATCCTCCAATCTGCGAGATTCTTGCGGGTTCAACAAGGCGGCGTTTACGGTACCTCTAGAACCCGGCCAGGTGGTTCTGGGCTGGAAAGCGGAGAAAACCGCTTGACTTCGCTCGCAGCCTCGAGTTCTTGCTATCTGCCAGGGTCCACGATACCTAATTTCACCAATGGGTTGCAGTCATTTCGTGCCGGTGCTTGCTCGCCTATAACGCAGTACAGGCACAGGCGAATTTCACGCAGCCGGGTTTTTCTATTCCACCTGGTTAGGCGATTCCGTCGGCCTCTATCGACGGCGGGCTGAGGGGACGGAACGGTAACGAAGTAAGCTGTCTCAAAATCACGGGAGGTATCAGCCAATCGTACGGTGCTCGTGCGGGTCGCAAGGCTCTCTTCCCAATGACGTGCAAGCCTTCTGCAGGGGCCCAGCAAACAACCAAAGTCCTCAAGACCTTGTCCTAGCTCCAAGGCACTCCCAGAACGCCGGGCCTCGACGGTGGACACAACTCCGCCATTTCTCAGCATGCTGGAGAGTGAATACGGGCGGGTTGTCACAGCGCGAGGCGGTAAGTCTGTTGACGGCGTGAGACTGCAGCTCAGAGGCGAAGGGTGATCCCTCACACCATGGGACCTCAGAACGGGCAAGAGCCGGCTCATGGGAGAGAGCTCGGAATTGTGATCCGAGAGCGCCGAAGACGAATGGCGGCTGCTGCCGTGAACAACTCCCCACGGAAGCAGAGGACGTCGGCTAGTGTCGAGTGCTTTACGGCGATTGCCCGGTTGTTGGGCCCAGGGCAAGAAGCAACCGGGCCGCATCACACAAGACGCGGTTTCCGTGGTGCGATGCTTTCACAGGTCTTTCGGCTCGGTAACGTCTTTGCCATCAGGCTATTCGACATTCAACCGCTAGTCGCTCGACCAACAAACCCGGATTTGTGAGAGACGGCAACGGGACGGACAGACGAACCAGGACCAAGGGAGTTCTTGCATCTACCGCTTCACGCATGCCGCCATGAGGCACGGCCAGAGCAATTGCCCAGATTCTTCATCTCCCACCAGCGGTCATCGAATGCATGCCCCCGCGAAGCGCACAGACGGCGTGGCGGTTGCGTCCAGTGGTGCGTTAACCAACGGCACGGAACGTCCGCGCCGGACATCCTGCGTGCCCAAAAGTTGGGACTGGTGGGCGCGTCAGTGACGGACCGAGTATAGTTCGTCTTTGCCGAGTCAATTGGCACCAACAGGTAGCGAAAGAGGACCCCGGCAGCCGGGCGCGAGATTCGGCAATCACGTCACATTCTCTACTCCCCTGCCCGCTCTCGCCGAGATCCTTGATGAATCTCGATTGACCTTCAACCAGATGTCGTTCTGACGAATTGAAGCCCGTTTCTGGAAAGCAGACTTGGTGCATCCACCCGCAAGCTTACCCCAAAGCTGGTTGGATCGCGGGAAATTGACCGTGTCAGCCGCAGCCCCTGCATGCCCAGGGGTATCATCCCAAGCCAAAAAGGGCTAAACCCGCCCGGCTGGGCTTCCTTCTGCAGAGCAATGTAGTAGATCCAACAGGGGGACATGGTCGAGGGTACAGTGGGGGAGGAAACTGCGAGGCCATGGGCCGGCCCTTGCAGCGAAACGACACCCCGATCCATCGAGATGATGGTCCCTGCAGAAATGGCAGCCCAAGCAACCACCTTCGAAGAGAACTGGCCTGCATGCGGCCCTCTGGATGACAGCTCACAGAGTGGCCCCGCCGTCGTTTTCCACTTGCAAGGCGGCAGACTCTCAAGGACAGTCCTCACTGACCCCGACAGACGCCCAACTTCCCAGTCTGTGGCACGAGTTACAGCCGTCCGCTCAAAACGGACTGCCCGCGGACAAATCTAGGCAAAGATCTGCAATACCGTACATATGTTATGCGTTATAAGGCTCGCTGCCAACAGCTGCTCCAATCCGGTTGGCGAGCCTTTCGGTTTCTCTTCGTCGAGCTCTGCACAAGACAGTATCGGGACGACTGGCGGGTGGGAGCGAGAGCGGGGAGTTGTGCGCCAACCCGAGCGGGTTGATATATTAACCCACCACCATTTCCCAGGCCCGGGAAGCTCTTCATATTCGGTACCGGGAGCTGATGGGGCAGGAGATGAAGAGGCCCCTGGAGACTCTTTCGGCCCAACCACACGGCAACAACCACGGGTTGGAACGAGACCGTAGTATCGCGGAGACGACGCTCGGCAGCAGCCTAGCTACAGCCCTTTTCCTGCCTCGTTTGATAAATGGACGTTTCTGCACGGCCGCGGACATACAGGACGCGTGCTTTCATAGACAAGCCATGTTTAACTTCTACATGGTACGGCTCCGCTCTTTGAAACGGACGGGGTCCGCACCGAACTCGTCCGCTTCAAACTGACTCGAGGATTGATGGGGAAAGAGGGGCAGGCCGCGCAGATGCCTTGATCATTGCTGCGAAACTGGACAGAACATGGATAAGGGGGGTTGCCCGTCATACTCGGGAAAAGGCGCTCGAGGCTACCGATATCCCAAGCAGGGCGAACCTATGCAACGCTCAATCGGACAATTCGGGTGCCTCCCCACCACCAAACACAGCCCCGTGGAAGCCCACCAGATGGGGGATCGCTGCCGTCTTCGTCTTGTGGGACGGATGAGGAGTCGAGACTCGAAACAGTGGATGGCAAGCACTGGGCAGCAGATCCAGCCCAATTGTGGCTCTTCCGAGTCCCACAAATTCACAATCGAGCAACCCCCGAGGCTCCACATGGGACGGCAATTGAACAACGTGGACGCGGCCGCAAGGGTCAACTAGCAACCGCAGCATGGCAGGGCAGAGCCATTGGCGAACCAAAACCCGTCGATTATAGAATTGCAGATAGATCCAGATCAAGTACGGCGACGGTGTTGCGAATCTAGTCTGAACCTGTCAAGGCGCGCATCTATGGCTATGTAAGTACATTGCGCACTCCGGACTCGCTACCCTCGCTCGCTCAGTTGAGTTCGGTGGGGCCACTGTCAAGGTCGGGTGCCAACTCGTTCCTTTCGGGTCCTCCGAACTTCAATCCGAGTCCGGCTTCACCTCGGCCGCTACTTCACCGGGTGGCGCGACGGAAAGGCGGGGCTCGGCCATTTTGCGAACGGAATGTCGACCGCGGTGTCTTGGACATGTGTCGCTGGGTTCGCTTCGCACGTGCAAAAATGGGAATTGCCCTTATCCCATTCACCTTGCCTCGGGTGGAAAGAAGGGGATGAAGGAAGCAGGCAACACTAGCTCTCTCTCGCTCGGGGACGTATGTATACGCTAGTAGGGCTTCAACTCTTCTGCTAGATCGCTCCTTCTTTCTGCAGGCATCGGGCCTCTCGCAGCTTCCTTAGTTGGTAAGAGGCGACGGCAGCAGGGAGTCGGATCAATTCCCGGTTTGGCGGCAGTTTGTATATAGTGTAGGGTCTACCCAACCCGCTGTCAAACCCCGCCATTTCGCTCGGAACCCCCAAGGGCAGAGAGCTACCCCACACTTCCCATGGGCGATGTCTTGGAATTGGAGCTCGATACTGGTCCGGCTGCTCTGCAACTGCCATGCATCACGCCGAGGAGACGCAGGCCCGAGTGTCTCATCGTGTTGCGCTGCAAAGGCATGCCGTCTTGTGCATGGCATACACAGCACTTGAGTCGCGCTACCGGGCCCAGTCCTGAAGGGCGGAGTTCTGTAGGCCCAACTCTGGGTCCTCTCAACTTGCAGATATCTCGCACTCTCTCCTTATCTGCCGCAGTAGCGCACAATACTGGTAGGGATGCGATGAACCACCAAGGTGCTTGGAGCGGGACCTTTGCTTCGCAATTACCTCAGCAGCCCGTTCCCTGGCGCCAAAGCAGCAGCAAACTCGCTCATCGAAGCGGGTCGCCTGGGGGGGGCGGGGATATGTAAGAGATGCGGTGTGACTGAAGAAGGAGAAGAAAAAAGAAAAGAAAAAATAGTCCGACGTTTGCTCTTCAACACACACCACGGGAAGGGAAACGTGACGACAATGCCAGGGAGCCGGTAAAGCCCGTTGGCATCCGGTAAACGAAACAAGGATAAACCCTGACGTTGTTCAAAATGTCTCACTCTGTGCATTTGCGGTGTCGGGCTACGCCTCAGCCCTGGTCAGCCCAGGTCAGCCCAGAAGGAGGAACCAAACGGTTACACTACACTAGAAGGATGAGAAAAAAATTCACACAACCCGCACCAATGAGCAAGAAGACGCGACCGACTTTGTTCTTCGATTCGGTTCTGCTTTCCAGATGTGGAGAATTTTTGTTTCCAATCCACCCTTCCCAATGGTCCATCCGCCTCGACCCAGGCCGAAAACAGAAGCAGACCAGCCAATGAAGCACCCTGGGTTCCTGTCGAGGGAGAATCCGCCCGCCCGTCCACCAACGCTCGGGGCGCTGAACTCCACGAAACCCACAGCACCAGCCCAATCCCCGCCCTGGTTCGTGACCGTGCTCACGGCAGAGAGCTGCAACAGCGGCAGCCCCGATGCTCCATCAGCGTCTGTGCCAACTGCTTCAGCAATGATAACGCCAGGGGCACGAGAAAATTGATTGGGGGAGGAAATTCTGTCGGCATGGCAGAGAAGTGGACGGATGTGGCTGGATATTCCAACCTCTCGTCATTTGTGATAGGACGCTCTGGGTTCCCCCCCCTCGAAAAGGTGGCATCGAGATTCCCAAAAAGGGCCTTTCTCCTTGTCGATTGCTGACGCTGTGCCACCAATCGAGTTTAACCATTCTCATGCCGTGGCAGGTCTTCCTTTGGGATCAAGCTAATGTACTCTGGGGGCTACTTTTATGTGCGAGGCACCAAAGACGCCAACTACACGGCTCATTCTCCCCTCCTCCTCCTCCTCCTCCTCTCTTCCCCCCCCCCCCACACCAAATAAAACAAGGACCACTATCTACCAAGACAACTACGAAGAAACCGCACAAGCAAAATTAGATTTCGAAGGTAGAAGTCTCAAACCAGATCATACGCTGGGCCTCCCCCTTCCCCGTCCCTCTCGTCTTCTCGACCGGCTTCCTCTACACTATGACCTTGAAGGGCCCTTCCTCAAAACCATGGTTCGGATCCCGCCATCCGGTCCCGGTCAAAGAGGAACCCATCGTGTCCTCTCCGGATTGGGGGCCGATTCGGCTAAGCTGACAGTTCCTGTACGATGTTACCGTGCAAGGGAGGATACGGGGTTGTGGATCGTGGCTTTGTTGTTTGTAGCGTAGCATAGTGTGGAGCGTACCGTAGACGCGTAGTTTCTGTTTGTTCGTCCCGCTGCGCCGGTTCAAATGGCCCCCCCTTGTCCACGCAACACTAGCATTGCTACACTACCCATGGGGTGGATGGGCGGATGGGTGGATGGAGAGCGTTCTCGGTTGCAGCCAAATACTTATTCAGCTCATTCAGGTTCAATGCCTGTTTCGGTCGTTGCGAGATCTCATTCCTGCTGAGATGTCAATATATTCACCTGTGCTGGGGGAACACATCTCGTTTCTTCTCCGCCGTCCGCTTCGTACCAGATGGCTTCGTGTTCCATCTACCGCACGTGTGAAATAAATCTAGGCCAGTTCAAGGGATCCATTACCGGACGTCCCCTGCTGCTGCTGCAGCCGCTCACCCAGCCCCATTCCCTCACTCGGACTCGGCCCCGGCTCCGGCAGGTGCGTCCGGCGACGCCCGGTGGGCTGACTTGCAGCGGGCAAGGCTGTTCGAATACTTTGCTGCGCTTCATACAGCAGTACTCACAGAGAGCTTACACTATGTGCTGTCTTACGTAACCCTGCGAGGCCTGGTGGGTATTGAGAGCCCCTGAGATGATGCTGACGCCGCGGGAGGTTCGGGGCTTGTGCCTATCGTAGATCAGCGGAACATGCCATCCCAGTTGGTAAATCCCAGAAGGAACACGGGCGGCATCTAATTTTGTTCTGTGTGTGTTTGTGTAGGGGGTGTAGGGGGGAAACTAGACAGACGAACCATGACGGTCAGTTTCAGCAGTCAATATCACCAGACTCATCGTCTCATATCTTTCGTTTCCGTCCGCGATTGGAACACTGCGGTTTCTTTTTTCCCTTTTTTCTTTCTTTTTTTTCCCCGGACCCAAGGGGCCGGATCAGGGACCCTTTTACTCCTGCTTGGCTTGTCCGACTGACTCTTCTTGGGCTTGGGTGCTGGTAGACACTAAGTTTCATATGCCAGATTGCTGCACGCTTGAGGCTTCGTTGTGTAACCACTGTCAACTCATGTCCGCCTACTTTGGGGGCCGAGCAAACAGCTGGTCGTCCCAATCGTGCACAACTAGGTGGAAAGACTGACGCCACACACACCCCTCAAAAACGTGCCACGCCTCAACATCTTTGCCACTCAATATAGAGCTAGAAAACGGAGAGGTTACGTTTTGACTTCCTCAGGAGAGGGCGCCAGAGTGGTGGCGCTTCGATAGATTCCAACTGCTACTAGGTGTTGCGATAGATGACTTAATCCAACCTCGCCCCCCCCCCCCCCCTTCTTTCCCTTCCTTCCCGCCTTCGCAGCGCAACCAAGATAGCCCTGATATATTGCATGCTGTGTCTGTGTAACGGAGTAACGTGTTGGGACTCATTTGAATGAGTATTTGTACTACTCAACGCCGTGAAGAGTCTCGGCTCTAGATCGTATCTCGGGTGCTGGTGTCAGACAAATCACCTAGTAGTGGAAGAGAGTTCCTCTTGTGTTGCTGCCCAGCGCTGGCAAGGCTGATTCCGTGTTAACATTATGGCGCCAACATGTCGGTAGCTGGGTCACAAAGGGCCGAAATATTAGTCGAGGAGGAGCGGCGTTAGCAGACTCTCCTTTCCTCGCCAGCTGGCGCCTTATCACTGCAAGTGATGGAGACCGAATCTGTAGCCTTGGGCGGTTCCGCCCACATTTGTGAATCCCGAGGATACATCCAATCCCCTGAATCGGCTCTCGCAGCCTATGATCATAGCACTTGGGTACCTCGTTCCCGCGCCTTCAGCCGGCTTTTCGAATGGGCTGTAACCCAAATATCTGGTCGGCTGAGAGCTTCATCTCGTCCGCACCATCGGCTGTGACCTCCCCAAAGAGGAAAGCATTCCTCTCCCTGCCGGGGTTGTGACGCTTCCTTTGGCCACTGTTGCCGCCTCCGCTAGAGGATCTGCTCGACGGGAAAGAGGAGGCTCGTGGCGACGATGAGATGGTAGTATCTGGCTCTAGCATCCATGCAAAAGATGACTGTGCGAGCGTTGATCGTGTCGGTATCGGGCCTTGTGGTCGCTCCGCGGGTGCTTTTGGAGTAGGCGTCGAGATGGAAGGTCCGGTTCCGGTTGCTGGAGTGGCAGGGCTAGGGCTTAATTCTGGTTTAGGCAGCGATGATGCATCACCGTCTAGTATATCAGTGTCCATCTTATCCGCCTTCTCAACTGCCTGTGGTGTCGGCGGATCCTCTGGCACGGGGGGCAACGTGTTGCGTTGTTCCGCCGGTTCCGGTGATGATAGTGCTGACCTCGTCTCATCAACCGCAGATGAAGTCATGACCACAGGAGTCGTATCGAGTGCCACAGTGGGCGACCGGATTTCGTTTGGTGCAGAAATGGTGAGTGTGGTTAGGGCAGGAAGCTCCTCTTCAGGGAGATCCAGTGACGGGTCCTCCAAACAAGCCTTGACGAACTGGATCTTGGCTGCAGCGACCTCGACCGTCTCAAGATGCTTTTCCTGCTCGCCATGAAACCCTGAAGCCGCGAGCATTTTGAGGTTCGTGACCGACTCGTCGAGCATGGCAGCCAATCGGCGATTCCTCCTCTCTATCAATGTCACGGCTAGCGCATGTTCCGACACCGCCGGCCGGCTGTCAATGAAGGGACTGCGGCCTCCCCTAGCCGGGCCACGAGCCTCTTGGAAGCCTTGGACATTGCGGCGGATCTCTCCCATTGCATCACGCACAGCCTGGTTGATGCCGAGCTTCTCCCCCTTCTCCATCACATTTTTGGCAGCGCCCTGTAAGAGCGCCTCGACGCCACCAGGCTGCTGCAGAATCCGGGATGATGACGATAGCGGTGATCGGGCTCCCAGCGTACGATGCCGCAAGCCGCTAAATCCGTGAAACGATGGTGTTGAGGTACGTGATTGCGCGGGCGAGGATGCGACTGTGCCGGTTGGGCTCCTGCCGGTATACTTGAATATTAGCGTGACGCCGCCAGCGGCATCAAGGTGATTCTTTAGATAAATAGCATCGTCGACGAAGGTGTGCGGGCCATGTGGGGGTGGAGGAGCCGGGTATTTCAACATCAGCTGCAGAGCAACTGAATAGTCGGCCTCGAGTACTTTTCATCCTATTAGTGTTTAGGGAGAGCCATAGGGACTGCGGGCGCCTCTTACAAGTCCATCTGATTCTGAGCAGCATGGCGACACAGATGAGGTCTATCAGCTCTAGATTGGGATCGTAGGCGAATAGCGTATCCCAAAGGAGTAGCAACTGCTCGAACGAGAACTCCCTGCCGAATAGGAGACGGATCCACCGGCTGATCGGAGTTAGCCCCTGAACGCGGACACGGCAAGGGAGGGTTCCCACATGAGAAATATCTGGGGCAGAACCTCAATGTTCCGCAGGTGATTTGCGAGCTCCTGATCAATCTTCATCAGGGCAACCTCATGAATGTACTTGCTCCTTTCGACAATGGTGTTCCTTTGCTGCTCTTTAGACTTGGAGTCATTCTCAACCTCGTAAAAGGTGCCCGCACTCTCCATGACCTTTGAGAAAAGAGCAAAAGCGTCATGCTCAACAAAGACCGGGTCTAGCATCTCGGCGATGAGAGCATCGGCAGGATCGTCGGTTGTGGCGGTCGTCTGGTCAACGGCATCCTGCGCCACAACCCATACGATGGGAGCCAGCAGCTCATGCATGCCCTGGCGGTAGCCGCCGACGTTGGGATTAAGCTTGCAATACATGAACAGTATGTCCAGAATCATAGCCTGGACACGCTCCTCGTGGTAGAAGGGCCCGTCCGGCAGCCTGCGCACATCCTGAAGGATCTCGGCACGGACCGTCTCGTCCTTGCGTACAGCATTCCAGGGCGAGTCCGGGTCGTCGGCGAGAGGATCAACCGACAGCGCGGCGAGCTGCTCTGGATGCCTGATATACCGCAGGTGCTGATGGCACACGGCGCTGTAAGACGAGCGCGACGCGCGCAACAGTTCGGGCCATTGTTCGGGGGGCGCAGCCCGGAAGAGAAGGAAAGCCTTCCAGCAAATGGACCTCAAACCGGCGGCACACGGGCTATTAGGGCCGTTGAATTTAACTGCCCGTTGTAAGTTGGCGATGGCTGAGCCGTCTTTGAACGTTTCCTCCCATCTTGACCTAGGGGCTGCTGTTAGCGGGGTTTTGCTCGGAGAGCGGAGGATGAGGGGCGAAGTGGGTTCGCACTTTGCTTCTGCCAGTGACCTCATGACCATGTGCTGAGCATGCTCTGAGAAATTGCCCGGTTGTATGGTGAAGTTGTGTGATGGTGGAGTGTGGAACTATTTGTAGCCGTGTCCACCGACCGTCAGGGTTGACGCGGTCCCGCCCTCTTAAATGCGCGGTGAATCGCCTCGACTAAGGTACTTTCTGGTGTTCAAGCTGGGGTGATGGCGACCTGTGGCGTGGCATCGTCAATGAGTTGCAGCGGGCAGCGGGACAGCTATGGGGTGGAGCTTCAATAGTGGACTCCCGCCCAATCGCATAGCCCGAAGCAGGGATCTCTCACCCATGCTGCCGACCCTGTGTCTGGGCCCAATCGTGCCTGTTCCCATCCGATTCTCTGAACAACTCCCGACTTCGAACCATCTCGGTGGGATTGAGCCAACTGGTCGCTCCGTGCAGGGGCGCGCTGGGACGGGCATACTGGCGTGACTCATTTATTATCCGCTTCCTATCACCAGTTATCAAGTTACCGAACGTTTGTCTCGTACACAGATAGCGAGGTCTTTCAAAAGGAAGCAGGGAATCATCCCTGCGCCTCGTGGGTCGGCCCTGAGCTGAACCAGCCCCGCCGCGTAAATCTCCCGAGCTGAGCCCTGAATAACAGTCCCCGACCCGGCACAGCGCCAACCAGGGCAGCAGCCAAACCAACAGCTTCAGCTCGTTTTCCGCCATGTCCGCCCGTCTTCCCTATCCTTGGGCTCGCGAGTTGAGGACATCTTAAACTGCCATCATGTCGGCCGACCTTTTTGCCGCGTTCGGGGACTCGCCGCAAACATCGAGCGCCCAGTCAAACCAGCCCAAGTCAAATCCCATCTCGAATCCCATCTCGGCCGCCGCTGCTTCGGCTGCGGCCGAGCCGTTCTCATTTTTAAGTTTTGATGCCCCTGCGTCGCAACCTCAGAGTGGTCAAAAACCTGCTCCATGGCCGTCGTTTCAGCAGCCTACCACCAGGCAGACGACCAGCCAGCCCCAGACGAACAGCGCATGGGGGGATATTGGTGGTCTCGGAAGTCTGGGGGGTCTAGGGAGCTTCCCAGGCCAACACGTCCCATCATCGGCTGCGCAGAAGGCACCGCAGCAGGAAGAGGACGATGATGGCTGGGGTGACTTTGAGGTGGCTCCCGCCTACCCGCCTCCACAGCCTGCTGCTCCGAGCACCATGACCGGACCGCCTAGAACCCGCGTCACGAGAGCATCAACACTTGATATGCTGAGCAACAAACTATTGGATTTGGGACTAGAAACATCTACCCCGGCGCCTTGGCAGGAGCGGCCATCATGGGAGAAGGACGCCAAGACGCAGCAGCCACCGCGGAAGCCGGCGCGCAATCCCGATCCAAACGTCCTCTTTGACGTCGACTTTGAGGCAGCAAACGGTGCCAATGGCGCTGATGATGAGTTTGGAGATTTCGAGACTGGGGCGACCGGTGCCATCACTGATCAGGCTGCCACGACCAAATCAGCCTTGGATCTCTTGTCCTTGGACTCGGCGCCTGCACCACCCAAGAAGCAGCCCCTTGGTCTGTCTCTGTCGAATGCAGCATTTCACGGAAAATCATCCTCGTACCCGGAGGCGCCCAAATCCCCTTACGGATCCTTCCACGATAGGAAGCCCGAACCTGTAAAGCAGCTCCAGGTGCAACCCCTCATAGGAGCAACGGCTCTCGGGGAACCCAGCCAGGCCTCCCCCTCCCCAGTGACTGCGTGGCCTTCTGTCGAGAATGACGG
This sequence comes from Madurella fahalii, assembly GCF_045866475.1. NCBI lineage: Eukaryota > Fungi > Ascomycota > Sordariomycetes > Sordariales > Madurella > Madurella fahalii. Next base: position 2,485,281 of record NW_027263976.1, read on the forward strand.
ATTCGGCAGCCAGTGGGAGGAGTTCAGAGACCTGTCCGATACCACGAAGCCCGTGACTACGAAGCCCGGGACCACGAAACCACTTCCAAAAGTAAAATCCAGGCCTGCGGCGACTTCTGCTCCCACTCTAGCCCCTGAATGGGATTGGCAAGACTGGGGAGGCACGGACAATCAACCCGCCGCGACATCCACTACCACAAAAACCACCCTCCCCTCGCGTCAACCTCAACCTCGACATCAATCCCAACCCCAATCTCAACCCCAACACCCACCTTCAACCGACACCGACAAACCCGGCCCGCCACCAACCAACATTCCCCCGCCCTCCATCCTCCTCTCCCTCTTCCCGCAGCTCCTCGACCTCGCCTCGGCCTCCCTTCTCAAACCCTTACTCACCCTTTCATCCACTTCCCCCGCCTATCAGCGCGTGCTCTCCTCGCCAGCCACGCTAGCCTTTCTAAAGGGCTACCTCGCGCTGGCCACCGTGGCCGGCCGCCTCATCGCCGGCCGCAAGCAGCGCTGGCACCGCGACAAGTTCCTCTCGCAGAGCATGTCCATCTCGGCCGCGCCCGGCGGCGGCGGCGGCGGCGGCTCCGGCCAGCGCGGGATGAAGCTGGCCAGCGTGGACAAGGCGCAGTCGGCGCGGGAGGACCGCGAGGCGGCCGAGGTGGTGGCCGCGTGGAAGGCGCAGGTGGGGAGGCTGCGGACCGTGGTCGCGGGCGTGAACGCCGCGCAGCGCGCCGCCGGGGCGGACCCGCCGCTGCGGGTGCCCGAGCTGGGGCTCGCGATGGCGGTGTCGACGGCCAAGGGGGTGCCGACGGCCCCGCGGGCGTGCGTGGTCTGCGGGCTGAAGAGGGATGAGAGGGTTGCCAAGGTGGATTTGGAGGTGGAGGATAGCTTTGGGGAGTGGTGGGTGGATTTCTGGGGCCATCGGGAGTGCAGGAATTTCTGGATCGGCCATGAGAAGGAGTTGAGGCAACGGTAGTGTCTTTGCGACGTAATGAAAAAAATGGAAGAAGGGGGGTGGGAAGTAAATTGGGATATAGAGGAGCATACTTGTGAGCATTATCAGCGGAGGATTGGATGATTACTTTTAATTTTTTTGAGCAGTTTGTTAACTAAGTGAACGGAGTTGCTAGAGTAACTACCTATTAAAAGGCGTCGGGTATACAAACACCTAGAACTATTATGCAAGGCTATTCTCATCGTAGGTTGCAATCCACTGCTGGTCTCTGGTGCGCTGTGCTTCCTACCTAGGTTGTAGTCAACAAAACGTCTTATCTGAGTGGTGTCTTAACTTCCGAGGGAAAAAGGGGGACTCTACGAGGGTTAGGGTTGTTCTGCCGACGACATGCCTCGGCTCCCCACCGTGCCGGGTAACATCAGCTGAACGCCATCCATCCTAAAACTTAAACAAAGTCCAAGTCCATAATCCTCTCCCATTCTCTCAACATCAGAACTCCCGCACATCATCTTTCGCCTGTGCTTCGCGTCAGGTTATTCCAGGCATCCGGCCACGTCTCATCCGGATTCTCACCTCGGAAAATTTGTTGTTTTGAACTCAGCTGAGACAACCGGGGCTGTTCCTGGCTGTCCCGAGTCCGCTCCCACCTGCTGCATGCCGACGTGACAAGTCCGGCCAGGTACTTACCATCCAAAGTTACATTGCATACAACTATAAGGTACTTGCATGGCAACAGAAGATGCACAAGTAGTGCGTTCTGTGCATATTCCTAGCACACCGCACTCTTTACGCATGGCACGACCGCCACGGACCGCACACCGGGGCAAACCCTCCTTGGTACTCCCCGTTTCGGTTACATACAGATAGTGGGAAGTTGACTCCGGGTCCGATCAGATCGAGTGAGCGAGTTGGTTTGATCCAGGTGGCGGCACCACGGCCGCAGGGAGACTGTTGTCGTCTTGCATCGGGGGCCGTGCGAATTCAACTGTGCGTAGGAGGCTGGCTCGGCCAGACACCCTATACTAGAATCAGGCAAGCCGAAGGACGGTGGTGCCGTCTCCATACCTGCCGGTACTGACAAGTTTCACAGCGGTCGGATTGGGACCTATCGTCGGAGCATCCCGTGTCCAGTCCAAAGCAAACGCCATCGCCGAAGGCCACGCCGCCGTCCTGCGGACACCATGACGCTAGAGGTGATCTACGTTACCCGCCACGGGGTGAGTGCTGTTTCAGAGAGCCCCTGCTTCAGCACGTGTATGCCAAAGATATGGAGATGTTCGCGCTACTGCAGCGCAAGATGACTGACACAGGGCAGTTTCGGTCCAACTGGGTCGTCGATCCATCCAACGGCAACTACACGGCCTTCCTCCGGTCCCCCACAGGCGGTGCTGCTGATCCAGCCCTAACAGCGCATGGCGTCGACCAGGCGAACGAGCTCGCCGAGAAGCTGCTGGTCGTAGAGCCGCCTGTTGAACGCGTATACTCTAGCATCTACTATCGCTGCTTGCAGACTGTCGAACCCTTTGTGCGCAAGGCAACCGCAACAACCGCCGGCACGTCGCTAAAGATCCGGGGCGAGACTGGTCTGGGTGAGTGGTATGGTTCGGCAGACTTCGAGCATCCCGTTCCCGCAAGCACCGAGACGCTCAGACCGCTGTTCCCTGGGCTGCTTGATCCGGATTATAGGCCGGCAGTAACGCCGAGCCGCATGGGAGAGACCATCGACGAACTGCACGACCGCGTAGCGGCAACCATGGATGCCTTGATTGCCGAATGCGACCGGGATGGCGTGCGAGCTATCCTGCTATGCTCGCATGCCGCCGTGATTATTGCCCTGGGGCGGGTGTTGACAGGGCAGATGCCTGATGATATCGGAGTTGAGGACTTTCGGGCCTTCACATGCGGGCTGAGCGTCTATCGGCGCCGGCAGAGTTCGGTATCCATGACCAAAGCAACACGTGCAGCGGTGGAAATTGAGAATGCACACAATGCCGATCATCCCAACGGCAAGGACCGCCAACAGTCAGGTTGGAAGGGAGGCCGAGGGGTCTGCGGGGGGTGGGACTGCGAACTGAACAGCGACTGTGCCCACTTATCCTTGGGCGAAGAGCGCGGATGGTGAGTCTCGTCGGAAGCTGTCAACCAAGTGCACGCCTGTGAAGATCATTACCTGCCAGACTAGCTGACTCTGAGCGCAGGAGGTTCTCGGGGGACGAGTCCTTCAAAGACACGATAACCGGCCGGAGCATGTTGGATGCCGGAGCTCGACCGGGCGTTGTCGTGGAGGGAAGGGGCAAGGACCGGGGGCCGCCGACGGGAAGTCACAAGGGCAAGCTCTAACCTAGCATTTCAGTTGTGAGGATGTCTGGCATGCTGGTATTCTGGGGGATTGACCCCGAGGTTGCGGTACTCGGCGCACAGACGACTCCGTAGTTATCTCTCGGGCCAGGGACCAAACGACTAGGCCTCAGCTTCTGGAACTGTGCTTTCCTGTCGACGAAGACGGAAAAATTGCACGTAATGGTGGTTGGAAAATACGATAGCCTCTGCGCCACCTTCCCCACGGCTGGGTGAGGCCGTCACACGAGCCATGCCAGATCTAGCGTGGTGTATGCAGTTGTTCCTAGATCGGTATCCGTTGAGACATCATCAGCCGTCGCGGGGCTGCCTCAGCCGAGGCGCTGTCAACAACCCGATTTACAGAACGCGGTTCCACAGGAATCGCAAACTTGCGCATCCGAGCAGCGATTTATGACGGGGCGGCTGTAACGTGAGGGGCTGAAGGCGGGATCGCCCGGGCTCCTGACTGCGGCATGCGCAGGCTGCACAGGGTGTATGCAAGACGCTAAGTGGAGCGGGGGACCTCAGAAGGCGCTATTCAGTTGGTTCCAGGTTGTGGTCTCTTCGCCCAGCGAGGGACAGGGGAGAAGAGGAGAGAATCGATCACATATCATTTCCTGCTCCTGCGTCCCCGCCCAAGGTTCGCCTGTCCCGTCATGGGCGGCGGGCGAAGGAAAAGCGTCTTTCCGCAGCGTACTAGTAGTAGACAGTAATAGACGCAATCTTGAAGTTGATTACTTCCCTATCCTGCATTCTTTGAAGTGGCGCTTCAATCAGCGAGCCACGCGAGTGCAGAATACGCGAAAGGAGAAGAGCAAAGATCGAAGAGCTGACGTTACCTTATCTCGCGGGCTTCCGGATGCCACAACCTCAAAACTTGGTTGTGGCGTCCTTGTGGCTTCACTTCACCGTACATTCGGCAAGCGCGATACCGACGCTGGTGCCAGCATCATTTGCTTGTGGTGGTTTGGAAAGTGATGGCACCAGAGCGAAGGGCGCTCAGTCTCGTTGGTCAGCGATTCCCAGTGGCTCCGCCGGGCGTTCGAGTTCTCTTGTGCCATATGCTCGACGGAGCTTTCGGAAGTGTCTCGCGGTTGGTAGACGTGTAACGGCGGCTGGGTTCAGGGTTGCGAGCGCCTCATGACAAGCGCGCTAGCCGCTTTCGATGGAATCGTGGCTGCCGGAGTAACAGGGGTGTGCTATCCACGTCCCCTGCTGTCGGCGCACTATCACTTTGACCAAGCTGTGCGGCAAGCCAAGTTGGGACTCGGACAGTCCACATCCAAACGCTTCCTACTTCCCCATTTTCTGGCCAGGGCGCTTTCGCGTCCGTCCCTCAGCTCCGGCGCCGGCTGATCGGAAGTGGTGGGTGGAGCTAGAGCACTCGCTAGGCGACCTCAGCTCTGGGCGTCCCTGGCGTCTTGCAAGTTCGAGGGACGCGGTTGGTGTGAGTGGTTGCAGTTGCCATGGTCTTGACGGATCTTGCTCCCGCTCAATGGCCAGCTGGGCGCGGCAACGCAGCTGCAGGATCTCGGGATATGCTTGGACACGAAGGGCACCGCTGCCTAACCTTTCATCTACCGACGAGGGAGTCGAGCAGCACTCACCCAAGGCATGTAGCAAAGTTTGCGCCCAGATTCACTCCGTCTTCGGCTGTCACGGCACCGCGGCTACTGCAGACAGTTTAGTCCTTCAAGATGGAGCTGCATGATCCCGGACATGGAGAATGCGCATGTCGCCTGGTGCTGGTGCTTTCTTGCGCCATACATACTGTGCTTTGCCGCCGATGAGCTACAGAACGAGAGCATTGCCGAGTCACTCCAGGCCGCCGCATACTGGGTTGCCGGAGAGGGCTTGTATCGCTCTCAGAAAACACCGAGACCCCACCGCAACCATCACACCGGCAGGCTGCCGTATAGGGATCGGTGATGCAGCAACTAGCCCAGACTTGGATTCAGAGAGATTACAGCTGCATGATGCTTGAGACGTGTCCGGGACAGGAGTCGAGACATCTACTCCCTCGCGTTGCGCCACCGCTCACTTGAGCCTCTACCGGGCTCGTCCTCATCCAAAAGAGCAGTGTGGCTCATTCTGAACGGCCCGTCTCCTTGGCGGCTGACGACCCGCGTGCGAGACAGTTGAGTATCTCCGATACTTTCACCCCTCGCCGGAATACTATCGACGTTTACAGACCGCTAGCTGCCTGGGAAATGCTCAGGAGGTGACGACAGGAGAGTAGCTGGCATTAGTCGATGTAGTGGAGAAGATCTTCATCCATGAGAAGCTGCCGTGCGAGACATTCGCGCGACCAAGATTCGGCCTTACTGATTCTCGCCTCAGATTTGGGCAATCCGTATGTATATAGGAGAGTCTTGCGGATTTCCACTCTGTATCATAGGTCTTAAGCTGGCTCCGACCTCAATTCTCCCAGCTCGTTCCCACTTCTACGCGCGGTTCTTGTTCATATTTGAGTCTCGGTCGTTGCTCCGCTGCTCCGCCCGTAATTCCCAGCCGCCCTGTTAGCTACCGCCCTGCTTGCCTTCATCGGTTTGTTCATCATGATCCCTCCCACCCCTCACCCACATGGCCTTGGACTCTGGCAAGCCCAAGTGGCTCACGTCATGGCTCACACCGTGGTTCAAACCAAACTCCCTGGGATCAGGCAACTGGGAGGATTCCCATCGCCTCCACCCGGCCGCACCCTACCGGCACTCCAGAGGAATCTCACACTCCAAACACGTCAACTCACCCAGGTGGGATTACCGCCGGTCGATGGAAACCGTCCGCAGGATATTGGTGGGGATCCCGGCAGTGCCCTCGGCTCCTTTTCCACCTGCACGCCAGGCGGGGCAAGCAGCCGAGGTGTCCTGAACAGTCAAAGCTTCTCACTAGCAGACTCGATGCATCTGTGCAAAGACCAGCGCCTCCCTCCCATCGCTCAGCTACTGAGGGACATCCCGCCGCCACCAGCCCCGGCATATCCAACAAGCCCCTTGACTCCGCTCCCATCTCCCACAGGCTCCTCCCCATCCCTCTTCTCTCCGCAGTACCCAACTTGGCAGGCACTGCCCTCCTGCCCGCAGTCGGCATCACACGACTCTCTAGGCCTGTGCTCGCCGCCTAGCCCCCCGAGGTCAAACCCGACCTACCATATCCCCCGCTCCTTCTCTGTCCCGGAGATCAAAAGTTTATCATCGTCCTCGACGCTATCCACTCCCCGCCGACGGTACCGCCCAAGTCCCGAGCGTCGTCTGGGACGCCGCAGCAGTGCACCCTACAATATAGCTAACCGCCGCTTCCTCGAGTGGGAGCGTGAGTGGGAGCGTGAGCGTGAGCGTACGAGGTCCGAGTCCAGATCGCCGCCCCCGGAGACACCAGAGGCGCAGAGCACTGAGAACAGACCCAAGCGCAACAACAAGCCTTACACTTTTGAACAGGAAATCTTCATCATCTACCACCGCATCGACCTGGAAATGACGTGGAGACAGCTCCACGCGGTCTACATGACCCGCTGGCCGGACCTGAGGCGCGAAGTCGGCGGGCTCGAGTGCGCTTACTACCGGACGAACTTGCACATGCCGGCCACGACGGACGATGGACTGCTGATCCTGCCCGATCTCGATCGCCCAGGCGTGGATGATATCGATGTTAGAGAGGCGGGGAGTGAGAGTATTGTGCCGGAACATCATCCCTACACGGACGGGGAGGTTGAAGAGCGCGATTACACCATGCCCGGAAATGATCTCCACACGAAAGAAGAGAACGGCGGAGAAGCGCAGGAGAACAAGAAGCAAAAATGGAGACGTTACCGTGGGGTGCCGCACCTCACCAAAGAGGTCAAGTGTCGGGTTGCTAGGGTCTCACTCATGGAGAGGTTCCCTGAGGAGCTGATGGAGGAGAGGTATGACTGGGTGAGGCCAGAGCATCGGGTTTTGGCCAGGGAATTCGGTGAGGTCCCTTCCGGTCTCCACGTCCTCCAATTCATGTTTCTCAGTTACTCGGCGATATAGGGTTGTGCTTGCTAACAAGTAAGATAGCCGAGAGAAGACGCTTGCAGAGGGAGGCGTGGCTCGCCGCAAAGGCTCGAACGCAGTGCGGTGAGATGGTGATCTATTTCTAACCTTTCTATCTTTCTTCCTTTTTCTTCTCTTCGTTTCCCACTTTATCTGTCCTACACGTACACGGCTCAGGGATTCCCCGTCCCTATCGACGGTGATGACCAGATTGCCGCGGTTATTATACAAGCCACGGACGTAATGCAAAACTGATTCATACTTTCAAGTCACTTTCCTTACCCTGTATCCTCTCTCGTGTTCCCTGTCAGAAATTGGGTGGTAGCTAGCCCCGAAAACGGTTGGTGAGGTCGAAAAAGCAAAAGGTGCGGGTCCAAAAAAATTAAACGGGGTACTAGAAAATGAGGGAATGAAAGGGGGTTGAGATGGCGATGCTTAATGAACTTGGAGGGATAGGGATCTGAACTCAACGACATATATAATGCTTCGGAGAGATGGACACGATATTGAATTGTATGGAGTGTGCGTAGGATTTAACAATATTTCGTTCTAAACGTAGAATACACGCTGCAACTGGCCGCCGTCCTCATCTCTTGGTGTCATCCCGGCAACTTGTCAATATTATCACACCTCTCCCAGACGTCGTCGACAAAATCGGTCTCGTCGACCTCATCGACAAAGTCTCTCTCATCAAACTCCTCCAAATCCGAGGCATTCTGAGTCATATAGTGGTACGCGCCCCGGTCGAACTCGTCATCCCACGGGAGGTCTTCATCGGGATATTCTGTTGTGTAATGGTTCTCGGCTGGATGACATTGGCGTTAGCCTGTCTCAGAAACATCAGTGCCGATGGAAAGCCACTCACAATCCTCGTTCTCATCATCTTCTAGATACTCCTCCTCACTGTCACTTTCATTGCCATAATAGAACTCGACCATATCAGGCTCGGTATCAAAGACGAGCAGGCCAACACGGTGTGCCGGCACCGCCTGATCCCGCAGCCGCTCTGCAGGAACACGTTCGTACATCTCAATCACGTAATCTTCCTCGTCGGTGGTGTCCTCGGTGTCGACATCCATTACTGCGGCGGTGGCGGCTTGCTGCGGGACCCTCTTCTGTTCCGGGTGGCGTTCAAAGTAGCGCTGCTTTGGGGCCTTTGGCCGGAACCGTGACATTACGGGGCTAGATTTGGACATGACGCCGTACTGGTCCATCTTCTCAAGGTTCTTGCTTATCTCACTGAGTGTCCAGCTGTCCATGGCCCGCGATAGTTCGTCCATATTAGTGCCCTCACGATGCATAGATGGGGGGAGAGAGGGTTTCGATTCGGTCGATGGTTTGGTACGAGCATTGATCCCTGGCTTTTTATACTTGGCAGCAGGCTGCTGGGCTGCAGGTGAAGAAGGCCTCGCGACTGCCGAGTCGCCAGAAGCTTGAGTTGGCCCTGCATGGGTCACATTGTGTTCCTGGATGACGGTCGTGAGGGATTCCCCTCGCTTCTTTGAGTTCCTTTCAACGAACACGGCTGGCGCACCCCGCTTTTTGGGCAGGCCAGGGGCTGGCTGCGACGAGTTGGATCTTGACAGGTGGAATCGACGTAGATGATCAGTGGTTGGATGACTCAAAACGGGCGCTGCTGGCAGCGCCGGCGGTGCCGACGCCCGCACCGGTAGTGTTACGGCAGGGTTTGCGGCAGGGCCATGGGGCGCCTTGCGAGCATGCGCGAGGAGCCGGCTCTCCTCGCCCTCTTCGGTTGGCTGGATGGAAGGGATCGCGGGGGTTGTGGGAACGGCAGGCTGAGCGCCGTGGTCGGCGTGTTCTACACCAACCTGCTTTCGCCGGTACACCCAAGAGCTATCGCCGGACAGGCTGCGGTAGCGCTTGCTTCTCTCGAGCCCTTTGGTCCCAGCCGTCAGCAAACGAACAAGGCAGGCAGAGGGCTATGCGAACACTACGGACGAAGAAAGTCGACAGCGTCATCGTCGGTGCCACGTTTGCGCTTGACATGGATCGTTTCGGGCGGCAGGCCCTCCATGGCGAGCAATAAGAGGGCGTGGTTGAATGCTTGACGTGTTGCGACAGCGACGGTTGGGATGCAAGACGTGCAGGGCCTGACGGAGCCCGAGAGCCAAGAAGCGCCCCGTCTAATCTTTAGCGCCGCCGGCTCTGCAGGGTTCTCTGGTCGAATCAGTTCGCTCGCATCGCTGGCAAGACATATAGCATACAGCTTCCGTGTTATACGTAGTTTAACCTTGACCCCCGGCCGAGTGGACCTGATGAAGCAGCGCAGCAGAAAAGCCGCTGCTTGTGATCGAAAGGTGGATCTAAGTCTTTGGCGGTCAGAAGCGGCAATAAACTTTCTGCCACTCTTGACCACTCTCCGCTCTCGCTTCCGTGTCGATGACGTTAACGGGGAGGAGAAATGTGCGGGGGATCGGCGCTCAAATGGAGACTGCCCCTGTTATCAATCGCCGAGCAGCCTTGGGCCTGCTCCGCTTCAACGGTCTCCCAATGGCCAGCAGCAGGCCGATAATGTTCTAGTGTACTTACCTCATAGCGTTATCAAAAAATGTATGCTTGCTACTGTACAGTACTAAGTACACGTAGCTGTTCCAAGATCAGGGAGGAAGCTCCTGGTTAGGTCTCCTCGGTGTCTTGCCCTGCTGCCCGGATGCCATTACCAGCCCGAAGCGCTCTCAGTCTCGTCCACAGCTGGCACGTCCTCTTTGCGCCGGTCTCTTGGTCCCCAAGGCCCCAAAATCAGAAATAGTCTGCTCTTGCTACGCCACAGCAGGATCAATAGCCATTCAATTTGATGGATACCTAACCTTTCCCCATCATACCTTCTCCGTTCCAGTACCATGATGCTCTCGGTTTGAGCGTCCCGCTAAGTGCATTTCTTGATCCCTTAAACAACAACGTCCGGAAAGGAACCTGGCAGGCCATTACCGGGCATTGATACCTTTCGTAAGTCCATATGCCTTTCCAACGTTCTTCTGGTTTTCCGTGTTGTTTCCCGTACTGCTCCTTCTGCCGTGAAACTCTACCCCGCTGCTGCAAGCCGCGCACCGAGCTCTCGAGGGTGGCGTGATACCTCCCCGCCTTGAAACTGTCCGAGGCGGCGCATATGTTGGTTCGGTCAACCCGTGCTGACTTAGCTGTCCGCTTCTTCCAACTGACTTCTCAGGGTGCCAGCACCAGAGCAGCTCCAGTTTTCTGCTCATGCCGATCACCAATCACTTACAGGGCTGTTTTGCATGGCTGCCCACGCACGCTGGGAGATCCTAGAGAGCAGTACGCACACATCAGGCTGATAGCTCCAACGACCCCGTAATCCCACTCGTTGCGTCCACCATTACCTGCCCGGCATGGCGGCCGCCCAAATTCCCGTTGTCATAACCTACCACAAGCCCGGAACCCGGCCACCGATCTTTGTGGCCGGCACATTCTCAAATCCGCCATGGCAGCCGCAAGAGATGGAACATACGACGCGGACGGACGGGGAATACGACTTCAAAAAAGAAGTCTACGGTGAGCCCGGCTCAAAGATCCAGTACAAATTCCGCATTGGCAATGGCGATTGGTGGGTGTTGAACGGGGATGCACCGACAATGACGGACAGCGCCGGCAACACCAACCATGTGCTGGAAGTCAAGCCTCTGAAAGAGCAAGTACAGCCGCACGCTCTGGGAGGGATTGCAATAAAAGTTATGCTAATGTCACTAGATCTCCCCAATCCCTCTCTCAGCAACCCCGAGGTCAACAAGACATGGGCGATGACACCGGGTTCCCCAAACTTGGCAAACCTCTTCCCAAGCACCTCCAACCCGCCATCAACGCTGAGGTTGACCACCGTTCCGGCACAAGCACCCCGGATTTTGTGAGAACTGCTGCAGAGGTGGCAGAGTCTGCCGCCCTCCTCCACGAAGAGGTGCCGAGGCGCCAAACACCTAGAGTTGATTCCTGGAGCAGCAACGCTCGTAAGGGTACACCTACTCCACTGTCTGAGGACGCGGAAACTGCTGCAGAGGTGGCGGGCACTGCTGAGACGCTTGATAATGACGAGGTTTGTAATCGCCGTTCCCCAGATATAGCACGCAGTGGGCTGAGATAACAGAACCCAATCCTCATATTCGAACAACCACCAGGCGAGAGCGTGGCCTTCGAGGTCCAGGGACCTGGTGAAGAATCCTTCGGCGACCAGGATGGATACATTGCCGACAAGTCGCCCCTGTTCGCACATGAGTGCGTCGGCCTTTACGAATCTGACGAAGAGGCAGGGCCGGCCAATAATGAGACAGAAGACTATGTTGGCGGCCCGGAGCCCAAAGAGGACATTGATCCTGACAAGCTAGATCTAAATGACCCGACTTTGGAGCGTTTTCCATCCCGCCGAGACGACATTATAGACACAATGAGAAAGCTGGAGACGGGCCTCCAGGTGGACCAGTCGTTCGAAGCTACTTCCCCTTCGCCGGTGTTCAATCCGTCACGGCGAGGAACGGAGGATATCACGGGTGACTTCGCGTTGACAGCGGCCTCGCCTCCGTCACCGGCCGCCCAACGTAGCTCGAAGAATCTGGATGTTCCAAGGTCACCACGCGCTTCTGAGAGTGGTCCCGCATCGGGCTCGCTACACTCCATTTCGGAAGCCGAAGAACCTACCGGAGACGACGAGGTCAACTTCCCGCCAGCGGTTGTGTTTTCTAATCCCGTGGAGCCCAAACCCAAAAATCTAAAACTTCCATTCAATCACGAGGATGAAGGGATTGTTTTGCCCGATGGAGTCAGCCCCATGACGGCCACGCCGGAGCATCGCATCACCACACCGGAGGCGTCACCGGTGTCGCGCAAGAGAGCTGAACTGGGCGGAACGCCTAGTGGCGCACCAGATATCAATGCCCCCAAGGCGGGGGATACCGAAAGTAGCAAGAAGCCTTCTGACTCGGCAACAACCACGGGCACGGCTGCGGCGAAGGCGGGCAATTCTGAACAGCTGAGGAGGAGAGGTGCGCAGGATGATCCACCCAAAACACCGGACTCGGTCCACCTGACGGGAGTACAGGCTAGCCAGGGAAGGAGCTGGATCCGGGCCTTCCTCAAGCTACTATTTGTGGACCTGATCGGGGGGCTCATCAACAGACTGACTGGTGGCAAGAGGAAGACGTAAGGCTTAGTACTGGTGCCGGAGCTCGAGTGTTTTCCTTGTTTCTATTCATCTGGGTTGACTGATCATTTTAGGGTGTTGACTTCCGCTTCGGCAGCGATTCTTGTCGGGCTTGGGGTAGGCGTTGGATATAAGTGGTGGACGATGACGGGGAACAAGGCGACGATTGGGTGAGCAGCACGGCGAACGAAGCTATGCGCCAATTTATACGGCGCGGAGGGAATGCTAGAAATTGTTTGAGGGGGAAAAGCAAACACGAGGCACATATCGCTTTGGAGGGAGCTTGGCGGGTGAGAGAGTAGGTGGGAGAGTAGGATGGTCGGTTCTCTAGGTCCTGAGTCGAGCGGGTCAACGAGATTGTATCGTACGCGGTATCGGCACGCTTCTAGCCAGTGTGCATTCAAGAACTTTCATTCCAGGGAAATTCGGTCTATCATTTAGGAGCAATTCCGCACATCAGGGCATTGGCATCACCATAGAACTGGGTCGTGTCCGTTGCCGTTGAAGTTGAAGGCGATTGATATCGGATGCGGGGAACTCGAGCTCCCCCAAATAACGACAGGCCAATGAGAAGTCAATGCCGCGGAACCCCGCATGAGCCATCTTGGCGGGCGATGTTGGTGAATGAGCGGGCAGCTAAAATGGACTCGGCTCGTTCCCGGGTGGCGTCTGTTTCAGACCATTAGGAGGGGGATTGATCAGGATGGTTACACGGATTAACCTATCCCTCACTGTCGTGCGCCGCGAAGTTGGAGGTTTGGGGAAGAATACGGGCATCTTAAAATGGAGGATCGTTTCCGTAACTCAACCCTGGAATGCACCCTGGACCGCACCCCCTGCTGGCTGTCTACGCACAAGTGGATGTGATGGTTCTTGTGGCTTACACTACATCTCCAGAACCCGACACTAGTGTAGTGGCTTGCTTGGCGGCTTCACAAGAAACTGGACGGCCCATGAATTGCCTCGCTCGTCTGACCTCTGGTTCTATTTCGCTCGTTGCTGGTGCTCACTAGGAGTATATCCCGGGACCGTCGCGATAACGTCTATGTGTCAACCTGACCTAAGGAATGGACAAGATGAGCTACAAGGAAACCCATAAGACCTGGGACCGTAGCAATGCCCGCTCTCAATGCTGGCGCTTTGCTCGGGCTCGCTACCCCTCTGCAGCGCTTCGAGAAGCGCCCACTCAAGGCTACTGCTCCTATACCCTCTATCTCAACGACGACACCATCCTCCAGTTTCGCCCGCCGAGACACAGGCTCGACCTCGACATCACGTCGGTCGCACGGAACACCTTCGGCGAGCTCGCCCCTCATGTCCAGCTGCTTGACACAATCCGTGCCAGCGGAGCCGGCGACAACGAGTCCAACTCGCTCTTGGTATACTCCCTCTCCCGCATCCCGGGCATCCCGTTCTCCTCTCTCCACCTCCCCGTCCCAAACCACCATCACCAATCCGCATCCCCATCCCCCTCCCCGCCCTCGTCTCCGTCCCTAGCTCCATTACCATCTCCATCCCCACCCCCATCCAACCCCAACCCCAACCTCGAACCCCTCATCCGCTCCTTTGCCCGCCTCCACGCGACATCGTACTACTCCGCCCTCCCGCCGACCTCGCCCCTCCTCCCCGCTCTGAAACGCCGCGTCGGCCGAACTCTGCGCTGGCGCCTCGACCAGATGCACGCGCACCTCCCGGCGCGCTTCCGGCCCGTCGTGAGGCGGGTGCTCGCGGGGCTGGGGGACATTGAGGCGCGGCTTCCGTGGGCGCTGACGCACGGCGACCTGGTCCCGGCTAACATCATGGTCTGCGCGGGCGGAGGCACTGACGGTGGCGGCAGCTGCAGCGGCAGCGGCATCCAGCTGCGCGGCCTCATCGACTGGGCCGAGGCAGAGTACCTGCCGTTTGGCGTGGGGCTGTACGGGGTGGAGGAGTTGCTCGGCGCGAGTGCCGGCGGCGGTTCGGCGGATGGGGCACATGGCGATGGTGGTTCACGGTACCCACCGCCGGGGAGCAGGTTCATCTACTTCCCCGATGCGGCGCGGCTGAGGGGCATCTTCTGGGAGGAGCTGTGCGGTGCGATCCCCGAGCTGGTCACTGACGTGGCCCTGCGCGCAAGGGTTGAGGACGCGCGGCTGCTGGGGCTGCTTTTATGGTATGCGTTGCAGGTTTTTCTGAGTGAACCCCCTTTCCCTCCCTTCCCCCCCCGCTCCCGACTTTCTCTGGGAATAATATATCATCAAGCACTGCATGCATTAATGTGGTATACCCATCGCAGGCACGGCATTGCCTTTGACGACGGCGCACTCGACCGGGTCGTTCGAGCCGGTCAAGACGACGAGGAGCTGCAGAGACTGGACCTATTTGTCCTTGGGGTGGCAGCCGACGACAGAACTACCGCTCCTGTTCCGGATGCCTCCAACATTGTGGAAGAGGCGCACGGCAAAACCACCACCCTCGCCTCCATCAAACAGGACGATAAGACGGCCATCAAGATGAGCCTGGGCGTCTCTGCTGTTGTTGGAGAGTTCTGCGTCGGTTAGCCTTGTCAAGTTCACCGTCTGCGGCATGTTTCTTCGAACTCGCCCCTGCTCGTTCTTCCGAGAAGCGCGGTTCACAGGGAAGATCGCGCCCCCGGGGAGGACTCGAATTCAATGCCAACACCTCCATATCTGTCATAGCGCCACCCGTGGATCTTCAGCTCCAAACTCTCCGCCCATCCCGTCCCGCTTTTGACGTAAATTCCTGGTAATGCTTCCGCCCAATATACACAATATCTTATTCACCCTTGCTCGATCGACTGCTCTAAACACACTAACACCTCCTCCCCTAGGCCTGGAGGATCTTGACGAGCTGTGCGACAACCGCATCACCCATCTCGGCGGTGCCAGCATTGCCGCCCAGATCCCTTGTCCGCGTGCCATTGTCAATGGCGAGCTTGACAGCCGCCTCGACCGCCGCCGCCTCCTTGGGCAGGTTGAGCGAGTACCGGAGCATCATAGCAACCGAGAGGATCGTGCCGATGGGGTTGACGACACCCTTGCCCGAGATGTCAGGGGCAGAGCCTGCAGGAAACAATCAGCCCCACGCACACTTCCACGACTCTGGCGGACCACAATAGAGGAAAGCTCACCGTGAATCGGCTCATAGATGCCGTTGCATTTGCCCTTGCCATCCGGAATCCCCCCCAGACTGGCGCTAGGCAGCAAACCGATGCTCCCGGGGATGACCGAGGCCTCGTCGCTGATGATGTCGCCAAACAGGTTGCTAGTGATGACCACGCCGTTGAGCGCACGCGGGTTCTTGACCATGAGCATGGCGGCGCTGTCGATGAGCTGGTGGTTGAGCTCGAGCTGAGGGAACTCGTTGGTGAAGACCTCGGTGACGACCTTGCGCCAGAGCCGGCTGGTGGCGAGCACGTTGGCCTTGTCCAGGCTCCACACCTTGGACGGCGGGTTGTTGGCTAGCGCCAGGAAGCCGGCCAAGCGGGCGATGCGCTCAATCTCGGCACGGCTGTAAGGCTCCGTGTCCATGGCGAAGCCCGAGCCGTCGTCCTCCTTGCGGTCGCCAAAGTAGATGCCGCCGGTGAGCTCGCGCACGACGACAAAGTCGGTGCCGCGGCAGACCTCGGCTTTGAGCGGGGAGCTGTCGACGAGCGAGTCGGACGCGAAGCTGCACGGCCGCAGGTTGCCGTACGTGCCGAGCTCCTTGCGCAGTTTCAGGATGCCCTGCTCCGGGCGCACGGGAGAGGAGGGGCCCCATTCCGGGCCGCCGATGGCGCCGAGGAGGACCGCGTCGGCGGCCTTGGCGGCGGCGAGAGCCTCGTCGGTTAGGGGGTCATTGTGGACGTTGATGGAGGCCTGTGTGTTGGGTGAGGCGGCATTAGCAAATCCGATACCGTGAAAGAGACAACGTGGAACGTCATGGTCGCGAGCCGTAGAAACCGGCACAGAGAAAGTGTTGGGTGTAGCAGGCCGTCAAGGTGCCATGAATCGGGAACGCGGTCATGCCCGATGGATCCATTTTGTTACTCCACAGACAGCGGGGTAGCTCCGGAGCTCAAGAGCGGGAAGCGACAGGAAAACGGCAACTTACGCCTCCCATAAGATGGTCTTGGAGATTGAACTTGCCCGCTGAAGGGCTATTCGCTTCAATTGCTTTGAGGACCTGTGATCGAGCAGCAGCGGTGAGCTTCCGGTCCTCACAGACTACTCCTGCGTCACGCTCGTGGGGTATAGCGTGAAGGACGGAACGGCGCGAATTCGAGCCCAACCCACCTTTACTGCCTCGGCGACAACCTATGGGGAGCATGATTAGTTTCTTCTCGTTTCGTTCATCCCAATCGACAGGGAACATAGTAGAATATATACCTCGGGACCGCAGTGGTCACCGCCGAAAACGACAATGTTATGCGTCGCCATCTTTGCTTGCTCCCTTTTCCCCTTTCCTTGGTCTTTCTTCTGTCGACCCGTCGACTTCTGGATACCGGAAGGGGAGAGCTGACTGATTATCCCTTCACGAGCTGAATGAATAAACAAGGGAAGGTATTGATTAAGCCTTCCAGTACTTCGGAGTCCGAGAAGGAAAAAAACCAAGGAGAGCAAAACCTAAACTAAAGAAAATCTCGGCCCCGCGTTCGTATTGACCTCATTGCATCTCCCTTGCTTTTGGCCTGGCCCGAACCCCGCCTTCCGAAGTCGGCCCTGTGGTGGGGAGAAAGAAGAGGCTCGGCATCCCACTGCAGATGGTCGCGTTCCGCTTTCCGCTTTCCGGGGGCCCCGGGGTAAGGTTGGCCGACAGGTTCCGCAATCTAGTCCTCTCAAAACTGCCGTAGCAATGATGCGGCCCATGGATCCAGCGATAGACAGTCAGTCGTTCCGTAACCGGCCCAAGTCTTATCGCCCGAGCAGGTACAGTACAGCAGATACATGTAGCTCCAGTGGAGAAGTGGATGATGGACAAGACTTATCGGAAGAATTTCCCCTGTTGCGGTTCTAGGACTTCCCTATGTTTACAGTCCAGCACGTATGATACGTCGTATGCCTAGGCGATCTTGCTCTACCCTTACACCCGAAATGCATAAAGCCCCCACCGTTGACGACTACCGCTAGTTATCTGCGCGTCTCGGACGCCCATGGTGATCATTCGGACGTAAAACACAAAGAATGGGGGCCGGGATTCGAGGCTACCGTAGGGCACTACACCAGTTTCGGGGCTGCGCGCCATGCATTGGTCCTTGCACGGCGACCATTCGTCGTCAACAGTCTGTCGGTTCATGGCGTCTGTGCTTGATTCTCTCTGCCCACCTCTCGTTGTCAATCATCCAAGGCTATATGGAACGTTCGGGTATCATATGTACTTGGCAGCTCGCTGCAAAGCTCGCCGTCGCCGGCTCCATCTCCTTTCGGACTTTACTTCCATCACAGTATTATGCTAAGGTTAAACTGGCCGGGAGGCTCATCCAAACCCCTTACATGGCTGCGCCTGACCATAACTGCCTGTTGCGTGATCCGTTGCCCTTTCTCAGGATGCGGAGTTCTGCGGATTGACCTATCAGCGGAACGATTTGAACGACTTGTGGGCAAGCGGCGATGTGACCGACCCCGGAGGCCCGACTGCCCCCGATATGCGGCCGTTGTCCCGGAGCCTGCCCCCTCGCATGTTTGGAGTGTTCGCACAGAACGCGCAGATATAGATGGACGGCATGTCCCGCTGTGTAATGTTGACACAGTGGCCGTGCACCCACATTTCGCATGATTCACTAATTGGCGTCTGTTAGTACTGATCATTGTGTGCAAAGCTCGGCGCGGATACGCACCATTGAACCAGAAAGTCATTCCGGCCGGCTTCGGCTCGGTTGCAGATGCAACGGACACCGCGGCTTCTTGAGTCGCTTGTCGGAGTGGGCAAGCTTGTCTCGCTCAGGGTTGTGGGCGACGTCGCGGGTTGCCCGGCGTAGTTGCCCGTAAACCCGGTTGTCCCAGATGCGCTCGAAGAGAGCCGTTTCTGTTTGGACGCCGACCATTGCCGTTGTCGGCTCTCACGCACTTTCCGGAGCTCACTAGCAGCGTCCCCAGAAGCCTTGCGCGTCGGAGTCAAATCATTAACCACCGTCTCTCCATCGCTATCCGCGTCATTTTGGGACCCTCCCTGAAAGCTCGTGTACGACGTGGTGCTGTGTTCGCTAACGCTTCGTTGCGAATTGTGGAACGGATGGATGGTCGTCGGTTTCCGAGGGTCCGGAAGCGCAAATGACGTATTCCTGCTGGGAATGATGATGGGCTCGTCATCCGTAGATGACGAATCATCGTCGTCTGATGAGTCCCATTGATGACGACGTGCTACGGTATACGAACTATGTCTCTTCCGGGCGCTTGAGGGAGGCTCATCAACCACAACGACAGTGGTCTCTACCCGGGCGCGACCATTGGCGTCAATGGTAAATTTCGCTTGCGTACGCATCTGTGGGCCTGAGGTCTCGGGAATCGAGGAGAGGCTCGACAAGCGGTGGTGGTGCCGGTTGTTAGTGCCTTTCGATGGCGACACCCTTCCGCTTGGCCTCTGGGGCTGTGATACGATAGGGCGGTTTGCACTGACTCCGGCATTATTTACCAACTGAGACTGTGGCCGTGGAGCCGGTGCCAGGGTAGGCAGAGATGACCGGCCTATTGTCTTCCTCCCCTTACTCTCGCTGAAACTGCGAGAGAGTCCTGGACGGCCGGTAGCTTTGATCGGAGAGCTCGCCAAAGACCGATCTTGTTTCCTTGGAGTTACATCTTTAACGCTGACCGAACGACGCGATTCACTAGGTCCAGCAGCATTCGGGATTGATGGCACTCGACTATCTGTTGGGCCGTCCTGGCTCGTCATGGGGCCTGAT
Source organism: Madurella fahalii (assembly GCF_045866475.1). Classification (NCBI taxonomy): domain Eukaryota; kingdom Fungi; phylum Ascomycota; class Sordariomycetes; order Sordariales; genus Madurella; species Madurella fahalii. The sequence goes on from NW_027263976.1 coordinate 2,504,642, forward strand.
GAACTCGGCGCTTGCATAGGCTGGTTAAAAGACGCTGTGTCCATGCTTGCAGACTGCGGCCGGCTGAAAAGAAGCCCCGGGTTCACGGCGCCACCGTTATCACCCATCCTGAACGGGTCATCGATAGCTGTGGGGTAACTGACGGCGAACATCTGATGCTCCGTCGACGAAGTTACGAGCATCGGTACGGGTGCCTGGGAGACGAGAGAAGGCTGATGATCGCCTGAAGAGACATGTCCGTCTCCATGCCCTGCGATGCCGCTTTGGTCTTGCAACATCTGGTTTACTCTTTGCCAATCCTCTGGTCCGGGAGGTTGCTGCGGAGTTGGCGGCTGAAAGACGTCTCCCCCGTTCGCCCCGAAATCTATGTCCATGCCAGCGAGATTAGGGTCCGGGTCCCAGAAGGATCTTTGCGCTCCAAATGCTGGCGCGGAAGCCGGGGCCGACAGAGGGTAACCGAACATGTCGCCCTGAGCCGTCACAAAGTTGCCTATGGCCTGTTGCTGGGTGGTCGCCATGTAGTGCGGCTGCTGAACAAAGTCCTGGTCATTTTGCATGGCGGCGGTGTCAAGCTTAGGTGCAAGCTTGCGGTCACCCTTGCGAGCCGTCGGGGGCGGGGTTACTGTTTGCCCTTGTGATCCAAGGGCAGCCGTGCCACGCGCCTTCACACGCCTCCCTACGGATCCCGGGAGCTGATCGACAGCGGCTGAGCGATCAAATGTCGGCGTCTGCAAGGGAGCCGGCAATGATCGCACCACCTCAGACGACTCGACAAGGGAGAAGGGAAGGCTTTGGTTCGGTGAGAGCTTGTTCGCGGGGGTCCTCTCGGCGGACAACGGCCGTTCCTGGCCCACGCCAACGGAATACGGGGTTGCCGGACCGAAATCTGGGAAGGGGTCTCGACTGCCTCTCAAGTTTCCCGGCGTCGCGTTGAAGACGGAATATTCCTCGGCAAAGCGAGGAGTCCACCCGCCCGACTCGTCGAACCGTCCCTGATTTTTCTTGGGCGTCTCGAAAACGGGGCTCGGCAAGATGGCAAACGTGGGTGTCCGTTTAGGCGTGGGAGGCTGAGCGTTTGGATCACCAAAGCTAAGGAGGCTCGATTATCAGCATGGCAAACAACCGGGCGACCCGCACGATTCCGAGCGCATTGGGCCAGAGGAGGATGCGAACCTGGAGGCCAGCTGATCCGCGCTCATAGCAGATTCGATTCTGTCTCAAGCATATATCCCAAGCAGCGTCGATTGATCGGAGTGGTTGGTGGGTCGAACCAAGCATTCGAGTCTCAAAGAGAACGGGTGTCGGCTCGCCAATGTTTCAGTGCGATATTCGCCCCGACCCGGAAACTATGCTCATCAATCCGTCGTCGAGTTTCGTTCAGTAATGGCAGCAAACATTAACCTGGATGCCAAAGCCAGTCAGTAAACGCGGGTTTTGAGCGGGGCCAAAAGATGTTGGATCCCCTCCCCTCAAAAAAAACAGACCTAGGCAACAAGGCGGGGCAGGAATAAAACGGCAATTGTCAAGACATCAGGGAGAGATCTCATTTGGTTGCGACAATGCCGGCGAAGGTTAGGAACGAAATATAGCATCCAATTTCTGGGGGGCTGAAAACACGGCATGCAAAAAGCTGCCGTATAGTCGGGTCTGTGCTGCTTGGGTGGGCTAAGAGCCGGAAGCGCTGGGCAACCAACGGCACAGCTGCCCCCTGCGGATACCAGATGGCGGAGTGCGTATCCAATGTATTCACAGACGCATTATAATACATACCGACTAAGGCACAGTAGAACAGACAATTGCCCTCTCAGTTGGCCTGGCGCGAGGGTCCCTCGACTGCCCACAGTGTCCAGAGAGACTTGAGAATCTGGGGCCGGCGGCAACAAAGGGAGGGCGACTGCCGCATGAGACTTGGTATAAACCTCGTTGTGTGGTTGTGCGGGATGTCTATGACCGAGGGGCGGCTAAAGGATTGAAGGGTACTGCGGCCAAGTGGTAACGTTATTGGTGGCTGGTGGCCCGCCTGCTGCTGCAAGAGCGAGTGGGGGGTGTGGTGGACCAAAAAATGTTGGCCGCTCAGGCACTTGCAGAGGGAGTGAGCTGCCTGGCAGATGGGACGGTGAATTCCAGCACCGAGAAGGGAGGTTGTGGTCTTGCGTTGTCTCGAGGATGGGATCCCTGCAGCGGGCATGCTGTTGTGAATTAATCGCCGGACGTGTTCAACATTGAAGACGGGAGCCGTACTACACTTCGCTCCATAGTACATATGTAGAACCCCACCCACTGGTCTGTCATCTTCGGAATCGCCCGCGAGATACCTAAGCTAGTGCTACGTGCCTATTAGGCAGTCTCCTCGACCGCTCATCGGGGACCTGAACTCAGCCATACCGATAGGGCCAGGCATCCCCCACCTACGGCTTTAACACGGAAGCAACTGCAGAGCCGAGATTGTTGATTCACAGCCTGGGAAACCGCATGTGGTGAAATCCAAGAGGCAGCTGTGGGCGGTTTGTGCGAGTCTCCAGATAACCTAACTCCAGGATCCGCGATCCCCCGGGGAGACCGATCCATCGTGCGTCTGCAGGTCGTGGTCTCACGAAAGCGAGCATGCTGAGTGCAACCCCAGCCAATGCTCAGCGTTGCACGGGGAGCCGTGACCAAGACATGCACCATAGATGAGTCAAAGGCCCCCTGCTAGCAGCAGCTCCGGAGGCAGCGACCCCCAAAAGAGGGTCCCCTGGGCCAGTGGAGAGATTCGGTGCAGAGGTTCGGTGCAGAGCAATGTCGCAACTAGAAAGAACCAGGCTACAATGACGAGAGATAACTCGGTTAGGCATGGCTCAGGAGGAACCATTTCTGGTTCTGACTTGTGAGGTTTGTTTGTCTGGTCACAGCCAATAAGAAGGTATTCTGTGGGGTAAGCGGTCTCCAGCCCTGCTCTGACACCTGGAGTCCGGCCTGTCAGTTGCCAGCGCACCGGTGATTGCATCGTCTCATCTCTCGCTCTTTCATCATAGGTTTACCCTCGTATCTGACGATCTCTTTCCCTGACATGTCGGGGGGGGGGGGGGGGGGGGGGCGAGCAAATTTATTCCGGTTTCCCATGCATCCCATTGTACCTAGTTATGTCGACAGCAACAGCCAATTCCTGCACAAAGCCCGGATCCGGAGAACTCTCACCGCTTGCAGCTTGGTACTGGCTCGGTACTGCATACTTTAGTGGGCAAATTACTTTCCTGCCAACAAACAGGATGAACGGCGGTGGGTCAAGGTATGTATGTTCCTGCAGCTACCATTGAAGGGCCTCAATACAGGTTTGGAGCTCACGGAACTGTACTCGCCGTCTCGTGTCCTGCACGGTAAATCCGGGGTTAAAGAAGCCGTCCATAACTGACCTGTAGCAGTCGCTGGGTTCCTGCGTCAATGCAACACGGGAAATTGATGCTGCTTCTTGCTCATAAGCGCCGAGACTGGACGCCTCACCTCACTGGATGTGCATCTTCAGAACACCAACGCTCCCAAGAAGCAGGATCCCGTAGGGCCTACCCCGAATGTCGATGTCTCTCCCCCCCACCTCCCACTCTCTCTCTCTCTCTCACACACACACACACACACACACACTCTCTCTCTCTCTCTCTCTCTCTCTCTCTCATAATCCTTAATTAGCAGCAAGCATGCCTACCAATGCCTTCCTCGGAAATGGGGAAATTGATAATTGATGCTGATCCCGAGAACCTGGAGTAAAACTAGCATCATCAATTTCGAGGTCCCAAGAGTCGGCAGAGTTTCGTCGTCCCAAGCCCAGTGGGTGGGGGGCTAACCGCGCCAAGTATAGTATGTACGACCATACCCCCGTCGGCTGGAAGAACTGAAAATAGCTCTGGCGGACCGCTGCTGTGGTATAAGAGCGTACCGTGTGCAACTTCAGAGGCGTTTCTGGGCCGGTTGATGAAACGTCGCGGAGGTGTTGGTGTGGTGTTTGAACACTCTATCCCGCCCAGTCCCACGGATGGCTGGACAGGTCTGTCGGGAAGGCTTGATTGGCGGGGCAGCCGAGCCAGTCAGCAGGCTCAGCTGCAAACCGCCATTCTCCCCTGTCGTCCTCGAGTCCTTGGTACACTCTTCCAACTGCTTCACCGAGAAGGTTTTGCAGGTTCTCACCATTCTGGTGTGTTGACACCCGACTCGAGGATAGTGAATGCGGCTTTCTCTGTTTGGGTAAACTGAGAGACCAATGCAATCCTAAGTTTTCTTTCCTCTTGTTCAACCGCTCAGCGCAAGGGAAAGCCACAACTGGCCCAAGATCCGCCACACCCCGCCGAGGCCAGCTGAATCTGCAAGCACTTTAGCATCCCTGCCGGGTTGGTTCCATAGGGCAGAGACATGAATTTCCTTTCTATTCCCTCATCAGCGAGCAGTGGTTGCCGGGCCAGCCACGAAGCACACCATGAGCCAGGGGCCTGCGGCCAGGCAAAAGCAGCTCTTCAATAATCTTATCAGATTTATTGAATATCCTTGACTTCCCAGGGGAGCATATCAGCCCAAGCTTACTCCGATCGCCGACGAGGAGACAAATCGGGATGTGCCCCCAGGTCTCTTCCGCATGTACACCATCGAAAGCTGCCGCCCGCAACCCAAAGTACTGCCGATACCCCTCCTGCCTCCATCGTACGAAGCTCCAGGTTGGCCGTCTTACCGAGCTGGGTGTGTCCCTGAATCCCGCACAGTTGGGGGTCGAATCAGATCCCCAACCTCGTTGAGCCCCTTTCCATTATTCCCAGGAAAACCGAAAGCACGGGATTGTAAGAGAGACACGTATTCCGTTTGGGTCGGTGCCTAGATGAGATGCGTTGTTGGTAACATTGCCGCATGTCCTATCGGGAACCATCGGTTACAGGATTCAGGGGTGTTGCTCTGTACCTCGGGTATGCTATTTCATACCACCAACAAATTGGGTCGTAAGATGTGTGCGCATCTTGGAAAATCCAGAGCCTTTTTGGAGAAACTGGAATCACAGCAGCAGCACGACCTAGAGACAGGCACTCTTCAAGATCAGTAGTAAACCAATTCAGATTCACTCATCCCTCCATCAAACTGCCCAAGTTAACCATAGCCACTAAAACTATCCATCTCCATCCAGTCTTCCAATTTGGCCCACCTCCTCCCAATTGCCCCCGATAAAAAGTACCAGCCTTTCCTCAATATCCACCACCGCCCGCCTCCCAGGGTATCAACGTGTCGTTCACGCCATGACTCGCTAACTAAACTATCTAAACTAAAGTACTAGCTACGCTATGATTAAATTGAGGCTTGGAGGGTGGAGAGAACTGAATGCAGAAATAACGAAAAGACGATAAAAAGACGATATGAAATAAAGGCGGCAAAACGCGCAAGATTCGAAGCAGAAAAGCGGCCAGCAGCTTGAGGGTGCGGATAAAAGAGTAAGAGGAGAATTGAACCGGAAAAAAAAACAAGATGAAAAACGAAAGAAACTGAGTCAAAAGAAATGTGTGAAATCTGGACGTTTGTCTCAAACAAATGCGTGCTGAAGTCGTCGAGTCAAATGACATGGTATCTCGCCAATTAAGATGTTGCCTCCGCCTCTTGCCTCGCCAAATCAAAGGAAATAGGAGGTGGGAAAAAAAAAAAATAAAAAAAATAAAATAAAATAAAACGCCAATCATCCCCGACAGCAAGCTTGATATCAACCCCCTTAACCCAAGCTTTCCCACTTCACGCTGAATGAAGTTATGCCATGGCCAGTCTATATAAGTATACTACTCTGTGTTTTCCGAAAATCGTCAACATCATCATCGGCGGCAGCTGCCAAAAGAGAAGAATGAAGTGATTGATTTTGCTTTCGGTTCATAGCGGGCATTAAGTTGATCATTGCTGCCGCGATGACGGCAACAAGATATGAGAGAGCGACCAATCTGGCTTGAAATGAAAAATGAGACTTAGATCATGTTCGGGAAACCGTCAATGCCGCCGATCGGGCCGATCGGGCTCATGATCGCTGACCGCGGAGGCGGTTGCGGAGGCGCCGAAATCGCGTGGGTGTGTATCTGCGGGGGAATCGGCCTGGGAGGTCGATGATGCTGAGGCATTGGCGGAGCCTGCAGCTTGAGCTGTGGCGGTTGCTGCACTGGCTGCTGTGAAGGCAAAGGGGGTTGTTGTTGGTGATCTTGAGACGATCGCGGCCGTTGTGCTTGCTGCAGTGGAGGCTGAGCATTCGACTGTGCCTGAGCCTGGGCCTGGGCCTGAGCCTGAGCCTTCGCTGGAGTTGGCGTGTTTGCAGTTGAGACTGCCGGCGTCATCTGTGGCGTGAGCGGCTCTGTCCTTGGTTTCGCGATGTTGGTCGCCGTCTGGTTCCGTGTGTAACTACTCTCCCTCCTGCGCTTCGGCGCGTCCTTGATCTTAGGATGAGTGTGGCACTGCCAGGCGGTCAGCTTAAGAGCTTTAGCAGATCAGAAGATGGCCGATGGGCTTACCTTATATGCGTGCCTGAACCACGTGGTCCCCTTCTTCTTGCTGCTTACCAGCGCAATCCACTCGTTACAGCTCCCGCAGAGCCCTTCCCACACGTCGGGGCTGCCATCCATACGCCTCGTCTCCTGCGGCTCCTGGAACGGATTTCCCGTTGCGGCACTAATGCCGTGCGTGAAACTCTTATCGTACCAGAAGGCGGAATTCTTGAGCACAAGCCACCGGCCCGGCTTGCAGATGCCGCACCAGCCTTCTCGCTTGTTTCCATGGCCTCGCACCCACTTCGGTGTGTACAAGTCGCCGTCGAACCTGAGTTCCTGCTCGTGGGGGACAAGGTCTTGGTCGGTTGGGTTCATGTCTTCGGGCGGAGGGGGCACCTGCTCTTCGTGCAACGAGGCGTACAAGTCGGGGGGGTCTGAAAGGTCGGTATAGTGGCTGTGCAGTGAGTGAGGGTCGGCATTGCTCTGGAGCATGCGGAAGAGTCCATGAGAAAGCAGCGGAGGAGCATTCTCAAACTGATGCGCATCCGGGTGGAAGGCGTGCGAAGGTAGTTGCGTCGGCAAGAGCATGCTATTGCGATGAAAGGCCGGGGCATTGCTCATGAGGTAAGGGTGCTGCTGTGCTGCTTGGAGGTTCCCAAAGTTGAGGGGTAACTGGCCGTGGGCGATCGTGGGCGAAGAGTGGCGCGACGTCATGCGGGCATGTAAGTTGAAGGCGTCGTGGGGATGATGGTAGACAAACGGGGACGGTCGTCGATTGGGTGTCGTGCCATAGGACCCGGTGGACCAACGCTTGTTCCTGGCGCTCTCAACCGAGTACGGAGCAGCGCGCACTCCCGGACGAGGCGACGGCGATGCCCTCCCCCTACTCTGAGTGCGTACCAGTTCGGATCGAGTCTGAGGTGTCATTCTCGGCGATGCGACAGGGGACAGCTGGGTCGAGGAAATCATTGAATTCCTATTAGACGGCGGCGGGTAGTCTGAAGTGAGCGAAGGTGCATCCGAGAGGGCCGCAGAGAAATCTTCGTAGGACGTCATTTCCGACAAAGCGCCAGATGTAGACACGGTGAACGACGATCCAGACATTCTGCGCGGGTTCAGTCCATTGTCGAATGCCATTGAATCGCCCTCCAAGGGAGGGCCGGGATATCGGAGGTCAAGGATCGGAATCGCCTCGTCGGTTGTGTAGGCTTGGCCAATGTTCATCTCGGAGTCCAGTCCCGGGATGTCCAGGCTATCGCCGCACGGTTTCTGCGCCCACGTGTCTGGCAGGACTGTTAGTCCCCCGATGGCTCCATGCCGGTCGTAGCACTCACTACTCTCCATCGTGGTGGTGGGGTAGAAGTCTTGATGGACAGAAACGGGCCGAGACGACATCGCGTCACTTGGTGTTTGCTGTATCGGCACGCAGGATGAGTCCCACGCCGGGAGACCCTCAAACCCTTCTCCAACACAATACGAGAAGCCCTCGTGAATCGTGGCCGGCCTTGGTCTCAAGCCCTGAGAGGTTGGCGTCGTCCATACTCCTTGCGGCGCTGCCATTGACTCCGTCTTAACCGGCATCGCGTTCCCGTTCATGGCGACGATGGGGGTATGGCGAGGAGGCGGGACGTCTCCCCTGAACTTGTTATCGGCCTCGTTGAAGGTGAAGGAAGGTATCTGTACTTGGTGCCGTCTATATTATTCATTCGAGTAAGTCCTGTGTTTCTGGGTCAGGCGTGGGAAGGGATGGGAAACGGCATACAGTTGTGCTTGAGTAGAATCCATAGCCGTACGACTCCAGGCGCAAGGAGCGTGCGGCTAATCTATTATTGAGCGGGAGCCGAGCGTGGCCTTGGAACGTTAGCATGAATGCACGGGTAGAATCGAGCCTAGGTGGTCGCGGGCCCGCCGGGGGATCCACTAGACAGGGCGTATTGTGTGTCATGAGACTCCAGCAGGCCGCTGTTGGAAACTTACCGGGATCTTATAACACGCGCAATAGCCGGGTCCAGAGCATCAGATAAAGACTGGTAGACTAGAGTGAGAAGGCACCGCGCGCCCGCGTAGACCGGTGTAGATGTGGTGATGGCTAATGAGTGTCTCGGTGTCCGGATATGATCTCGGTAGCAGGTGTTGGTGAATGATGGTGAGCCTCCAGATGGGCCAAGATGCGAGAAATGTCAACAGCAAGGTGGCGAGATGGGAAGCGAGACAGGGAGTGACGGGTCGAGGTCTCGGATGCTGGGAAAAGGAACGTGTTGAGTCGGGCCAGGACCGACAAGTCAGGCAAGTAGGTCCACACTGGCGTCCGTCCGGGGAAAAGCGGGAGAAAGAGCCAGCTCTTGGTATATTATAGACCAGAAAGCCGATATATATCAGGGGGCGCCGAACCAAAAAATTTGTTAAAGGAGTGACTAGAGGTGGATGGGCAGCCAGTTGTGAAGAGATTGGGGGGTGGGATGACGCGGAGGGAACAAAAAAGAGGCCCGGATGGCGGGGCTGCGTAGGACCCTTGGGGGTATAAGAGAGAAAGCCGTGTGGGCTGAGAGGTGATGGTCAACGGGACGGGGGCTATAGTTCAGCACGGTCGAGTTCGGAACACCGGTTGGAGCTAAGCCGGATTTTCACACAAACCTGACCTGCGTCTCTGATGTCGAGGACAGGTGGTGTGCGAGAAACTGCTTGGCCGGTTCGAAGCAGACGGCTGCAGGGATCTTGAGGAGCAGGGTTGGGATGGGCTGGCAGGGGTAGGCAGGGTTGCAGCTGTCCATCAGTGATGGGGCAGCGGGGAGGTGTGAGAGGATGAGGAACCAGGGACTGGGACTGGAACTCTGAACAATTCTTCCCATTTGGGGAAGTAGGGGAGCCCGGACAAAACACCGGACGGCAGGGGATCTCCCACAAGTGTCCAAGATCCGAACCCGAACCTGGGGCAAGAAGGCCGAGAAGCAGGGAGGGGAGCGAGCCGCAGCAGACCCAAGGATGTAAGTGCAATGACAGGGAGCCTGGGAGGATGCCAAGATGGAAGCCTCAGAGAAGGGAAGAATCGATGTCGCTGGTCCAGGAACCGGCACCTGACAGAGGCAATCCACTTGGGCGAGACGAAGGGGGTTAAGGAGTGGGCGAGGCTATCCCATGCGGGGACCCGGCCCTGCGGAGGCTGAGGCTCGACGAGGGTCTCTGTGGGAAGACACAGAGGAGGTGGCTTGTCTCATCCGTGTGTGTGCCGAGTGTACGATATGGTGGCAACATGGATAGAGCGCGGGGTTGGGGGGGGGGGGGGGGGGGGGGGCAGAACACAAGAGGGCTCCAAGGCAAGAAACTCATCAGGCCGAAAATACACAGAGCTGTCATCGTCCACAGACTGAGGCGCGAGATGTTGCTACTCGTTTGACACAACAAGAGTCGGTCAAGCAGACGACCTGGCACGCCAGAGCCGCGATTCCTGCACCGTAGATCCGGCGGAGGATATTCGAAGCCCGATGGGTTGCAGTCGCCGCAAGAGGGTTGCGAGAAACTCGACATTTTTAGCCAAGGTCAGCCCCCGCTCTGCAGCGAAGATCAAGGTCGAGCATGTTTGGCAGGACCGCATCTAGCATCGGGCGCCGTTTTGGCACCGGCGATCCGGATCTCGTCGGGGGGCACTGCTGTTTTCGCCTTGCACCAGATGTCCACACGATGGGCGGCTCAGGATGGCAATCCAGACCAGGCCCGATAGCAGACTCTGGTTCCGGGGGCAGCACGACGGGCAGGCTTGCTACTAGACCTGTCTTGTACCTCGTCCGCTAATTATGAGCAACCAGAACGCGCGGAGCGACTTGTACAACGCAGTGCTGCAATCCGTCAGTTTCCCGGCCGTGTCATCGACTGACAGACGGCCGCTCCTGCGCCTGTGAATGGGTGACCTGACGGGTCAGGGCGGGCTGCCAGGCACCAGAACACCCGGACGGCCGTGCGCAAGGTGATCTGATGAGATCGGATTGGCGGGAAGAATAAATTTGGAAAAGAAGGGAAAAAAGAGAGGGCCTCGCGATCTTGGAATGGCCGCTGGCTGGCTGGCGCCTCCATCTAACCCCACAAAAATCCTCAACCGGACGGGAATGATTGCTTGGGCTTGCAGCATTTGAAGGGATGTACCTTGGACGCCATGAGGGGTTCCCCGGGCGATGCTCGGGCTCAGCGCCCGGCGCAGTCGCGCGGGAAAGCCGCGCTCGCCATGTTGGCGGTGATGGTGGTGCGGGCAGGAACAATCGTGGCCCGTCGCGGTGAGCAGATGTCGTTGGGAAAGACGCGACTCGCAGCAGGGGCTTGCAGCGTTTGAGGTTGACGTTGCAGTGGGGCAGCGGCGCGTCGTGATTCGCTGCTGATGTAATCGGTACAGGAGTTGGTGGCACAAGGCCGAATATCCGCGATTTGTGGGAAGCGCGGTGGTGGGCTGGAACTCGACTCCAGTGGGGCCTTGCAGGGCTCCTAGCTGTCTCACATTTGTCGCAGAGAACCGACCCATGTCACGTTCTGCGTGGCATCCATCGCAACGTCCTTCTTCCAGAGCACCTTCTTGTCTCGCCCAGGGCAGGGGCCCAGGGCCCCCTCGTCTCTTGCTCTTGAGATCCCGATCGCAACTCTCCGAAGTGGATTGCAGGTTGCGGGTTGCGGGTTGCAGGTTGCTGATAACCGAAGCCCCGATTCCCGCGCCCTGTCATCCGGCGCGCCACGCCGCACGCAAGAACCCTTGGCGGAACCGACAGAGGTCGAACCTGAATGTGCTCGATCAGGTTAACAATTTCAAATCTTCAACACCTACCAGTTGCTAGGTAACCATGTGGTTGGCTCTTGGGCCAGATTGCAGAGGCTCACCTGGTGGATGATGGATGTTTTGTCATGTTGCAGCACAGCACCGCCACGACCCCTTCATCGCCCGCAGTCGCCATCGCTCGGTGTTTGGAACATGGTAGCGACGCGACACGGAGGATTGGTGATCTGGTGGATCTCGAACCATTCATCTGCTCCTGTACACTAGCGTTTCTTCCCGATCTCTACTGCTACTCCGTCTCGAGCAAGGTTCTCTGGGCCTTGTTTTGGACTGATGGGGTTTTTTTTTTTTTTTTTTTTCGAATTTCTCTCGTTTCTTCTGACCCAACAGCCCAGCGCTGACTCCCTGCAGCACTCCTTCATCCAAAGGCAGAGAGATTTGTTTCCCCAATCGAACCGGCGGACCCAGGCTCCCAGTTTGCACCTCGAAACTAAGCGACTTTGCCACCCGCTCGGCCGGCTGTTGTTCATGCTGCTCCATTTGGTGCCCTCTCATTGCTCGGTGTGCGCCTCTTCCACGTCGACAGCGGCGCCCTCCTCTTATATGATCCCTTGTTAAGCCCCGTTGGGCCTGGGCCCCTTGCCTGGCGTGATAATCATGACGATAGGTGCTGTACGTCGGGTGCTTGACCTATAGGGCTGGCGCCGACGCGCACTTGTGTGTCGTGGACGTGCGGCACAAATTCCGGAAGTACGGGCTGTATTACCTGACAGGTACAGTACTCCTTCCTGTCCAAGGAAATGTCGTCCAGCCAAGCTTTGGCCTATCCAAGGCCGCAGGCGGCAATTGTCGAACAGTGATCCTATGCGGGGAAGCGTACACTAAAAGCTACGCCACTCGGGCCCCTCTCCCCTTGCCAGTTCCTGTGCCTGACATTTGTCAGGCCGGTACCTGCATCGCCTATCTCCGTCACAACCCTCTTTTCCAAGAGCTACGCAAATACTGACAAGCAATGTCATCAACCAAAACTGCAGCCCTCCAGAGACGGTACCACTTGCGGGTTCTGGAGGTCGACTTCCATCAACATCTTTGACTGATCCTGACCGATCCCGGCGCCATGCGGGGGCGCCGCGAGTGCTCGGACGCCAGAGTTGCTTCTTTCCAAAGGACTTCGATGACATGTTCTCTGCAGGGCCGAGGTTTCTCGTCCCCTGCTTGGTTGCTATTCCGGAGACCCCGGCAGACCAGCCCAGGCCGGCCAGCGCGCAACAGGCCTACCGAGCACTGGAGATCGCACAGGTTTTGCATGACAATGCCCGCCGCTTTGGGAAATTATATCGTCTTTAGCCGTCCCGCGGCCTATAACTCGGCTCTTATGGAGATCCCCAAGCCAATGATGACGCGATCCTCTCCACAGGAAGAGGCCGCCCGCTCCGGGACGGAGTCCATTCAGTGTGGATTGTCCGTCCGCTAGGTAGGCAACTGAAGAAACGTGTGCCTTTGGATACGGAGGGATATTCCAGCAACGGGATGCCTCCATCCGATATGCCACAAGAATGTGGGGGTGAGCATCCACGACAGATTCCACGGGAGGGGAAGGTGCACCGTCGGCGGCGTGAAGAGGAAGCGAGAAGCGAGCAAAAGCGCGAGATATTACCGGACCACCCCGTCGGTGCCGAGCGCGCGTATATTGGTACCGCGCCGACGGGCTCGTTCGTTTCCGCCCTCACATGATCCACATCGCTTGCTCTTGTGTTTGATGTTTAACACCGCATCCCGCAACCGCCACTCAGCCTATCTATTCCGCCTCTTGGGCAAACCTGAGTCCATAGATAATACAAGTCAACAAGCAGGGCCAAGAGACAGAGGCGTTTAGCGTTGAGCGAAGCAGGCCTCTGGCAGGGCTTACCTGGCTTACTCAACACCGGAGTAACCATCCCGAGCAGCTGACTCGGAGACTCCCGCCGGTATCCCGGGACCGACTTCCCTCGTAACCGCTACCTGTAGATACGGGCCCTATCCCGGGCAACCGATAACAGATAGATTCGTTTAGAGGAGGGTCGAGGATCTGTGTCAGCTCGCCCGCGGCACAGGCCATCTATCCAGAACGAGGGTTACAAACACTTTGCAATGGCTGTTCTGTTAGGGATAGAAGCCGGTGAAGGGAGCTCCTACCCAGAAGGCTGGGCAGCTCACGCCGCACTACGCCGCAAACAGCGGTTCCTTGCCAGGGGGAATGAAAGTTGCCAAACCAATCGCTTGGCTTACGAACCAAACCCCGGCCCCCCTCCCACCCAAAAGTCTGGAGGGACTGGCTGGGCCGGATCGCGAAAGATCCCGACACATTGGGCTAGCCTGGTCTCATCACGGCTTATTAACTACGACGCTCTGCTCTCTAGGTGGATTGGTATTCTGGATCCGTGCTGAGGAGAAGGGTGATATAACCAAGGGCGAGTTGGCGGCGAAACTCTCGGTCAGCGATGCATGATTTGTTTCGTGGGATGGACACGTGGAAATCCCCCGAGCGCCCAGGTTCTGCAAACTGTGTTTGGGGCGTTGACAGCAGCATCTCGATCGTCTCAGAAGGCATTTAATTCCTTCCATAGGCATCCTGCTCTTGCGCCCCATTCTTACCCACAACACCTGCGTTACAAACATGAAAGGAATGGGCTAGTATGGGGATCGCTCGAGACCTAAGCAAGTTTCACCAAGCCAACTTACCGCCTTCTTACAGCGGCGGGTCTCATACCTCGAAACTGACATTGGTATCACTGACGGCCCAAAATCGGGCCACACTACCTCGTCCGCCCTCTTACCAAACCGGTCCCGCGCTTCGATGAAACCCCAGCTCCCGACACCAAGAGCATGACCAACTCATCCCACGCAACACTGGAAACAAAGACCCAACAACCCAGCCTCATCTCACAAGGCCATTCACATCCCCAATCCTAATCCTGACTCCCCCCATTGATCCTCCTCCAAACCTCGCTCTCGGCAGCAGACAGCCTCTCCCCAGCAGCCTTGGCCAACTTCATGGCCGAGCTCAGCATGCCTACATCCTCGTCTCCCCCCGAGGCCGCGCCAGCGTTCCCAACACTACCGTACGGTGGCGCATACCCTGATCGGGAATCATTCATCCCAGTCCCAGTCCCGCCCCAACCCTGCTGCTGCTGCTGCTGCTGCTGTAGTTGTTGTTGAAGGGGCTGATACCCACCCGCCATTGGCGGCGGGGGATGGCCTGAGGCTGCTGTCGCGGCTGCTGTTGTTGATGTCCCACGCTGGTTATACCCCACCTGCGGAGGGGGGATAGACATCTGGGGCGGATAGGCCGCGCCGGGGTTCCGAGCGTCTGACTGGGTCGACGCTTGCCCTGGCGGGACGGGAGCGGCAGTCGGGCTTGGCGCTGGGGGAGCGGGACCTCCGTGTTGCGTTGGGAACGGGAAGGGCGTGGCTTCGGGGAGGCGGGGGACTGCGCCTGGCTGTGGGGGAGGTGGTTGGTTTTGAGGGGGGAGAGGTTGTGTTCTCGTAGGCTGGTATTGTTGGTTTGTCACGGCAGAGGTCCGTGTGGGTGATGATGATGATGATGATGATGATGATGATGATGATGGGGGGACGGCGGCGTTGTCCGCTGCCGGAGCCACGGTTTCGGGAGTGATGCCCGACGCTTTGGCCGCGTTAATGGGGCTTTTGGTGTAGACTTTGATGGGGGGCATTTTGATATGATGATAATATGGATGTTCTCCGATTGATTGATCTGTCTGACGGGTAGGACGGCGGGTGTAGGTGAGTCGGGCGGGTAGTTGGAGGGCAAAGAGTGGCACGGAATAGCTCCGTACGGTGGTGCGGATTGATGGTTAATAAGTAGAAGAGTTGCTTGGTTTCTGCTATAGACTTGGGCTTCTTCTACAGCGAGAAGTTGTCGTTTGAATCGATTTGACAGCGTTAGGTGTCACCTCTTAAATAACACCCGAGTCCGAACACAGGTATAAGTGGCGACGTCATCAACAGGTGCTGCCAGGTGTTAGCAACTGGCAGGTTGCTGAAGGCATACTGTGTAGCTTTTGTCTGGCACAGACGGACTTGACAACAACTTACAGCTGGGTGGCTGCTCGAATGGAGTTAGGGGCCGAGATGTTCTCCGGTCTGTCCTGTGAAGTAAGATGCTAAATTATTAAATTATACAGGAGTGATGGAAGTCGAGAGGTTGAAGGCTGGCGTATGCTTTGTTCGACACGACTACTATGTCCTTGGCAAGGCTGTCAGCCCCGCAACAACGCTAGTCCATAACCGATCTAATGTCTTTGTTGCCCTGCAGAGAGGCAGGGGTTTCTCGTTGTCGCGGGAGGATCCTGAACGGTGAAGAGCCGTCGAACACCAAGTCTCGGTGCAAGGCCACCGATAGGCGGCGCACACGAACGGACGAGACGCGCCATTCCTTCTACAAGCACAATGAACACATGCGATACCTAAGAGAATCCTGTATATCCACGCCGACGCAGCGAATCGGTTCTTGCCAACCGCCCCACAGGCGCGTCGCGGCACCTCAACACGACAAAATCACCAAGCTACCTAACGCTGAATTTTACGGGCTTTTTCCCGGGCGCCTATCTCGCTCATCGCCACATCCTCTCTGACCGAGAATAACACCAGAAGGCCCAAAACCCCACCTGGCGCGACCGTGAGAACGCAGACAAGATGGTGGGCAAAGTTAGCGAGCGCGTCCTCCTGAGGGAAGGTAGGCGTTCCCGGAATCTACGTGAATGCGGCTTCCAATTACTGACTCGAGTATTCCAGGGCTGGAGCGCACCGACAATGGCATGAAGCAGACTAGTTGGCCCGATGTGCCACCCATCAACCAGAAGAACTACTATACGTAAGAGACTGCTTCTTGGCTGTCGGAAGCGTCCAGGGACTGACATGGGTGGCTAGGGACTACATGAAGCGCGATGACCAGATCTTATCGCTCCGGCTTCAAAACGAGGCAAACAGAGACCGGCTAGTGCAGACCGCGAAAGACAACGATCGTAATCGCGCCTTCGGCACCACCAATGGCGAGGTCCCTCTCCCTCTCGATGACCTCCAGGGCGAGGACGGCGCGGCGCCCTCGACAGCCTTCATGGACCCGTCCAAGATAGTCGTAATACACCCCGGGAGCCAGAATTTACGGATTGGATTTGCCAGTGACGCCCTACCCAAGACCATATCCATGACTCTAGCGACCAAGTATTCGCAGACCGAGTCCGAGATGCACGAGGCGCTGCCGCGGCGCCAGTTCGAAGGTCGGACGATGGACCAGCAACACGGCGAAGAATGGGCAAAGAAGTACCAGAAGATGTGTAACGACCTCAAGATCGATATGCGGGCCAACAAGCGCAAGGTGCTCCCCAACTCAAAAGACCTCGTCGTCAACTTCAACCGGCGAATCGAGCCAGAGATTATCCATCAGCACAATGATCCTCTGCAGATCGAGTGGACCGATGTCAATGCTCCCGAGGATTCCAAGTCTGACCGAACCATCTTCATTGGGCAACAGGCGCAGCGAATCCCAGATAACTCGAATCCGAAGTTCAAGCTATGGTGGCCGATCCAGCACGGCTGGCTCAACGAGGACGACTACTCGACTAAGACGCAGCTGTTCAACGACCTTGAAACCCTACTCGAGCAGGCTTTCCGCTTGGAGCTTGGCTTGAAGCACGACGCGGATCGGAAGCAGTATAGCTGCGTCGTCATCATCCCCGATCTCTACGACAAGCGGTACGTCGAGCTACTCCTGCACCTGTGCATTGAGTGGTTTGAGTTCAGCCGCGTCTCCTTCATTCAGGAGAGTATGGCGGCTACCTTCGGCGCAGGATACACACAAGCCTGCGTGGTCGACGTTGGCGCGCAAAAGACGTCCATCTCCTGTGTGGAAGATGGCCTCTGCATTGAGGACTCGAGAATCAATCTCAAATACGGCGGCTACGATGTCACTGAGACCTTCATCAAGATGATGCTCTATGATAATTTTCCTTATCAAGAGATCAACCTTCGCCGGCGGTATGACTTTCTGCTGGCGGAAGAGCTCAAGATCAAGTACTGCACCCTCTCACAAGCCAACATCTCGGTGCAGAACTTTGACTTCCACCTGCGCGCTCCGAACGAGTCGACGCGCAAGTATCAGTTCAAGTTCTATGACGAGGTCATATTGGCGCCCATGGGCTTCTACGACCCCTCGATATTCGACAACTCCGCAAAGCTCCGCGGCAGACGGAAGCTGATCGACCGCTCTTACAATGCTTACGATGTCGAGGTCCCTGACGACCCAGCCTCAGCTGCTCAGTTAGGCATTCTAGCACTTATCCAACCCTCCGTCACAGCAACAGCGGCTAGCTTCAGCGGCGCGCCCGGCGACATGGCAACTCCGAGCAAAGAGCGAACCCAGCCCTTCAACTTCCTTGGCCGCGGCGACGCGACCGCCACACCCGGCACCTCCAAAGCGCCGTCCCCGGCTCCAGAAGGCGCCAGCACACCCATTCCTGCTCCTTACATCTTTGGCTCACGCGACGTAAACGGAAGCCCCGCGCCCAGCGGTCGCAACGGCGGCACCCCAGGCCCCGTCAACGGCACCTCCGTCCTCCCAGCCACATCCTTTGACGGCCTCGCTCAGTCCCAATCGCAACAACCCCAGCAGCGCAGCGCTAAGTCGCTAGCCGCGGAACGCGACGCCGTACTGCCGCTGGCGCCGCTTGACATCGCCATCATGACAAGCATCCAGAACGCGGCCAAGGGTGACGAGAAGAAAGTGCGGGAACTGTTGGGCAGCATCATGGTGGTGGGCGGGGGGGCCAAGATCCCCCACTTTGCGCCCTTCCTTGAGGAGAGACTCAAAGCGCTCCGCCTGGATCTG
This sequence comes from Madurella fahalii, assembly GCF_045866475.1. Lineage (NCBI taxonomy): Eukaryota > Fungi > Ascomycota > Sordariomycetes > Sordariales > Madurella > Madurella fahalii. The sequence continues at coordinate 2,522,745 of NW_027263976.1, forward strand.
GCGGACCGGATCCTGGTGAGCAGGAGTGCGAGGGAGATGGACGAGCAGGTCGTCGTGTGGAAGGGTGCGAGTGTTTTTGCGAAACTACCGACAAATGACTCGTGGATCACGAGCTATGAGTACAAGATGCTGGGGAGCAGGACGATCTATCACAAGGTGCTTTGGCAGTATTGAAAAGCGCAAGTGGCGGGTGGATCATGAACTGGTTATGAGATCTGTGGTTGGACTTTGCTAGCACTGACCGGGCCGGAGGAGTTGGAGGCGCACTTCGCGATGCACCTGGAGGCCCTGCGTCGGCCAGGATTTGCGCTTTTTAGGTGGGAAAGGAGTGCGGTCTGTTATGATCTGACTAGTTGCCAGATAGGTAGAACAGCGGTAGGTTCCTAGGAAAACACTAAGCACACATACTACATGATCATACATCAAAGGCCATTGAGGCATTGAGCGAGTACTGCTCAGTAAAACCGGGAGTACAGAGCCAACGCCCTCAACGCCAAAAGCCACAATTTTGAAGCTTGTGCAATAGCAGCCAGCTTCTGACAAGGCTCGATTCAACGTCGTGCTAGACGGCCCGGCGATGTGATGAGCACACCTCTAATTTCACGATACTGATCGTTAGACCGGAAAGGTACGTGAGAAGGCCAACAATTCCGACTCTCGGCCCGAACTCCACCTGACCCCCAAAACAAACCGCATCATCGAGACCAATTACATGGCATCTGTTGGACGCCAACAAGCGACGCAAAGGACGGTTGACTTCCATCCCCCACGCTGGGAGATGGCCGTCGTGTCGTCTCATTGATACAGTAAGGTCATGTCGTGCTCATGTCACCTGGGGTTGTTTCGAGCTCAGCTGAGCAAAGTGGGGTGGCACTCCCAAAAGATTCGCTTTAGGGGCCTGACAACCCCGGTTTGGCGGGGTACCTTTTATCATGTTTCACTTATCATTGGTGGGGTCTTGGAGGTCTCCTGCTCGCCCAATGCGGGGTGACAACAACTGGGCAGCGGAAGGGGCACAAAGGGGCTGAGAATAACACTGGTGTTTTGGAGGCCGTCGTTGGGACCTGGTGCGACCTGACGTGACCTGAATTGGTCTGACTGATAAGCAGCAGCTTCTCAAACGCCCACCTGACCAGAGAGAGCTGAGGATCTGGGTAGATACCTCGTGCGGCTTGCTGATACACCTGCACTTCTCCGCGTTTCTGTTCAGAAAGCTGCTCTGGGTTCTGCTAACGTCCGCGAGCCGCGAGCTGCGACCAGCCATGTCAGCCACAGCAGCGGCCAGCTCTCACCCTCTGCCTGATGGTAGCCATCAGGCGGGCGGCGGGCTATCTGGAAAGGCGCACATTGTCAGGACGCTCGAGGGGCCAATTCTATCCCACCTGCAAAAGATATACACGGCCCATGCCGGCAGCGGCAAGACCTGGGACCCCGCGAAGATTACAGCTTTTGTCAAGGGAGTACAACAGGATAGCGATGCTGAAATCGCCGCCGAGCTAGCCGGCCGGAAGGACTGGGACTTCGACACGTTCCTTCAGTATATGAAGTCGTCCGTCACCAGCGTCGTTGCGCCGCCCCAGGAACAGGATCTCACCTGGCCGCTGCCCAGCTACTTCATCAGCTCGAGTCATAATACGTACCTGACGGGAAACCAACTGTCGAGCGACTCGAGTGCCGACGCCTACAAGAACGTCCTCCTGCGCGGCTGCCGATGTGTCGAAATTGACGTCTGGGACGGGGATGAGCCTTCGGACTCAGAGGATGGTCGCACGAGCAGCAGCAGCAGCAGCGACGAGGAGAAAAAGGCCAAAAGGAAAAAGCGGGTTAGCAGGGTGCTGCCCAGCGCTCTCGCCAGCCGCCTAGAGAGGACATCCCTGGGTAAGAAGCTCGCCAAATATGCTACGCAGAAGAAGTTGGCCCGCTCATCGTCAAGAAAAATAGGCAATAGTGGAATAGAGGCCGGGGAAAAGCCTCTCGAGAAACAGGCGAGCGGAGGCTCGACATCTCTGACGAGAACCGCCAGCGTCAAGGAGCCCAGGGTCCTGCATGGATACACACTGACCAAGGAGGTGTCGTTTCGGGAAGTATGCGTCGCCATTAGAGCCCACGCTTTTGTCGTCACCGACGCCCCCCTGATTGTCAGCCTGGAAACCCACTGTGGCCCCGAGCAGCAGATGACGATGGTTGCGATCATGCAGGAGACGTGGGGAGACCTCTTACTGCCCGAACCAAAGGAGGAGGCCCAACATTTGCCGTCCCCGGCCGAGTTACGTGGCAAGATCCTCGTCAAGGTGAAGTACGCTCCTCCCGAGGGCGGGAGCCCGGGGCCGGAGGGTGACGAACCGGGCGGGAAGAAGAGCAAGCCGTCCAAGATCATCCAGGCGCTGAGCAAGCTGGGTATCTACATGCGCGGCGTCTCATTCAAGAGCTTGACTCAGCCCGAGGCGACGATGCCAGCGCACATCTTCTCGCTGTCCGAGAACGGCGTCATGGAGGTGCACGAGAAGAGCGCGCGCGAGCTGTTCGCCCACAACCGCCGCTACCTGATGCGCGCGTATCCGTCGGGCTTGCGCATCCGATCTTCCAACCTCGACCCGGCCGTATTCTGGCGCAAGGGCATCCAAATCGTCGCGCTGAACTGGCAGAATTGGGATGAGGGAATGATGCTGAACGAAGGCATGTTTGCCGGGACTGAAGGATACGTTCTGAAGCCCGAAGGTGTGTCCCCCTTGCTGACCCCCCTTCTCCCCCCTTTGAACACACTGATAACCCTCGCCAGGTTACCGCTGCGACAAACCCCTCCCACCCACCACCGCCGCCAACCCCGAGCCGCAGGCAACCGCCGTCAAGCACTACACGATGGACCTGACAATCCAGGTCATCGCCGCCCAATCCCTACCGCTCCCGCTAGGCGACGAGAACCCGTCCTCCTTCCGCCCCTATCTCAAGGTGGAAATCCACGTCGAAGAGCCCGGCGAGCGGCACGGCACCGACGCCGTCCCAGCCGAGGGTAAGGAGAAGGAAGGCGAGTACAAAGCCAAGACCAAGTCACACAAGGGGTGCGACCCGGATTTCAAGGGCCAGGAGCTGCGGTTCGAGAAGATCCCCGGGGTGGTGCCCGAGCTATCGTTTGTGCGGTTCTCGGTGAGGGACGACGAAATTGGGAAGGACTCGCTGGCGGGCTGGGCATGCGTCAGGATCGATCGGCTCAGGGAGGGCTACAGGTTTGTGCATTTGGTGGATGCTGAGGGGGTTGAGACGGAAGGAGTGGTGCTGGTGAAAGTGGGCATGAAATTGAGCTGATGGCAACTGCTTTGGCGAGCTTTGCACATGGTTTATAAGGCTTGGTTGGCGAGTAGACGAGCTGGTTGTATGGATACTGCGGTAGGAAGAGTCTAGATATGCGTTGCGCGCCGGAAGAAGGATGGAGCCCATCTCGCGCATTCGGGCCGCTTATGAGTTCGATTGAGCTTTTACGCCCAGTATTTCTTGTCGACTAGATAATTGAGAGCGTCTCCATCAGTGTTTGATGCCCCATGTGATCAAGGACTGGGTTCGCCAGAATTCGGGTTGCCTGCCGGGACACGCTTATCGGAAGCGATAAGGAGGTGTGGCTGGTGTTGCTCCCCACTTTATTTCATGGACCCCAGCGTCTTGCGACAACTGCTTCACTTCGGTGTTTGCGACTTGCAATAACGGCTCCTAATATATCAGACATTCTCTACCGTCATCCAATTCTAAGGTTACTCCAATGAGCAAGCCTGCCTTCTCCTTCGGACTTAAAAAGTCCGGGCCGTCAAAACCCGCTCCGGCGCGAGGGAAGCCAACCCCTTTCAGCAGCGGAGGCGACGATGACGGGTCAGGCGACGAGGCCGCCTCGAACATTAACAACAACAACAACAACAACAACAACACCGTCCAAATAATCTCCGAGCTCGACGGGTTCGCCAGCGCGACATCGGCACCCTCTCCAGACGACTCCCGCGACCGGAAGAAAAAGAAGCCGAGCACGCAGCCTCTCCCCCCCCAACAACCTCCCCAGTCCAAAAAAGCCACCCAATTCGCCGACCTCTCTAGCGCCCTCACCTCGCGCAAGTATGCCGCCTCGGCCGAGCAGTCGGACCCGTCCATCTACGACTACGACGCCGCCTACGACTCGTTCAAGGCGGCCAAGGCCAACAGCAGCAGCAAGTCGGCCGACGCAGCCGACAAGCAGCGGCCGCGGTACTTTGACGCGCTGCAGAAGGCGGCCGACGTGCGGGAGCGGGACCGGCAGATCGCCGAGGAGCGGCGGCTGCAGCGGGAGCGGGCGGCCGAGGGGGACGCGTTCGCCGACAAGGAGAAGTTCGTGACGGAGGCGTACCGCCGGCAGCAGGAGGCGAACCGGAGGCTGGAGGAGGAGGAGAAGCGGCGCGAGGAGGCGGAGCGCAAGAAGAACAAGGGCCGGGGCCTGGCCGACTTCTACCGGGGGATGCTGGAGCGCGGGGAGGAGGAGCACGCGGCGCTCGTGAAGGCTGCCGAGGAGAGGAAGGTGGTGGCGGCAGCGCAGTCCCAGGATGGGGAGGTGGATGGGGAAGAGGGGGGCAGGGAAAAGAGCGCTGCTGAACGGGCGAGGGAGATCAACGCCATGGGTGGGAACGTCTTGGTGAATGAGGACGGGGAGGTGGTGGATAAGAGGCAGTTGTTGAAGGGGGGGCTGAACGTGGCGGCCAAGAAGAAGGCCGAGGTGCAGATGGAAAGGGAACGGCAAGCTGCTGCGGCGGCGGCGGCGGCATCGAAGGCCGGAAGCGGTCACCAGAGCAAGGGCGTCTATGCCGCGGGCGGGAAGCAGGCCATGCGGGAGCGCCAGACGCGCATGCTCGAGGCGCAGCTGGAGGAGACGCTCAAGAGGTCGAGGCAGGAGGAGGAGGAGGAGATGGCAAAGGTTCAGCTCGCGTCTAAGAGCAGGAAGACGGAGGCCGAGATTTCCAGCGCCAAGGAGAGGTACCTGGCGAGAAAGAGGGCGGCCGAGGAGGCGAAGAAGAAGGGCTTGGACGAAGGACCGTAGGCATTCGGGAATTTTGATACATACGAGTAGACTAATGCTGTTTCTATAGATACCCTAGGTCTTTTCTCTTGCGGCACGGATTGGATATGATTCCGTTGCACGAGGCAACGTGCCGGCCCGTGGGTAGTATTGTTATGCTTCCACACTCCCTAGGCCAAGTTGCAGATACCCAAGCTTTGTATCTCCTGTATCATCCCATTCCGCCCCCGTCTATCCCGCACCCCAGATGCATCTTCGGTACATATCGTACAATCACTCCTCTGGAAAGTTCTTCAACAACCGCCCCCCCTCGATCATACATGATACAGCTTCATATACCCGATATCCATATGGCGAGAAAAGCTCATTGGCTCGAAATGGTGCCGTTGTTGATCTCCTCCTGTATCCTCCGGATGTACGTCGAGTTGACCTGGTTCCACGCAGCCATGTACTTCTCCATGCACTGTTTGATGCACGTCTGCTCGCCGCTCGAGAGGGAGGCGCCGGGCTTGGGGATGCATTTCTCGAAACATTTTTCGTTGATATTCTGGATTTGCCGTGTGTTAGTCGGTAACATTTAGCCAAGCTCAAGGTAGAACGGAAGAGCATGCTTGCCTCGATCAGCGTCCGCGCATTGGCCGTGTTGGTCGCCTGGAGCGCCTGCCTGATGATAGCCTTCTTTACCGAGTCCGAGTCCATGGTTGCGTTGTGCGGCTGTAATGGGGTGGGATTGGGTGGTGCCGGGCTATGTACTTGCTTGTGTTGATTGACGATGACAGAGAAAAAAGTTCCGAGTTGTGGCGCATGTGCAGCAGCAGGTGAGGCTGGTGGGTGCCGTATCAGCGGAGGGATGTGTGGAAGCGGGTCCCAATAGCGCTGCAGGCAGGGGTAGCTCAGCACGGCCGGGAACCAACCCCGTGGTGGCGAGCGGCAGCCCCAGTCCGAAAAGGCCAGCTAAGGGATCCGTTAAGGTCTTGTCGCGCACAAGAGCCGTTGCGACCTTCCGACCACACGAGCTCTTGTCGGCTCAAGTGTTACCAAACGGCCACACCTTGCGCACTCGTTCAGATCTTTTATTCTCTTTTCCTTTTATTCTGTGCCCTTGAACTTGGGGGCTCGGCTTCCGCAGAACCCTCACCATCGCTCCTTTCCTTCCGATTCTTCTTCTCTTCCCCTCCCGGCCGGACTCGATACCGCACTCGCCGGCGCCGGGGCACAATGCTGGTGACGTCGACTTTGTCGGCCTTGTGGCTGGCCACGCTTGCATGGGGTGCAGCTCAGGCGGACGAGGATAATGTCAAGAGCATAGGGGTGTGTAGCTCCGCAGAGTGGTTTCGTGGACGACTCTGGCGCTGACCGTATTATCCAGCTGAGAACACATACACTTGTCCAGGTGTGCATCCTTATACTTGCTCTCTGAGACAACAAGTCGGTCTGACGTTTGGTTTTAGCCGTACCTGGACTCGGACATGCAGAGTCGGTGGTATGACTTTGGAGGCGATACGATTGTCCGCACCGACCAGTAAATACGCCACTCCCCTGCGAAAGCACTTCATTCGGAGAAGATATTCTGACGCGATCTCCTCGCAGATACATACGCCTGACCTCGGACCATCCGTCACAACACGGATGGCTCTTCTCCAGGGTGCCGTTGACGGCGACAAACTGGGAGATTGAGGTGGAATTCAAGATCCACGGAAAGAACCAGCTGTATGGCGACGGCTTCGCCATGTGGCTCACAAAAGAGCGCGGGAAGGTTGGTCCCGTATTTGGCAGCGCCGACCGGTTCGAGGGCTTGGGCATCTTCTTCGACACGTACAAGAACAACCGGCCCGGTGTCGTCTTCCCCTACGTGATGGCTATGGTCGGCGACGGCAAGACATCATACGATAAAGACACGGATGGCAAAAGCACCGAGTTTGCCGGCTGCTCGGCCAGGGGCATTCGACACGCCAGCGTCCCGACCAAGTTCCGCCTGACCTACTTCCAGGACAAGTACCTCAAGCTGGAGCTGCAGTACAAGTCCGAGGGCGAGTGGACGCTGTGCTTCGAGACGAACGAGCCGCCGGCGATTCCCCAGGTTGCCTACCTCGGCTTTAGCGCCGAGACGGGCGAGCTGAGCGACAACCACGACATCATCTCGATCAATGCCAAGAACTTGTACACGGCGCAGCCGACTGGCCGGCCGACCCCTGGTAGTGGCAGAGGAAAGAAGTCGGCCACCAAGGAGGGTGGCAGCAGCTGGACCTGGTTCTTTATGAAAATTATCTTCTTTCTCATGGTCGTCGGCGGTGCGTATGTGGGGTTTACGGCCTGGAGGACGAACAGCAAGCGGCACCGGTTCTGAGGAGACGACGTTTGGACGGATGTTTGAAACCGTGGGGAATTTGACCATCATAAACGGCCAGAAAACCAAAAGATAACCGTACACACACGCGCGTGTTGCATGGCAAGAGGAATTCCTGGCTTTGACCTTTAGCGGTTTTACAAGAGCCAGGGAGCGTCTTCTCGCAATCGCGTTGTGAATCCACTTACTCATGTATCAGTAACGCGTTTCAGGAGGTCTTGGGCGGAGTTGAGCGTCTCTAACGGCTTCATTTTTATGACAGAGATTCAGTTGATCCAGAGACACATTGCCATGAAAATGGTCCACGCCTTTTGTGCAGCCATTGCGGCCCACTCCGTCGGAATTAGACGGTTTGCAGGTCTACCTACGGTTTAGGACGGGACCGGTCTTGGAAAGGGGTCGGCGGCACGCACAAACAACCCCGACCCATCTGTGGGGCTCGGGGGCAGACTCCGTCATTCCCGCCGCAGCACGAATTGTCTGAGGGGGCGGCGCGACGGGCGCTGGCACGTCGTTGCCGGGTGTCTTGACGCAAGTAGGAGGTATCCGCAGCCCGGACGCGGCCACCGCAGGTTGCAAGTCATGCGATGACGCCTTTGATATCCAGCTCTGAAGGGTCACCCTGGACGCCGGCCACCGAGGGGCTCTCTGGCCCCACCGGACCGTAGCCAGCCTGCCTGGGCTGATTGGATCTTCCGGCGATGACGCTCGGAGCAGGGCAGCACCAATCGTCGACAGGCCAATCCCTGTTCGTGAGCGGCACCCCACCACAGGCCCCTCCTTGGGTCCATCAGAGGGCACCAGCCACCGATCCAAGAAGCTTGAACACAACACTGGAAACAATGGGACGCCCAACGCTTTAAGCCCCTTCTGAGGTGGGCATCGTCCACCGGGGGCCTGAGCCGCTGCTGCCGGTAGCCTAGACGAGCCAAAGGTGGAATGACACGACAATCTCCCTTGCCTGCTTCGGCGCGGAGGCTGCAGAGACAAAGATTGCCTTGGGTCGGGTTCGCAACGATCTCAGGCGCGGTCGCTTGGAGCAAGTTGCATTGCGGGACAATGAGCCGGGCCCTCCACTGCCCCCACACCGATCCCCCTCCTCTTCCACGCCTCGCTCACTCGCCATCCTGGCACTTTCTCTGCAGGAACCCAATCCGTCGCCCTGACCTCATTTCCGTTCTTCTCTCACCACGCCGAGCCTCCAATATACATACATACCTTATCCCAGCCCTAGGCTCAGCTGCTCTTAAGTCGGCCCTCCTAGATTCACAGGCCTTCAAGTTAGCCGGACCGGCCGGTTTCCAGGGGAGCAGTATTGGATCGAGCTGCAAGGGAGGAGTGGCGCAAACACGCAGTTTGCCGTCTTCTGGAATCTCAATCGCCGCAGGGCGTCACCTGTCTCTCTGCTACCTTCTTGTCGGTACCTGTTAACGGGCACAAAGTCCGGTGCCAACCTCTTTGTGCCGCTGCTGTAAGCCCACCCCCGTGGCAGCCGTTCGCAGAGCGCGGCTGCTGCAGCAATTTCCGTACCCGCCCCCTCCAGCATCACGGCTTTGCTGGTGCTGGTGCTGGTGCTGCTAGGCCCCGGTTTCTCTGACCTGGTGATTATCCCGTGGTTCCCGCATCTTCTGACAGTTCGGTGATCTTACAGCCCCCCGTGCGGTCGGCCGTCCGAGTGTTGGCGACTTCACCCCGCCAGATCTTCGGTGTCACCTCCCGCCGAGCCCCTCCGACGGACGGCATCGGTTAATTGGCCCACCACTTGATTGTCGTGCAGCTCAGTCGCAACTGTCTACCCAATTAGACAGCCCAGGGCGCTCCTCTCGGCTGTCTCCTCCCAGCGCGCTTCATGCACGCTCTCGGAAGCTTCCTCAAGAAAAAACGGACGAGGGAAGGCAACCGCAGCAATCCCAGCAATCCGGGCCCTTCGTCATCAAGCCAGCCAACTAGCCCCGTAACACCCACCACAGCCGAGAACGGTTTTGAGCAAATCACCTCTCCCCGCCTGTCTTCGCATTCCAGTGCCGCATCGCAAACTGCCACTCCCCACTCCTCCGCCTCTATCTCTGCCGCTGCTACGCAACAGAACAAGCCGGCCGAGGCGGCGGCCGAGAAGCAACACCCAATGAATACTCTACCGGTGCAGCAACCACCCTACCAGGTGCCACAACATAGTCCATCGCCGGGCACAGAGCCTCAGAATATCCCGCGTATCTCGAACCTGATCAATCCACCACAAAACGACGGCGCGGTCGGGTACCAGCCGCGTCTGGGAAACCATTATTCTCATCACTCCTCGAACAATGGCGGAACTGCGCCCCCCCAGCCGTCTTCAACGGCGCCGCAACAGCAACAGCAACAGCAACAGCAGCATCACCATCAGCAGCCGCAACCCCAGCCACAGCCACAGCCGCAACCGGACCAGGTCAGGGTGACCAAGGGGAAGTACTCGCTGGCGGACTTTGAGCTGCTGAGGACATTAGGAACGGGTAGTTTTGGCAGGGTCCATCTGGTGCAATCGAGGCACAACAGCCGGTTTTACGCCATCAAGGTGCTGAAGAAGGCACAAGTCGTCAAGATGAAGCAGATCGAGCACACCAACGACGAGAGGAGGATGCTGGGCGAGGTGAAGCACCCATTCCTGATCACGCTCTGGGGCACGTTTCAAGACGCGAGGAATCTCTACATGGTAATGGATTTCGTAGAGGGAGGCGAGCTCTTCTCGCTATTACGAAAATCCGGGGTAAGTTGAAAGGACATGGACGCGGGGCAGACACGAATTACTGACTCGCATGCCCCAGCGTTTCCCGAATCCGGTGGCCAAGTTCTACGCAGCCGAAGTCACGCTGGCTCTCGAGTACCTACACTCCCGTAATATCATCTATCGGGATTTAAAGCCCGAGAACTTGCTCCTCGATCGCCACGGGCATCTCAAAATCACAGATTTTGGTTTTGCCAAGCGGGTGCCCGATAAGACGTGGACGCTCTGCGGCACACCCGACTACCTGGCGCCCGAGGTTGTTTCCAACAAGGGTTACAACAAATCGGTAGACTGGTGAGGCGCGAGGGTCACCAACCGTGTCTCGATATCCAGGGCTAACGCGTATCTCAGGTGGTCATTAGGCATTTTGATTTACGAGATGCTCTGCGGTTATACTCCTTTCTGGGATAGCGGGTCGCCCATGAAGATCTACGAAAACATCCTCCGGGGCAAAGTCAAGTATCCGGCATACATCAACGCGGATGCGCAGGACCTTCTGGAAAGATTGATCACGGCGGATCTTACCAAGAGGCTAGGGAACCTCTACGGAGGCTCTCAGGACGTAAAGAACCACCCATGGTTTGCCGAGGTGACGTGGGACCGGCTGGCGAGGAAAGACATCGACGCCCCGTACTCGCCGCCGGTCAAGGCGGGCGCCGGAGACGCGAGTCAGTTTGATAGGTACCCCGAGGAGACGGAGCGATACGGGCAGCCGGGAAATGACGAGTAAGTCTCTAGTGCCTGCACGGTCTTGGGGGGTGGGAACTGATGTCGTATAGATTCGGCCACCTCTTCCAGGACTTTTGAGTCTGGCAACCCATCAAGTTCCCGCACGGGCTGGGGTCTGCTGTTTGCATAAGGATGGGCGGTTGTGAGTCGGACCAGGGGCGCCTGGCTACGGTATGACAGTGACGATTTTGGATGGACAATATCTCCTTTGAGAATTTACGGAGCTTGGAAAGTTAAAACAAGGACTTGGGCGGCTCCTCCCTTGGCATGGATGGAAACTTGTGGCATCTACCTTACTCTACCTACCTATACGACGCGGAACCTCGAAGGGTATTTGTTCACAGGCAGCTGTACTGTACATAGTACGGATTTCAAAGTGATGGAAATGGAAAGCGTGCACTGTGGGAGGGTGAACGGGGCCCCCGCTTTCTTCCCAACCACCCACCAAATGTTGGCTTCTAAAATTTGTGGAATTCGTGCCTGTCCGGTAATTGTTGACCGGCAGATCCTTGCCAACGGGACGGTAGCTAACCTTATTTCAGCCTGGGCGGCCGAACTTCAAGGGGGGAAGAGGTCGGGTTCCATGCCGGTTAGTGACGCGTCGTGAGAGAAACCGAGGCACAAGCGAGGCAGTTTTAAGAGGGTATATACACCATGGTCTTTTGGGAAGCAGGTTTCCCTCTAGTGTATAGTAGCATTGATTTCCTGAGCAGAGATTGTGTCATGTGAACATATGAAAGGGGGCAGTGTAAGCCGTCCCCCACATGCCCCGGTTCCGTATCCGTCAATTTCGTTTCGTCTCGTTTCGTCTCGTTTCGTTTCACTTCTTTACCTGACAGTGTAGAGCAATGATATATTCGTCCTCTTTTTTTTTCTCCGAGGGGACGGTACCATTGCCCGCCCCCAGCCACCATCAATTGGGGCATGCTCATTGGTTCTCTCGGATCCATGAGAGTAACCCTGGGTGTTGCCCCAAAGTAACTGGGCGTAAATGGAATTGCAGCGCTGGGATATAGAGGGGCAGGTATCTTTACGTGGGGTTTCTTGGTCAAGACAGTGTAGTTATGGTACTGTAGGGGACCGGCTGGGCACTGTTTACCGGATCGAATTACAAGGGTCGGGTTGGGAGTAGTAGAATGGGTTTTGGCTGCAGATTTCGGCCTTACAACCAGATTACCTTCTGTAAGAGCCCGGGTCTCCATGTCCGACCCTGTACAGAATGTTCAAAGATGTGTCGATAGCCGGGTTTCCAAGTTCAACAAGCGCTGCCGATTGTGGTAGCCGGAGTGTTACTGTACGATACTTTATGTGACTATTCCCACACTGTGCGCACGGACCCTGTCGGCTTGTCCCGGGGAAGGTGAGATACGCAGGTGGTTGGTGAGCTGTTCGTTGGTTCGCTCGTTTGCGAGGGCCTAGTTCGGTCGGTGGTGAAGCTGACATGCCTTACCGTGAGCTAGGAAGGAGAGAGGAAAAAAAAGAATTGAGAGAGAGGAAGAGGAAGACAAAAAAGCTACCAGCTTCTTTTCGTTGCTCGCTTGATGATTCGTCTTACTCCAGCTTCCGGTTACTGGCGTTCGAAAGTGCTGTGCCTGTGTTTCCTGTACGCAGGATAATTTTGAGAGCAAGCTCTACCCAGGCTGGATCGTAAAATTGTTCCTCGCGGCGCCTCGCTCACGAAATGGACGATTATATGTTTCAGACGTACGTGGAAGATTGTAAGTGTGTCGAGGAGGCTACAAGCTATTTGGAGATTTTCAACTATTCGGTGAGTGATCCCTCCTTTCCACTCCGGGATCGTGATCGCCGATGGATACGGAGCGAGGAACAAACAATTGCGGGGCACATGTCGGGGGCAAAGGATAGGCTTCTAATGATGCGGCGGAGGCGGCGGAGGCGGCGGAAGGCGGCGAGATGGTGCTATTGCCGACGGCAACTAACAGGACTTCTCCTGGTCTAGGATCCCTCGCTCAACACCGTTGAGGAGCACCGGTTTCGCCTCGATGAGTTACCCGATGAGTTCGGCAACTTTTTGCATCGTAGGGTGAGCATCTTACTTACCCCACGTTACACAGATGGACGCGATTCGTACTGATATGATACTTGCAGGGTGCCTTTGCGCCGCCTAAGCTGCCAGCTGAAGTCAAGCTACTCAGCGGTATGCGGTTGATGTGCGTCACTGACGGGATAGAATATGCCGAGCTCAAGCTGTACTAACAGGAGCTTGCGCCCACAAGACTCCAGCTAAATGCAAAGCAACCAGAGACCTTCTCCCCTCGGCACATCTCCCTCACGCACAAGGGATACGAAGAGATGGTCCGGACCCTACACCTTCCTTTCCGTGCCATCGAAGGAACCAGCGTGGTCGCGCCCTTCTTTTGGTGCGCCTTTGACCAGGACGACGACGACCCGCACTTGCGTACGCTCTACCCCAACGCTCGTCTCAACGTCTTGTTTCGTCCCTTGCCCCCCCTTTCTAACTGTGGGAACCAGAAATCATCTTCCGCAAGTCAGATGTGCGCAAAAAGGGGTTCACGCGTGGCTACGAGTTGATGCTGTCGCACTCGTTTCGCACGGGCATCACGACCGGCTTCGCCAAGGGGACCCCGTCGTCGGACATGGTGGAGAGCATCCGGCATCTGAAGGCGTGTGCGACCCAGGTCATGCACCCACTGGTGCTCCCCGTCATCATACTCAGCCACGAGCTGTCGGCCAAGAACGACCAGAAGCAGCGTGAGGCCCGCGAATGGCTCCGCATGCTTGAGCATGCCGTGAGCATGCGCAACGAGGTCCTCGAGGAGGAGAGCCGCTACATCAAGGAGTCGATGGTCGATCTCGACCAAATCAACCGCGACCTCGTAGAGTGCCACTCGCAGGTGCTCTGGAAGCGGCCCCAGGCCTACATGGAGATCATCATGGGTATGCACACGGCCATGGAGAGATTCTGGTCCATGGCCCGTGACAAACCAATCTACGGCGGCAAAGGGGGCGACGTAGACAGGCTCCACCGCAGTATGCTCGGCCGCCTCGAGTTCTACCAGGCCAAGTTGAAGGGGATTGAGAGTTATTCCCACATCACGCTGGAACGGCTGCACATACAACGGGCGGCGGTGGGCCCCCCTTTTTATTTTCATTTATTTACTTATTTTTTTTTTCTTTCCACTTGTGTTCTTATTCACACATCCACACGCTTTTACCATACTAACACCGCAAATAGCTGTACAACATCATCGCCCAGAAGGAATCCAAGCTCGGCCTGCAGATGGCCGGCGAGCAGCGACGGCTCGCGCACGCGGCCAAGCGCGACAGCACCTCGATGAAGATTCTCTCGCTGCTCGGCGCCATCTTCCTGCCCGCCACCTACCTCGCCTCGGTGTTTGGGATGAGCTTCTTCGAATTCTTGCCCGACGGCGACCGCAGAGCGGGCGACGGCAGCAGCAGCAGCAGCAGCAGCGACGCGACCGACTCGTCGTCACTGAGGGGCCCCGTGGCGCCTGAGCTCTGGATCTACTTCGCCATCACGGTCCCAATGACCCTCATCATCGTGCTGCTCTGGCGGTGGTGGGACAAGCGCCGGGACGCGCGGTACGCCAAGGAGGACGCCGACATTGAGAAGGGCATCGAGAAGATGGAGGCGCAGATCATGGCGACGATGCGCAAGCGGACGTTGAGCAAGGTGCGGACGTGGGATGTTGGGAAGGAGTAGGAATAGTGCATTTTCAACACTCGGTGTCGTCTTTCCGATGACGGCGAGACCGTTGCCCTCCGGCGATGAGATGACGACGACCACGATGATGACGCTTTTCGACGAGCTACGATTGACGATCATAGACGGCGTTGTATATACACGGAGCAAGCGGCTGTAAATTAAAGTTCTTTGGCGTGTGAAATATATGGTTATTTATTAAACTTTTTTTGGGCGTTGTACTTTCATACAGCCAAGTGAAGACGGATCACAAAATAAGATCTCTGAATTCAAAACTAAGACAAGAGATTCCTAATCCGATCCGATCTAGCCACCTAGGTATCTATTCCTTGTTCTATGCGATCCTGTAACTGTACACTATACATACAATCGCTGACATGATATCATACAAAACAAACCAACCCCCCCCTCTCAAATCAGAGCTTGGCCCATAAACATGCTCTGCTTAACCTCAGCCACGACATCTCTCCTATCATCCTTGCCGACGAGTACCACACCCCGGCCTCGCCTCCCCATCCTTCCCGCCCTCCCCAGCCGATGGATAAAATCGATGGTCGTATGCGGCACGTCATACAGCACCACATGCCTGACGGCGAGGGTGTCGATGCCCCGGGAGGCCAGATCCGTCGCCACGATCACCTTTGTGTTGGCCAGGTGCCTCCTGCTGACGCCGGCCTTGGCGGCCTTCTCCCGCTCGGCCTCGTCCTTGCTGATGCGCATGGGCTCGTTGCTCGTGAAGCTCTCGAGCATCTCGGACTGGCGGTGCTCGGGCGTGTCGCGGTGCAGCGCGATGGCGTCGATGCCCTTGGAGACGAGGTACTCGGCGACCTGGGGCGCCGTCTCGCGCTCGTTGACAAAGACCATGATGCGCTTGACGTCCAGCTCGCCCTTGACGGGGCCCTCGTGGCTGGCGGCGTCCTTGCCGACGGACCAGATGGCGTCGGCGCAGGCGAGGAGCTTGTTGTTCCGGTAAGGGTCCTTGGAGACGTCGATGACGCCGAGCTGGACGCGGCGCGGGATGGCGTGCAGGTTCGGGGTCGTGATGCGGTGGATGCGCGGGAAGTGGGCGGCGAGGTAGTTGTCGAGGCGGCGCGGGATGGTGGCCGAGCAGAGGATGAGCTGCTTGAGCGAGGGCATGGCGCGGTCGACAATCTTGGAGGTCTCGGGCGAGAAGGAGCGGTCAAAGAGGGAGTCGGCTTCATCGATGATGAGGTGGTGCACGCGGGCGAGGATGTTGGGGTCCTTTTCAGCCATCCTTGCGAGAAGATGAGGGGTGGAGATGAGCATGTCGATGCCGCCGTGGCTGTACAGGTTGTTCAAGATCTTGGCGGGTGTGTAGTTGGCCGAGAGAGCGCGAACCTTGAGCTTGGCTGCGTGCGAGACGGACTTGGCGACACGGCGCACCTGGTCGACGAGCTCGGCTGTGGGGACCAGCACGACGGCACGCGGGCGCGCCTGGTTCGGGTGCGGCTCGAATTTGTCGATCCACTCGGACACGTGCTGGCTCCCGCGGCGTCCCTTCTCAGCCTCTAGCCGCTGGTTGTAGGCGGCCACCTCCTGGTCGCCGGCCTCTGCCGCCTTCAGGGCGTTGATAGTCGGGAGCAGATAGGCCAGCGTCTTGCCGGACCCGGTCTCAGCAGCCAAGAGGAACTCCTCCCTGTCCGTATCGGGCGTATTCTGGCGTGTCTTTGAGGACCCCCGCGACCAGAGCGGCTGACCTAGCAGGGCGGGGATGGCTAACCGCTGGATGGGTGTCGGCTTGATGTCCACCATGCCCTTCAGAACGTCCTTCTCGACGGCTTCCTTGACCGAGGGGAGCAGGTCGAATTGGTCAAACGACTCGATGTCCGACATGCGGGCCTTGACCCTCGCCCGCTCGCCGTACGGTATGGTGGCAAGGGCGCGCTGCATCTTGAGCGCCTTGAAGTCGCGCTTCTCGTCCCCACCCCTGCCCTTGGCGTCTCTGTCGCGGGCCTTCGAATCCGATTGAAGCGCCCCGCGTTGCCTGGCGGGGTCGATGTTGGCAACGGTGCGGTTCATTCCGGCGAAGGGGCCGTCAGGCCGGTTCCGGGGTCTCCTGGGGGCATCGGCTCCCCTCGCAGGCGGCCCGCGGGCGACTCGGTCGGAGAGAACCATGCGTGACGGACGCTCCCGGCGCGTCGCGAAGGTCCGCTGGTTGATCCATGGCTGCCCTGGCTCCAGGAGCGGTTGCCTGGGTGCCGCTGCCGAGCGGCATATGAGGCAAACCGAGTCCCGGGCTGTCCTCCACATGGTCGCGAATCCGTGGCCGCAGATGGGTTTGTTGAGCTAGGGGCCCGGGCGGGACGAAAAATAATAATCTGGACGGGACCCTGGGCCAAATCTGCATGGCCGAGTATTCTGCCAGTTTCTACCGCTCTTGATCCCCTGTCGGACGGCTGTCACCTTGGTGGGTCTCGCTACCCGCTGCTTGGCACAGACGCCACATGACCGGGATTTGCCAGGTCTCTCTCTGTCGGTGATTCATTGACTGCAACCCAGTTATGTTTATCTAATTCTACACGTAAGAATCTAAGAATCGAGCAAGGAAGAGAACTACATGATCGAAAAAGGTGGGTTTCCTCTGGAATGCCGACGGTGAGTGGGGTTTCAATTGCCCAATCACCACGGTTGATCAGACTGGGCTGCGATAAGAGCGTCCCCAGCTGCAACGCTCTCCGCAAATCTTGCATTGCTTGACGTTAGTTGACGGCAACAAGATCGGTAGGGGGAGGTTGCCGAGTTGTCCAAGGGCTACGGCCTCTTCGCTCTGGGGGCTGGTCGAAGATTCCAGACTCCACCGCTGGCACTACCCTGTGCTGTGCGTTAACTCAATCAAAGCACAAACTATGACTAGCCGCACCACAGCTGCCATGCACCTGATGATGATGTCGTTGCGGGCGCTATCAAGTCTGAATACCGACAAAAACGTTGCCTCCACCCCGTAACGCCCGATAACCGTACTTGTCCAACGCACGGCCAGCGATTCCCCCCGAAGACTCACTTTTGCAGGCTGCCTTGACTATTTTTCTCAGTCCACATATCGTGTCTATCAACCAAGGCGCTGCGGTGCTCTATCCGCCCGGAATCCTTGACCACCCCACTATCTCCACGCCTTCGCCAGGTCCGTCCCTGCATCGCAACCGGCGTTGGGCTGGCCCCGCGATGCCCCTCGCGAGAGACGCAGATCTAGAGCTGAATTTGCCTCGAGCCTCTGATCTTGTGCGCATCATCTGCAAAACATCTTCATCTTGTCCCCCAAGCCCTCTCCCCAAATGACGTCAAGGAACCCGACGACGTGGGACCAGTACGAGCGCGGCGGCTTGTCCCGGACTGGCAGCAACTCATCACTGGGCAATCGGAGCGTCCAATTCGAACATGAATCTCTACTGGGCCGCAGTGCCGACTCAAGTCAGGACAATAGGCCGCTGCTCAGGCGCCGAAGGTACCTCCAATCAATAACGACGCCATGGAATCCCAAGGAACAAATATGGCTAACCACCCACTTAAAGGTCCTCTATCACCCACCGCCTCACTGCCCTGACCGATATTGGCGGCGTCAACAGCATCCGCTCCTTCACCCGCAGCTGGCAGCGCGCCGCCGGCTTTACCGAGGTCATCCCGCAGCGGCCGTCGTTCGTCTTTGCACCGGACCAGGCTCCGATCGGGGGGCTCGACGGCGGCGATGTTGGCCCGTACGACCGGGGCGATCTTGAGGCGTCCTCGGAGCCGGGCTCCGTCCGGCAGTCGTTGTTGCGGCAGCACCTGGAGGCCGAGGCGGCCCCGGGCGAAGAGAGCCCCGAGCCGAGCGCCAGCCACGCGCCCTTCCAGCAACCGGGCCTCGACTTCCGCGAACGGGAGCAAAAGGCGCTAGAGAACGAGCTGACCCCGGCGTTTCGCGTCGGCAGCCACTCCAGCGCCTCGGGCGGCTCGATCTTCGCCATCCCCCCGCACCTGTCTACGCCGTCGCTTGTTGGGAGCTACGGCTCGGCCATCGATTATGGCACGATACCCTCCGACGCCAGCGGGGCGTCTATGGCGCAGGCGGCGGCCTTGTGGCGGCAGCAACAAGAGGCGGGTGGGAACGTGCCCGATGGGGAGATCGAGCCCATCCTGGTGAAGGAGGTGGAGCAGGACGGGAAGATTGTTTTGGCCGTCGAGGGACAGTCGACACTTCCTCAGACCGTGTTTAACTCGACTAAGTATGTGTTGCTCTGCCGATATGGAATCGCCTTGTCTGTGAGTTGGTTACTAAATCCCTGGCAGTGTCTTGATTGGCATCGGTCTCCTGAGTCTCCCCGTGGGCGTCAAATATGCCGGTTGGCTCTGCGGCATGATCTTCCTGTCCCTCTCTGCGGCTGTAACGGCGTGGACTGCGAAGCTCCTAGCCAAGTGCATGGATCTAGACCCGAGTCTCATCACCTTTTCTGATCTCGCCTTCATATCGTTTGGCCGGAACGCCCGCATAGCTACGAGCGTCCTGTTCACACTCGAGCTCCTAGCCGCCTGCGTTGCGCTCCTCGTGATCTTTGCCGACTCGCTCGACCTGCTGTTGCCAGGTCTTCTGTCCGTGACGGGTTGGAAAATTGTTTGCGCAATCATCTTGGTGCCCCTAAACTTTCTGCCGCTGAGGCTATTAAGCTTCACGAGCGTCATTGGTATCTTCTCTTGTTTTTCAAGTAGGTAACCGAGTGAAACCAACATCAGTTGGGGGAGGGGAGTTTGCTAATACTCGATCCTCCAGTTGTGCTCATTCTGCTCATTGACGGCTTCATTAAACCAACCTCTCCGGGATCCCTTCTCCAGCCGGCTAAGACCTACCTATTCCCTGCGAATTGGCTGACGCTCCCACTATCTTTCGGGCTGTTAATGTCCCCATGGTAAGGCGAGAGTCGCGATGCCCCAAGACGTGAAAGCAATTGCTGACTGACCATAGGGGCGGCCACGGCGTCTTTCCCAATGTAAGTGAGATGATAACGGGGGCTAGACCGAGATGCTCACCTGATTGTAGATCTACCGTGACATGAGACACCCTTACAAATACACACGGGCCCTGGCCATCACCTTCTCCCTTACCGTACGTCTCTCCGAATCATAGCCCGCATGGACACTCCGCTGATACAGTCGCTTAGTACCTCCTCGACGCAGTCACAGCAGTCGCCGGCCTGCTCATGTTCGGCGACGAGGTCCGCGATGAGATTACGTCCAACATCCTGATGGAGTCGAGCTACCCGCGCACGCTGACCCTGCTCATGTGCCTTTTCATCGGCATCATCCCGCTGACCAAGGTCCCGCTCAACGCCCGGCCCATCGTGGCCACGGCCGAGGTACTGTTGGGTCTGCACCAGCAGACGGTCGCTGAGAACCCGGGGCTTGTAGGGAGGACCATGTCCTTCCGCGGCGCCATGAAGATCGTCATCCGCGTGTCGGTCATCCTCTGCTTCTTGGTCATCTCGATCGTGTTCCCTGCTTTCGATAGCATCATGGCGTTTATGGGAAGTGCTCTGTGTTTTACCATTTGCGTCACGTAAGTCTTTTGTTTCGTCACCATGTCCTCCCTCCCTCCGTTATGAAACGGCAGCTGGATGGCCAAGCTAACGACGCCCAAGCCTACCGCTCGCCTTCTACCTGAAGCTTTTTGGCCACGAGATCCCAGTTAGGGAAAGGATCTTTGCAGGCTCCGTCATGGTCCTCTCGTTCGTCTTGTCCATCGTCGGCACCGTCTGGGCGTTCCTGCCCAAGAGCTTGATTGGTGCCGAGCCTCCAGAGCCATCATAACCATACTCCTAGTGTCGTCGGAAAGTCCTGGGGTACTATCCGACGACCTCCGCACATGGCGAGCAGTAGTTGGGGGGTTGGGCTGGTTGGGTTGGACGGCACTAGCCGTCGTTGAGCGAATCAGCCTTGTTGAGGGCGGATGGTTTGCTGTTAATTGTTGTATCACATCGCATCTGGCGTTTCTTATGGGGCCACATCTTCTTTGCCTTGGGGTCACGTTGATGTTCCTTCATGCATGATCGTATACACACATTACACGCCAATGCATTCCACCGGTTCGGTTGGGCCGGCAGCCGGTGGCCGGGGGTTGGGGGAACCGATTTGTGTCCTATCAGTCGTTTATCACCGTCCGTTGCCGTCGCGGGGTTATGAAGCTTGCCGGCGAGAGATAGGATAGATGTGGGGGAAAGCAAGGCGAGGCGAGACGAGGTGCATTGCGTTGTATTGGTTTCGGAACTCGGGAGTCTTGTCGCATGCCAACAACAAACAACACATAACCATACCAACCGCGAACGGCATAGAACTGGTTTGCTGTACGTGATCAGACTCGATCGATCGAACCAATAGCTATTTCTGATGACGCTTCGAGAGCTCCCGTGCGTCTGTATCTGCGCTATTTTCTGCTACTACTTGCTGCTGTCCTGTACACAACATACATACATACGTACATGGGACGCTGCATAACCCTGTCCGGTGAAGTGGGACTGTGTCTAACCTGTGAGGTTTATGTGTCGCGATGGGATAGGAGGGACCCCAATGCATACGCCATCATGCACCATCTACCTACAAGCTACTCAACAACAAAACCCCTGGGGCTTGACATTGATACCCCCATTCCCCCTCATCCCCTCCCCGCCCCCCCTGCCTTGGACCAGCTTATTCGAAGCGCTTGACTGGGTGGCTTGGTGCATGTGCGCACATACAGACCTCACCCGGTCGGTTGATGTGTCTCTTCGTCTGTGGCACGCCCAGGACACGACAAGACAGATAGGCTCGTAATTAGTGAGTCGGTTCTCGTGATCGCAGAAGTTGCAAGTCCAGATCCCGGGCTAGGAAGGAGGGGGGGAACCAGGCAATTGCCGGAAAGGAGACGTCCGCGTCTGAAAGGACGCTGCCGATGGTTGTTGGAGAACCAGAGAAGATGATCGCGGAGAAGACAAGTTGGGCGTCCGGAAGAAGAACCCTGCAATGGTGACAGATGACTGACTAGACTTCCCTTGCATATGCGCTGTCTACAATCCGCGCCAGCTCGGATGATGGCCGCTGATCAGACACAACGCGTGTTCTTGGGGATGAAGTGTCAGCCCAAACAACTGCATGCTAGTGGCATCGCAGCTGCAGAGACCGAGCACGGCGGTCGGTTTGTCACGCCAGATACCCTTGTATAATCAACAGGTGACAATAGAGTGATCTAGGCTGTTTACTCGCCGTCGGTCCCCTCCCACGACCTCCCAACTTCACCATTCACTCGGCACTGCATGGCAAGAACCAAATCTCGAGTGGGTAACTTCTGGTATTCGAGAAAAACTATCTAATACACAGAAAGCGAGTTGAAAGCCAAAGCTCATCCAACTCCTCCAAAAACATCCCTCCAATGTATTCCCCCGTCGATCGATAGAAAAGAACTCTTCTAAGTGCTGACCCAAATGCTTGCGGTGCCTGTTTTATCCCGAACTGAACAAGAAAAAAAAAACATTCAAGTTTAGTCCAACCCAGTGTCCAGTTTCTTGCTGATTTGAAGCCCGCCGGCGCCCCCTTACACCGCTTTGCCATATGTTTGTCGTTTCGTTCTAAACCCCATGCTATGCTATGAAAAATAAAAATAGAAAACTCCCACCAGATGTAGATCTCTGTGTCAACTTGAAAACTGTTGATCTGATGAACGAAACCAACCAATGCTCCTGCCATATGGCAAACACCAAGAAAAAGAAAACACAACACCAGCAAGCAGTCAGCACGTCTTTACACCAAAGGAAAAAATAATCAGTGTTCGATCGACGGAGGAGGTGTGTTGGATGATGATGATAATGAGAGGGAAATCGGTGATGGCCCAACCACAAGTGGTAAACTAGCACTCGAATGACCCAGCTCCCTTAGGAGTGGGCCGCTTCTTGCCAGCTACCAACCCACTCGATATGAAACGCATTGCGCTTCGAACGGCGCCAGTCGAAATTCCAGTTCCAGTCTCGGTCGCGGCCCTTGTTGTTCCAAGGGCACTCCTTGGTGCGTTCACGATTGCCTTGGTTGCTCCGCTTGCCTTGGTGAGAGCTGTGATGATGATTGTGTTGAGGAGAGTGGTTCCCGGAAGTCTGAGGGGAGTGATGTGAGTCCTTGTATATGTCAAACACGCCGTGTCCCTTGCCTGGGGAACCAGCGGGGGCGCCAGTCCCGAGCTGACGACCTGTCCGAAGGGTGACATTGGCTACCTTGGATGGAGAACTGCCAGTGTAGGCCCGCCGGCGCTCGCCGAGAGCAGCCCACTTGTCCATGTGGTTGCGCTTCGGGAACGGACATTGACGACTAGGGAGCTGAGGCTCCTCCTTAACAGGAGGGGCCTCCCAGAAGAAAAGGTCATCCGTTTCGGGATCCCCGTCCTCCATGCTTTGCTCCAGTCTTTGATCGAACGCTGCGTCGATCGACGGGATCCTGTTCTCATCGTTGACGAGGCTGGCGGTCTTGGTAGCCGGTGACAAGCCCAGACGGGGCGTGTCATCGTCATCGCCTGCCGGAGTCGACGTCGACTTGCTCTCTTGGCTCCAAGTCCTCGAGTTCATCTCCTTTAGGGCCTGCAGTTGCCTTGCCTGCTCTTCCTCCTCAAAGTCCTCATCCCACAGATCGCTCCAGCTCTTGGATACCGTATCCTTGCGCCCAAATACCAGAGACATGGCAGACTGGTTTCGGTTCCTGGACATGTTGATAGGGAGCGATGCGGCCATCGGGGCGGCTCTATTCGCAGCCTTGAGAGGTAGCTTCGGTCGGAAACTTTCCGGCATCGCAAGGGATTGCATCGAAGCACCCAGGTTCGAATCCATGTACGACGACATGGAGGGCGTCTGGGCTGTACCCGACATCCAGTCGGTAGCCGTCCCGGACTTGGAGAACAAGTCTTCCTCGTACATCTCGTCGTCCGGGATGATGCTGAGCTGCCGGATGGGCTTCGGAGGCGTCGCCTGCAGGGCCTTCGCCCAGGGGAACGCGCCGTTGTCGACCTGCGGACTCTGGATGGACGGAGTACGGAGGGGCTCGCGATTGGAGCTCGGCACAACACGGCAGTCGACGGAGCAGAAATCATCGAGAGCCTCGTCGAGAGTCGTGAAGCTGACGACGCGAAGCAGGGCCTCCCGAGCTCGGGCTAGAGACCGCTTGGTCGGGTCCAAGTTCATGCACTGCACGATGACCTCGTATGTGTCCTGGGACATCGACGGGAACACGTCGAACAAGGACTGCTTGTCGCGCGAGAAATCCAGGAACAAGGGGTCCGCCTCGGTCGGGGTAGTGAAGGGGTTCCGCGAAAACAAGATGTTGAGGAGACAGACACCGATGGCCCAGATGTCGGCTTGAGCAGGCGAGTATCCGGCACCAGCCGAATCATACTGCTCTGGTGACATGTATCGGTCGCTTCCCACCGTCGTCTCGTAGGTCCACTCCTCAGTCGTGGCAAGCCCGAAATCACCCAGTTTCATAGAGCCAGACTGGGTGAGGAAAATGTTTTCGGGCTTGATATCGCGATGGTAGATACCCTTGGAATGAATGTATGCGACGGCGTCGACGAGCTCCAGCATGAAACGTCTCACGTGCTCTGTCTCCAGGGGCCCATGGCCCATGCGGATCGCTTCATACAGGTCACCGCGGGGACAAAACTCCAACACCAGGTAGACATGGGCATCCGTCTCGATCGAATCGATCAGGTTGACGATGTTCGGATGGGGATCCAGCCGACCGTGCAGGACCAGCTCTTCAGACTTGTCGTCGATGGCGAAGTCGAAACCGGCATCTGTGGCAGCCGACTTCTTCGTTAGACACTTGATGGCGACTGTCTGATGCGTCTCGAGGTCCCGGGCCATGAAGACCATGCCAAAGGATCCGTGGTTGAGTGGAGAGATAGTCTGATACCGGCCGCCAATAATGACGCCATTGTGGAAGTCATCTCGGAGGCATTCCATGGCGAAAACTGAAGATAATTGAGGGGGGTTTGAGTATTAGATATAGTGGTTTGTGTATGGAAAGGCCGAGGCTGGTGGTACAACTTCTGAATGAGCTTTCCGTACTGCCCGGGCCGGTCTATGTCGATCGAGTCCAGTCTTATCGAGAGTGCCCTAGAGTTCGATTTATACAGGCGAAGCGGCCGATTGCGCAATAACGTCCGAAGTGTCGAGTCGTCGAAGTGAAACCGAAGAGGGCAGAGAAAAAAGGAAAGGATATACAAGAGCGGGAAAGCGGTAAAAGGAAATGGAAACACAAGCAGCTCCGAGTCGTTCACTATCCGAGGCTCATGGGCGGGTATTTTGTTTGATGGAACAAAAGGAAATAGGCGCTTTGGAGATGGTCGTCAGAAGATAGGACTCGTGGTCCAGAAAGAAACACAAGGAAATGGTCGTTATAACATCGGTGCAGAATAGAGAGTGAGTGACGTGTATTTGTGGTGGTTGTTGTTGTTGATGATGTTGTTGGGATCGAGGTAGCGTAGCCGACGAAACCGTGAGGATTTGGGATTGAAGCTTGACGGTGTCTTGCGCAATCAACCAACGAGTCCGGTGCCGTGGAAGGTGCAAGAGAGCTGTCGTTGATTGAAAGACGTACTCGTCAACGGCTGAGCTGGGGAAAGGCTGGCGCAGCGTATCGTCAAGTGCAGGACAGCGTTGGAGGGAAATCGAAGGGAGCAGGGGAGGTAGGAAGGCTAGGACGATGGCGAATGAGACCAGGTGGCAGAAGACAGCAAACCAGGTAAGGAATTGCAGCTATTGGAACACCTGGCGGATCGTCGAAGAAAACATGCGGGAAGTAGGGGTTCTTTGGGGAACAGGTGGACGAAGAGATGACTCTTCGACCCCCTTGTTCGGCACGAGGTGTTTTGGGTGATTCACGCGCGGTGGATACCGATCGGGAGCTTGCGAGGCTCGGGAGTGAACGGGAATCGGGCAGCTGTGGGACGACCGGGTCCAGGGCAGTCAGGAGCGCTCAAGGTGCCACGGGGCGAGGCAATGCACGAAATGCTGCGGGCTTGTTGGTGTGGAACTGGGTGCGGAACGGGGACCGGGACGCTGAGGATTCGAGGATGGATACTCGATGCCAGACGCTCCGAGAAGTCGTAAAGTCGAGGATTGAGCTGGTCGTCTCGCAACGAGACGAGCTTCTTGCGGACGCGGGGGGAGTTGAGACAGTCAGATAATCGATCGTTGGTTGGACTGTCGGTGGCGTATGCTCGGCAGCTCGAATGCCTGAGGGGTTGATTCCGCAACGCAGCGCAGAGGCAGTCAACAATCGCAGTTCTCTTCGAGTCGAGGATGGAGAAGAACTGTAATGCGGTGGCGGCGAGCGACAGCGACGGCGACGGCGATGGCGTGCAGGAATTATACGACCAAAAGGAGAGAGGGTGGCAGGAGAAGAGGCGGTGGAAGGCGAGGGGACGATGGAAGGGTAGGGGAGCGGCGAGTTGGCAAACGTGGGGGATGGGGGAGCATTTGGACAGAAGATGCAAGCCGCAGGTGGAATGGACCAGAAACGGAGAGGCAACACTGGGCGAGAGTGGCCATCGAAAGTGGGCTCAGCCATGATCAAAGGGGAATGGTGCTTGGCTGGCTCGACTGGCAAGGGAGGTCACTCGTGTGCTTGCCAGGGAGGGTCTGGACATGGGTTGTCGCGGCCAATGGCGCGCTGATCATGGCGTCGAGGGGGGGAAGGGGGGGTGGTCGAGCACTGGGTGCTTGGCCTGCCTTCGCAGCGACGACCAACGTGTCTGCGACGCCTTCCGACACTGTCGTGTTGCCAGGCTGCATTGCACAACACAATGGGAGATGACGACGAATGGCATCCGCCGAGCTCTGCCACAACAGCACACCGCCATCGCCGTCCCAGGCGCTGCCTGGGTCCATCTCCGTTCTCCGCTAACCGTTTCGGGCGGTAGGCAGTCCTGGTGTGGATTAGCGCCATCTCGGTCTTTGCTGCAGACAATCTCCAGCCCCGGACGGCATTATTTGACACACGTCAAGTCCTCGACACGCTGGTACTGTACACTTACTGGCCGAGGCCCGTGCCGTGGCAGATTGCCTGCTTAGGAACTACACCGCCAACTCGAGGGGCAGTAGTACCCTCTCGCCTCGCCAACCACAGCGAGCGACTTGGGAGTTGGGTACAGTTGCATCTCGCGGGGGCCGAATTGTCCACTTGTCGCTGGTCCCTGGCCCTGGCGGGCTCCTGGTGTGGCCACGTTCGCTGTCGCTGACGAGCCTGTGCCCCACAACCACGCTGCCTGCCGAGCCAAGTGTGCGTTCCCCGGACACAGGAGGGTCCATCCATCCACTTTCCGGCCAAGCTCCGCGATGGGCAATTGGCAATGTCCCAGCTGATGAGCCCGGAACGAAGGAGTGGGACACTGGAGTGCTTTGGTTGATGACCAGACGGTTGCGTGATTGCGTAAGAGCCTTGCGGAAACGAGACGGAGCATTCACAGCGCCCGCAGCTCCGTTCCGGATAAAGCGGACTGTTGGCCTCAGGCAGCAATAAACGCTGGAAATGTTGCCCTGGCTTTGTTGTGCTGCTTCCAGCAGCTTCTGTTTCACTTTGAAGTCCATAACCTGCGGACCCATCCACCCAGAGTCCAGCAGAACTGGGAAAAGTGGGGCCGACATGCACTCCTGGCTGGCTGCATCCGGCCCTTTCATCATTCGCTCCTGCGCTGCGGCGCAGGCACGCGCTCTCCAATTGCTCCTGTCGCCCGCCCACGCCAAAATAGCAGCCAGAGCGGTTCACAGCGCGATGATCGAGCTCGGTTTTCAAACTAGGTAGCGCAGACGTAACGGCATGGGTGCGAAGGCAATCATGGGAAGCGCACACGTCCAATAACCCCACACTGTATCTCGTTGGGGATCGGTAAGGGGGCATTCCAATCGGCCACGTCTATCACGGTTGAAGCTTCAGCTTTGGGCGTCGGTTGTCCATCTCCACGCTTCGGCGCACCACAAACTCTCGAACCTTCCGATGCCTCCGAGACCAGTTGAGCTTTGCCCTCGCCTCATCGAACGATAAAACGAGCCACAGGTGATACACGTTGATGCAACTGCCGAGGAATGCTCAACAGCAGGTCAAACTCCCTGCTGCTCCGTCGTTGCTAGGAAAGAGGGCCGAGACTTCGAGTGATCCGGCGACTGTGATGCCACTTCTTTCTCGTTCTGACGTCGTGTGACCCAAGTCCGTCATCGGCTGCCAAATGTTGAATGCCCGGTCCCGCCGGGCATTCCGGCCTCAGGCCAATCTGCGTGCAAGAACTGTTTCGGCTGGGCAGTTGAAACCCGCCCACATTGGCGTTTGGCCGGCCAGAACAGACATCGTTCCCACTCTCTGCGTGAGACGCTGGGTATTACCCGTCCCTACATCGCCCAAGTACACAGTCAGGGAGGGTGGATGGTAGGCCCATCGTCATTCCCGGAGAGCGCTCAATTGGCCAATCTAGGCCCATCAAGACGGATGCCGGTCGTAGTTCATTGGCCCTACGCAGATGGCGAGCAGAATTGGCTGGCGGCCATCAGGCAATACCGATGATGATGCAGGATGGTTACTTTTGCGAAACTGATCGCCGAGCGGTCAAGCAAGTCGTTAATTGAGAAGCATCGGGCGGATTTGTCGCGCCAAACCACACGCGTCCGCTGCCATCCCACCCTCTTTTGCCGTCGGTGTTACGATACGAGCTGTAGGCTTCCTGGCGCTAACCGAGATGGACGTGGGCGGTTGATCTGCAGCGAAGTCGGGGGTCCTATCGCTATCGCAGGACCGCCCTCCTTATTCCTTGTCAGGCGCCCAACGCCATGCCAAATGGCCCGCAGAACCGTTGCGTGTTTTGCATTCAGTGTTGTTTACCAGGACTCCATCGGCCAGCGATCCAGAGCATTGGGGCGTCGCTGCCCTTCCGTTCCAGAAACGCCAATCTTCAGGGTCCTTCGCCGTTCTCGTGTAATGAAGCCGGGCGCAGATCCCGCATCGACAGCTCGAGACGCTTGATTCTGTAGCGGGGTTCGCGTTTGCGGTTGATGACCGCCCCTCCTCCCAGTTTGGGTCCGAAGACATCTCAACCGTCCACGTCTTCCGCAGTGAGCCACGAGTGTGATAGCAACCGGCTATGATATCTGAGCAACCAGTCGCGGACACGCGGGGTCACTGGGTTACCGGCATCGGGTGCCATGTTTTGTTCCTCGCTCTGCGAATGGCGAGCGGCGCCGTATCAACCGGTCTGGTGACGTTGGCATGAATGGGCCGTTGCCATAGCCGGATTGTTTACCAACCCAATCACGTCGGCAGCCTCCCCCAAGTGTTCACTCGAGATGTCGGTGAGACAGAATTTACGCTTCGTCCGATGTTGGTATTTTTGACCCTGCGGTCGCCGCATGAACCAAGGACGCATCACATTTTGCCGCTGCACACCGGACTGGTTCGCTGTCGATAACCCAGGCCTGTGATCCTGCCGCTCGGGATGGAAACTAGGGTGCATACGTGCTACGCAGTGTACGGTACGCAGCTGCCCGACCCTGAATGGGGGGACATGCAGTGGACCGTGGAACATCATGAAGGAGCAGCAGCTCTCTCTCTCTCTCTCTCTCTCTCTCTCTCTCTCTCTCTCTCTCTCTCTCTCTCTCTCTCTCTCTCTCTCTGTGTATGTGTGGTGGAAAGTCGATGCTGTGCGCCAATGGGAGCGATGCATCACACACACCACCTGCCGGCTCCCCTTCTCTGAGCTGGGGTTCCTGTGCTTCACCACAAAACTTGTAGGCGACATGCAGCCTTGATGTACGTTTGCTGCAGGTCTGCGGACCAAAATTTTGAGAGTCTCGAGAGTCTCGCTCTTTTGGGCAAAGCTTGCTCGCTGACCGCCTTTCCTTTTTGAATGTCTGTTGATGCAGCGGTTCTCCAACCCCGGATCATCAGCTGCAAGTTGACGTTCCAGGAGCAATAATCTCGGTGTGCGTGCACGTTCCTTCGTCCGATAATTCGATGGTGATGATCAAGATGTCGAATTGATGCCGGCGAAGCGGAATTTTAATCTCTCGTCCAGAAGAAGTTAGGGAAAATTTTTCATCTGCTTCCTGTTGCTCCTCTCGATATCCCGATCCGCTCCGAACGCAACATCGTGCTTCACTCTTCCTCGACCCAACTGTTCACCGCCTGGTAGTTTCGCGGCGGCAGTTTGACGGCTTGTTGGCTTCGACTCTCAGGCCTACCTGTCCGTCCCGGTGCCGACATCGACCCCCGAATCCGGCCCATCGTGCCGGACCTCGCGACCCTGGTCTTCTGAGACCATGGCTACCGCAAACAAACCCCGGGTGGTGTTGCTCGACATCGGTACTGCCCAACCCCCTTTCTGGCATTAGCCTACACGCTACGTCGCTCGATCGTCCAAGAACTCAAAGACACGGATTGGCTAATACGGTTGGCTTCTTCCTTTGCAGAGGGCACCGTCTGTCCTATCTCATTCGTCAAGGATGTTCTTGTAAGTCCCCGCGAACGCCTCTCGCCTTCCCCCCGCTCCTCCTTCCTCCAGTCCTTCCCACAGCAACGCTCTCCTCGTTCGGCACTGTGGCGGTGGTCCTACCCTCCTTCGGCCATCACATGCGGTCGAGCCACTCATGGCGGGATCTGCCCCTCCCCCCCAAGCCTAGTGGTCTGCTGCTGCTCCACTCCTTATCAATCTCGCCCGCCCTCCTTTGGTGTGCCACAGCACCATCGATAAACCAGAGCCAGACGGGAAGTGGAAAGGAGGGTGTGATTTACATCCGCGTTAGTCCTCGGCATCTGCGCATTGGCTCGCTTGCCAGGTATCCTGGCAGTATAGTAGACGCGGTTGGAAGCCCGGTTGGACGGTTCATCTAAAGTTTACACCATCTTTGCACAGTATATTCAACATTCATAATACTAACATTACTTTTCCAGTTCCCTTATGCGCTTGAAGCGCTCCCTGGGGTTCTAAAGACCCAGTGGGACAGTCCTGCGTTTGCTCAGTACAGGAATGCCTTCCCGCCGGAGTATGCCGCCTCGCAAGAGGCCTTCAAGGAGCACGTCCAGGACCTCATGAGCCGCGATGTCAAGATCTCGTACCTCAAGAGTCTCCAGGGCTATCTCTGGGAATCGGGCTACAAGAACGGCGAGCTAAAGGCTCCCCTGTTCCCGGATGTCGCGCCCAAGATCGCCTCGTGGCGCAAAGGCGACGAAGACACCGTCCGGATCATGATCTATTCGTCGGGATCCGTTGCAGCGCAGAAGCTCCTCTTCAAGCACACGAACGGGGACCCGGCCGATCTGCTCCCGGGGATTGCCGACTTCTTTGATACGGTCAACGCCGGCCCCAAGACGGAGGCGTCGAGCTATGAGAAAATTGCGTCCAAGCACGCGGACATCCCCGCCAGCGAGTGGCTGTTCCTCAGTGACAATGTCAGGGAGGTCGAGGCGGCCAAGGAGGCCGGCATGCAGAGCTTCGTCGTCGAGCGTCCCGGCAATGCCGAGCTGCCGGAGGAGGCGCGTAAACGCCACCGGGTGATCAGGAGCTTTGACGAGCTGTAGCCCCCATTTTTTAGCCCAGCCGTAAGCCACACACTTTCTTTTTCTTTCGCTGTGCGTAGACGGATTCGGGATATGCCATCACTGGGGTGACATTTGGCGTCAGTCCACTCGATATCGTTGGTCCAGGGGTCTCACTGGCGAGCCAGCCACGGTAACCCGCCCACTACTGCCCAGTGGTTGTCGCGCTAGGCGACCCAGGAGCCATCCATCGACTGGTGTGGTGGCCTGTCATCATTTTGCTTGGGTTCGTAGTGTAGCCATGGATACCGGGAGGCTAACAACGGCTACCCGAACCCCTGAGTTCTTGGCTTCACTTCCCCTTATCCTACCCGCCAAATCACCGACTTCCCGATAGGCTGCCGCGTCTCACGCGACTATGGATCCTGATGGCTGTGCGGTGATATGGGATTGCATCGGGGCCTTGGGGAGTCTTCCCCGGTTTCCTGTCGAGTCCCCGGCTGTCCGCGTGATACAAACGCCAAGTCTTGTGCTTTTAGCTTCTCCTTACCCCTCATACACTAGAATCCGGGGAAACTGTGGCTGGCGTCAAACGGGCGTCTGCCATCACCAACAGCATGCCCCACACGCCCCCTCAAATGAGTTGTCGTCATCTGATCGTCAACGTCCTTGATTTAGTAAATATCACGGGATCAAGCTACAGTGTAGTGGCTTAGTTGGCAAATTGATAATTATTATTGCAAACTCATGGTTAAGTGTTAGATGCGCTTGTGCCATTTGGGTCTGGAATGCTGGAGAATGCTTAATGGTTGTTGACTATATGGCTAGACCATGGACACAGTGGAAAGTCATCATACATTTGGCACGATCTAAAGCGAGTCGGAGAATTCGAACGGCCTTCAGTGCGTTCGTGGGTGGGTGATCGCCAGCCCAACCGGGCTTCCTGATCGTCAAGGTTCCTGCAAACCTCGAAAGCTGTGCCCCGACTTGTACCTGGTGGCTGGGGTACTTCGTTTCTTTTGCATTGGGAGGCGGGAAAGCAAATTGGAGGCGACTCGGGCGGACTGCGAATCTGGGTTTGTCTCGGCTTTCGGTATCTACAGCCAGAGATGCCTCAGAATTGTATGCACGAATGTACGGTACCTTGCGATGTCGAGCCCGACCAGATCACCATCAGTGGAAGCCAGACGAAGCAACGAGCCTAGTCAAGGCCAGTGCTTCACCGCTCAGCTACACGGACTAAGGAGTCTCAGAGCTGCATCCACCCGGCTCGTCGTGGTGCGGGGTAGTCCAGAAACTTGTACGCCCATGAGTGACCAAATCCGATGGCGTTGGCTACTCATCTTCGCTAGGCTTCAACTTTGAAGCCAAGACGGTGTGACCCGGAACCCTGAACCAATTAGTGCTACTGATTACACACCGTTGCCGAACTCTTGTGACCTAGAAGGGAGGTGTGGCAGCAAGACCCAAGACGACGCTCGTTTGACGCCAGGTTCCGGTCGGACACCTTTCCCGATACCACCCAGTAATATGCCATTGAGGGGGACCGGTTAACGTAGGACAGCGGAGTGGCTTGCCGAACGACGACAATGGTTGTTGAACTGGGACATTGGGTTCGGCGTGGAGCTGTCGACAACTCAAAGCCTCGGGTTTTGGAATGCGGCCTTGGAGAGCCTGAGCGTCCCGTTGCCTAGCTGTCGCAGAACCCCAATCATGAATGAGGGAACAGAGAATTCCCAGGTTGTGTGACGTGGCGTACATATTGGGAGTCATCGAGTCGGACTCCAAGGCGCTCGCGGTAGTTTAGTCCAACACAATAGCGAAGTTGTTCCTGTTTGCCCCAGATCGTATCTCCCTCTTGGGAAACGAGCGCCCGGCTCCTTCACCACTCGATTCTCTCCTCCACAAATAATACACTAACCGTTGGGTGGTCTTGGAGGCCGTCTTTGTGTATCCGAGTGAAGCCATGATAGAAACCATCTTTTCTTCGTCGAGGTAACGCGAGTTTGTCATACACGGCGCGGGCAAGACCAAGAAGAGGCTCGGAAAGTTCGCCGCCAATTGTGGATCATCAAGGTGCCGCCCTGGAGCGTGTAGAAAATGGATCGTCCGGCGTAGCATATCCCCTCGCCCTTTGGGGTCAGGGACAAAGTTGAGAACGAGCGAGAGGGATATGATATCAAAACGCTCGGACGCGTCCCGAGGCAAAGGTCGTTCCATGAAGTCTTGCTGGAGGATGCCTTCCTCTTGGCTGTTTAGATCGATTCTCTCGATATCGAAGCGGCAGCTCTTTGAGCATGCATTCTGCGTGCTCAGGGCACCGACCTCGAGCATTCGAAGTTGTCGGTTCGATGCCTCGGCCCCAGAGGAAAGACATGGTAGCAACCATTGCATGAGAACTCGAGAGCTGTCGCCTCCTCGGTCATGCCTTTGGCCCTGTAAACTCGCTTCTTGATAGCTCTCAATCCCGCCAAGGGCTTTGAGTTCAGCGTCAATAGCTGCCACCGCGGCCTTGTCGCCTTTCGCAGCGGCCTGCTGCTTCCTCTTCTCCAGCAGGTGGTGTCGGTTGATGACTGCCTTGGTAGCTTTCCTCGACATTGACTTTGGTCGGTGAAAGACCGGAGGCCGGCCAGCTGCCAGACTCTTCTGTGATTTCTTCTTTTTCAGAGCCATGAGATCCGAATTGCCGTATCGTGGGGCGAGAGTTGGAAGTTGGGGTTGATTCAAAAGTTTAACCCCTCATGGAGTGAGCTCGCATTCACGTTCTGGGAATCCCTACGTCTTATCGATTGGGAGGTGAACCAATCAGAACGGGAGCTGATACCCACACTAGCCACAGCACCAGCCTCACCACCAGCGCGCACACACAATTTTAGCTCTTTTCGCCAAAATTCCGGTGTCCAGTCTCTTTTCCTCATCCACGACCGACTCGACAGCTTCGCCCAGCGCCGACACATTCCGGAACAATGGCTCCCAAGGATACGAAGAAAGGTACATAAGCGCCCACGATGGACTTGCACACGTACAAACTCGGCCGTCGCTCAATGCGCACCTTCGCCGTCGACGCCGTGGCGGCGAGGTGATGCACCAAAGCAGCAGCAGATCTTGCGAGTTTGAACAAGACGGGTTTCCCTTGTTCAGGCGAATGCTTTTACTGATTAGTCTCTCCTCCGACAGGCGGTGCCTCGAAGGCCGCGAAGGGCGCTCAGGCGAAGAAGGCTGCCCAGGCTGCGCTGAAGGGTGTAAGTAGCTACTTGGTTGCTTCGGTTCGCAATTCCCTTTTGGTAGAGCTAATGGTCCCGCTGTAGGT